>NC_057923.1:20847903-21461901 GCF_018873765.1 Telopea speciosissima
TTGCAAGGCATCCATAATGAAACCTGCAAAACCTGGAATCTCAAGATCTGGGTCAAAAGGATGTTGGGAAAGTTCTTTGAAATATCAACAAAGGTATAAAAAACTATCAAGAGCAGTAGCTTAATTGATCCAATAAATTCAAATCGGAGAAGAAAGTGGATGGCAGCCATGGTTAGGATGTTGGGAAAGAAAGTGAAATGAAGATGAGTTTCGTTTTGTGGTTTTAGAAAATGAAAGAGAAAGTGATATAGTGTCGAATATGGTAGATGGAAGATAAAATGGGAAAATGGTGGTATTGGTTCTAGGTTAGAGCTTAGAAATCAGATGGGGAAAATGGGTTAGAAGAAGAAGAAGAAGAAGCATCCGGTGAGTTTTCTTTTTAGAAAATAAAAGAAGAAATGAAGGAGAATAGGTTAGAAGAAGAAGAAGAAGCATACGGTGATTATAAGACTCACAGTTATCCTGGTTCATCAGTGCCGGTAGCGCCATCGCTCTGAGGGAGGAGGTTGTGGTGGTGGTTGACGTCAGAGTTGGAAGGAGGTTAAAATTGACATTTTAACTTTGGGTGCTAACTGTGCTTAACATCAAGGGGAAGGTTGATATTTTGATCAAGTATGGGATGTCTGTGATATATTGCATACTTACGGGGGTGTCTGTGAAATTTACCCAAAAAAAAGAAGAGTTAGAATTAAGATGAAGTGTTGGGGTATTTTAAGAAGTTCAATTTTATTTTATTATTTCTTGGAACCATGAGCATTAAGTAACTTTGGGGATTAAGTAAATATTTTCAAAATCAGAACCAATAGATGTAAAACATATTTTCAACATACTTATGTTGTAATTAATTTTCTTGTCTAGTAGATTTCGGCAATTCCCCTTTTTTTTTTATTGACACCCTTCAATATATAAGAGTGTATATGGGTCTGGCCGAACCGGTATTTGGTTCGGTTCCAAGTAGTGGCAGTTGGATCTAGATTCGAACCAAGTCCTGGATCCTTACTAGAAGTGGATACTCTAATTCGGATCTGATTACAATTCGGTTCTTCTATTCGGTTCTTATCTGGATATATTTGAGTCTCATGAATCATTATTTTCTACAAAACAATGATACCACCACAACAACAATAATAGTACATCATACAAGGATTAAGCACAAACGCACAATGGCTGCTATGGCTCTAGTAGATTAGAGATTACCCTACACGTAAGTGGAGAACTGAATATTCATGATGGAATATCATCTCCAAAGCACAATCTTGTCAAACAACCCCAATTTTGCTAAATCATCAGCCACCTCATTTGCAGTTTTTGGTTTCCCTTGAAATTGAAACTATAGTTTTAGAGTATCAAACAAGAAATTCGTAGAATTGTATTCGTAGGGTAACTTAAGGCTTAAACCTTAAGATAGTAAAAAACTAAAAAAGCTATTAGATTTTAACGATGCGGATAATTCGGTTCGAATTCAGTTAGATCCATCATTTTAGTGGCTACATCCATAACCAAATTGAACCGAATTATAAACACATATTTCAGATCAAGGACTTAACCAGATTGTATTCAGTCCAGATACTGATTTGGTTTTCGGTTCCTGATCCACACTGACACCCTTACCCTTCAATTTAAGGTGTGCACAACAACAACGGCATCTTTTGATAATGATGTAATGATTTGTCATTTTCAACTTATTTTTTCTACTTAAAAAAACACTTATTTTTGTAAACCCTGTTATACGGTACCCCTCTCTTAATTCTTAATAGATGTTTAGGTACAAGTCAAGAGGAAGTCAAGGAAGGATTAAGAAGTGGCCGGCCTTTAGAAAAGGGTGTGGCTTTGTGTGTCTTAGAGAATGCAAGATTTTCCCAACTCAAAAGTCTCTTTAAATCTTTTCCTCTCTCTCTCTCTCTTCTGCATTGGCGGTGTTCAGCAACAAATTAATTAATAGTCATGACTTCTTATCTCACTAATTACTCTTGTTTTGTTTTTAATAAGGTGGATGATTAGCAACAACACGAAGCATCATGTGCTGAAAGACGATCTGCCACGAAATTGCCTTCTCTTAGGGTGTGATCGAGAGAAACCGATCATGTCAAAGTGACGCCATAACTTACGAAATGCAGTTAGCAATGATATACTGAATACGCCATGAAATGTTTTGAGCGAGGCCCTCCCATTCCAAATGGAGATGAGAAGTAGTAATTAGTTGTCGATCACTCTCTATTGTGCTGATCGAATACCGAGGTCTCTAGCCACTCAAAGTAAGGAAAGGAGCATAATTGGCACTGAGGCGGGAAGTTCGCAAATCTATTGTTCACCAATGGAAAATGAGGTCTTCTCACCAACTTCTTGTGGATTGATCAATGAGCTGCCTCATCAAAGATGGTTCTTAACGAGGCAACAGATATGGAGCAATGTTTGGTTGATAGTTCTGGATCCAAAAGTCAGTCGAAGGGTTTATATGTATCTGATACATCCAATATTCACAGGGCCAATCAACGACCGCCACGTGTCATAGACGACCCGCCCCATAGCCAAGAGGAACGAACCGGAGTCCCAGCACCATTCGGGGGCGGCCACTACTCGGGCGCGGCCACACATCCGGGGCGCGGCCTCACCCAGGCGCGGCCTCCTCACAGCCTCACCCAGGCGCGGCCTCCTCACGGCCTCACCTAGGCGCGGCCTCACCCAGGCGCGGCCTCCTCACTCACTAGGGGCGCGGCCTCACCCAGGCACGGCCTCCTCACAACCTCACCCAGGCGCGGCCTCCTCACAGCCTCACCCAGGCGCGGCCTCTCACCAGGGCGCGGCCTCACCCAGGCGCGGCCTCACCCCCGCGCAACATCATGGGCACCTGAGGTGGGGGCCACCCATCTACGACCCCGATCGTATCGCTAAGACTCATGTCACTACCAGGACTCTAGACCCTTAGAGGTCACGTCATCCAGACGGATTCAAGCACCAAGGACGTTATCACCACACGCGGATATCTATCCACCAAGGATCCTGATGCCACCAGGACACTCCCTCCCGCGGAGAGATGGCCAATCAGGATAGAGCCCCGTTACCCAGGGCCTCTATCCACTCAACGGCACAATCATCAATCAAACGGGGACTCTCCACACCGCCATATGCTACTATAAAAGGCAAAGGTACACAACCCCATAAGGGACATCTAAACTCATACTGAATAATCACTATTCATCTATTTGCGCCAGGAGATCTAACTTTGGCATCGGAGAGCCCTAGGCCGGGACCACACCGGTTCTCTCTGATTGACCCCTTTGGTCCACTTGCAGGTGACGGCACTCGCAGGACCGCTCGACGATTTCTTGACGCAACAGTATCCCATGCTTTCTTGGCTAACATAGCTAGCCTTGTTCATGGGGCCAACGCGTTTGAGATTCAAACCACCGCAACGCTTGAGACTGCAAATAATATTCCAAGTAATTGTTGGTATAAGAGAACCCTCACCACTAGACAAAAAAAAAAAAAAAAAAAAAAAAAAAACTTGCAACAAGTTGAGTAGAATAGATGATGGAAGTTGAAAGGATAATATATATGGTGGAGGGAGAGAGCCGAAAAAGTTGATTGGATCAATATGTGCTTTCCAGCCGTTGTCAGAATTTTGGATTTCCACACTTGCGGTTTTGAATTGACTCTCTGAACCAGATCCACAAAATGAGAATTACGAAGCTTTCCTGATAGCTAGCAATGGTATCCCCAAGTAGATGTCTTATTCTTCAGTGGTGACATGGAATGTCAATGAAAGCTCCTGTTTCGGGGATGCATGCAAGCTTGGTCTGTAATGAGCTCTATTAATTAATCATATTTTTATTTATAAACTATTAATTAATCATATTTTTATTATTGGATCCAATTATATTGATTCTGACCGGATGCGGATAATTTTCAAAAACTGATTTTTTGAATACAGAATCCCCTAAACGAATACGAACACAAATTAGAAACAAAATTTCAATTATTCATTTACTTCCATAATTTATATGTACAAGTATTGTTTCCCATTTTACAGATTTCATGAAGAGGAAAAACAAAAACAAAAAAAACATAAATATGTCTCTAAATTTCTACTTCTACCAAGAGACCAAAACAGTTCCCTCATCCTCACTAGTACTTTCAATCTGTTCATGAGTTTCATCTTCAATCTTGTTAAATTCAAGCCACCTCTTAGACTTGCAAAAGCTCATGAGAAAATACCCAACAATCCCGGCAAGTGTTAGTGAAGCACAGACCAAGTAAACCACTTCACTCACAATCGCCATCACATAAATCAAAATCCCAGTTGGAACCAAACACATCACAACTGAGCCTATTAGTCCCATTGGCACCTTAAATGGTCTCATCAACAAGGGATGCTTCCATCTCAACCAGATAAACGAAGAGAACTCCAATAACATCCCCAAACCATACAAGAAATTCGCCACTGAAATTATATTGGTGAAACCCAAGAAAGAAACTGCATATGTCATAAGGCTTGATACTAAGATCCCAACCCAAGGTGTATCAAACCATTTCGATCTCAACTGGAAGCATCTTGGCAAAAATCCTGTATCAGCCATGCCCAGAAGCTGGAACGAACTAGTGCTCAATTGGGCTTCAAAAACTCCAATTGCAGACACTACCACACCAATTTCAATCCAGATTTTTAGCCACTTACCCACTATCAAACCGGCAGCTTCTGCTAAGAACCCATTATCCCAACTCTCTTGATTCGATTCAAGTGACCCAATTGTGGACATAAGAGAGATCACATAGGCCAAACAAGTCAGGATTCCAGCTGAGAGAAGCGCTTTTGGGAAGGTTTTTTGGGGCTGGACAACTTCGCCGGCAATAATACTCACATTGTCCCAATAATTCAAGTTCCAGAACAGAGTATTGAAGTATACATTCCAATCTCTTTTCATCCCTGGCTGACCCAAGCTGATCCAACGGTGGGGTTTGATTTTGGGTATGGAAGCTACTGCCATTACAAGGAATGGCATGAGTGAGATTGTACCTAGAGCAACTGTGGTGTAACCAAATATTGTTAGGCTAGTGTAGTTAAGGAAAGACAAGATGAAGGTAGCAGAGGAGATAGCGAGAAATCGAGGAAGCCCTGAAGTGAAAACAGGGAACAAGAGTTTCAAGTAGTCAATACAGAGGATAGGGTAGGAAGCATTGTTGATGACTCCACTAGAGAATTTCCATGACCCCATGAGGAAGCCCCAAAAGGGGCCAAATGCATGAGATGCCCATATGATATAACCACCATTGCCAGGGAAAGCAGTGGCAAGCTCAGCAGTGAGGAGGGCTTGTGGTATGCTCCAAATGAAAGGGAATATGAGGAAGCCAAGAATGGCGAAGAGTGGTCCGGCGGCTTTTACGGCTGGTTCTTCTCCAAAGGGACCACCAGAGGCTTGGAAATGGATCAGAAAGATGAGAGGCAGAAGGGTTAGCTTCCTTTGATTGTTGTTGTTAAGCTTCTTATGATTGTTGCTGTTGTTGTTGTTGATGGTTTCTTTTGGTTCCTCAAGAATTTGAGCAGAGTTTTCCATTGTGGTTTGCTCTAATCATTCACCACTGCCTTGGGGTTGCAGGATTTAGATTTTTATATACTTAGCTTGCTGGGAGCTTAAGATAAACTAATTATAAGCTCAGTGTGTATTACCATAGCTTGCTAGGAGCTTAAGACAAACGATATAAAATGAATGGATTCAGGGGTGAGAATTCCGGACTCTAATGATTAGAAGGAAATTGGGATTTGCTTAACAAGCCAGTAAGCTTTCACCAATCGATTTGTAATGGAATGGTACCTAATGGTTAATTAAGGTTTGGCATAATATATATAGTCTTTGGCAGATTAAGGTAGGGTTTGGTGAGTTGGATGAGTAATATTGGGAGAAGGGTTAAGGATAACCAATGAATTAGAGAAGGGATTTCCCAACTTCACAGAAACGGCATCATAGGAGGATTTATTAACACCGAACCAAGAAAAATTTCCAGTTCAAGGATGGGTATGCTAAGATAAATACTACTTTGCTATCAAATACTAATGAAAGAGTTAATATACCATTATAATAACTATGGGTTAGTTGTACATAAATTCAAGAATTAAAGCACTGATCAGAGTGGAAAAGTTAGGGTTCTAAAACTGAAGAAGTCCTCTTGGAACTTGGCAGAGTGACTCTTGTAAACTCTGGTAAAACTGTGTGTCTTGTATTCACTTGGGAAGATATTAAATAAATAAAAAAAATTGGGTCGTAGCTCTAATTGCTCCCACTACTATGATCACAAGGCTGACTGAATCTCCCACTGCTAGACTCTCTCTCTCTCTCTCTCTCGATCTCTATAGAGAGGTTATATATCTAGGTTATTTATTGCTGAATACCTAGGCTATTGTGCAACATTGTAAGGTATCATCTATAGAGATGTCAACGGATCGAATTCGGTCGGATACTGATATTATCATATTTGTATCTGTTTATATTTGGACGGCATCGGATAATATCCTATCAGTTTTTGAATGGATTCGTATAGTTTCCAAATAGTGATTTTTTTAATACGAATTCTCCTAAATGTATATGAATGCGAATTGAATTAATACCAATTTTCGACTATCCATTGACATCTTTACCATTTTTATGATGAGGGTTAGGGTTGAGACTTGAGAGTTCAACAACTACCCTTCTACTCTTCTTAGTCTTTGATTTTCTAACATAGATATATGATTCAATGTATTATATTGCATAAAACAATATATAAAACCAATAGAAAATATAGAAAAAGAATCACATTATCTTAACTTATTAAATTATAAAAATAAGATAACAAAATCCAATAAGTTAACTTAAAAGGATAGACGGACACAGAGATATATTTAAGATATTTTATTACCGTTGGATTGCTAAACGAATCAGATAATAATCGGACGGATAGGGGGATGATCATATTCGTAACCGATTAGTTTCGAACGAATTCAGATTCTCCTAAACGGATACGAATGCGGATCGAATATGAATTTTCGAATATCTGTTTACATCTCTAATCATTTATAAGCCCAGATTTATTTTACAAAAGGGAATTTCAGTGGATGTTGAACACTGGGAGTGTGTACTCCCTAATAGTGGGTGCTATCACTTACACTAGCATTAAATTGCCCTCCTAGTTATATGTTAGGTAAATATAATTGTGATACTCCCAACTATAGATGCAGCTAAAAGTAGAGTGTTGATCAAAGGTGAAGCCCTTAGAAGCATTGCTCCATAAATGTATGCAACTTGTTGAACCACGTATATCTTGTCCTGTGGGTGCATTTCTTGCGTATGGAGTGTATTTTCTGCATGATGAGTGTGCACATCTGGTAGACCTTTTCACAGGATTGTATGTCTGACTGTGGTTGAGAGGAATGGTGTGTCACACAAATGTGTGTTTGAGATCATCAATGCCTCCAATTAGCAATACAGTACAATGGGCCGATTAGAAAAGAAGAAATTTGGAACACTGATTCATCCCCTCTCAGTATCAACCATATCTCAATGTGGCTATCGCAACCTCCGAAGTGGGTTGTTCTCCTCCTTGTGGGCAATAGTCTGAAGCATTTGTTATCAGGGTCCCTTGGCAACAAGGAATTTGTTTCCGCTTTTGGGATTCACTTATTGAAATGGGAGTTTGAGATCATGTCATATATTAAAATAAAAGGAGTCACCACCTAAGATTCGGGCCTAGGCCCCAATGTTGGTAGCCCCATCCACGGTGAGTAGGAAAGCTACTTAATTCCATATGGTCTGGGTAAGTGGTCATGTTACGAGCATGGGAAGGTATTAACACCTCATCTCGTCCGATTGAACCGGTATTTCTAATAGATGTTTGATCTCGAATATTCTCTCGTAATGATGTATTCTATTCCAACATGTAAGACTATATGATGCATCAGATATATGAAAAGAAGTTAAACATTTATGTTTTTGCAAATGAAAATACTAAAAAGTTGCTTTGATGTGAAGTGAGAAAAATATATTTAAACTTGCATTTTTTAGAGGAAATCCTACTATATACAGTAAAGTGATGCACTCTAATGTTCTACATTGTACCAAATGTAAAGAGTAAAGGTAGAAGTGTATATGTGAGAATAGGCTTGTAAACGGATTGGATTCGGCTCAGATACGGATCGAATGCGATCGGATTCGAAAATTCTCTGGCTAAATACGGATATTCTCTGGCTGAATACGAATACCTCTAAACGGATTCGAATGCGAATCGAATTCGGATTTTCGACCATCCGTTTACATCTCTGCCTTGTGTAACCCGGACCTTCCTCCCCTTAGCGAATACAAACTCTCAATCCACATCTCTTAGATCATGATTCTCTTTTCCTTATATTCTAGAACTTGTTGAATCTTCAAAAACCCTCAAGATCATTAGTCACTTAATTTTTTATTATTAAGTATTTGGATATTTTTCTAGACTGGTTTTATCGGAGCATTCGGATTTTTTTCCCGTATATCTCTAAACAAATACGAATGTCCCTAAACATATACGGATGCAAATCGAATTCAATCACAATAAGAAGAAAACGATAAATATGAAATGATAAATGACTCACGGCTCAGGTGGAGACAGGCAATTGGTTTACTTCACATCACTCGAACTTTAGGCAGAGTGACGACTGTGATGAAGGCTTTTCTGAATCGAACTTTGGGCAAAGTAACAGCTGTAATGAAGATTTTTCTGACTCGAGTTTTGGGAGGAGTAATGACATCTTTGGAGATTTCACAAACCTATTGCTCGTTTCTCTAGTAGAATGACGGCGCTATATGAGAGTGATAGGGAATATTGAGGAAACAAAGGTATAGGGGAGTGGGGTAATGGATTCAGAATTCTCAAAATGTGGGGAAAGTGTTGAGAAATAAAAAAACTAGAGTGGGTGAATGGTAAATGGTAAATGGATGGATGGATATTCACATCGGGGCACAAATATCAAGGAATGAGAAAAGGAAGGTAAAAATCATGTTTCTCGAGGTGGAAAGCATGATTCTTGAGGCCAAAAGGCACCTCCCAAAGTGGGGAGGGGTTGAAAATTAGAGTAGGGGAATGAAAGATGGGGGGGCACCTCAAATGGGGACACAAGCATCAAAAAACGGAGAAAATGGATTGGGAATCATGCTTCTTGAGGCAAGAGAGAACTATGGACGAAGTGGGGAGGGGTCCCTCTATTTCGCAGCACCGCCAAACCGTATCGCATCATATGTTCAAAAATGACATTTTTTGGTTTTTGGGCCCTTTTTGGCTATTTTCTTGGGGTTTTTTGGTGGGTTTGAGTGTGAGTGAGATTCATGCATTGTCTGTGTCCAATTGTCGTCATTACTGTGGGCGGATGGTGATTTTCAGAGTATATAGATATACCACTAAAAATACAATCCATAGATGGATGACACATGCCCGAGTACGGGGGGAGTTTGCTATGGATCATGACCTACAAACCTCTAGGGCTATGCATCCTTAGCCTACTAGTTCACGGAGCACAAAGCCTATGTCTAACATCAATGTCAGGACGGCGCAAGCATCAATCATTCTTAATCAGGAAACAAGGAACGGACTTGCATCGTCCATGTTTTGGATACATCCTATCTCAACGTGCCGGGTCATGTAATGATAAAGTAGCATTTAATATGGATGACCTCAGATTGGACCTTCTCCCACTTAAAGGGTGATTTCCTCTTGATTGTCCATCTATACATTGAATGCTTCCACATTCAAGCCGATCCTGCTCGGATTGCAAAGGACTGGAAGTCTCTCATCATGTATAATTAAAGCATATCCTCCCAATCATCTATAAATATCAGAGGAAGATCTCAGGTAAGGAGAATTGAACTCAATTGACCACCGAAGAGCCAGATTGAAACGTGATCAACTACAGTCGAAGGGCCTTGATTTGGTTCTATTCTTCTTCTTAAACTCATTCATCTCAGATTTCTCTCCCTTTGGCTAGTTTTCCTAAGAACTGATGTAGGCATGGGAGGATCTAACCGGAATCATTTCCGATCACCCTCTAGTGTTTTCTTTCTCGTGTTTGCAAGTCTCTTCATCTGACGGCTAGCATTACCCTGTAGTTTTCACCCGCATCACTATCAAACCAATATTATCTTATGGTTTTACTTAAATTAATAGTTTAGGTTACCTAGTATATTAATGACTATGGCCTCCTTAGAATACTTTCGGATTTTAACTTTAGCTCCATGGACGCTCTTTTAGTCATGTAAGTGGAAATTGCTATAAGAACATAGCAAAAAGCACAGTCTATGAGTAAAAAAAAAAAAGTATTCTTTTTTATGGTGAATTATTATTGTTCTGAAATTTTAGCATCTTTTTTTCCCACCAGATGTGCAAAACAATAACATAAATGGATTTCCCCCTAATTGAGGAATCAGGCGGCACCAATGGAGGTGCGAGATGGGGCATCATACAGGAAGGGTAGGGGAATTATTTCAAAGGGGGGGAGAGATAGGCACAACAGATGCTAGCTGACAGTATACCGGCAGTGTGCCCATCCTTTTCCCAAACCTTGCTAAGGCGAAACCAATTGAATTTTTTGGTTTAGAATCTTTACCACACGACAAAGAAGCTTGGGAAGGTTGGCTTTTGGGCTTTTATCAATGGAGACAATAGGGTTCCAAAAAAATAAATAAGGAAGAAAGTTAAATTTGATGGAGTGTATCACCTACGCCCAAACATAGAGGGGGCGAATTAACCGCCCCACCTTCCATGAAAGGCGGAAATCCAATCCCTTATTATACCAACACGAACGCTCCCATTAGCCCCGCACGCACGTAGGGATAACACTCCCCCACAAAAGACACCGACCCAATAAATAAATGAAAAAATTACAGGATTAGTTACTTTAGTGTTTCTCTTTACAAAACCAACCACTGTATGTTTCACTTAACAAAATTATACAAAATAGACTTTAGGTTTATAAAACTAGTCACTACAGTGTCTCTCCCTCCTTCACCTCTTATATCAAATTGTAACACTATAACAGAGACAACTGTTAATTTTTTTTTTTTAAATTCAGAAGTGTAGGACCTGAAACTAGTGAGATGTCAACTTCCAGCGGACTAGCCGCGAATGTTGCCAACCTTATCCTCTTACAACAAATGGTAATCGGGTTTTGTTAGAAAACTAATATCAAAAGAAGGAGATGACGGACAGATAGCCTAAATCGAACGAGAACGCTCTGTCCTTAAGACAGTATTTGCACCCTATTACTGTACTGGGTTGCAGTAAATCTGCCTCCCAAAATAAAACAGGCTGGACTGATTACTGATTTGCAGAGACAGTAATCACTTGGAACTATCAGAGAATTTGTTAATGTCTGACTGACTGAAATTGTACCACAAAAATTGAATACTTTGGACTGTCCATTTCACCTTTATTTATAGTGGTAGATGTACCCCTTCAAGACACCTCATGGAATGGGTGTGTCCATTGACATGAGTGGACAGGATTAAAAGATTCTAATCTAAGCACTTATATGTAAGTGTCTCTTGAAGATACCCCATGGTATAGGTGTGTGTCTCTGGGAGATACCCCATGGTGTAGATGTGTCTCTTGGATTAATGGATTAGATTAAAAGATTCTAATCCAAGTGCAATAAATGCACCTATACAAATGGATATGTCTCTTTGAAGATACATGTTCCTTAGCCAAAAAATCAGGCCAACATTGAACCAAATAATGACTCAAAACCGCCAAAAAATTAGACCAACATTGAACCAAAGAATGACCCAAAACCTTCCACACGATTATTGAAAATTTTCAATAATTTCTCCTAATTTTTAAAATAATTAAGTCTCAGTCAATAACCTCTCTGTACCTTTAAATCATACGTACATAAAGGTGTCTTTAGACTGGAACCTTTATGTTGTCAAAATACATTAGGACTTGTCAAAATCAAAGTGGACGAGGCCTTGAACTTAGAATTTATAGCGACAAATCTCATATACTAGACATATGATTTACTTGACATAGTTTCAAAAATACCCGCACATTTATGGCCTTATGCTTTCATCTTAGGTTTTCATAAGTGCCTTAGAGACAAGCTTTGAATCTCGCAGAAGCGGTCCCACTTCCTGCACTTATATAGGTGAATCTAGTAATATGTAAATGTATGACTGACATTTTCTATAGGACATAGATTCATTAAAGGATTGATCCTATCCTCTGTCTGTTTCTCCATACATACATGCACTACTTTGAAATGACAAGAGATATTATCTCTACCAATTAAGTGCATAATCGGCTATTACTACAAGTGTTTTTCCATTGAACTAGATGACTAGATGTTAGTCTAGTGTCTAGTTGGTTTCCACTTGCAGGTTACCTCTCATTTAAAAACTTTAAACTCATCTCCCTAGAAGTCTTTCATACCACATCCCTCCCTAGGCCTTTTGTAAAGGGATCAGCCAAATTTTCATTTAACTTTACATAACTAATAGTCACAATTCCCTTGATGAGCTGTTCCCTTAAATAGCTATATCTTAAACTGATATGTCTTGACTTTCTATTGTAAACTTTATTATAAGCTCTTGATAATATTGCTTCATTATCACAAGATATTGATATAGCAGGCATTGGCTTAGGCCATAGAGGAATCTCTGTTAATAGGTCCCTAAGCCATTCTGCTTCCTTTACTGTCATTGTTAAAGCAATAAATTCAGACTCCATAGTGGAGTGTGAAAATACAGTCTGTTTCTTGGATCCCCAAGATATTGATCCTCCACCTAAGGTAAATATCCAACCACTTGTGGACTTTGATTCATCGGGTCCTGTAATCCAATTTGCATCTGTGTATCCTTTTAATACTGCGAAAAAATTCTTATAACTTAATGCATAATTCATTGTACCCTTTAAGTACTTAAGTACTCTAAAAATCACATTCCAATGAATTTGTCCAGGATTATGAGTAAACCTACTCAAAATATCAACTGCAAAAACTATATCAGGATGAGTGCACTGCATGGCATACATTAAGCTGCCAATGATACTAGCGTATTCTAATTGAGATATACAATTTCCTTCATTAAAAGTTAATCTAATAGAATGATCATATGGGGTAGCAACTGGTTTACAATCCTTATGATTAAATTTCTTTAAGATTTTCTTTATGTAATGAGACTGTGTTAAAGAAATAGAATCAGAGGATCTAACAATTTTGATTCCCAAAATTACGTTTGCTTCACCCATATCTTTCATATCAAAACATGAAGATAAAAAAGCCTTGTCTCCAAAACAATGCTTGAATTAATACCAAAGATTAACATATCATCAACATATAAACATATTATAACACCATGTTCATTCTTGAATTTAGAATAAACACAATTATCAGATTCATTTATTCTAAATCCATTTACTACAATCTTTTGGTTAAATTTATCATGTCATTGCTTAGGAGCTTGTTTTAGACCATATAAAGATTTGACTAATTTACAAACCTTACTTTCCTGGCCTTTCAAAACAAACCCTTCAGGTTGTTCCATGTAAACTTCTTCTTCTAAATCTCCATTTAGAAAAGCAGTTTTAACATCCATCTGGTGTATAACAAGTTTATTAATCGATGCTAAAGCAATTAACAATCTAATTGTTCTAATTCTAGCAACTGAAGCATATGTATCGAAATAGTCAATACCTTCCTTTTACTTAAAGCCCTTGGCTACAAGCCTAGCTTTAAACCTATCAATGGTTCCATCAGTTTTAAGCTTTCGCTTGAAGATCCATTTACAACCAATAGGTTTAAAACCAGGAGATAAATCTATTAAAACCCATGTTTTATTACCCATTAGAGAATCCATTTTATCATTTATAGCTTCTTGCCAAAAGACAGAATCTTGAGAATTCATGACTTCTCGAAAAGTCAATGGATCATCTTCAACATTATACATACAAGTAGGGGTGTCAACCGGTCGGGTTCGGTCGGTCTCGGTCGGGCCTAGACGGGCCTCACCAATTTTATAGGCTGCACCGTGTCCGACCGTTTAGGTGTTCGGGCTTGCATTGGGCGGACATGGTACTGTTTAATTTCGGTCGGTCGGTGTTCGGTCTTTAATCGGGACAGCCTTATTCAAGGTAAACGGGTCTTAAACTGGCCTCGGTCGGGCTAATGGCCTATTTAACTCTAAACGGGCACTAAACGGTGTGAAAAGTAATATCAGTCCCATTTCCCATGTCTACAAACTATAACATCCCATGTCCCATGTCCTATTTAAAAAAAAAAAAGATAACAAAATATAAAAGTAATGTAGGAAAGTCTTATGTCCCATTTTCTATGTCCCATGTCCACAAACTATAACGTCAAAAGTAACAAAATATAAACCATGTGGTGTAGCATATGATGGATCACAGATATAGGCAGTGTAGCATTTAGAATCATGTGGGAGAGAGTCAGAGAGATGAAGATAAAAACTAAAAAGTGAAAGAACTAGAATACTAGAATACTAGATGACAAAACAATCTAATAGAATAATAGATTTTTTATAAAAATTAATAGAGTCATGATTAGTTTATTACCTTTCCCGTTCTTTTTTCTTCTTCTTCTTCTTCTTCTTCTTCTTCTTCTGTCCCGTCTTTCTTCTTCTTCTTTTCTCCCTTTGCCGTGTGACTCTGTGAGATTCCAAGATTGAAATTTTGACTTTGCAAGACTGAATAGAAAAAAGGAAAAAAGAAGTGCAATTTTGCCATGTGACTGTGTGAGACTCAAAGACTGAAATTTTGATTTTGTGAGATTGAATAGAAAAAAAAAAAAAAAAGAGGTGGAATTTGGAAGGTTAGTTAGGGTTAATGGTTTTTTTTTTGGTAAATAATTAGGGTTAATGGTTAGTCATTTAGGAGGGTTAGGTTACCTGGGTTGTTACTTGTTAGGGAGTTGGAAGTTGGAACGTGTTTACGTTTGGGAATTTTCTCTAGGGTTGGGGGTAGAATAGGTAATAATAATCGGGCTTAGGGGGTCGGGTTTAAACGGGGCAAAGGGGGTCGGGCTTGGTCGGGCCTTTAAACGGGCGGGTCGGTCGGGCACCCGACGGTGTTACTTCTAGCACCGAGAACGACCGTTTATAAACGGGTCGGGCCGGTTCGGTCTTTAAACGGTCGGGTGGGGTCGGGTCTGCCGATGCGGGCCTGGCATTGACACCCCTACATACAAGAATATGTAACTTCATTTATATTTCCTTCTACCAAGAATTGATAGAAATCTGGGTCAAAGGATTTTTCTATTCTAACTCTTTTACTTCTTCTTAGTTCAACACTCTTATTATTCTCAGAGTTTGATTGAACAGTATCTTAATCCTTCTTGTTTGTATCTTCATTTTTTCGTTTCCTAGAGAATGAATCCTCAAAGAATTCAGCATCTCTAGATTCTAAAATTATATTTTAGCTAACGGTCTTTGTAGATTCCATCGTTAGGAATCTATAGGTCTTGCTATGTTGGGCATAGCCAATGAAAATACATTCAATTGCCTTTTCACCTAATTTAGGTCTTTTAGGATCAGTTAATCTTACTAATGCTCTACATCCCCATACTTTGAAATATCCAAGAGAAGGTTTTCTCTTCATCCAATATTCACAGGGAGTGATATTAGTCTTTTTATGGGGTATACGGTTAAGTATATGACAAGCAGTAATGCTTCCCCCCATAAATTCTTTGGTAAGTCAGAAGTAAGTAAAAGTGTATTCACCATTTCTGTTAGAGTCCTATTTTTTCTTTCTACTACTCCATTCTGTTGAGGACTATAGGGTGCCGTTGTTTGATGGATAATTCCATAAACTTCATAGAAATCATCAATAGAGAAGTATTCCCTTCCTCTATCAGTTCGTAAGATTTTAATCTTTCGATCTAATTGATTTTCAACTTCGACTTTGTAGATTTTGAATTTCTCCAAAGCCTCATCTTTAGTCCTTAAATAGGTATACATATGTATATTTCGAGCAGTCATCTACAAAAGTGATGCAATATCTTATACCACCTCTAGTTAGAATACTTTCTAACTCACACAAATCAGAATGTATCAATTCTAAGAGTTGTGTATTCTTGTCTACTTTCATAAAAGACTTCTTAGCAATTTTAGATTTGATGTATACAGAACATTTGTTATGACTAGAAGATGTGCATTCCAGTAATAAATCTAATTTAACCATATTTCTCATGCGCTTATAATTAACATGCCCTAGTCTAGAATGCCATGTATCAAAAGTAGAAACAATGTAAGCAGAAGATGGATTTCCATTAATCATATTAAACTTATACATCCCGTTCGATGCATATCCTTTCCCAACATAAATTTTTCCTTTGGACACTTTGACGTTCCCTGACTCAAACAGGATTTTAAATCCATGTTTGCCAAGCAAGCTTACAGAAATTAAATTCTTCCTAATAGCAGGAACATGAAGTACATCATTCAAAGTAAGCTTCTTTCCGGAGGTGAGATTCAGAACCACTGTGCCTTTACCTATAACCTTAGCAGTTGAAGAATTTCCCAATAAAGAGATCTTGTCCATCTGCTATAGGTTCATAAACTTTGAACAGATTTTTGTTCTTGACAACGTGTTTGGTTGCACCAGAATCTATCTACCATTTCTCATCATCACCAACTGTGAATGCTTTAGATATCACAGTAGCCCTATCATCATTGTCAACACTGTTGGTTTGGTCTTTTTGTTCTTCTCCTTGAGATAAACTCGACACTGTTTCTTGAAATGATCGACTTTTTCGTATTTTCAGCAAGTCGCTTTAGGGTTAGTAAAACTACCCTTCTTCTTTTCCGAAACAGATCATTTCCCATCAAATTTTCTCTTTTTGCCCTTAAAATATGCACTCTCTATAACATGAGCCTTTGGAGATTTTTCCTCCAATTCAAATTTATCCAATTTGCGAGAATTCTCTTCAACTTGGATATACTTTATCAGCTCTTGCATAGTCATTGCATCTTTCTTTTGTTTCAATTCTTTCCAACAGTCTTTCCAAACAAGAGGTAACTTAGAAATAATTGTAGATACTTAGAAAAACTCATCAAGAATGGCCCTTAGAGATTATTTGATTCATGAGATCTAGCAACTCATAAGTTTGTGAAATAATAGACTTATCACCTACCATTCTGTAATCAAATAACTTACTTACAAGAAACTTCTTGTTGCCAGCATCTTCAATTTTGTACTTTTTATCGAGATCCTCCCACAGTTATCTCGATATGCTGTCTGCAAATTTGGGCTCATACACATCATAAAGTGTGTTTGAAAATCCATTAAGAATGTAGCCCTTGCACATGAAGTCGTCTTGTTCCCACTTCTGGCGCTGTTGTTTCTGTACCGGTGTTTCTCCACTTGAAGTTTCTCCAGTGGTGTTTGTCGGTGCTGTTGGCTTCTCTTCATTCAAAACATGTGCAATCTTCAAAGCAGTGAGGAAGAAATACATCTTTCCTTTTCAACGCTTGAAGAATGAACCATCAAACTTGTCCAGTTTGGTGATCTCGTTCCCAGGTATCTTCATCACTGTTGTCTCCTCTATTGATCAAATACTATCTTAAGATTGTTAGAAAACTAATATCAAAGGAAGAAGATGACGGAGAGATAGCCTGAGTCGAACGAGAATGCTCTGTCCTTAAGACAGTATTTGCACCCTATTACTGCACTGGGTTGCAGCAAATCTGCCTCCCAAGATAAAACAGTTTGGACTGATTACTGATTTGCAGAGATAGTAATCACTTGAAACTATCAGAGAATTTGTTAATGCCTGACTGACTGAAATTGTACCACAAAAATTGAATATTTTGGACTGTCCATTTCACCTTTATTTATAGTGGTAGATATACCCCTTCAAGACACTTCATGGAATGGGTGTGTCCATTGACATGAGTGGACAAGATTAAAAGATTCTAATCCAAGCATTTATATGTAAGTGTCTCTTGAAGATACCCCATGGTATAGGTGTGTCTCTTGGAGATACCCCATGGTGTAGGTGTGTCTCTTGGAGATACCCCATGGTGTAGGTGTGTCTCTTGGAGATACCCCATAGTGTAGATGTGTCTCTTGGATCAATGGATTAGATTAAAAGATTCTAATCCAAGTGCTATAAATGCACCTATACAAATGGATATGTCTCTTTGAAGATACATGTCCCTTGGATATGTCTCTTTGAAGGTACATGTCCGTTAGCCAAAAAATCAGGCCAACATTGAACCAAATAATGACCCAAAACCGCCAAAAAATCAGTCCAACATTGAACCAAAGAATGACCCAAAACCGTCCACTCAATTATTGAAAAAGTCCAATAGGTTTCTAGTTCCATATCTTCCGTGGACCCACAAAGAGGCTAAACGATCTTGAAACATCCAGAATCACAACCTCTTACCATGAACGAAGCATTTGTTGACGAAATCAGAGTTGTTGGGCTTTGAGAGTGGTCATAGACCCAAACAACTTCATTTGCCATTCACAGAAAAAGATGACAGGATGAGGTTTATGTATATAACGACTGATGGGAAGCACAATATTGTGAAGTATGGGGAGAGGGAAGGAAATGGTGTAGGTGTTGGTGATGTGTTGTTGGTTGTGACAGAGGGCTGATGCAGTGGCGGGTGCGCAACAATGGGTTGAGAAGGATGGGTGTTGGCTTACAAGAAGAGTGTTGGAGTTGTGGAGAAGGGAGGCGGGCAGTGGCAGTGGAGGGTGCTGGAGTTACAGAGAAGGGCAATGGAAGCTACTAGGTACTAGAGTTACAATCGGAATATGTGAGAGTGAGAGAGGGACAATAGCGGCGATAGAGAAAGGAAGGGAGATGGTGGAGATGGGAGGTTTTAAAAGGAAAATTAAAATTACTTCTTTACCCTCAAATTTAGCTGTTAGAGCATGTGTAATGTGTTCATTAAAGTTTAGCGCAAAAATGACAAAAAAGTGTTTTTGCTCATAATCCATAATAGACTCTTAAGCCTATTATGATTTTTGAGGTTTTGCCATTTATTTTAAATAGAAACAAGTTTCAAAAATGATATCAAACACCTGAAAAAATGAAATATTGTTAGAAAATGAAAATGAAATCTGATACCAAAAAGACCCTTTAAAAAATTATATCAAAGAGGTAGTAATCGTCATTTTTTATATGGAAATAGTTACCATCATTACTTATATTTACCTAAATATCCCCTAAATATGTTTTAATGCCTTGATTAGACATACATAAGATCAAGCTTTGCGTATCTGGACTATAGTTCAAAGAAGTAAAACAAAATCGGTCAATTTGGATCGGAATTAGTCCATCGTGATTTTTGTTTTTTAATTTGGTAATCAGCTGATTCAAAGTGGATTTCTATGGTTCACACCGATTCCAACTAAAATTGACATTGGCAAAGGCCAATCCCACGTACTGTTAATTCCATTTACTTGAACCATGATTTCGTCTCCTATAGTCCCTAATAATACTATGCTCCAAATAAGATTAACGAACAACGGAATAAATATAGTTTTTTAATAATTGGATGTCATAGGTTTTTTTTTTTATGAAAATAAAATCTATTGCTAAAGAGAGAGATTTACAGATCTTTATCCCTTCAAATTATCTGTCCATCAATTTCCTCAACTCCATCTAATAGGGGGTGGAAATTACCACCCTATTCCCTGCCCGAACATTCTGCCTGGGTGGGATCTACCTCCTTCTATTATAGGGAATTGAGGAAATTGATAGACAAGCAAATTGAGGTGATAATTTTCTGAAATTTACAAAGTCAGGGAGAGTAGCAAGAGAGAAATTTACAAAGTTAGGGACACTAGGAGAGGGTGGGGATTGAAATTGTCCAAATTAGCCTTAAGGGCCACTTGTTCTACCAACTGTTGCAAGTGATTATCTATACATAATTTAAATAACGATGAGGAAAAGCTAGAAGTTAATTTTGCTAGTTCTAGAAAAAGAGAGATAATATTCCAGGGAAGAGTAGTATCGAGAGACGGGTGAAGATAATTGATCAGATTTGCGGTTGTACCCCAGACTTCCTTCACTTTGATTCCTGCGTTGTTAGCTGTTGTCCAAGAGTGTTGTCCCCTCACATGAACGCAAAATGACAATTTAACCACTCTGCCCAAACACACTGCCCGAGGGGTGGTTAAATCATCATTTCACGCCCATATGAAGGAACAACACTTTGTTATTCGGGCAGCGGACAGCAAAGGATAAAAATTGGTTGAACATCCTTTAATTAGTCTAAAGTGCTCTACTTCTAATTTATCTGATGTCGAGAGAGAACCTACAAAAGATAGACTACCCTGGGGATCTGAAGTATAAAACGCCCAACCGGTTACTCTTAGAAGCAGGTCATAAACGCTTGCGCAATGTAAAACTGGGCAATTGTTATCAAGGTTAGATACATATTGAGATAGTCCAGAATCACATACAATAACTGATTTATGAAGGGAAATGGATGGAATAGGAGTTGGGGTCCTGGGGATGGGGGGCGGGGGGCGGGGGGGGAAATGTTCCTGTCATCGAGCCACACTTTAGTTACAGACAATTGGATGTCATAATTGTTTTTAACTGTGTAGGCATTTGGATAGTAATTCCTCAATTTATGTTGAGTATAATATTATCTTTTGATCTTTTGTTTTTTTAAATCTAAACTTAAAATTCATAATTTTTGTTTTCGTTTGGATTTTCTTTCCCGTCACCATGCCTAGTGAAGTATAACCTTTCACTATTTACCACAAGGTAGTGCATGGGTTAAAGGACCAAACAAGCAATTTCAATTTTAAATGAGTAGAAGAGTTAGGTAAAATTATAAAGAGAAATTATCAGTGCCACCTCCCTGAGGTTTCCCAATATTTTAAGACACTCACATGAAATATGGAAATATCAATCGTTACCCAACTATGAAATGCAATTTACTAAATTACCATCTACATTAAAACATAAAAACCCAGCCCACAATCACTTTCTTACCTTTGGACTTCAAATCTGTGAAAGGGATTAGGGCATCCAACCTCTTTCTTCCATCCTTGCGACTTGCACACCGAAGAACCTGCAAGTGTCCAGAGAACACACACACACTCACTCCCCCCATGTGCCCAAATATATCCTTGAATTTCTTTGCCAAAATCCCATACCTACAATTCCATTGGACAAATAGCAAATCCAAATCTTCAATTCTGAGAGAGGGAGAGAGAGAGAAAACAAGCTTCACTGGCTCACCAATTGCCCCGCAATTACTTAAGCTAAGGAAACAAACTTGCGTAAGGAGACATTGATGACTGCTTTAACCAGTAACCTTGCTACTGCAGAACAGTGAACCAATACGTTCTGAATTATAATTCGACAATTGGGCAAGAGATTGGAGCTCAGAAACAACCTAAACCAGTGCAGAAATGTTACAGTAAATGGAAAAGGAATGTGAGAAACAGAGATTAAAACGACGGAGACTAGTGAGAGTTGTGGCAATTTCAGGGCGAGAACCCAAGTTGAGGTTTTTGGGGAAATATATCAGAAGGAGCTGGAAGAGGAGTGATATGCAGTTACCGACACCCAAAACCTCTTCTTTTGCACCATTTGAAGCACCTCCTAGAAGGACTGAAGGAGCCTGTTGAAAACGACTATGAATCTCAAATCCATAACTAAGAAGGAGAAGAAATTTGAATAAATAAAGGAGATCGGAGATCGACTGATTGAGCGCTCATCGTTCAGGTTGCGATGGAAATACAAATGTTACACTTCAAGATGAGGGTATTCCTTTCTGAGGGCACCACACACGGCATTGTGTTCCTTCATGAAAAGGGCCTGCAAGGTAGAAACCCCTGCCCATCGGATTCAGATCCTGTACGGCCCTTGAAGAGCAGCGATCTAACCGGCCTTTGAAGCTCAGCTCGACACCTGTAAAAGTTGACATCCAACGGTTACTTTGATAAATTTTGAAAATTGTTGTTGGGAAATCGGTTCTAGTACTCGACCTTTGATGGACCAAAACCGGTCTGTGCTGAACAGCTCAGCCCGGACCGGTCTACAACTAAAACACAAATATTTGGCTTACACACACCCATTTGCCGCCAAAAATCGATCGTCTTCCTCCTTTGGTCTGCGAAAAACCTAGTTTTTTCTCTTCTTCCTGATCCTTCAATCGTGAAGACGAGGAACCCTAAACAACCGAAAAATCTGCATCTCTCATCTCTTCTTCCTCCCGTTTTATTTTCTTCCCAGCGTTTCTCGAAGTTCGGTGACGGAAAAACGCAGATCTCTCCCCTCCTTTGGTCTGCATCTCCTCTGACGACGGTCGACGGTGAACTCTGTGTCTCACTCTCTTAATTTCTCCATTCTATTGCTTAATAATTTCTCCTCTTAATTTCTTCCTAGTTAATCTCGAAGTCGGTGACGAAAAACGCAGATCTAATCTGGCGAACCAGTTCGATCGTCTTCCTCCAGTGGCTCTTGTGTCGAAATAGGTCTCTCTTAACTCCTCTGGTCCGGCGAAACAGAGTGGGTGCAAAACATGGCTGAATGGTTAAAATAATATTTTGATTATGCATACCCTTTAAAAGATCAACAATTATGCCGTATGGCTCAAAGCTAAATCTGTTGGAATATATGGTGTACCAGCAATCGTTCAGGGGTTTCGTTGTTGCCAATGCTGACTGTGATGATGTTTCATCAATCCGATACAAAGTGGTGCGTTGGGAGACTGGCTTTGCCTGGTTACCTTATGAACAACAACCATCAACATTTAGTCTGCATCAATTTGTGGGTGGGTGTTGCATCCACTCTGTTTTTATCTCCAATCTCAAAAGCTACTAAAGGAATAGGAGAACATTAAAATACCTTGAAAACAAAGCCACCAAGCAAGTTTGCAGGCCTTGGAAGCACATGCAAATGAAAATTCAGTCTTGATTTTTAAAAAATAAAGCACGAACCAGTTCTTTTTTCTGACCCAAAAGAGGATGACAACTCCAATGACAATGGTCTAACTTGAAGATTAGCTCACAAACAGAAACCTGAATCAAAGAAGAATGATTGAAGTTCAGAATTCAGAGTTTTAAGAAGTTGAATTCAACTATGATTTCTGAAATAGAGGGAGAAAACTGAATGAGAAAATAGAGAAGAATTATAGCAAGTAATCAAGCAAATCAATGGCAAGTTCCAGCAGGTTTCAATCAAGGGTCAACTTGAAATAAAGCATTAATTAGAGTCCTGATGGAGTAGTGGAGGTACCAAGAACTGTGGCAGAATTGTAAGTTCAATCCCATCATATGCACTTGCTCCAGGGGGTGAAAAAACAGAGAGGAAGAGGATGGAGCAGTAGATGAATTGTAAGTTCAATCCCAGCATATAGCACTATTTTACAAACAAGAAATGATAAAAAACAAAAGTTAATGGGAGCAGCAAAGATGACTTGCAAGCATTAGGGAAGCGGACAATTATTAGGGATGCAGGAATTGAATAACATTTGTTCCAAAACCAAATTTTGATATAGCTCAAGAGAAAGAGGCCAATTCAAGAAAAATGAGAGTGGCCATTAACATTTTGATCCTATGCCAAGGTTGTGTCCACATCATAAATTTACCTCCTGCTACCCATATGGTCAGAACAACACAACATTCATTAACCGAAACAAAATCAAAATATAAATAAGTCAGCCCTGAATTGAGTAAAAACTATGAATGAAAAGCAAAATAAATGAAAGAGAAACATATCAATAGCTAGTATCCATGTAAGATATGATTTGTTGGAAGTCACAAGAACACTAATCTCTGAGAGACAGCCTCTGCAGTATTTCTCCAACCTATCAGGCTAATGAATCAATCACTTTCTCATTTTATTCATTCACTCACAATGGCAAAGGGCTCATTCACTCAAAGGAGGAAGAATTTATCCTCTTTTTCTGCGGTTAGAGAGTCAGTAAATGGTATCCATGGCGACTTAAAAGAACTTGAGGATGGTCTTTTGTCCACCTTTTAAAAGACATAAAATCTGTTAAAACACTTAACTTCCATCAACCACACCACATCCAACTAAAGAGTTTATTGCCACATTAGTTTTACATGATCTACCTCCAAGGGTTCCCACAACTAATTTCTTCACTCTGTTCTTTCTTCTCTTCTCTTTTTCAATTTCTTTCTTGTCAATCGAGGATAAACCAATAGTCCAAGTGTCAATACAATCACCAAAAGCTTATAATCTAAAAAGAATTTCGAATGTTGTTCAAAACCAAATGTAAAACTACTCCCAACATTCAGCACTCTAAAGCTCATATTCTTTAATCATCTTTCCTTCTTCATTGAACATTTCTTGAAAATCTCAAGGTACATGAGCAGGTGGTTTATGTCTTTCTTGCTGGGTGTAACCCCAGTTTCTCTTCCGTTTTAAGCTAAAAGTTTACACTCAGTAGGAGTCCCGGTGGGTTCGAACCACCATCTACTGGGTGTAACCCCAGTTGCTCTTCCATTTTGAGCTAAAGACTCACCTACCTCCATAAAAAACAGTAAAAAATTACTCACTGAAGAATGCTTGAACATGATAAAATATGCATCATGATGCTCCTAGAACTCAATAAATCTTGACACGGTCCTTTAATAATTATCCAAAAGATATGGGGGGGATTGCAACAACTCAAAAACATCCTCTTCTAAGTTATGTAATGATAATAACAATAATGCTAATAACAGAGCATAATTGCTCAGTCAAGCTAACAATCAATTACTTTGAACAATTAATAAGCGTTTAGAACACTTATCAAGCAACAATGAAGAATAATTTATTCAAGAGGGAGCTTATATGGTTTGATTTTAGAAGAAGTGCAAGCTGTTGCTACCATAGTTACAGCATAATGTAAATAAATTATTCAAGACCTAAAAAACCCTATTTCCTGGAAATTATGACACTCTAAGGCTGCAATGGCTTCATCCATTATCACTGAACTGGTATATATCACGTAATCTGTTGTGATCTCTATCATATGTAACCCATTCTTCATTATAAATACAAACCAAAGAAGCCTCTGAGAAGGCACACACAGCAAAATAATCTGTTCTCACGTTTCTTCAACTTCTTCTTACTACAACTTGAAATCTTAAAAATGCAAAATTTAATGTAGTCGTCATATTTAGGACAACTTCATACACAATCTAATATAATTATATTCATAATCTCTAGGTCAAAAACAACACCCAAACCCCAACCACTAAAAATAGATGATTCCAACAGTTAGCTTCAAGGGCCGGACAAGGCTAAGCAGGGGAAGGACACCACCATGGAGAAGATGGGGGAGTACAAGGATTACACTGCCGAGAAGGCTAAGGAAGGGAAAGATTCTACCATTGAGAAGCTAACTGAACTGAAGGACACGGCGGTGGATACTGCTCGACGGGCGGTGGAAATGCTGGCTGGTAAGAAAGAAGAGACGAAACAGAAGGCAGAAGAGATTGGAAAGGCAGCCAAGGTTAGTAAATTTTTAATAGAAATTAATTTAGTTAAGAAACTCCGAACAACACCCAAACCCCAACCACTAAAAATACCAACAAGGTTAGGGTTTGATTCTTGGAAAAATATGGATAAAAAACCCCAAAAAAAAAAAAAAATATTGTTCTCACCTTCGAGCTTCGCCGGACCAGAGGAGTTAAGAGAGACCTATTTCGACACAAGAGCCACTGGAGGAAGACGATCGAACTGGTTCGCCAGATTAGATCTGCGTTTTTCGTCACCCACTTCGAGATTCGCTGGAAAGAAATTAAGAGGAGAAATTATTAAGCAATAGAAAGGAGAAATTAAGAGAGTGAAACAGAGAGTTCACCGTCGACCGTCGCCAGAGGAGATGCAGACCAAAGGAGGGGAGAGATCTGCGCTTTTTCGTCACCGAACTTCGAGAAACGCTGGGAAGAAGGGGAAAATAAAACGGGAGGAAGAAGCGATGAGAGATGCAGATTTTTCGGTTGTTTAGGGTTCCTCGTCTTCACGATTGAAGGATCAGGAAGAAGAGAAAAAACTAGGTTTTTCGAAGACCAAAGGAGGCAGACGATCGTGTGTAAGTCAAATATTTGTGTTTTAGTTGTAGACCGGTCCGGGCCGGGCTGTTCAGCCCAGACCGGTTTTGGTCCATCAAAGGTCGAGTACTAGAACCGATTTCCCAACAACAATTTTCAAAATTTATCAAAGTAACCGTTGGATGTCAACTTTTACAGGTGTCGAGCTGAGCTTCAAGGGCCGGTTAGATCGCTGCTCTTCAAGGGCCGTAGAGGATCTGAATCCGCTATTGCATACGTCGCCAGATATGGCCACCCAGTTGAGGTATTTGATTGAGGAATAAGGAGTAGGATATTTGGTTATTTTAATAGGAAAGATAGAATAGATACTTCATGTCATTACACGGGTAGCATTGTCATTAAGAAAAAATTAACCTGCTGACATCAATCACTACCTAACAACCCTAAACTAACGGTAGAGATGTGTTTGTAATTTTCTTCTAAATCAGGGGAGCCATTGATAAGTTCCATATTTCGTATGGGTGCCTTAAAATATTGGTAAACCTCTGAAGGTGACGCTGATAATTTTCTAATTATAAAAGATACCATTTGTATTTTATACTCATCTTCATTAAACTTTGAAACAAAGTTTGAATAACTATCCTTGTTTATTTTATGGGGAAAAAAATGCAACCTGATCGCCTAGGCACAGAATCTCCCTGTCGCTATGGAAAAGTGGAAATTACGTCCAAATTGATGTTTGTGCGCGCTTCCATTGGCCAGCGAACGTGCAGGCTTAGGAGATTAGACCGCCAAACAACGTTCTCTTGCCCGCCCTTATTTTATACTAAAATTTGGCCACCGAGAGGTATGTGGTACTGTGGGTGTTCAAAAGGCATTGTCACGCCTACTACGAAAGGACCCTATTCGTTTTTATATTTGATTTAATTTTGGTTTCCCATTCAAATTCTGAAACGTTTGAACGTTGAACCAGTTTTTGGTGTTTTTTTTTTTCCGTTTCCGTTTCAATTATGGTGCGGATTTGATCCGTTGAGGGCACGTTTGTCAACACCCCGAGAGCGTTTTCGGTGCTTTTTTGATGCGGAGTGAAATACTAGTCGAAGAGTCGAAGTTCGTTTGGTATCAGTTCACCTTTTTACCCCTTCCTCCCTCACTGGTTTGCGCTTTTGCAAGCAGCCATGGCCGATTTCTCATTCCTTTCTGATAGCAGTGACTCAGCAGTTGAAGAGATTCTTGCTCAAGCAATGGATCAATCCATTCTCGAACAGGTAGCGGCCATCAATTGCTCTGGTTTCTCAGAGTCTGTTCTCCCCACTGACCTCGAAACCAGATTTCGCAAACTCAAATCCTTCCCAGTAACAAACCAAAAGCAGAGAACTGGGGAAAACCATCTTCTATCTTCCAATTCCATGAAAAAAGAACCCACGAGCTTCAATCCACACATGAAGACACCCACCTCGTCGTCTAACGAAGCGACTGCTGATACCCAATCTCAAGAACAGTTGCAGAGCTCAAATAAAGGTATAGGAAGCCCAGATTCATTTTCTGATGTAGAAAATGTTGTTTCTACTTCTAAGAAATACAGTGAGAAAAAGGGCTTGAAGTCAAAATCGAAATCAAAAAGTGGGTCTACCTCATCATCTCCTTCTGCTTCTTCCGACTCCTCCGAAGTTTTATCTCCTCCTCGGCAGAAATGCTGGCTTTGGTGTTCGCCCAAGAAGGTATCCAGAAAAAAGGACAAGAAGAAGAGAGTGGAAGATCTCCTTGACACACTCGATTGGGATAAGGATGATGAGCTTTTGTCGGATTGGAGTATGTTTTCACCGAAAGACCAGCAAAAGAAGCTGAAGAAGGCATTGAAGGAGGAAGAGAAGGTTGCTAGGGAAGCTAAGAAAGTAGTGGAATGGGCTAAGCAGGCATCTGCTAGAATGAATGTGTCTGTGACTCCTGATGTTTCAAGTGATGATGAAAGATTCAAGTGATAGTAATAGTTTCTACTCATAGCTTTGTTTTTGCCGCTCTTTACCAAATTACAACTTCTATAGAAGGTTCTCAACCCAAAAAGAAATTTGGGGTGCCATAATCATGTTCTTCTATTGTACTCTCTGTTTTCTATTGTGGAATATTATTGGAAATACAATATATTAAGTGAAGAATTTCCAGTCGAATTGTGCTTTAGGGTTGAATTTTTATTTATAATGAATGCAGAAATGTTGTAAAATTGTGCTGTATGTCTTTATATTCTGTACTTTCTCTCCCATTTTTTAGCCATTTGATACATATCTCTCATGAATGAGCTTTTGAAGGGTTGACACTATTATAGCTTTACCACTGGATGGTTTAGGATCTCTTAATGCACATTTTCTAGTTACATGCCACTCATATTTCACAATGGAATGGCTTCCTATTTTTCTAAGATTACTATTATATTTCTTTCCCTTCCTTCCCTGCTGTGAATTTTGTGTAGTTCTTATAGGTTAATGAGAGGACATCATTTAAACACAATATAGGTGCAGCATATATAAAGGCATAAAGCTGCGTACATTTGACCCTCGAGTGCTCACTTGCTGAACGCTTGGTCATGGGTTCAAGTTCTGGAAACAGGGGTAAGACTGCCTACATTTGACCCTCCCCAGACCCTGCTAAACGCGGAGCCTTGTGCACTGGGTACAGCCTTTTTTTATAGGTGCAGTATGATTTCCTTTTTTGTGGTGGTTTGGTCTGTGGAGTGTTTTGGGTTGGCATGTATTTGTCGTTGTTAGTCCTAATGCCTCTTTGACTTGAAAGGTGCATTCTATGGTTCACAGAACTCCTGAAATCTTATGCAACAAAATAGAGATCTGACAATGCATGACATTAATGGTGAATCCACTCGACCTAAAATGCCGAGAACAGGACAGGACAATGAGGGAACCTCTATAGTATATGGCATCTCTTGAACGGATGAAAGGCACTAATAGGAGTTTTTTTCATTATTTTATTATAATTCATGGCTGGAATAGAACTTACGAATTCCAGTACAACTAGAGTCCTTTTTTATGTTTGTTTTCTTGAAGTCCTAGTTTGAATAAGATTCCCTCTTTTAGTCTGCATATGGAGAAATCCTAATCTGTTTGTTATTATTTTACTTTCCTATTGTGATCATTATCAGTCCCCATCATGATCTATATATATGTAAGGCTGTTTGCAGCCTAGCCCATGGTTTTACTAGTGAATGTGATTGGCTTTTGCCCTCTAAATTTGTGAGATTCAGAATGGCTATTGTGTGATTCAACAACCACTTTTGGTGAGATGCTAAGGCTTATTGGTGGGATTCCAGCCCAGGTTCGAGATTTCAGTTTCAACCTTAGCTTCGACCCTTGTCGAAACCGAAATATTCTGTTTTCGACCAAACTTTACATGTTTCGGCTTGCCATTTTCATTTGGCCCTTTCGGTGGTCAAATGTCCATATTTTAGCCTGAAACTTCAAGGAAACCCTAATTAAGCGTTTTTAAACATATTGGAACATTTAGATTATAAAAAAAAACACCCAAAATGGTAGTTTAATTTTGTACTCTAGGTTGGCAGTGTATGTTGTACCCTGATGTATACTTTCTAGCCCATTCTATACATAATTTAATATTAGAACACACGAAATTAAATGAAAACAACTAAAATATGCATTACGAATTAAGAAAATCTATCTAATATTATACAATGTCAAAGTGTTATAAGTACAAGTGTTGCAAGTAGTTAGGTACAAGTACATACCCAAGGTTAAAACACCCATACAAAATCGTTCCTCCAACTCTATGTTAGTTCCACATAGAGTTCTAGGAAGGCTTGAAACCTATATGGAAAAAGGGTATACCTCTAAGTTTGTATCTTACACAAATCTTGCTCAAATGTGGCAAATCAACGTTGTAGATGCATTGTAGTAGTCCCCAACACTTTGTTCCACCAAGAAATGTAGGTCATTTGGCAAAAAGTACTAAAAGTGTGTTTTTTTGGGGAGTTTTTCCCCTCTAACAGGCAAAACCACTTGAACCTCACAAAATGGGTTGAAAATTCAACCTTTCCGATTGAAACAGTTCTTTTATATGCACTGTTTTGTACCGAAACTGAAATTTCAGTCGAAACCCTGCATTCCTACTGAGTCGCACCCAGTTTCGTTTCGATGCAGATATATTTCACAAAATCTCTGTGGTTTCGACTGAGATTTCAGACTATGATTCCAACTTAGTTCCAGGTTTTAAGCTTGGTCCATATCCTTCTTCCGCTTTATTTTCAGTCTAGAAAATCAGATTAGTAAATTGATTTTTTCTCAGTTCATACGTATGCTATACTTGATTGGATCTGAGTTTTATCCATCAATACACCAATAGATTTTAGATCTGATCACATATGCAGTAACCGCACCTTATGCTTGATTGGTTCATGGTTTCAAAATTCAATTTTGCTGCCGTTTCTTAGAATGTTACTTCAGGTTGGATTCTCAGTTTGTTCTTCATTGAGGATCAGTTTTTTTTTTTCTCTGTTTCAGATTAGTATCTTATTACTATTTCTAGAATATTTTACTGTTTTGATCATCTTTGTTGGTTGATTTGATTCCATTATAATCTGCTATCAATATTCTGTTTTGGAAACCCTAAGCAGACTCCTATCTTTAGTAGGATACTTCCAAAGAACCAGAGCAGACCATCAGATGAGAATCATATTTTGAGTAGTTGTTCTACTCCATATCCCAGGCCTTAGACAAGAATTTCACCTTCATCTGAGATTTTTAAGTTATTATAATCTCCTGAAATCAGGTTACCTAGAAGGTAAACTTAAGTTGAAAGAGTACAGAAACTCAATCCCCACGTATTCTACGATTGACTTGCTTGTTTGGACAACTACTTTGACTGGTTTACTCTGATAAAGGACTGGAAAATAAGGCTCGCACAAACTAAACTGATGAAAACCAGCCAGAGAGTGGTGGAAGAATTATGAGAATAGTTTATGGCATATGACACAGTATTCACCACATGGGCATAGATAGATGAAAGAAGAGTTGAAGAACAAGTATCTTCCTCAAACTTCAAGAGTTTGCTTACATAATAATCTCAATACTCTACAACAAGGTAGCTTATCAGTCGAAGCATGTATGGAACAGTTTGACAGTCTTGTTGCATGGACGGGGAATTGAGGAAGATGACACACAACTAATCGCCCGATTTAAATCAGGTCTGAATCTGATATTCAAAAAGAGTTGAATGTTCACAAAGTGTATGATGTTCGGGATTGTTTTCACAAGGTTTTGAGAACTGAGGAAAATCTAAGAAGTCCCACGAAGAGCTTTAATTTTCAAGCAGGGGAGAACTGAAGACCACCTGCAGCTAATAGACCTATGGGCCGACAGTCTACTATCCCTAATTATAAAGGTAAAGCTCCTAGGACCTGTGGCAGTGACACTAAGTGCTATTATTGTAATAAATATAGGCACTTTGCAAAATTCTGCCCTATAGGACATAAGAATAGTAATGTAGTAGTTGTAGCTGTTGAGACTAATGATGCTACTGAGTTTTTTGAACCACATCCACCTGATGATGATGATGATGATGATGATGAGCTCTATGATGATGAGGGTGATGACACGTTGAGGTTCACGTGGTTAGTCACATTTTGATTGTTGAGATTAAAGGTGATAATTGGTGTTGTCGACACTATATTTTTTGCACAAGTATGATCAGTGGTCTGAAAGTAGCACAAGAAATTGTAGACTGCGGTAGTTGTGTCAATTTAGTTTCACATGCTTTCATTGACAAGGTTAAACTACGAAGGGAAAGCATCCACAATCTTACAAAGTTCCCTTTCTGAATGGAAACACTCTAGAGGAAAACCAGAGATGTCCTGTTCCACTCAAACTCCATGATTATGAAGATGAGGTATGGAATGATGTAATCCCAATGAAGCTGATAGATATTTAATTAGGCCGACCATCGTTGTTTGACAATGATACGTAGGTTGGTGGCAGGAAGAATCAATGCATCTTTACATTTAAAGAGAAGTAGTTTGTCTTCAATCCACATGAACATCCCAGCTGAGAAGGACTGGAGACATGAATTGAAGACTAGCTGAGAAAAATCTGGTAAGAAAGTAGATAGAGAAAAACAGGATGACAAGAAACTGCTAACTGTACTTCAGAAAGAGTTTTAAAGTCCAGCAAAGATACATGATTCATATTGGCTCTCATCACAAGGGAAGTAATCCCTCATCCTGAGGTCAAATTTCTCTAGCCAGTATGAGACTTGGTCTTGGACTTTGCAGAGCTAGTACCATATGAGTTACCCAATGAATTGGCTCCTATATGTGATATACAACATGCCATTGATTTAGTACCTGGATCCATACTACCAAATCTGCCCACTTATAGACTGAGCCCGACAGAGCATGTAGAGCTGAATCATCAAGTTGACGATTTGCTAAAGAAGGGTTTTATCCAGGAGAACATGAGCCCCTGTGCAGTACCAACCCTATACACACCGAAGAAAGATGGTCCATGGAATACATAGTTGTCAAGGTGCTGCCTAGGAGTTCAGGTGCCCCTTGCTGGATTATGTCTTGGGTCGTCAATGCGTCACCTAGGAGTCGCCTTCTTGTTGTCATCTATGCGTCCAGGCCCCCTCAACGCCTCGGGTCGCCTATTCGCTTGACAACTATGGTGGCGTATGTGCATTGATAGACAAGCCATCAACAAAATCACAATGAAGTATAGATTCCCCATCCACGGCTCAATGATATGCTTGATATGTCGTGCAGTGCTAACGTCTTCTAAAAAATTGATCTTAAAAGTGGATATCATCAAATTTGCATCCACCTAGCCAATGAGTGGAAGACTGCCTTTAAGATCTAGGAAGGACTTTACAAGTGGAAAGTTATATCCTTCGTTTGTACCAATGTGCCGAGTACTTTATGCGTGTTATAACTCAAGTGCTTTGTCCCTTTATTGGAAAATTTCTAGTTCATTTTTATGACATACTAATTTAAAGCAAGAAAGAAGAAGATCATTTAAGGCATCTAATGAGGATACTTTGAGTTGAAAAGCTCTATATTAATTCAAAGAAGTGCTCTTTCATGCTACCTATGGTTATAATCCTGGGTTCATTGCATCTTTGAGAGGTGTCAAGGCTGATCCAAAGAACATCAAAAGTATCCTAAACTTGTCGTACCTAAGATCCTTACTGAAGTTCTGAGTTTCCATGTCCTTGCTTCAATTTATCTTAGGTTCATCAAAAATTTTAGTTCAATCACTACACCGATCACTAAGTGTATGAAGTAGAGCAAGGGAAGTAGTTTGAGCGGACGCTTGCAGCTACCAGAGTTTTGAGCTTATTAAATGGAATCTGACTGAGGCTTCCTTTTACAGCTACCAAACTTTGACTGGGTGTTCGAGGAGGTGACAGACGCCTCACATGTTGGTATTAGAGTTCTCATGCTAGGAGGTACCCCAGATTCTAATAACAGATGACTGTGAAATATATTGCATCTTTGTTCTTTGAATAAAACCATGCTGTAATGTGAAGGCTTTTTCTCCTTTCATCAGCTCCCATTCCCCTTATGTACCATTGCAAAACTTGCAATTTTCATTTTCAAACATTTGACATCCTTCTGATTGACGTAGTACATTGACCGTCGTAGTCCTTTGTTTTGTGATTCCTCTAGTAGTTCTTACTTGTTCTCCATTAACTTGAGCAGCCCTTGTATCATTCATTTTCTTTGAATCCCGATTACCATTTCTTTATTCAGCCTTTATCTCTGCTTCAACTCTTACAGAGGATACTCCTATCATCTCACCTACGCTTTAACATTGTCCTACCCATTTACTAAAATCTCGAGAAGGCTCTTGTGCTAATGCTTGATGGTAAATGACCAAATCTTGAGAGCAGTTGATTAAGTTTTTTCTGCAGGTCTCTGTTCTGTTGATACAAAGGGTGTCCCTGGCACAATTGCAAAAAACTGATGATTGGTGAAGTCAATCTCTGTATTCTTAAAGTCCTCAATAGGATGCTTTTTATTTACAACAATTTCACGTTTCCATTGTCAGAGGTCGTGAGTTCTACTGAGTTCTGTCCAATTCTATCAGCAAACCTCTCAGGTTCAAAGACCCAATGTGTTATACCCGTACCCCGGGATATAATTAAATATCATTTCTTCTCGTGACGTGTAGATACCGCTGCCATGTATGCTGGTGACCTGTTCTCCATGATGGTCAAACCTAGCTACAAAATCGTTGACCACAACACGGGATTGCCTGTGGAGGAAAGATTCCTCAACCGCCAGTGGGGAAAGTTCGTTGACGGCGACTTCGTCGACTACCCTCCAAGTACCAGCCCGGGAAGCGAGGAGTTCAGGAGAGAGCATCCTGGACCGTCACCTCAGCTGGATATTTCGTTCGGTGATGAGCTTAGCATTGCCGTGGCGAAGCTGTTCGGGGTCATGGGTAATAAACCATGACAGGGGGAAAAGTAAGTTCTAGCCTCAAGTCTTATTAATTATTTTTCCCTTGGTAACCTCGGGCGCGGGTCCGGCTTGAACCGCCGAGCTATTTCATGAGAGAAGGGAATAATTTAAGTTCGGGTCCCGCGTACCTTTAGGAAGTACATTGGGGACTTATACCCATCTCATATGAGCCCATCTAAGAATGGGCTTTTCCCTAATTAAGGTTGTGGGCAGGCCCACTTAACCTATTGGCCCAATGGTGGGTTATTCCATCCACTTACCCACATAGGACTAATGGGTTGACCCATTAGGCCTCATGACCCATTTGACTTGAGGTACCCCAAATACCCATTTATTATAAAAGAAGAGGAGGAGGGGGAGAGAACATTACTTCTTCTTCAACATCCTCTTCTACCCTAAATCGTGGAGGAGAGAAAGAGGAGAGAAAGAGAAAGAGGAAGGAGAGAGAGGCTTGGAGGAAGGTGGAGACCCCATCTCTTGGGCAAGAAATCGTGGAGCTCTCATCTTGGGGGTAGGTAAGCTATTGAACCTTCTTCCTTCTTCTATTTTGGATTTCAAAAAGGGGTTGGGTAATGGGAGAGATTGACCTAGATCTCTCTTGGAACCTAGGGAGTAGATGGAGCTTTAAAGCCAAGCTATGGTGGAGTTAGTTCACTCCATTATGAGCTCTAATGTGAGGGTTCTCATTGCCATTTGGGGGATTTAAGGTTGGACCCTAAGGAGCTTAGGATAGAGTTTTCTAGAAGTCCTTGTGCTTTAAAAACCACTTGAAATGGGGTCCTTGGAGGGGAATCCTTCGGATTTTGGACTGAAGGTGTGAGGGTTACATGTGATTTCGGACTGCAAGAAACCCCCGAAACTACCTTCCCGAGAAGGATTCTGTGAAGGTCGGATTTACACTCGGATTCAGTTTTTCGAAACCACATCCGCATCCGACCTTGACTAAAACCGTCCCCGCTTCCTAGGATTTACATGTGGTTGCGAATTTGGGCATGAAACCACTCCTGCAACCACTTCGTCTCGAAACCTTATACTTAAGTGTTTATGGGAGATCTTTTGGGGATCCGTTCCTTTCGCTCGTTTAACCTTATTCCACTCTTTGTATAGGTTAAAATATTCACTTTTGTGGCTTATTGCTTGATCGAGGCGACAACTGATAAACTGGGTGCTTGGCGTATACGTTGTGAGTGGGTTTGGTTGTATGGGCTTGTTATTATTATTGCACTATATATTATGTACTCATTATAATTAATAAGCATGTTTGCGCATATTGCATAATTTTATATCTATTTGTTATAATGTTGATTGGTAATGTTGTATCTTGATGGGTCTCGGTGCCGGTGGGTACCGGTGCCGGAACCCCGAACTCTATAAACATTTATGAAGAAATTATGTTGAATGTCATGTTGAACTGTATGCGCCGTGCCGTGCTGGTAACCGGGCACTAAACCAGATGAAAAGTTGATGCGCCCGGATTACCTCTCGGGACGATAGGACTTGCATGTAGTATATTGTGGCTAGGATTTCACACCCTTATGCTACGACCCTTACCAACAGGGGTTTAGGTGTTGGGTAATCGTGACACCGGATTCGTGGAGGTGGGAGAGGCCAGTCATGGTAGTATTGGTTATCGTGGGTCCGCCACCGAGTGGTCTTGGAGGCTTCGATCGGCGTAGGTCCCACGTGACAATTGAGGTTTCATTGTGGCGATAAGTTAAGTGACCCACGTTGTCTCCCGAGTTGTCACGTAGCATATGCCATTGACTTAGTTGTTTGTTAGGTGGAAAATGAACTTAACATGTGCATGCATCATTGGACTATGTGAATTGCGTGTTTGTGCATTCCCATCCCCTCACCGGCTCAGTGGAGCTAACCCCTCGTGCGCACATTTTTTAGATTATGGTGCAGTGACGGATATCTCGCGGGACTTGGAGTTCAGCCCTCGGGATACGATGAGATCGGTGAGGAGGAACCGGAGGCCGTGTTTGAGGAACATGGCGACGGGTGTCCTTGCGATGATTGTGCCTACGGGCCGTGAGGATATTCGGGACTCGATCCCTTTTGATTACTTTTGAGGCTAAGGCCTATGGTGAAATACTTCTGTAATACCATTTTTGATAGTTATTAGATGATCATTGGAAATGTAACTAATTCATCGTATTTATCATCTAGCTTTGAACATCTTGTAACTATTCGATTTATACGCTCCGCAATACTACTCGATCATTGGAATGTAATATTCCTCTTTCTCGCATTCTAATATTATATTGTGTTAATATTGGATATGATCATGCGTTGGGACACCGTGTCGTTGATCCGGGCGGTTTAGTAGGATGACACGCGTCGTCCTAGTCACCCTTTATATGATATTATATTCCTTATCCGGAATAGGGCGTGACAGCGTGGTATCGAGCGAGATGCCTGCACGACCACACGCCTAGCGGATTGTGATTTACTCGACACAATAGGTTGCTAAAATAAAAGCTTCTAACAATGCATAATTGGAATACGCGAATCTTTGGGAGAAGACTAGCTTAGGGAGAAAGCCAAGACAATAGCAATTAATAGGCACAACAGTGAAATGAAAGACATGTGTATATAATTATAGATATATTCCTTAATTTCAAATTTGTTAATACATTTTCATAAGCCAAACGAGTGATTACAACAAAATTCATTGAACCTGGAGACTTGAGTTCTTACAACCAAGAAAAAAAAAAAAAAAAAAAAAATTTTTTGCATGGTAAGACAAAAAGCTAGGGGTCCATTGAGAGCATGGTGGGAATGGACAGGAGGTCATCGCTCCATCTCATCATCACTACTTGGCTCGTCCTCCGTGCCCTCATCATGGAGGTAGGAGTGCAAGTCCTCCATCTGCCGCTCGAGGCTCTCCATGCGTCCTGCCTCGATGCATCGAGCCTAGTGTTCACTCCTTCAAACCCCCGAGCCATGTTGGTGCTCATCGGCCCAGAGTTGCAAGAATCCTATCGATGTCGGACCCACTAGGAGCAAGGTGCGGATGAAGAGGCCGCATGCACAGGCGAGGAGGAGGCTCCTGCACTCGAGGCTCGGGCCCGTGACCCTCTCTTGGGACCAATGGCTCCCCATCACTATATGCATCCATCGCACTGTCGCATCCTCGCCCTCTGCTTACGATCTAGAGGTGGATCTTCGGTTAAGTCTTGATCCTCCTCACTCAAGTCAACTCCAAAATGCTGGAAAATAGTGGTGAGCAACCTCCCATAGGGTAAATCTAAGTTCCTCCTGGGATTTCGCCCGCATGATCCATAGTCCGCATGATAATGTAGGGCAGCGAGATGGGAATGCCTTTGTAGAGGTGATAGGCCACATAGCCTACGAAGATGGAAGGCATGGTGCGGTGACCGGCTATAGGCACGATGTTGTCTCGCACAATCCGACTCAAGTATCCGGGAGAATTGGCAAAAGAAGTCTCGAGCACTTTCTTCTCGAATGCCCCACGTGTAAGCTCCCTGTATAACTCCCTGTATGCCTCTCTCCCGAGAAAGGAGTAGGGATTCTTCCATGGTGCGCAGAGGTCTTCTCTCCCAGATGGCTACATTGAGGATGCCCGCCAACCGTGCCCCTGTGAAGGATATGGTGACTCCCTTGACATAAGAGAGGATCCGGTAATCTCGCGTGCCTAGGTTCTCGGTGTGCAAGGTTGGCGTAGAAGTGACGAACGAGCTTGGGATAGAATGGCTCTGGAAGGTTGAGGAGGTTGGACCACCCCGGTGCTTCAAATCTCGGCCCTACCTTGTAGGCCTTGAGGTCTTCCAAGACCACATCTCTTCCCTCCAAGATATTCTTAAAGCGAAAGTGGTCTTGGTACATCTCCTGTTTCTCTAGGTCTTGGAACCATTTCGTATCCAAAGCAAGCTGGGGCAGCTTGTTCGGCCCGTGCACGCCTTGTTCTAGGAGCCATTTAGATTCCCTAACCTCGCAACCAAGGAAGGCCAAGAATACGAAACACATTAAGTCCATGCTTGGATATTAAGGTCTAAGCAAATATACAATGAAAAGAAACAAGGCAGTAGAACCTAGACCTTGATGCATGGCCACTATGTAGAAGCAATCATAGAGGATAAAGGTACATGGCCACATTATGCTTGGAGAAGCATTATATCATACAAGCAATTAGTTCAAACAAAATTGGACTGAATTGAAAACAAAATTATACTATGAACCCAAAGAGGAAATTTTCAGAATTTGGTTGGAAGTTGAATGATATAGTACACAATATATATACATGGCCATAGTACACCTAACACATGAAGTTTATACTAAATACCTAGTTCAAGCAATATATGGAGCTAAATTGTGGTAAATAATGCTTGAATCTCTAAAAGAAAATTCAGATGTGATTCTTGAAGTTCCAATTTGCAAGAAATAAATAAGTAATGGCTTGAGACAACCCCAAATGATATACACCAAGCCTACCTAGCAAAACCGAACTTGAATTGGGCAAAAAGACATAGAATTTCGGTTAGGGTTTGGGGATTTCTCCAAAATCCAACCCAAACCCTTGGTGAAGGTGCAAAATTGGGGGAAATACCTCAACTAGGTTGCATATGATGGGAAACGAATGGAGAATGGACAATAATCCATCTATTTAGCTAGGAGAAAACAAAAAAACCCAAATCTTGTAAACCCGAAATCAATTTTGGGGTTTCTCCATAAGAGAAGTCGAAAGGAGAAAGAGATAGATCGATAGAGAGGGAAGAGGGCATACCTGAACTCGATCGGATCTGTTGTGCGTGGATTGAGTGCCAAAAATCCACCTAGAAGGGAGAGGGAGCAAGGAACGAGTGCGGTTTTGGGTTCTCCAGAGCGTAGGGGGTGTTTGGAAAAAGAAATTTGGGTTTTGAAAGAGAGTTCGAGTGAGAAATTCTGTTTTTAGGCCATGCGGTTTTACACTCGGATGCAAGATTTTGAATCCGACTGTGAATCCGCGGATTCCCGAGACCAGCCTTTGGTCCTGTGAAGGTCGGATTTACACTCGGATGCAGCCTAGTGAAACCGCATGTAAATCCGACCCTGCCAGAAAAGGTTTTTTTGGCCCTGTTTTGCTTAACCAACTTGTTTCTAATGTTTATTACCCTCATAATTGCTTCCCTTACCCCTCGTGTAACCTATGTTTACCTTTGCAAATCGATTTTTTGATTGGTTTGCTTAATATTGCAATTGTGCCTATAACTGTGGGTGTTGACTGTAACCAGGTGTGAACCATGGTTAATACACGGTCAAATGCCAACCGTTCTCCTGCTAGGGAAGAGGCCGGTGAGGCTTCGAATACGGTTCTACCGGTAGCACCGCCAATTAGTAATAATGCGGATGTCGCCGCGTTGTTGAGCAATAGGTTGCAATCCATGGAACGAGAGCATAGGGAGGCGCAACAAGAGCAGCGCCAATTTATGCAAAACATGACGGCTATGTTCCAAGCCTTTGTTAGGGAAAGGCAGCCAGTGCCTCCTCCCGTGCAAGTCAATCCTCCCCCACCCCCCCGTGGGTTCTGCATTGTACCTAGTGTTCCTCTCGGCTCAAGCCACCGGGAATTCCTTTGACACAAGAGGTGCCAAGACCTATTCTACCTTCCACTTCTGTGGCTCCTTCGGTCCAAGCGGTGACTCCGGCTTGGGTGGATGCTGCTAGGTTATCGGAGAGATTTCAGAAACATCGTCCTCCAACCTTCTACAAGATGGCCCATGATTCCTTTTTCCCGGCAACATTTATAAGGGATCTTGAGAGAATCTTTGAAGTGATACGGTGCAATGACACGGACAAGATCCGGTGTGCTACCTACCGACTCGGGGTGATTTCGATGCGTGGTGGCTCTCCTCTAAAGACCATTTTTGGGCAACTCACCCGGAGAGGCAACTTGGGCTCAATTCAAGGAAGTCTTCTTCAAAAATTTCTTCCCTCAAAACTTCCGTGATAGGAAGGAGTCTGAGTTTATGAGCTTCTTTCAAGGATCCAAATCGGTCCTTGAGTACCAGCAAGCTTTTGAGGAGCTGTTTTACTTCGCCCCGGTACACATGAAGGCCGAGAATGTGAAGGCTAGGAAGTTTGAGAAGGGGCTTAGACCTAGCATTAGTACTTCTGTGGTGCTACACAAGTACCCTACTTATGCTGAGACGGTCCAAGCCGCTAAGGTGATTGAGGACCAGCAGAGAGAGAATTACAGGGCCATTCAGGCTGGTAAAAGGCCCATGACCTCTCACGAACCTAGGGGATCCACAAAATTCCAAAAGAGAGGATCTTACACTACTACTTTTCCGGTCCAGTCCCGGAGGTCAGATGCAGTGCAAGCACCCAGGCCTACATCAACTCCTCACTATGGTTCCCAGACTCTCATATGTTACAATTGCAAGGAGTCCGGGCATATGGTTCGAGACTGTCCTCATCCGCGGATGATAGGTCCTCCAGGTGCAGCTACACAAAAGGCACCCCAAGCCAAGGCAGTTGTGCGTTCTCTTCTTCCTGCTCCGGCCCATAGATCTCAAGGTCGGGTGTATTCTGTGACAAATGAAGAGGCCCAGGCCGATCCCAGTGTTATTACAGGTAATGCACTCTACTCTTAAGATGTGCATATAATAGCTTTTGTTTCTATGATTGGTTGTCTGTTGCTTGTCAGGTGTCGTTCTTGTTTGCTCTCAGCCTGCTTATGCTTTATTTGATTCGGGGGCATCACACTCTTTTGTGTCCCCTAGTTTTGCTAAGAAGATGTCCATTGAACCAAAGCTAATGGCCCAGAAACTGATAGTCAGTACACCAACGGGTAGCAAGGTTGAACTTAACTCGGTTTGTGATCCTTGCCCGGTATGTGTGGGTGGTCATGGACTCGAAGCAAGCTTAGTATGCTGGATATGAAAGACTTTGATGTGATTTTGGGAATGGATTGGCTATCAACTCACAAAGCCGTCTAATGCTTCAGAGAGGAAGGTTCTATTCAAACCAGTGAAGGTGAAGAGTTTGTGTTTATGGGTACTAAGCGGGAGAGACCCAAGAAAGTTATCATCTCTGCCCTCCAAGTACAGAAGTTGTTGGCAGAGGGATGTCAGTGTTATCTAGCATCTGTGATAGACACTGAAGCCAAAGCGAGGCCTTTGGAAGAGTTGCACGTGGTGAAAGACTTTCCGGATGTCTTTCCGAAGATCTAACGCGGTTGCCACCCGGATCGCGAGACGAGTTCATGATAGATCGATTCCTGGTGCAGCCCAAGATATCAAGGCACCTTACAGGATGGCCCCAACTGAGTTAAAGGAGCTACAAGAGCAGTTGAATGACCTGTTGAAGAAGGGTTTCATTAGACCCAGTGTATCTCCTTGGGGAGCACCTGTGTTGTTTGTGAAAAAGAAGGACGGTAGTATGCGTCTGTGCATTGACTACCGTGAGCTCAACAAATTGACAATCAAGAACCGGTATCCTTTGCCTAGGATCGATGACCTATTCGATCAACTACGGAGTGCGAAGGTGTTCTCGAAAATTGATCTCCGGTCAGGGTACCATCGATTGAAGATCGAAATAGTGATATCGGCAAGACAAAGATTCGAGATCTCGCTATGGTCATTATGAGTTCTTGGTCATGTCCTTCGGGCTGACCAATGCCCCGGCCGCCTTTATGGAGTTGATGAACCGGGTGTTCCACGATGTTCTAGACAAGTATGTCATTGTCTTCATTGATGACATCTTGGTCTATTCCAAGAGCGAGGAGGAGCACGGACCATCTTCGCCTAGTATTACAACGCCTAAGGAGAAACGAGTTGTACGCCAAATTCGTAAGTGTGAGTTTTGGCTACAACAGGTGGCATTCGGGACACCTTGTTTCTCGGTAAGGGTATAGAGGTTGACCCTGGCAAGGTGAAGTCGATAGTTGGTGGGCGATACCCAAGAATGTGGCAGACATTCGTAGTTTCCTGGGACTAGCTGGCTATTACAGGAGATTTATTGAGAACTTCTCAAGGCTCTCCGCTCCTATGACACGACTGACCCGAAAGGGAGTGAAGTTCGAGTGGTCTGATAGCTGTGAAAAGAGCTTCCAAGAGCTCAAGCAGAGGCTGGTTTCCGCTCCAGTACTTACCATTCCTAATGATGCATCGGAGGGATGGTAGTCTCTGATGATGCATCTAAAATGGGTTTGGGTTGTGTTCTAATGCAAGATGGGAAGGTAGTGGCCTATGCTTCTCGGCAATTGAAGGACTATGAGAAGAACTACCCGACCCATGATTTGGAGCTTGCCGCTGTGGTTTTCGCTCTGAAGATCTGGAGACATTATTTATATGGTGAGAAGAGCGAAATATACAGTGATCACAAGAGCCTCAAATACTTCTTTACACAAAAGGAGCTCAATATGAGGCAGCGACGGTGGTTGGAGTTGTTGAAAGATTATGATTGTACTATCCATTACCACCCAGGCAAGGCAAATGTAGTAGCGGATGCGCTGAGCCGGAAATCTCGGTCCTTGTCACTGGCATCACTAGCAACAGTGAGAAACTCATCGAGGAAGCTAGAAGGATGGACCGGAATTCTGGTTGATGGTGTTACCTTATCTCTATCGGCTTTATCAATACAATCCACACTTGGTAGGGCGAATTCAATCAGCCCAGGCTTCGATGAGGAGATTCAAAAGGTTATTGAGGCTATCAAGGGGGACACGCAGCGGGAGCTGGATTTTACTTTAACGAGAGTGGTGTTCTCATGTTCGGAACGGCTATGTGTTCCTAGTAACCCTCGTTGAGGAAGGAAGTGTTAGTCGAGGCCCATGACTCTCCCTATTCTATTCATCCAGGTAGTACGAAGATGTATAGAGATCGAAGGAATATTTTGGTGGAGTGGAATGAAGAGGGATGTGGTGAGTATGTGGCAAAATGTCTTACTTGTCACAGTGAAGGCGGACAGACAGCGACCTCATGGCCTCTTACGGTCATTGCTGCTTCAGAGTGGAAGTGGGAGCATGTTACCATGGATTTTGTCAGGGTTGCCCCGCACGCCTAGAGGTGTCGATACCATATGGGTTGTCGTTGATGATTGACAAAGACGGCTCACTTCATCCCCATGAAGATTACCTATTCGATGGACAAGCGGCTCGCTTGTACATTGATAATGTAGTTCGTCTACACGGAGTTCTGTCAAGCATCATCTCCGATCGGGATCCCGGATTTACATCTAAGTTCGGGAGGTTTTCGAAGGCAATGGGTACATCTTGTTGAGTTTTAGTACAGCCTTCCACCCTCAAACCGACGGACAATCGGAGAGGACTATTCGAGACATTAGAAGATATGCTCCGAGCTTGTGCCATTGATATGCAAGGCGGTGGGACGAGCATCTCACTTATTGAGTTTGCTTACAATAACGATTACCGTGCTACTATAGGCATGGCACCGTTTGAGGCTCGAGTATGGGAAGAAGTGTCGGACACCGTTATATTGGGACGAAGTAGGTGAACGGCGTATTCTTGGACCCGAGTTGATTGGGCAACATGCGAGAAGGTGGACTTGATTCGTGAGCGGATCAAGGCGGCTCGACCCAGCAGCGAAGGGTTATGCGGACTTGAGACGGAAGGACCTTGAGTTCACCGTTGGCGATAAAGTGTTCCTTAAGGTATCACCCTCCAAAGGGGTGATGCGTTTCAAACAAGAAGGGCAAGTGAGTCCGAGATTTATAGGACCTTTTGAGATCCTTGCACGGATTGGACCGGTGGCATATCGGTTAGCACTCCCTCCATCTTTAGAAGGTGTGCACGACGTCTTCCACGTGTCTATGTTGAGGAAGTATGTCCATGATCCAAGCCATGTATTGACGCATGAACCACGGAACTTGCGGCCGACATGTCCTATAAAGAGCACTTGAAAAGATTTTGGACAGCAAGGTTGTTCATCTTCGCAACGGCCCATTCATTATGTGAAGATAAAATGGTGCAACCATCCAGGAAGAGGAAGCTTCTTGGGAGGCAGAGGTAGAAATGCGGGCGAAATACCCTTTTCTTGCCTATTTACAAGGTACGTCAAATTTCGAGGACGAAATTTCTTATAAGGTGGGGGGATGTTATACCGTACCGGGATATAATTAAATATCATTTCTTCTCGTGACGTGTAGATACCCATCGCCATGTATGCCGGTGACCTGTTCTCCATGATGGTCAAACCTAGCTACAAAATCGTTGACCACAACACGGGATTGCCTGTGGAGGAAAGATTCCTCAACCGCCAGTGGGGAAAGTTCGTTGACGGCGACTTCGTCGACTACCCTCCAAGTACCAGCCCGGAAGCGAGGAGTTCAGGAGAGAGCATCCTGGACCGTCACCCATTTGGATATTTCGTTCGGTGATGAGCTTAGCATTGCCGTGGCGAAGCTGTTCGGGGTCATGGGTAATAAACCATGACAGGGGGAAAAGTAAGTTCTAGCCTCAAGTCTTATTAATTATTTTTCCCTTGGTAACCTCGAAGTGCGGGTCCGGGCTTGAACCGCTCGAGCTATTTCATGAGAGAAGGGAATAATTTAAGTTCGGGTCCCGCGTACCTTTAGGAAGTACATTGGGGACTTATACCCATCTCATATGAGCCCATCTAAGAATGGGCTTTTCCCTAATTAAGGTTGTGGGCAGGCCCACTTAACCTATTGGCCCAATGGTGGGTTATTCCATCCACTTACCCACATAGGACTAATGGGTTGACCCATTAGGCCTCATGACCCATTTGACTTGAGGTACCCCAAATACCCATTTATTATAAAAGAAGAGGAGGAGGGGGAGAGAACATTACTTCTTCTTCAACATCCTCTTCTACCCTAAATCGTGGAGGAGAGAAAGAGGAGAGAAAGAGAAAGAGGAAGGAGAGAGAGGCTTGGAGGAAGGTGGAGACCCCATCTCTTGGGCAGAAATCGTGGAGCTCTCATCTTGGGGGTAGGTAAGCTTCTTCCTTCTTCTATTTTGGATTTCAAAAAGGGGTTGGGTAATGGGAGAGATTGACCTAGATCTCTCTTGGAACCTAGGGAGTAGATGGAGCTTTAAAGCCAAGCTATGGTGGAGTTAGTTCACTCCATTATGAGCTCTAATGTGAGGGTTCTCATTGCCATTTGGGGGATTTAAGGTTGGACCCTAAGGAGCTTAGGATAGAGTTTTCTAGAAGTCCTTGTGCTTTAAAAACCACTTGAAATGGGGTCCTTGGAGGGGAATCCTTCGGATTTTGGACCTGAAGGTGTGAGGGTTACATGTGATTTCAGACCTGCAAGAAACCCCCCTGAAACTACCTTCCCGAGAAGGATTCTGTGAAGGTCGGATTTACACTCGGATTCAGTTTTTCTGAAACCACATCTGCATCCGACCTTGACTAAAACTGTCCCGGTTTCCTAGGATTTACATGTGGTTGCAGAATTTGGGCATGAAACCACTCCTGCAACCACTTCGTCTCTGAAACCTTATACTTAAGTGTTTATGGGAGATCTTTTGGGGATCCGTTCCTTTCGCTCGTTTAACCTTATTCCACTCTTTGTATAGGTTAAAATATTCACTTTTGTGGCTTATTGCTTGATCGAGGCGACAACTGATAAACTGGGTGCTTGGCGTATACGTTGTGAGTGGGTTTGGTTGTATGGGCTTGTTATTATTATTGCACTATATATTATGTACTCATTATAATTAATAAGCATGTTTGCGCATATTGCATAATTTTATATCTATTTGTTATAATGTTGATTGGTAATGTTGTATCTTGATGGGTCTCGGTGCCGGTGGGTACCGGTCTTTAACCCCGAACTCTATAAACATTTATGAAGAAATTATGTTGAATGTCATGTTGAAGCTGTAGTGCCGTGCCGTCTTGGCTTGGGCACTAAACCAGATGAAAAGTTGATGCGCCCGGATTACCTCTCGGGACGATAGGACTTGCATGTAGTATATTGTGGCTAGGATTTCACACCTTTATGCTACGACCCTTACCAAAGGGGTTTAGGTGTTGGGTAATCAGTACACGGATTACTCGTGGAGGTGGGAGAGGCCGATCATGGTAGTATTGGTTATCGGGGTCCGCCACTGAGTGGTCTTGGAGGCTTCGATGGCGTAGGTCCCACGTGACAATTGAGGTTTCATTGTGGCGATAAGTTAAGTGACCCACAGTGTCTCCCGAGTTGTCACAGTAGCATATGCCATTGACTTAGTTGTTTGTTAGGTGGAAAAATGAACTTAACATGTGCATGCATCATTGGACTATGTGAATTGCGTGTTTGTGCATTCCCATCCCCTCACTGGCTCAGTGGAGCTAACCCCCTCGTGCGCACATTTTTTAGATTATGGTGCAGGTGACGGATATCTCGCGGGACTTGGAGTTCAGCCCTCGGGATACGATGAGATCGGTGAGGAGGAACCGGAGGCCGTGTTTGAGGAACATGGCGACGGGTGTCCTTGCGATGATTGTGCCTACGGGCGTGAGGATATTCGGGACTCGATCCCTTTTTGATTACTTTTGAGGCTAAGGCCTATGGTGAAATACTTACTGTAATACCATTTTTGATAGTTATTAGATGATCATTGGAAATGTAACTAATTACTGTATTTATCATCTAGCTTTGAACATCTTGTAACTATTCGATTTATACGCTTCCGCAATACTACTGATCATTGGAATGTAATATTCCTCTTTTCTGCATTCTAATATTATATTGTGTTAATATTGGATATGACTGTGCGTTGGGACACTGTGTCAGTGATCCGGGCGGTTTAGTAGGATGACACGCGTCGTCCTAGTCACCCTTTATATGATATTATATTCCTTGTCTGGAATAGGGGCGTGACACAATGATACAGCAGTGAAGAGTCCTTCATTTTTTCGACCAACCATAGCTAGGGTTTATGTGGGCCATTGCTGAATTGGAGAAAGAGGAAGGTTACTACGCTTCTATTTTCCCAGGCTACTGTGTTGTGCACATATTTTTTCTGTTTTCAGTTTCTTCATCTCAACCTCCTTTGCAAGATCAAAGGTGACAATCAGGTATGGAGCCTCAAGCCTTTTGTAGTGAGATGCTACCTGTAGGGAAATGGTTATGGAAATTTTTATCGTAGTATTATGCAAATCCGAAATAGGATTGTAATACTCCCATTTGTTGGCATACCCTCCTGTGTCCATTTACCCTATTGTGGTCCCTGATTTTTCAATACCTTGTTTTGCCACTTGGCAAACTCGGATTGGGCTGAAACTTGACAGGTGAATCTTAGAGTCCACACAATTTCAGCCGTACCTGAATTGCCACATGGCAGTTATTGGAGTGCATGCTGGTCTACTTCTGCGTGAGGGCATGCCAAGCCCCCGCTCTGTATGCTTACCAAATGAAGAGGGGGGGGGAAGTCTCTCGGCATCATAAAGTCTGCAGAGGCTTTTGGACTGGCAATCTTAACTGAAGCTTATTGTATTGAATTGGAGCAAGGCATTGGTTGGTGGTACTTTCCTATTCCACAGTTTTTTTATGAGTCTCTACTTTAGTTTAAATTTTGAACTCTTGAGTCATCTTGTTCTATTAGTTGGATAAATTTGTTGCAGCATTTGGGTCTATCATCATGAAGAAACTTACATGGTCAGCTGTGGTTTATCTTTCTGTTCCACTTCTCAACACCTATTGGCTTCTTGGTTCTTTTGGGATGCCAGTCCATGGGCATGGGCTGCCTAGACCAACTCCATGAGAACTCCACTTGCTTGTACATCATGAACTAACCTGTTGAAGGAAAACTGCTCTCAGGAGGTGAGTTGTTTTGAGCGTCAGGGTTTTGCCAAAGTTAACATTACCTTGGACCTTGGTCCCGTTGTCCCACGCTAGTTTCTTCTTTGAGGACATTGAAGGCTAATCCTTTCATCGGGTCTCATGTACTAGCTACAATTTATTCCGGGTGTCACTTTATAAGGAGAAGCTGTGGTTTATAAGGAAGAGAAGTTGACACAGAAAGAGGGAGGACTTCTCGAGGAAACTAGGAGACCATGCTTGCTGGGAAGTATCAACCCTACAGTCCACAATCATCAGGCAATCTGCACCAGATTTAACCAGTCTGAGCTACGAGAATACCATTACAACTCTTTAATCAGGTCCTGTTTCATGTTAAACTCGATATTTTATTATGAGACATGCATTAAGTACACCTTACCACTCATCTTTAAAATCACTCTCCTATCTAAACCTTCTTCCATTCAGTTTCTATTTTCATTGTGTATGTAATTAAACAAATCTTTACTGTTTAGCTTTTTTAACTCCCTAAAAAAACTGGATCTGGCTCTCCTCCAGCCGTGGTGGGAGCTAGAGGATCCAACCCAGCAAAAACAGGGGGAGGGGGGGCACTTGGGTCCCACCTGTGAAATGACCAAATCCCCCCCCCCTGATTTGCTAGGCTGGACCCTCCAGCTCTCGCCACGGCTGGAGGAGAGCCAAATTGAAAAAAACTATGCAACTTTTATGCAAAACCAACTAAGAGGAGAACCTAACTGCTGAAAAATATTTAATCAACTTGACCTTTAAAGGCTTTTCTTAAGTGAACCTATAGCAAGAAATGTTTATTCTATTTTCCTAGACAAGGGCTTCAACCATTTTGAAATATAGTAAGCATGTTTCTCTTATACACATACTTGTTAGCCCAATACAGATGGTTCAAGAACCCCACCATGCTAAAGATGGAAAGCAGCCAATAGAATCGATCTAGATAACTCTTGTTCAAGTTGTTTCCTTCCATCCATCCATTTCTTCCATCATCTCCATCTCTGCTTGCATTCTCCACTACATTCACTAGAACAAAACTCAGCAAGGAAGCCAACCCAATCACATAGGAGAACATGGCAGACCCCATTGACTTCATTCCTCTTGAAGTCTCACTGTTGAAGAACTCCAGCAATCCAATATATGTGAACACATCAACGATTACCACTATGAAATATTGTGGCCCAAGCCAAATTATTGACATGGGCAAATGAGCATTAATGGAGTCTGTTAGATGATATTCCTCTGCAATTCTTTTCCTTTTTCTCTCTATCATGGCAAGTGTACATATTGCTAATGGTAAAACCATAAAAGCCAACACCTGCACGTTGCAAGTGAATGATGCCAGGTTGATATCTAGTGATCCTTTTCGCAAGTGGCAAGAACAATCAATCATAGACAACAAAGAGTCTAGCCCAACCCGACCCTATTGGAGCCCTAATTTTTACATTGTATATTTTCTTGTGAATGGAATTTGGGAAATAAAAAAGTGAATACTTGTATATTATGTGTATCGGACTAGATTATTATTGCATGAAATATTATTTGTTATATCTTAGCCACAAGACTCTAATCATTGGTACTCTAGCCTCCAAATCTTAGAGGTCTTCATCATTGCAATTGACATTGTACGTTTTCCTATACCAAAGGCTAATGTCAATACTAGTTAATTATTGATGCACTGGATTCACATGGTTCATTTGTGAATGTAATAAGGAATCCACTCAAAACGTGGAGAATATCAAATGAGAATTCATTTACTATGATTGGACAAAATACCAAGCTTAGGGGCAATTTTGTAAGTGTATACAAATGACTTTAAATATTGCTATTATTTAAATAATTATATTTCTAATTGTTTTATAAAAGTTTTTATGTCCAATCCCTGGTTGAGATTCTTTGATTGAATGTTTAAGACAGGTTAAGGTTTTAGACGGTGCTAGTATTCTATGCTCATTGATCTGCCACATGATATTGTTTAGTGGAAAAAGTAAGAGGAAAAAATTTTAGGCAATCTATGGGTTTTAAATTACCACCTGCTAAGGATCAGATAGTATGATTGGTAAATAATTTACCTATCACTTAAGTAGCAATAACGTTTGCTAAATAGAAGAAAGACTATGTTTTTGTCACCCCCCCAGAGATTTCCTGTGACAATGATGAGCATCCTTTAAGGTGTAGAGTCTAGGTACCTGTAGATGTAGGGTAAGTGTATACTTCCTTAAATTTGTCCACAAATCATTTACCCAAAATACCCCTAAGAAAGAAAACCCTACAAATCCCCCACAGAACACTTCATCGGAATTAAAACATGAGTGTCTGGACATTCCAAACCACCTCTGGAAGGCCTAGACCCGACCTAGTTCAATTTGGAACCAGCCTTGTCCAACAAAAAACCAATCCAAATTGCCCAAAATACACTGTTGACACTCAAACATGAGGCCAAACATTCAAGAGACCCAAGCCGACAATGAGCCAACCCAAAGTCAACAATGACCTCCCTCTTGATAATGTCGAACAACACCTTTTGAATGTCTATGTACAATCCATACTCATAATTTGTTAACCAACAGTGAACAACCCTTGAGCAGACATCGAGGTTTGTTCAGTGGCATCATATCGATGTTGATGAATCCCATTTCGATGTTGGTTCCCGTGTAATTTGAGACACCCAAAATTTGCCATGTTTGGTTGAGATATTGATTCCTTTTGCGATCAAGCCTTATTTTGGAAACTTGGATCCGAATTTTGGCTTCCTTAGGCCCAAAAAAACCCTAACTTTGGCAACAAAATACTTGCTTACACCCCCATTGGCCAAGTTTGTTGGCAAAACCCCACCATTGATGTAAAAACATCTCACAAGATGCCCCCACCAACAAATTAGATCAAAACTTCGGTCCATGGATGAATTTGAGAGTGCATACACCCCCTATAATTGTAAAAACCCCCTCTCTCAAGTTGAGAAGGGTCCTTGGTTCTTAGAATCTAAATTAAAAGCCTAGAATCACCATAAATTAGTGAGTTCTAAGTGCTATGACGAAGTGCTGTCCATAGAAGAGCCGACTCAGACTTTACAAGGGGTGATGCCATCCTCAAACATCTCTCTCTTGAGTCACAAAGGGAAGCCTTCAATCTATGGATCTCAAGCTTCTTCCCACTAGGTAAAGTTTCCCCTTTCCTACTTTTCATTGTTTTATCTTTCTCTCTCCTGCTTTTATTTTGCATCTCAAAGGGAGGTGTGTGATCCCATCTCTTTAGATGGCGATCACACACACACAATCCCCTTGTTGTAGCATTTAGGATGTTTATCTGTAATGCATCATGCATGTCCCCTTCCCCCTTCCCTTAGGGTAGATCTCTTTCATGCATGTCTCCTCCCCCTCTCATCATGTCACTCTTAAGATTTGTTTACGTGATTTGGTAGTTGCATGTTTCTATTTGGATGTCTTATCTTTCTTGGAATGACTAGTATGTTCATTCATCATTTATGATTTCCAAGCCCCATAATCAATCATGCATAATAGGTTCATCTCTTCATGCATATATATATCTTGATTTTCTCCCATGCATGCACATAGGCTAGGTTTTTTTCACCTTATTTTTCATGTCATCATCATTATTGCATTCTTGCTATATTAGTTTGACATTTTTTTCAGCACCATCCTACTCATACACGATGATATGAGAGTCAAAGGTCTTCTTCACATACAATTTTGGTGCTCCCATACTTATTTCTTTCCTTCCTTGTATACTATTTTTTTCCTTGTAGTCGAATGCCCGGTATGTCTCCGTCACTCTCCTTTGTACTTTTTTTTTTAAACCTTTTCTTTCCTTTTTCTTTTCTTCAAGCATGTTATACCTTAACATAGCAAATTAATAGAAAGACCGGCTTGACTGAACAGGACTGGGATGCCTAAACCTTCCTCGGACCGTAACATTACATGTACCCAAAATGATGGATCAATTAGTCTTCAATAGGCATTCCAGGGGTTAACTTTATTTTACAGGTCCTAGACCGTTAGTCTAGGTAGCAACTCCAACATTCAGTACACCTCTCTTCTCCTCAAAACCTTAAAGGAGGGAAGCGGTGGAGGACACGTAACGATCCCCCGCCATGTCTTTTGTCCTCACAGACTATAATAACAAGTTTAATAGGATCACCTAATAAGATCCTACCACTTGTTTTGTGGGCCTCACTTCAATTAGGGTTTCCCTCCACTTTATAATGAGACTAAGGGAAAGGAGAGGATTCATTCCTACGAAAACTCAATTTAGAATTTCAAATTCTCTCTTTTGTCTTCGTCTCTTATGACTTGAATAAAAGAGTTCCTACAACTGAGTGGAGACACTTGCACAAGTGTTGAATTCCTTCGGAGGTGTTGCGCTTGTGACACTAAAGAGATAATTCGAAACCTGTCTTTGATTATTGCTATTACCCTAACACATGCAGAAATGCATTTCTTACGATCGAATTTTGATTTGGGGTTCCTCATTCCCTTTCAAAATTTTACGTAGGGATCTAGGTTTTAAAACATGGAATTGAAAAGTATTGACCTCCATCAATTTCGCTTCGAATAAGATTAATGTTGGTCGAAATCCCAAAATTTTATTAAAAGCCTTAGAAAATAGAATCAAGAATAAGAAGAAGCAAAGATTTCCATAATCTTTAATCTTTATAAAAAAAATTATTTAAAAATTCTTTAAGATGTTATCATAAAAGGTAAATTTTATTGTTTTTCTGTTATTCATTGATTAAAAAAAATTATAAAAAATGAAGATCTCATAATTGATTAAAAAAATAATAAGAAAAAGATTTGCACACCGTCGTCTTAATTTTGAAATTGCATGTAATTCACTTCTCATAAGACTCAGATTACTGTAACATCACTCCTTGTAAAATGTCTCATATACCCCTTATTTTTAGTGTTTTTTTACAACACCCCTACTCTAAGACATGAAACTGCACATTGGATTGCAGGAAACCCTCCCCCAAAAATAAGAATGAAGTAAAATGGAAGAATTGAGGATGCATCTTAAGCCAAGTCACCTTGTGAGATTCAGACTTTTTGCTTTTGAAGGTGCCATAGAAGAGGGGATTTTACCCCAACAAAAAAGCCTTAGAAGAGGGGCTTCGGTAGTCTGTTGGTGGATAGACACTTAGACAGTGTCTAAGAAAAGTAAACCAAGTCATTGGAAGACAATGAGACTAGAAGCAATGCTCCCACAGACCTTGTCGGTTCCTACATTATTGAGCTCATGAGGTATGGGCTATTAAGGGATCTGAATTATCACTGAGAGCTTGAAATTTTTAGGGTTTTGGAAAGAGAGACTGAAATTTTTAGGATTTGGAGAGAGAGAGAGAGAGAGAGAGAGAGAGAGAGTTGGAGGGTTGATTTTCTACTTCTTTGGTCCAAGTGATGTGATGTTGATATGATCGATGGTATCCTTTCATGAAGAAGGGAGGCCACCATTTGACCAAAAAAACAAAAAACTAAGCCGGATTGATATATAATGTCACTGATGATGGAGGATACTGAAGCATTCAATGAATTTGTTGGTTTTTTAATGATTTAGTTTGAATAATATAATAATAATAATCAAAACATTTAATGAAATTAATATAATAATGACAACATTTGTTGAAGTTAATTGAAAAACTAATCACCATTTTACTTGTATCATGGCTTCAAACAAACACTATTTATGCATTGGTTAAATCGAGACACATGGTAAGCAAGTATAAGTATTATTATAGATAACTTAATTTCTTTAAACTTAAAAACGTTTGCTTTTTTAATTTTAATTTTTATATTTTAACTAAGGAGAATCAAAACATCACTAGATTAAAATGATAGGAAAAAGATCTCTAGTTGGTGGGGTTTTCTATGCCCTCTCATAGGGCACCGTGAGATCGATGACGCATTTACCCCCAGGTAGATAATCAGGCATGCTCATCCATTGTCTCAGGCGCTTGTGTAGAGACCATGCGACCTATATAACTGTTTTCACACTACCCACAATTGTTTCCCAAGGAGGCCTTGGGGGTGGTGGGACAACACCAAAGTGATCAAAGTGTTGTCTTAACAATTTTTTGATTTGTAGGAACTTAAAAACCTAATCACAACGCAAGAAAGCAAATACACAATAGAAAAAAGACAATCATATAGTCACAACATTAGATTTACTTGGTTCAACAAGATTGCATACGTCCATGATGAGATGAAATTGTTTCACTAATAATGGAGAAGAGGGTTACACTCTATCGTCTCACGTCTTCTCTTGCTATAAGTATATGTACAATTCGCCAAAATAACCATATAACAGTCCTTCCGAGTCAGCCCACAAACTTATGTAACAAAATACAAAACATCTTAACCCCAATAGAGTCTCCATTCTTCTGAACATGTGATTGAACTCTTTGTGTCATTGATCATTACACTCTTATCCCTCTATCAAATGAAATCAAAACTATCCCTCTTTAATACAATCCATTAATGGTGCCCATAAGAGGGAGTGTCAGGAGTCCTCTTCACATTGAACAGTTTTTTAATTTTTTTTTTTTGGTAATGGAAAAAAGAACTATGTCCAAGAGTGTACACCTTATGCCCAGACACATGGAGAACAAAATAACAACCTCATTTCTATGAAATGTGCAAATGACACCTTACTTGATATCCATGCACGCTCTCCCATTGACCCTATGCACTCACAGGAGCCATGCTCCCGAATAGAAAACACTTCCTCAATTTTTTAATTTGCCCCTATATTATATCTATGATCTATATTCGTTATACTTGTTTCTGCATAGATATTTTGAAGAGTAAAATAAGATAAGTGGCCGAACCCATTCTACTTGGGATATTAAAACTTGATTTGATTGGACTTTCAGAGTTTGGGATTTCATTCTACTTTATCAATGAAAGTTTCATTTGACTTTAATAACTAAACAAGGCCTACCTAAGCTCACCTGATCGACCATCACTCAACAAGGTTTAACGACAAGGGAAACTCATCTCAATGCATACGTAGGACAGGTACCAAGTCAATCATTTAAGGACTTGGTCCCAGCCAGTGAGGGACTTGGATCTCATGCGGCTGGGGTTGTATGGCCATCGTGCTGCGCGTAATTCCGAGGTCACCATTTTAGCATAGATACTCATCTAACGGTTGGGCATCGAACTCCTCAAAATGCTGCTCAAAGTTCAAATTTGAAAGGAGCTCGATGCCCAACCATTGGATGGGCATATGTGCTGAGGTGGCGATCTGGGAGTTATACGCAATATGATGACCGTAGAAGAGGCTGGTCTGCCAATGAACCAGTCCAATTCGTATTTGTAAATCCTTATCGCAAGAAGAACCCCGAATTATTAATGGGTCCTCTCTCTCTGTCTCTCTCTCTCTCTTATATATATATATATGGACAAAAGAAGAGAATGAAAAATGTATGGACAGAGTTTCCCTCCATCCATGGATCCCGCATTCACCGGGAGAGGGTGGGCATGGTGAACCTTAGGATGGTAGGTGAACCGACCGCAATGAGTGGAGGAAAACTTTGTCCAAAATAAATAGGTGGTAAGCGACTTGGAACATAGGGCAATCTTGATTGGTGATGTTATAAATTTTCGTTATATTCCCCGTCGGTTAAATAGTGAGATAATAAATAGTAAGACTGATAGGCTAGCCTTTCGAGCTTCTTGATTATTCTTAGCTCATGTTTTGGATTCTCTACTGTCCAGCTGTCCGGTAGAACCTTACTACCAAGACACAATAAGGCGATAAATGACCGCCTTACCCCTGCCCGAGCACCCATCACTCCGCCTCCTTTTATTCTGAGCTTGTGGTATAACCAAAGCTTCAGCGACATAGGCGTATATGATTCCAACAGATTCCAGAAAATCATATATGAATTGACTTATGATCAATATTTATGAAGACTTCCTCTAATACCTGCAGGTCCCTGGAGCGCTAGGAATAGGATCAAGTAATAAAAGCTTCCATATATAGAAAGAACCAAGAAAATGAAAGTGTTGATTGGATGAGTGTGTTTTCCAATGATACCAAGAAAAGAGGATTTCCAAGTGCGGAGAAATTAGATGTTGACATTGGGAACAATTCAATCACCAACCAAGAAAAGAAATCCCTAAATATCGATCAAGGTGAAGAGAGGGGGAGCTATGAAATCTTTCAAATAATAGTCTCTTGGTTGAAGAAAGAATATTTCGACTAAATTGTGCTCTAGTTTTGGAGACTAAATAGCTTGACTTGAATGATGGTAATAAGAATTAAGACTACTTAAAACTCACAGCATTCTTGTGAAGCATGGTTCTAAGTATCGGTATCGTATTGTTCAATACTGATACCGTGTTGATATCATATCGATAAGCATGAAACGGACAAAGGGTAAAATGGTCAGAAAACTCATTTTTTAAAGAATTTTAATGATAATTTTGCCTAATACAACCGATCTAGGTTGATACCATATCGATATCGTATCGGTTTTATGAGTTACCGATACCCGTTCTAATACCGTGTACTAAAACCATGCTGTGAAGTGACCCGCGGCCGGCCAAATAATATAATATCTTCTACAAAGGCCATGTGGGTAAGAGCTCCACAACCACGAGTAGGGTAAATACCATGTATTATTCTCTTTTGATGGAGGGTAATATCCACATGACAAGAGAAGAGCTAATGCACAAAGAATATAAAGATAAGATGATAATAGATCATCTTGGCGGAGACCTCGAGATGAGAAAAATATGGTAAATAAGAGCCATTTAATAAGATTGCCATCTCAGGGGTATCACACAAAACATCACTCATTGAATCCAACCCTAATGGAAACCATAAGTCGACAAGGCTTGACGAAGGAAAGTCCATTTGAAACCATCATAGGTCTTACTCATATCAAGTTTGATCGCCATATAATCAAATTTGTTTTTTATTTTTTTATTTTTTTTTTTATGGTAGAAGAAAGAATTACATGATTAAAACATGGGGTGCTGTTCTCTGTCTGTGCTGCGCTCAAACACATGGGGGTGGGCGCAATGACCACCCTACCCCCTGCACAGGCTGCCCATGTGCCTGAGCGCAGCACAGCGGCAGAGAGAACATTCTCCCTTAAAACATTATCTTGAATATGGCGAACTTTAATAAAAGCATTTTGATGGAGACCAATCAGCTTGTGAAGGAAAGACGAAGCCTATTCACCAATAACTTATAACTTCATAAATAAAATAAAGCTCATATGGCTTTCCACTTTACTTAAATTGTAGAGGTTCCAATGGCAACTCTTTTTCCCGTTTTTACAATTCATAATTTCTTGTTGGTTTTCATCAGTTTTTCTACGGAAAAAAAAAAAATATTTGTGTTTATTTGATTTTGTCACTTTATCTAGGGATAAAATTCTCTCCACTGGGGTGTAAGGTGCGCCCAGACACATGGGGGTGGACGAAATGAGCCCACCCCCAGGATGACCCAAACCTGTCCATGTCCCGCCCCATGTGTCTGGGTTCAACCTGCACCCAGAAATGCTCCCGGACAGAGAACATGCGCCCCATTATCTATTTGTATGTTTGGGCTTCCTTCTTTCCTAAGGTTAAAGTGCCTCTATCCTTTTGCTCCCATCACTTTGGTAATTTTCTGTGGTTTCTTACTATGATTGTGTTAAAGTTGGAATGTCAAAAAGCTTCATTCCCAGCCTACTTCTTCCTTGATCCCTTTGCGGCAACTTCAATCCTAAGGTTCTATTCCTGGATCACTAAGAAAATATGAGGAGATGACTGGTGATGCCTTGGGAGCTTAAATATAATCCACCTATTTGAACACATATTGAGACTTAAAAAATTGTGTTCTTAGGTGACCGATCAATGGACAATTTATATATACACTACCCTCTATAGCTGATAGAATTACTTTCTGCGAAGACTTTTTTTTTTTTCGGATAGGGAGGGAGGGATGTAGGATGTGAACCAGGAGACTTGAACTCAAGACCTCCTGATAGCAATGGGCCTTTATGCACCACTAGCTACCAAGTGCGCTAGGCACTTTCTGGGAAGACTTTATATGGTTCACCTCTTCGCTTTCTATTCCTTTCTTGTTAATTGAGGATTTCAACTAAATTTTGCACCTTTTTGATTAAGGGTGTCAATTTGGAATCGAATAACTAACCATTTAGAACTGGATCAAGCCAAACCAAAGAAGAATCGGTTCGATTTTGATTTTGAAACAAAGAATCTTTTCTTAATTCACTTTACATTTCAAGTGCGAAACCGTTCAGTTAAAACCAAACTGAACTGAACTTCTACCCTCAGAGTTTACTAAAGGAAAATTTGCACTCAAAGAATCTTTTTTCTTTTTGCAAACAGAGGTCTGCTTATGTTGTTCTTTTCTTCCCTGACTCATATGATAGAAAAGACAGTTCTGTTGGATCGTGTTTCCCTCCACCCACGGTGAATAGGATCCCATTCACGGAGGGGAGGGAGTGAGGGGGAATGGGTATCGGGAGGATATTTTAGCACATACTAAAACCCTAGGATAGTGGATGAACCGTCCTCTATGGGTGGAGGAAAACTTTGTCCTCTTTGTATTGTGTCATGATAGTGTTTTGATCACATTAAGTATTTCTCGGCTCTCTCATTTCTCTGCTGATGATCAATACCAAGTTAACTATTAGCCATCAGCAACCTTGGTATATACAAAGCACTTTAAATCAACTAACGCTAACTGGACAAAATTGATTTCTTAGTCGTACTCACTTCTTAGCCAGTACTCTGTAGAGAAACCATGAGAAACCCTGATCTTCTTAGTATTTCTTATTACTTTTCTATTTACAATTTCTAATTGATTCAAGTACTGTTGAGTTAACATGTTCAACAAAAACATGATTTGTATTAGTACTTGGAGACTCGATATTCTGTATTATTTATTGATGAAATGTCTTCGTGGATGATGACCTAAACCGAATATGAAACTGAACGGAACCGAGTCAGTTCATTTGGGTTTTGAAAATGTGTTCTTATTTTCAGTTCGGTTCAAATTTTTTTTCCCCAGCATTCTGTATCTTGAATCGAATCAGAAGCCAAAATCAAACTGATTGACACCCTTACTACTTATAAACTAGGAGGAAAGAACCCAACCTTTGTGGTCATGCAACACAATTTTTGCAGTAATCTGATAACCTCATTTAGTTAGAGGATAACCCATTGATTAGCCCTCTGTTTACTTGGTCACATAGAGAATTCCCACCTAATACTATCAAAGGAACTCCTTCACAGATGCATGGGTAATTTTGTTTAGTTGTCTTTTGGGAAGCGTGAATCTCTGAGAACTCTCCTTTCTTGTGGGTTTGACCACAACCAGATTCTTTCAGACCTATATGTCTAAAACTTCTTATAGGAGACTTCAACAATTTCAAGCTGCCTGGGTGTTGGAAGTGTGTCCATCTGATCCATATTTATATGATTTATACTCCTTAATTTCCATGATTCTTTAGGAGGGAGGCTATTGTCCTTAGATTTTAACTTAAAGGTTATTTACGATTAGAGTCAGAATTTGACATTCTATTTATATAGTCGATGTGATCGTTATCCCCTCCAATTTGCTGCCGCTCCAATTCCTCCAATTCCTCACAACGAGTGGAAATGATCACCCTAACCCCTACCTGAACACACAGCCCAATGTGGAGTAGGTTGGTCATTTTCGATCTTATGTGAGGAATTGGAGGAAATTGGAGCAAGCAGCGAATTGGAGGTGATAATTATTTGTCGTCACATTGTGTATTCTTAAGAGACGCAATTGTTAGCATACATACATGTGTACATTGGATTTTACATTCTCTGAGCATAAAAAAAGTGAGTACAAATCCTGATAACTTATTCAAACATTATTTTACTGCCAATCATTTAAACTATAGAATGAAATGGTGAGAACAACATTAACCGGTCGTGTGGTTCCAGCACCAAGAGACAGGACCACATGAAATTACCAATCAAACCCCCCAATAAAGTAAAATATCCCATTCAGGCAAATCCCCCTGTGCATTTGCTCTCATTAGCCCTCGCTCTGGTGCAGGCACAAAACGACCTGTTGCCCATAAAAATTTTACATTCATTATAAACTTGGAAAACAGTGAGACGCCTTAGATTACTGGTTATCCTCTACCACGAACAAACATCCAAAAGCATAAACTACTGGACCACTTAAACTTTTGCCAATTAAATTAAATACAATCAGCTTTGTATATCAAATCGTATAAAGCACAAAAAATCACAAACATAACTACAACCATGAATTTCCGACGGCAGTTTTTTACAGATTACTTAAGAATCAGGTTGTACATCCTATCTTCTGTGTTTTTTGGGATAACGACTGTATTTCTGTCTTTTCTTTTCTCGAGAAAGAAGTGGGGTATTTCTTGGAAAAATTATGCTCAATTTCATGTGAAAATTCCATCAAGATCTCTTCATTAGTTGGCGAAGAACCCACATGAATCGGATTTTTTGAGAAAAGTATCCAAAGAGAATTGAAGGTAGTTAGACAATGTGTGGTTGGTAAACAAGAATAGATTATTTAATAAAGTACAGAATGTTAATGTATTGTGAAATATTCAATATGATAAAACAAGATCTATATTCATTCAAGGGATTCTAAACAATTGAAAGGATCTTCTGATCAATATATAATCATAGTTTGTCAGATTCAGCAACTGAAGCAGAAGGAAAAACAATCGAAAAAGCTGTCAAAGATGCAGCTGCCAAGGAAGTCTAGTATCAAGAAGTTTGGACGGACTTGGATCAAATGACATCACGGCTTACTTCATAACTTTAACACTGCGACTTTGGTCTCTTTTGCTTAACTTTTTTAAAACAGTGGTGGTAAAGAAGGTCCCTTGCGTTCATGTTTATATGTCTCGTGTTTTTGCTAAGTTTGCTCGATGTCTAAAACTCTCAGCTAACTTTGTAGACAGCACTGCTACTACTTGTAATTTTTCTTGTTCTCTTTAATTTTATAAAAAATTTCTTCCCACAGGAAAAAAAATTAACTGCAACCATTAATTTGAACGTTCAGGTATTGTGCTCAAGTTCAGTCAGAAATCTATCAGCTGCTTTCCAAGTCCCCAAAAAGAAATCACAGAACATTTTCTAACGCCAAGTAAATAAAAAATATGCAATTTACCAGTCCCTTGGAAGAGGAGAGGGTCAACTATAATAAACGGGAAGAAAAAAAAAGTAGAGAAATATAACCAAATAGCCAACCATAATTAATATGCATAGATCAACAAATATCATCAAGACATAGATGGAGCAATCTAACAATTACTTCACTAAGCAATAACTGCAATTCTTTTTTTTTCTTCTTCTTTTTATTATCTTCTTTCAGTTTTTCCCTTCTATTATCATTTTTGAAGAAGCCCGCTACTATTTCTCACAAGCTTCACAGACAAAAAAAAAACCAGCAAGCCACAGAACCTGGACAAAATCAGCGGAACCATTGAGGAATGTGATAACCCTACACAATATGCTCATGAAAAAACTTGAGATTTTTGTTACATATCATACCGCACTTTGAACAAGGAACTGCCACCTGTCAAGCCGCAATGCTCTTCTGAAATCAACCGCAGCATGAGCAGGCGTTTGTTAATAACTGCATAAAGAGAGAATTATGGAGAAGTAGGTCTTTTGCACTATAAGGGATGCTAAAAGCAGATGTTTAGAGATAGTGCTTCAAATCACTAAAAAGGATGTACCCAGTGCATGAGATTCATGTCACTGCGAGGTCTGGGGAGGGTCATAACGTATGCGGTCTTATAGTGTTTCAAATCTCTATTAAATGTTGATAGTTAGCTTATCCTTCTAAGTAGCCATAGGACTGATGTATGAGGTTGAACAGTTATACATTTCCCCTTGCCCACTCATCCGTGGTTTATCAAAAGCAATAAAAATGGTAGGTCATGGGTACTTGGGAGGAAGCAAAATAAAACCCACAATGACTCGATCCCAGTAATTCTAATGTAGAACCCTCAATCAAAAATTCAACCGCATCATTCCTCTCTTCTTTCGAGTGAACCACATTATCCAAACATCAGACTGACACTAGTACACTTCCAGAAAACGGGTTAACAGACAAGTAACCTCCAAAATAATTCTTAAGCTCATTAACACGGATGCAATTTTGTAAAAACTGAAACTTTTCCACCAATATCCACCATCACTGTCCTGAAACCACCTATCAGGCCAAAGCATCACTCTATCATATACGCAAAAATTATAAATCCAGTCACAAAAGTCAAGACTACCAAATATGCTCTAGTCCCCAAGGTGTACACAATGTGAAGCAAGACGATGAAACAACTTTCACCTCTCAATTCCAAGCCTAAACTCCCTTTTCTTTTTCTTTCATCAAGAAATTTTTGAACCAATAAAAAAAATTTAATTTTGCAAACATCTAAACAAATGTAATTCAGACAACTATAGTTTCCAGACAGTTGACAATTTATTAAAAATTATTCAAATAGAGAGCATCTCCATTATAGTATCCTGGACTACTGCATGAGCCCGCCTAGCCAAGGTCACAAAGTAGCAATAATACTTCTTCACCCCCCCCCCTCCAAAAAAACATTTGGATCCAATTAATAAATTATTTTAGCGGAGACGTAAGTAGGATATAATCTAGAGAAGCTGAAAACACATTACCTACCTAGCATATCTTCGGACATGTTACTCCCCAAAGTGCTCCAAAACAAAAGATGGAGATCACAAAGGACTAGGAGAAGGCCTGAAACACCAAATATTAGAATTCAACTCAAATTTGCCAAGTTAATGCAACTAATGATACTGAAAAAGAGCACCAATAGCTGACCTTAGGTGCTTATTCAAATACACTCGAATCTTATCTATGTACTTCACTGGCCAAAGTTCATCTCTGAATATCTGCAGAGTGCAATAATATCGTTTAGAAGCAGACATGTAGTAGCCAAAATGAATAAAGTTTAAAAAATGGAAATAAGAACAGCAGAAAAAGGAAGATCATTGCATTGATATGACTTCAATATTGCATATAAGCATATTATATAAAATTATCATTGCTATATTACATATAATCATTTACTGCAAGGGTCTTTTATTTGCCCATCCAACACCTTGGGTCACCTAACAGGTAAAGAAGTTCAACTTACCTACGAGGCTTGTTTTGACGTTGCCCAAATTCATCATTTACAAGCTCTGCAAGAAAGACAAATTAGTTTAAATTATTAAAAAAAAAAAAGATGCCAAAAAGAAAGGGCAGCTTCAAAACAACCTATGGATCCATCAAAAGCAAGGTAAATCGATGTTCAAATGCTTTACCAGGTTTTGGGGGAGACTTCCACACATTATTAGGTTTGTTTGAACTTGTTTCTTTGCTGCACAAGAATTAAACAATAAGGATACTTCAAAATTTAAAAATAGAACAATAAACTGAGACTGATAATTCCAAGTTAACAAAGAAAAGGGAGGGGGTAGAAGAAGAGAAAAACTCAAACGGAGAAAACTAAAAGAAAATAATACCATATAGACGAGGGATGGTTAAATACTAGGACCATATCTGGAAAAGTATTATGTAACCAAGAATAAATCTAGGGAGGCTCTCTCAAGAACCCAGTACAAACACCATGCAGAGTTCTATATTCATTGACACTTATATTGACAGCTTTTTCAATAAATTTTCTTAAACATGCACAATGTAATCAACTAACAACTACTGAAACCACAAATCTAATAGAAAATGAGTTTTAACAAACTCCAACACATTTTATTTTTCGCCATACAAAACTTGACCATCATTGGATTTGCAAGAGCTATTAGTATACAGGTTTATAGAAAACAAACAAGGCCATGTGACCATGTCAACATCTGTCATCAATTTTTCATAGGCAAAATCCTGCAAAGTTGAAAAATACAAGAAAACGGAATTTTGAAAGCTGGTTGAAAGTATAAGTGTTATGCTACTAACCCAGATGAACCCATGGAAGATGTCTGCCCTGATTGACGAGCATAATAACCACCATCGACAGCATAATATGTAGCCCCCAAAGCCCCTGCTGCAGCACCCGCCAAGACTGGTACCCTACACAAAAGGAGATAGAAATCAATCACTTCAAAAGATGAACATGCTATCAAATTAAACCCTAAAAAATAGAGTCTTAGCCCACAGGGGCAAAAATAATAAGTGATCCGTAGACATAAAATAGATCAGCAACAAAAAGATATTATTCTAACCCAATTTTTTCTTCTTTCTGATTAGAAACAAGAATACATTAACCTAAACCAAGCTGATCTTCTTCTTCTAGCATCAAACAATCACAGGAAAACCTGAGGGGTGGACCAGGGGGGGGGGGGGAGAGAGAAACATACCATGTCATCTCAGAATTTCCAAAACCAAGTTGTGGCTGTGCAACATATCCAGGAAGTGCCATACCGACAGCAGGAACTCCAAGACCACCAGGATGCTGTCCTCCAAATTGCATAACTGTAGATCCAATCAACAGTTGGTCAACTTATGATGCAGACTAGAAATAAACCTATAAAAAGATCAAAATTGTATTTGCTGCTTATATTTATGCAGGACCGTTGAACAGGTGCACCCACTGGGCGTAAAAGCGATTACCAATGTTGGATTAAAAAAAAAAAAGAGCATCCAGTGCACAAGGCTTCCACTACAGCAGGGTCTGGGAGGGGCAAATGTACACAGCCTTGCCCCTGCCTCGCAAAAGAGGCTGTTTCCAAGTTTTGAACCCGCAACCAACAGGTTGCTATACTGCAACCTAACCATTGCACCAAGGCTCGCCCACTATACCAATGTTGGATACAGAAAACTAAATAATATGGAAGCTTTACCAGGCAAAAGTGCTGGAGTGGCAGGAAAGTTTTGATCACCATGAGCAACGCCCATCGACCCAGTGGCTCCAATAACCTGAGTCCCATTGTACAGAAAAGAACCCCTTCCGCTGCCTTGAATGTTGCCTTTCCCTTTTCCAACCAAAGCAGTCTTGGACTTACTTGAGCTTGGAGGAGATTCTGATTCTCCAGGTTCAGGAGAATTTCTTGATGGAGCTATAGGTGGAGAAGAGGCTTGAGATCCAGTACCTGGACGCTGACCCAAATGCTGAGTAGAAGCTCGCAAAGGTTGCGATGGAATTTGAACAGGCCTTGGCTTAAAAAAAGAGGGTAGTGCCTCTGCAGTAACTCTATTAACTTGGTTAAGAGGTGAAGTTGGCTGATAACTAAGCTGTCCTGGCATAGCTAAACCCCTTCCCTGGGCCCTGGACTGAGGCGACTGAGTTGTAATAATGGGTGAGGTTCCAGAAGCCTGCAGCTGCAGATTAGTTAATTGCTTCCCAGAAACTGGACGAATAGACTCACCAACATAGAGCCTGTCCAAGCCAATAGGATTGCCCACGTTTTTTCCTCGGTATGAATTGGAATGGGGTCTAGAATAGTTATCCTCCATTCCAGAAGGTGAAAGATTCCTATTGCCATTTCCAGATTGTACATCCCTCTTCTGTGGCATAGGGATATCTTGATTGGACGAGCCAGATGGATAAAATGGAGGAGAAGCAGAATTCAAACTTGATGCGAAAGCATTTTTCCTGGGAGGAACTCGATCTGATTGTAAATTTTTAGTGCTTGTGTGTACCCTCCCTGAACTAGCATTTGAAGCTGTCTCAATAACCTTCCCAGATCTGAACAAATAAAGAATGTCAAAACTTGATTTAAAAAATAGAGGAACATAATTTGGGAAGAAAGAGGGGAGGGCCGCCCGGAAGGGGGGGGGGAGAACTAACAAAGGCTAAGGATCTTTTAAACTCACTGTTTGTTTTGATTTGTTGGAGGCTCACTGTTGTACTTTGCAGGAGGTTCATACCTTCTGGGCCCTCTTCCTCTCACCGACTTAGAAGAATGGTTTTGATTGTTACTGTTGCTGTAACCTCTAGACCTAGTTCCTCTTGCATTCCCATGGTCCGTACCTCGGTTCTTCCCAGGACCTCTATAATGACTTTTAGATTTCCTCCTCTCCTACACATACAAAACAGATGACAATAATTACCATCAATAATAACCACCAAACTCCAAGAAACTAGCCATAAGTTGAATTCAAGGTTTGGAAACATTAATAAAATCAATTTGATACTGGTAAAAAATGTGACCAAAAAAAATTAGAGAAGTCAATCGAAAGTGTTGAAACTTTGTGCAAGACCCTGAGAAAATTGGCTAATTTATGTCCAGATGCTGAACTTTCTGATAAGCAAAAGAATAAATGAAAATAGACACCAGTCATCATACAGACAGTAAATGAAAATACTAACCCCTTCATAGTGTATTTCCTGTAAATTCATCTCTTCAAACTTATCATGCCCCCACTTCCGGTCATCTTTTGATTCCCACAACTTCCGCCCACCAGGAGTGCGCCTGAATGCAGTATAAAAAATAAGATGAAAGATTATGCATATCCTCCTCTTAGCTAAAGAAGCATTTTACATAGAAAACCAACAGTTAGGGACCTGTTTGGTTAGAAGTGAAGCAAAGTAGATTAAAATTTCAGTGATAAATTGAAGTGAAATGAAATGAAAATAAATTATAAAAGATTTCAATTGGGTGATCGGATGGAAGTAGAATTGGTCCAAAGTGTAAGAGAACATGTGGTGCCCACAAATAGAGAAAGGAGGAGACAAAAAAACTTAGTAATATATTGGTTGAAAATTGAAGTAAAATTGTTTCTGTATTTAGTATGTTTCTGAGTTAGTTACACAAAATTATTCTAGGTGATTATTATAAAAATTTCCATCATTTTTATTCAATTTTACTTCGGTTTCACTTCTAGTAATATTTGCTTGTAGCTAAAGGAATTACATTGGGTTGAATCTCCATCGAAGTGACAAGAGCCAACCCCCCCCCCCCCCATGCTTGCATATTCATCCATAGGTCAGATCGGGCAAATAATTATTAGAATAATTATTGGAGACTCAAATGATGGCATTCAAGCATGATAACGTATATGTTACTCTATATCTCCGTGAATCTAGGAACTTTTGCTCGCATGGTAACATTTGGTCTATGCACCGGAACCCCCACCCCCAAAAGAATTACTATCGTTTGCGCATTTTAGCATCTGATAGCCTCTATGGAATTATGCACTATTTCTAACTTTTTCCTAATTTCCCTAATAAAATTAATCATTATCCTTCTAATAAAATACAAGAGTGCTCTAATAATTTATTTATAGAGTAATTGATATACAGTTCATACAAGAGTTCGTTCACGTTAATGAATTCATTTAAAATTATAGAAAGTTTTACTTCTGTTCAGCCTTTATGACAACCAAGGCTTGTCGTTGCAGGGTACATTAACGTTAAGGGTTATTTGCAGTTCTCCCTCTTCATTTCCATTGAGGGTTGAAGTGGAGAGGTGAGTCTAGAGTATTGTGGTGATCGGTGTATTCCTCTATAACTTGAAGGAAAGTTTTATAAGACAATCAAACGACCGACTATGATGTATAGTGTAAGATGTTGGACAGTTAAGAAGCATCATATAGATAAACTCAGTGTTGCAGAGATGGGGATTTTGAGATGGATGAGTGGCAAAACTAGGCAGGATAAAGTAAGGAATGATCATATTAGAGCTGGTTTGGTAGTAGCTTCGATACATGATAAGCTACAAAAAAAAGTCATTTGAGGTGGCATGACCATGTTCAACGGAGGCCTTTGACTGCTCCACTATGGAGGAGTGATTTGATTCAGATTGAAGGAACTAAAAGAACCAAGGGCATTCATAAAATGACCTTAGGAGAAGTGGTGAGGAAAGACATGCATAGCATAGGCCTTGTATCAAGTATGACCTCGAATAGAGCCGATTGGAGAGCAAAGGTCCATGTAGCCGACCCCATTTAGTTGAGATAAGGCTGAGTTGTTGTTGTTGTTTTCTTCATTTCCATTGATTCATTCAGCTTTCACACTTTCAAGTAATACATTCGACACTACTTTTGCCCTCATTCTGTGGGTGTTCCATCAACAGCAATACTCAGATACTCATACTGGAGTTGGCAGGCCAACTTTCTTATAGAATCTGAGTAATGGGGAATTCTGAGCCATCTAAAGACTAGGGTTTAGAAAACCTCATGTAAACTAGAATGGCAGAAAGGTAGGAACCAAACCAGAAAGAGACAAACTCAATAATAATTCATTAAAGACAGATCTGATCTGGCTAAAACCTTGGTAAAATAGTCTATTTGTAAAGGAGAACAAACCATCAAAGTTGAATAGTAATCTAATGACTAGACTTAGAGAAATGGAAGAATCCCACTGTTAGCATTAACAAAACCCAGATAAAATAAAAACCAGGAACCAGATTAGTAACTCAGATTTAGAAACTTGGAAATTTAGAAAATATAGTTGAATAGGGATTTAGAAACCCAGATTTAATAGACTGATGGAGAAACTGAGAAATAGAAACTGAAGATTATCAGGGCAAAAATCTAAATAGTAATATAGATTTCAAAAGAGCAAAACAGAATTAAAGTGAAGAGAGAAACTAACATGCACAGAATGAAGAAAGTTCAGAAATTGACCTGATGTGCAATAGGGAAGAAGAAAAGATATGATCTGGAATCCACCTGACCTGTAGGGCTGGAATCCCACCAAATTCTAATCTGAAATCTACCAGAAACAACTACTGAATCCACAGCAGTCCACTTCTGGATCCACAGAAGTAACACTCTTGAATCTCAAAAAGAGTAAGTCTGAAATCCATAGACTTAAACAGCATAAAGCCTTCTTTCATTCATCCAAATCATTCCATAGGGCTGTAGCCCTTTACATTCTTATATAGACTTGTGCTGGACAGTATCAGACTCTGAAAAGTAAAGAGAAAAACCAAAACAGAAAAGGAAAATGACTCCCATGCACAAGCTGTGTTTGGAGGTTCCTGAACTGATTAAGAGACTGGAAAATAGAAACAAATCAGGACTGCAATTTATAGTAACTATTCCAGCCTCACCAAAAGCAACATAAAATAAACGAAATAACAATAAAAATAAGAAAAGGACATGAATAGTAAATGTAAACAGTAACCACAGGCTGTCAGGGTGGCTGTGACACTGCCAAATTAGCTGTCATAGTGGCTGTGACAGCTGTAATGTTACAAACACAGTTTTCATCTTTTTTTCTGCCAGCATGGCTAAAATTCTGCATCACAGAGTTCTCCAAAGGATATAAGATTGATTTGGATGCTTACATCACTAGATTATTCACAAGATCTTCCATCTATGGCCCCAAACCTAGTAAAATAGTCAGTTATTTCTCATTGGCCTAAACAGAAAATGTTTGTCCCGCATCTTCCTTCCTAACCCATCGCTCCTGGTTCAAGTAGCAGTTTTCCCAAACCTAGTAAAATAATCAGTTATTTCCCCTTTGTCTAACCAAAATGTTTGTTTGTTGTTTGGATCACAGATTAGGACTTGTGTATTAAATAAAACTACTGGTATTGTTCCACGAATAACTAGCATTTTTTGGGGATACGTAATAATCGTGGAGCTCCTCTTGACATCACAAATTGAAAAATAATCTCTCAAAGCTGCTGCTCTGCAACTTGTTCTTCATTGCTGCAGATTTGGTCTTGTGTTTGATCAAGGCTGACAGAATCGGTGTTTGATCCGATTGACACCTTGCGGTGGGAAGCCCGGGTGGTTCGTTTGATTACTTCATTCTTCTCCATTACTGTTCTACATTCAAGTTCTGGTTCAAGCATCATTCAACATCAACAAAATTCTGTTCAAGGTTGTTCTTCATCAAAAAAATAAGTTTGAACCTGATCCCAATAAGTTTCATGCCAACAACTTCAAGAGGCTCGACCATGAATTATATGAGTGGTACATGTCATTCACCTATTCGTCTGAGACGAACATTTTCAAACCGGGTAGAGCAGATGCAGTTCTGAAGACTTACATTCATAAGAAGAAGAAGAAGTCCAAGTAGCTGTTAGAGTTGTAAGTAGTTAGAAGATTCTATACTAAGTTTTATTTTGATGTAATCTGTGTTTTAAATTGAATTGGTCCAAAACTGGTTGAACCAGTGGTTCAATTTAAATGAAATAAATATAGATTTTAGTTTCTTTGTTTTAGAATTCATGTGACAACTTAATTGTCCCAACTCCTCTCCACGGTTTAGGAGAGAGGAGGTGTTGATATAATCATGTAATAGTCGGTTAGGGGGGGTTTCTCACTTCTAGGCTGAATAGGATATTAGCCTTTTGGCCCTTTAAATAAAGTGAATCGTGGGGCTCCTCTTGACCTCACAATTTGAAAAATAATCTCTCAAAGCTGCTGCTCTGCAACTTGTTCTTCATTGCCAAAGATTTGGTCTAGTGTTTGAACAAGGTTGACGGAATCGGTGTTTGAACCAATTGACACCTTGTGGTGGGAAGCCCGGGTGGTTCATTTGGTTACTTCTATCTTCTCCATTACAGTTCTACATTCAAGTTCTGGTTCAAGTATCATTCAACATCAACAAAATTCTGTTCAAGGTTGTTCTTCATCAAAAATATAAGTTTGAATCTGATCCCAAACCCTAAGCATTCTCTCCTTCTCTTCTAGACCACCTACAACCCTAACGGCCAAACCCAGCCGTGAGAACTGCTCCATACTTGGACCGAGTGCTCTACTGCTCCTCTGGGGAACTCGATCCAAGGCTAGTGTAATCCTGTCCAGCCATTAACCCCAAATCTGAAATTTCCCTTTTCTTTAATGTCCAAACCCTAACTACACCCAGCCCTAACTAGCCATAGAAACAGGCCCATATTCTGATTGAGTCTCCCTCTCACCAGATCAGACATTCGATCCACATCTGGTTAGACTCTGATCAATCAAACCCCTTCAACCAACCTTCCCCCATTACATGCCCTAACACTAGTTTTCTCCAATTCTTAAAACCTTGCTGCCAATTCTGTGAAACAGTCACTGGTTTGTATTTTTTTCAGTTAAATCATCACTGGAATAATCAAACTTAATACCTAACCTTAACCCTAACCTCAAACCTTAATCCCCATTAAACCCTAAACCTAATTTTAGCTTTTTCCCTAGTTTTAAACCCTAGAGTAATTCATCCTTTGAAGAACAGTTTCTGGTTTGGTTTCTAGTTAGATTATATTCATTCTAGAACTACATTACAGCTACCCTTTATAACATAATAATACAAAAATAGCAAAACAAAGTCAACAAAGAGTATTTTACTGATTGAAATTTTTATGCTCACCAATGTGGGGGTTACTATATACAGTGAGGAACTACTAAATTTCCCTTTCACTCTCCCCTTCAAATGCTTTAGATGCTCCGTATTCCTTGCTCTCAAATGCATTAAATGCCAAATACTTGTGGGATACAACTAAAACTGCTTACATGAAGAGAAGTGGCAAAACATTTCCTAATACCAGTGGTGCAAATTATGACCATTTGTTAATTGCATTAATTACACAAATTACATTAAAATTATGGCCATTTTCTTCATTCCAATTTCCAACAGCAGAAGTAACATAAATTGTGGATTAAGCAGCAATATCAAAATTTACATTTGTGTTAATATATGTTAAAAACTAAGCACAACATACACACAGATAATAACCTTAACCCCTTCAAAATTTGGCTCATATATACCATGTTGGCTCCCCTCCAAATTTCAGTTATTGAACAAAAACTAAACCAGTTTTAGAAGTAAAATAACAAGGTAAAAAGGTCATTGAGGGGCATATTATTTCAAGAGGGATCGGTTGCTCACCGAAAACTCAGTTCTTAACCATGTGAGTAGAAAATGCCCCGCATAGTAACAAATATTAATGACAATGATACTATGGCGTATGATATTAGCCTTGCATGTGTTCATATTTTCCATATTCGTAATTATCGGTGTTCAGTTTTCCAGGATTTCTGCATATCAGGTAGCGCCGGCATTTTCTAAAGTTGCCAAGTGGATTTATCCTAGACAGAGGAGCAGGAAGGTTAGAGTGGCACATTCTTCCAGGCAAAAATTTTGCCACGCCCTTACATTTCTTAAGGTATAAGGTTCCCTCTCAGGGTCTCAGAAAGCTGTATTTAAACCAAAAAACAGGGTCTCAAGGAAGATAAAGGTAGTAGTAGTAGTCATTACTACACTCACCAGTCGCTTTAACAATCAAGATAATTAAGTGCTTCCATGTGAAGAATGCATAATAGCTTTCAGTTCATTAAAACAGATTACCAAATACCTGAGAAGCTAGAGAAGTACAGTGATTCAGCTGTGAGAAAATCAGTTGATGTTTAAAAAGAGCCAAAGGCCAGTTAAACTTTTAAAAGCATGCAACTTGAAAACTAAAAAACTGTGTACAGAATCTCAATAATACAGGCAAACACATGCATCGAATCAAGAAGCCGCCTTACTATGATCACAAACATTTATTCACCATCATCATCATCTTAGATTTTGGAAATATCTTTCAATTCAGGTGAAAAAACGCCAAGAAATTGAAGTTCGGTATGCAACTAAACGGAAGCCAAAGCGAGTGGCATGTTAAGCACTAAATAGGATATGAAATTTCCATCCCTCTTTATTTCATGTTCTTTTCTTTAAAACGAATGGTGTTGCTGAAAATGAGTGTGAAAGATTAGTGTTTGCCTTGAAATTATGGCATGTCATCCTTGAAACTAATAAAGAATTACCTTTGTAAACAAAAAGAAATACCAAAGCATCAAAATCAGTACCTGTGTCGACCACTACCACTGTCTCTGAACCGGTCATCATGCATGTAAAAAGCACCAGCAGTCGGCACAGCAAATGGCTCGTTCTCCTTCCTCTCATCTTCCGCCTGATTTTGATTCTCACTTTGAAATTCGTTTGGTTCTCCGCTTGATTGCCCGCCGTCTCCACCAGAACCCGGCGCTGCAACCTGAACCTCGACTTCACCGGCATCAACATCAGCTCTCCCCTCACTTACTCTCTCCTCAAACTCCCTTTCTCCCTCGTCCACTTCTTCAACTTCTTCTTCCTCCTCCTCCTCTTCCTCTTCTTCTATCTCAGATTCTTCATCATCATATCCAGGTGCTCCACCTTCACCCTCCGATTCACCATCCGAACCGATCACAGACCTCGGATCATTCCTGGGAGACTTCTCTATCTCCTCTTCATCTCCTTCTTCATCATCACTCGCTTCCCTCCTCCGCATCGTCAAGGGCAACAACGCCTCCTCTGGATCACTCTCATAATCAACTTCCTCCTCACCTTCGGCCGCCATCAACTCTTCAACCAACCTAACCTTGAATCTCAAATCCAAACCCCCTAAAAATTCGAACTTTATCAAAAACCTCAAAACTTCATCACAATTTCAATATTAAAAAAAAAAAACGCAGACACAGCACACTAAATTTCTCGATTCCAACCTAATGGAGATTGAAAATGAATTTGAACAGATGAAATTGCTTTACATCGATCTAGGGTTTTCAACTCCGATCTGGTTTCCTTAATAAAACCCTCATAACCAGAGACTTCTTGAAACGTAAGATTTTTATTTTTGCACTTTCGTTATCAAACGGAGAGGCGGTAGTTGTCCATTTTCTCTTCGACTTGGACTCCTACTCCCCCTCAAACGTGACGCGAATTTTAGAAATTTACTGCTAAATTTAAGGGTAATTAAGGAAATTCAGTATATAACAAATAAGGAAACTGAAAAATAAGAATACAAGTCATAACCTCTTAGGGATATTGACCAGTTGTTAACTGACACGTCGACTCTTCAAATCTATGTACGAATTTCAGTCAGAGTATGATATCGTAAGAAGTTTTTTTTCTTTCTTTCCCTCAATGAGTCATGTTACGAAGTTACATGAGTGGGCCTTATGTAATTGATCTGGACCGTCCATCCTGAGAAGTATCTTTCTAAGGCGGTTGGTGTATGATTTTGCAGCAAAATTATCTCCACTCTCGAAGGTTTTTAAAATTCGGGATCGGATTGGGCGATTCCAACCCGGCCGTTCCGAATCAGAATTGGCCCTCACTGATCCGAGATAAAGGGCAAGTCAATCACTCTGACTAGAGGATCGGTTGGATCAGACGTGGAATGGGTGGACCCTTCAACTTAAAACTTAAAACAATGATCAGTAGTAGTGTCTCAATTTCAATACAAAATCTCTCAAACTCAAGGATTGAAGTTGTTTTACAAACGATTACTTTAGGGCAAAATATCGTTGCCTGGTCGTTTAGTGTTTGCATTAGTGTGGGGTCAATAAGAGCATATATAGGAGAATCTAATTGAATGAGATTTTCTAATGGTAATTTCACGCAGTCTCGTGTCTGTCTAGGCACAACAACCATACAACAAGTTACCATTCTTTTTCACAAAACTTTATTTTTGGGAGATCCAAGGAAGATCTTATGCATTTTGACTAGCTCGCAGTTTAGAATTTCAAGGTGAGCTTGATGAATCATCACTTAGGTGAAGTGGGAAAACTTTTTAGGTATGTTGCTGAGCCACACGTGGCAACCCAACCACCGACAATCTCTTTGTTCAATCCCCTCATTTTTTCTCTCCTTTTTGTTCCCTTTATTCAACCTCTTCATTTTTTTATTTTTTTATTCCTCCTCCTTCGTCTTGTTATTCTTCTTCTTCCTTGAATCGTTATCCTCTCCTGTTTTAGCACGGTGCTGTACTGCATCGTGTGGCGCTACAGAGGCCATGTGGCACAGTCGATCCCACATGGTGCACATGGCCTCTGCAGCCGCCGCACAATACAGTACAGCACCGTGTTGTAACAGGAGAGGATAAAAAAAATTTCTTCCATAAACCCCACCATGTTCATCATCCCACCAACCAATACTTTCTTGCTGCAATTGCCATTGTTGCAAGCACCAGCCACCGCTACAAACACTACCCCTACCATTCACGCTCCACCCCTGCCATTGTCTCATCCACCAAAATGATATCATCAACAAAGACTATATACCTAGGAACCTCATCTTGAATGTCTCTGGTTAAATCAACAATGATAAGCGCAAACAAATAAGGGCTAAAAGTTGATCCTTAATGTAATTAGAAATAAATAAAAAAAAATAACAAAATGATAAATGTAATCAAAGGCGGAGAGAAGAAGAACATTGGTGAGTAAGGACCATCGGAACAGCTCCTACTACGCCAAGCGGAAACCAATCCCAAGAAGACTCAGAAAGGAAACAAAAAAAAAACTAGAGCAAAGAGGTGACTTTAGAACAAGGAAAGCCAGAGAAAACTTCACTAACAGGAGTAAAAAAGAAATAAATGGCATAACATTGGGAAGGAAAACCACTCAAGTATAAGAGTTGATAGGCATGGCAAAGAGAAAAGAGGAGAAAGAGATGATGCCCTGATTGAGAATGTTATCACACCATAATGTTATCACTCTCAATGATGATGAATTGTTTGCTCCTTGATATACCCAATTGAAGAGCCAACTTAACCGAAAGAACCTTAACCACAAAAGCAAATGTAACTCTTAACATATTCAGCAAAACCGCAAATGAAATGGCCATCTCCATTACGAAAGACACCCCCCCCACCCTTGCATGTCCAAGAACAACGAGAGATGATTCATCAAAATAGATTTTAAAAATATCTGGTGGAGGGGGAGTCTAGGAAATCCAAATAGTGGTTCAAGGTATGGGACTTTGTTGCTTTACAATGTTGTACTCTCTAGCAAAGGACTTGCTTTTGATGAGAACAGAGGCTGCATTGGTGGAGTCCATCTGAAAGAAAACATTAAGATAATTAAGCCATAAATTCCAAATTAAGTATAACAACCATAAGGGTGAACAACCAATCCCAAACTTTTTTCATTAGAAATTATTCATGTGAGAGAATGATTTAAGCCATTAAGCTTAAGGCCCCTGACTTTTTTTATTTAGAAATGGTTTTTCCATTCGATGATATGGATCAATGATTATTCCCAATTAGACCAGAAGAACTACTTGCTAAGGGAAACCAAACTGTTGAGAATTGATGAGGAGAGTCAAAACCAAGACATGAACTATTGAAGCATAGTTGCAAGGGTTGATTGAATAAGGACATGTTTGACAGCACAACTTAGAAACTTTGTCTTCCAACCCTTCAACCTAGAAAGAACCACACAAGTTAGAAGGTTTCTGTAATGATGTTTGTAAAACAACCATGGATATAAGGGACGCCAAGGTAGATGTTATATCCGTGCCCAAAACTTTATCTAATTGCACTTGATGCATAGGTGTTGTACCAACATCTGCCCTAGCTGTCAACAGATATGAATAAACTTAGACAAATTCCCTTAAATAAATTTTGAAAGTATGATAACAAGCAATACGACCACCTTGTAAGGAACCTTCACATACATGATATAACACATCTATATTACTGTGTATAGGTTACCTATTGTTAAATCCCTGTGAGTAGATGAGAGCCTTGACCAAAGCCCGGGGTAAACAGAAATAAAATTGGCCCACCGGCCAATCACCTGGGCAATACCCAGATCAACCAACAACATCAGTCGGTGGACCTGGATGTCCTGTTTTGGACTATCATGTGTGGGACCCTCAAATCCCGCATTGTATCGACGCTCATGTGCATGGATTTGTGTTATGACCTACCTCTAACTTCATGGCCATTTTGGAGTCAAGGTGGAGGGTCCGCATTGTCCAATTTGGGAATTAATGTGTTTTGGTCCGAATAGGTGTGTAGGCAAATAGACCCTAGTGTCTTGTACCTATATAGATAAGGGTGAGCTCTTAAAGCTCATTACTTCAAGACTTAACCGAGAGAGAGAGAGAGAGAGAGAGAGAGAGAGAGAGAGAGAGAGAAGAAAAGGAAGAAATGAGAGGAAAGAAGAAGAAGAAGAAGGGAGGAGTCAACCTTGGTTTGCTTCCTATTACCGATTGCATCCCTAATTAGGTAGGCCTTGGTTCTTTACTTCTTTCCTTTCCTACTCTATTGTTCTATACCTAGGTTTAGGATTTTTCGTTGGGTTTCAGTTGAAGCCTAGTGCTTGGCAAGGAGGCCAGTTGGAGTGCTATTGTGTGAAAGTTTACACCTTCTTGCACACTCCCATTTATGTTCCCGAACAACTCCAGGGTAATTTGGATGAAAACTGCCCAAACCCTAGCTTTTCGGTTTTGGCCGGAGATTTGGCCATATCTCCGATTTCACTCGGTGAAATGGAGTGCAAATAGACTCTATGTGAAGGCAAAGTGATTCCCTACAATCTCTATGGAGTGGAAATAACCCTAAAAAAGTATTGGATTACATTTAAGTTGAAGAACAGCTCTTGGAGCATTGATCGGTTGATGACTCCATTAACCGATCACATCAACCGATGGTGAAACCTGGGAACTCAAACTTCTGCCAAGGTCGCCAGTCGATCATTGGTCTTACCACCAGTTGATGGTCTCATCAACCGGTTGGTTCCTAGTGTGATGATGTACCCTGTCCATTTGGGAAAAACCGTTTACTTGTTTAATGATTTGTTTAATACTTTGTAAACATAAATAAGTCAACCTAAACATGATGGTGAGGCGTATTTGGGAATCTAACGAGCTTTGATTTTGGGGTTGAATCACCTCATCGTTGATGAGGTGAGTGGGTGTGGTTAATTTCTTTTGCGGAGTGTTTCTTTATTTTATTAATGCATGATCATTTTATTCATTTCAATTATGAATTGATCTATATAACTATGTTTGATTATGTGCCATGAATGAGATGTATGTTGAGAATTAGAAATGGGATCAGGTGTGGCCGAGGTGGATTTCAGTACCGGGATTGCTATACTATGTTGCATTCATATCACATAATGTGCATTAGTTATAAGATTGGAAATGGGTTGTGGTATGGCCGAGGTTGTACCGGTACCGTAATTGCCATACGAACTACTACACTAAAATTTATATGTTAGAATTTGATATGGGTTGCAGTGTGGTCGAAGGGAAAAATTCTTGTATCGTATTCGCCATACTGCCATACAATATAGTATGTGTATATGTATGTTAGTGGAGACAAGGCGTATAGTGCGGCCGAAGGAAATTCCAGCACTAGCATCTTGTTCTCTAATATACATCTATGTATGCGACACTTGTCATATTAGATGTATATTGGTTAAGATAACTAACCCGGTTCCTACAACCCTAGCCAACAGGGGGTTACATTTTAGTGGCCCTTCGTGGTATGTCAAATGTGATTTTCTTGAATGCCACATCCGCGGTATGATGTGATTATTGTCAAAGGCAGTTACAAGCCAGGTAACCGAAGATGTTCCAAGACCGGCAGGGGTTTATCAGGGTTTGCTAGGTGACCCAAGCTCGCATTCGGGTACCAGCAAACTCTCATTTGCAACTAGGGTTGTACTGTTAGGGGGCCCAGATCGCATTCGGGGACCAGTGATGCAACCTACTATGTTGCAGTAGGATCTAACCCATGACTTATATGTACTCTTTAAGGCAATTTAAGTAAATAAATTCATATACCTCATCATTATGATTATGTATGCTTGTATGTCCTCATCCCTCATTGGGCTTAGTGAAGCTCGCCCCTTATGTACACACTCTTTTAGTTGTGAATGCAGGTGTCATGGTGGTAACAAACATGGATTCTTGTACTGTATTGATGATGTCAAACTGGGCTAATACAACCTAGGGCTTGTGGAACATGGCTTGGGTTGTTAAAAATTCCTTGAGTTTTATGAAACCCGAATCCATCTCCAATACAGAGAATTAAAACACAATCGAATAAAAAGAATGGGAAAACAATGTGTACCTTACACCCACGTATGTTGGAGAAGAACAATATAGAATAATCCCCTTTGTGTCGCCATCCTTCTCGAATAAAATCTTAGGTCAGGATCTTCTGCAATCTCTTTGTCTTACTTAAACCTCTCACATCTTTGGTGGGAAGAACAGAGAATAGAATAAGTGACTGCATGAACCCTAAACATATATTTATAATAAATACAAACCTTAATCCAATCCACCACCATAATGGAAAAGACTAGTATACTCCATTAACCTTAAAGTAGTCCCAAGCCGGATTTTATGCCCATGGGCCCACACCAATAGAATAGAGTATAATTAATTAAGCCCAAATAATATTGAAAATATCTTACAATCTCTCACTTGGGCAACATTAATTATACACATCTCTCTACTAGCTTGGCCTGTGAGTCACATTGCAAATTACCACTTTAAAACCTTGATACAACTAACAAATCGACTCATGTCGAACAATAGTAGAAGATACACATTAATATACGGCATACAACTTTCTGTCAGTCATAAACACAAACCTACTTGCTAATCAAAATCGCAATGGGAAATTAAACCATGACAACTATCCTGTGATCACAAAATCCTTGTTGGCATGCCCTTATGGGTTCTTTAATTTGATATTAACCATCACCTCTTAGGCAAACCGCCAAAAAATCGGTTAATACCTAACCTTGGCTTACTGCTTAACTTTGTCTAAATACCGTCTTTGACTACTACCGTCATGAAACTTTGGCATTACCACCTTGAAACATTTACATATCAATAAACATATGCATACAAATGCTAAACCAAGCATAAACAAGTATATTCACAAATTTTCATACTCCACAATCCAAGCATGCAACATAACATTTAAGCATAATTAACAAGCTCCCACTAATTAATTCAAAACAAGCAATAAGCTCCCACTGATTAACTAAAATAAGCAATGAACCACCAAGTAAATTGTACAAAACTTTCAAAACAGCTACCTGAATTTCTGTGTGGCCCAGTACCACCAAACCTTTAATTTCTTCACGAGTGCCTTTTAAACACAAGTATCTTCTCCCATGTTTCCATTTTTCTATCATAATCTTATCTCCTAGAATGTTTCTAAGCATATTAAGTTTAGACAATAACCCTAAATTCTCTTCTAGGTCCACACAATTTATATTTCATTATAGTTATTCTAATGCAAGTAAGAACAGTAGAAAATATTCTCAAAATTAGACATCATGGAGAAATAAGAAGCAATCAATAAGATATTAGACATGAGTAAACAGGCCAGTCAATTACATAATCAATGCATTTACCATTATAAAGCCAAATAAGAGTTACAACCATTACAACATCCCTATCCTTTGGGCTAGGAATGCACTGGTTCTCTTATTCATCTACATTTACCGCAAAAGGAACAACTCCCAAAAATTTTATCACATTTGGGCAGAAGAAATCCCTTGATTACTATCCTTTCTAACATGTGTTTCCTTAATTTAGGTGACATCACCTTTGGGCAAATGTTACCAATACTTTGATGTGATATACCCACACCTAATGAACCACGCCAGCAATTAGAACTAGCAAACAAGAGTTTCGATTGCACTACATTTTCCATCCTTTGGGTCAAAAAAATGCACTGGTCCTCTCAGTGCAACTGCGAGAAGGTAATGACGTTCGAAAATCTCCTCCACCTTTGGGTGATAAGAAACCCCTAAGCCATACTTTTCTATCTTTTGTGCACAAAACTTTCTACACCTTGATAATGTCATCTTTGGATGAACAATGTCTACTTTGCTGCCAATGTAATTATGTATCCTTAAATTATAAAAATATCACAATAGGAACTAGGTATGCTACTTTAGTGGGTCCCGCCTAATTCCATTGTGATACTTTGCAATCCTAACCTTTGCGGGATTCAAAATCCTATGCACAAAATTAACTTTAACATTAAAATCACTTTGATACATTTAAGTACCTCACTTAATCAGTAAACCCCAAAACCGGGACACCACAACATATTGTAATTAAAATTTTGAGAAAATCAAGGTTGTATACACCATAACAGGCAAAAAGATCAAAACAAGTCTCTAGAGTATCAACAGTACCCAAACAAGATACCCTAAAACAGATCTCAAAAAATCGGACACAACGGTCTAAAACGGAGCTCAATCCAATGCTCCACTTCCATTATAATCATTATCATTATCATTACTTCTTTTAAAGTGCAAACACAATTCTTTTTTGTATACTTTTTTGGCTGACAAAAATAGCCCTTCCTCCACCTAACAACCACCTAAACTCTTCTTCAAACATTCACGCCCCTTCCTATTTCCTGTCTTATTTCCTTTCAGGTCTCTCTCTCTCTCCAACAAAGAATGCACTAAACTTCTTCAAACAGTCACACCCCTTCTTATTTCTTCTCCTATTTTCTCTCAGATCTGTCTCTCTCTCTTTCTCCAATGAAGTTTTGTATACTTTTTATGTTGGACATAAATACCTCTTTTCCTACCTAACGATCAAATAAACACTTCTTCAAACAATGTCTTCTTCCTATTTTCTCTCAGCATTTTTTGTCCAATTTTTTAGATTCCCAAAATACCCCTGAGACCCCTCTTACGAGCACTTTTTTTCCACGCAACAGACACATCTCCTGGTTTTTCTTTCCTTACTTTTTCAATAGATTGCTATATCCTTCCATTTTTTTATTTAGCTCCCATAATACCCTTTCCTTACTCATACAACTTCTCTTGGAAGACATGTCTCCTTAGCTAGGTTGCATTGGTTATTAGTATCCATTCATAAAAGATTTCTCTCTCTCTCTCCCATTCATAAACGTAGCATTTCACAACCTAATACAGCTACCGCCAACCCCATCTATCACTTAGACGTCTCTTCACTATTCTCTCTTTCTCTCTCCTCTCCACTTATTTGAATTCAATAATCCTTCCTATTCTCTCCCTCCTTACTCCCTCTCATCCTTAGTCCCTCGTACAAGACTCAAACCAGTGTTTTTCATTTATTTTCAATTTCCACCCTTCCACCCCGTCCCCCCCTGATTTTATTTGAAATCTTACATCTTGTAGATGGATCTAATTAGCCTACACTACGTGGTCTTTAATCATTAGCAAAAGAGGTTAAAAAACCTTACCGATGAGTGCTATTTCTTCTTATATTCGTTTATGCTTCATATGAATATGAATTGATTGATAATTCCATAATACCCTTTTGTTTTTTTTTAACATTCGTTTTTGCTTCAATCAATCGGTGGGCATATTCTACTTCATATGATCTGTGGCAATGGAAGTCTACAAATTGTGTTGTACATAAGGTTCGAAGGAGAGAGTGGAAGAAATAAAGAGTGAGAGATTCAATTCATAGGCTCAGGATTCCTCTCTCAGGACGCTATTTCCCTTCTCTCGATAACCAAAACAGTTGCAGACATTCGCAACCGTAACTGTATACTTGTTAAGGTATGGTCTTCTCTATGGAATTTTCTTTGAGAAACAATTAAAGGGTTTTGGTTAAGAATGGAAACAGAAAAAAAAAAGTATTTAGTGATGATTCTCTTAAATTAGGAAATAAACTGGTTGATTTCCCTGCTCTCTTTCTATTTCCGTTTCTTTCTCTAAGAAACTTCCACTTACAATCCATACACCTTGTATCCTTATCTCTCTTTAACAAACCAATGCATCTATCAACTGTCCCAATGCAAAACGATTTTGAATTTTCTATAGACCCTAATTTAGCGAGGCATCTTGAAATGCCGCCATCTTTGAGAGATGCAGGATATAAGCAAAAGCTGTTCGAGAGCATGAGGTCAAAAAATGGGTGCTCTCTTTCTGGACTTTGCTTCCTTCAATTCTTAGTAAGATTCTACCAAAAATAGTTCTCAATAAGATTGATCTTCTTTGTAAAAGTAAATTGAATCTTTCTTTTTTATCTTTTTAAAGTGAAGTGAATTCGTCAATAGTGTGCAACTTTATTTTTTGACACATGAGATATGGAACCATGTTTCCCCTACCTCTATTAGCAAGACATTACAAATGATTTTATGATTAATTTTTTTTTATTACACTACTCTTTTCACTCTTGATTTTGTCTATTAGGGTTTTCATCAGGCTTGCAAAAATAAACCCTAGATCAGAAAGTGAAGGTCGTATTGAGAAGAAGAGAGACTGAGGGATAGAGAATTGATCAAATTAATGGCGAAGCATTTGACATCTATATTCGAGATATAGAAGGATCGGATGAATTGCCTGTTTTACTTCAAGATAAAAAATAGTAATACATTTTTTTTTGTCTCCTTTAAATAATTTTATGTCGAATGCCAATGCTTGGGATTTAGAATCAAAGCCAATTTTAGTTACCCTAAATAATGATCTGTACTATTTTTTTTTGGGTAGAATGATCCTTACCATTAGAACCAATTAAACAAATTATTGAGAGATGAAATAAAGACTAATGAATTAGTGTGCATCATAACTTTTAAACTGTTCAACTTCATATCATCTAAAAGAAGGGATGACCAACCTTAATGCCGTACTTTCACTCAAGTCTACTAACTTGGTTAACAGACCTTCCATCAAGGATGGTCAAACCGACGGCCTGTAAAGATAGATTATTAAAACAATTGGCATCTATAATATGCGTATTTAGTTTGTATATGACATGCAAATGTTATTGGAGAACGGTAAATGAAAACATTGTAACTTGCTATTAGCAAGTCTTGAATATATCTAACCCATTACAACATGAATACAGATCACAAAGCAACCATTTATTTATGTTACACATTCACCTTTATTAATTACCAAAATACCCTTGTAATCACTGTTTATCTCGCCCTTCCACTTGTCCATTTACCACATTTAATGTGCACCATCAATTCACCATTTGGTCCATCTATCCTGAGATTAGCAACAGTCCAAGCTCTTTGTTATTAAACCATTTATCTTAGTAGTTGCACCAAAGTTCACTCATTTTGCTCTTGAATGGAGCAATTAGATTGAAAAATACTAAAATCATTGTTTAATAATCTACTTCTTTATTATTTTTAATTCCTTCATTTTTTTATGTTGTGGTGCCCATTACTTGGAAAGAGATTTTGGTGGAACGCTTCTCAATTTTCTCAAGAACTCTGATGTGTTCACTTATGTAGTCCATGGAATGGAAATAATACCAAGACATTACAAGCTTATTGAGAACTTCATAATGATTCAACATCTGTAAATTTTGCAAGCAATTTTGGAAAAGGGTAGTGTTTTAATTATTCCTAGATCTCTCAATGGTCACCAATTTGTAGTGATATTCACTTTGTACAGTTCTGGATTCATATTCAACTTCTTGTCATGTCCACGAAATCCCTTGGAACAATTGAGCTAGGACCAAAAGGATATAAGGATCTGTACCTTAATGATATACGCTACACTACATAACTTCTCAACATGATAATTGCTTTTTTTTTAACCTTTTTTGTTTTACATTCAATTACACACATAAAACGCAAAAATTGCCAATATCGTGGTCTATGATTACTCAAAGTATGCCAAAGATGCAATGGCTAACCATGCTCAAACCCTCTAGGGTCTTCATCCATCTCGTTCTTCTTCTTTTCTTCTTTTTTTCTTCTTATTTTTTTCTTTTGGATAATTTACACATACCATCCTTGAGGTTTGACGAAAGGATAATTTTATCCATTAGTTTTGAAAAATTTTGCATACCCCCTGAGGTTTGCAAACTGTAACAATCAAGCCCATTCCAACAGTTCATGACTAACAGTCTTAAAATCAAGGGATACAGTGATGAAAATACCCCTGCCAAAAAAAAAAATCTTTGCAACTCATCTTCCCCAAATCTTTTAGGGTTTGAAAAATGGGAAGATAGAGTTGAGCTTCCCTGTCCGTCTCCTCCAGCAATGCCAGGCTGCCAGAAACATTTGTGACAAAAAAGCTCCTCAAGAAAATCCTCAAAACAGATCCAAACTACCAAACAGTGAAATAGCAGTTAACAGACCACAAAATTAGGGGAGTAGAATCGAAATTAGAAGGTTAGAAATTAGGGTTTAAACTAGGGCTTAACCTGGATCGAGTGGAGCTCTTTAACGATGGAACCAACCCTTCAAATATGAATTGGATCAGAGAAGTAAATGCAGAGAAGTTGTAGCTTGAAATTTCAGAAGAGAAAACCCTAAACCAGTGGGCCGATATGGTTCCCAAGAGGAAATTCCAGATCGGACAGATCTGTGCTCAACAGGCCTTCAAAAGCAGATCGAGTGATGCTTGAATGGAGCAGGAATAACCCTCCAAATCTCAATCCCATTGGCAGCAGGATAGCTGAGATATGGACCTTCAAATCTTCAATCAAAAAATAGAAACAACTTTGGCACACAGATTTTGAATTCAAATTCAAGACCAGAACAGAAAGGCAGTAAAAGAAGATAGAAAGAGTTGTAGAGGCGAAGGTAAAGGAAGGAAATGGTATGAGGAGAGAGAATCCTATTGATTTTGGTTTTTTTAAACGTTTGCCACTCAATCACTCCTCTTCAACCTCTTCACCTGAACCGAATCATCACCATCTTCACCATCAATCTCTGCTCCACCCTCATCACCATCTCCCTCAAGATCCTCACAATCAAACCCTAACCCTAAACTCTGATTTGTTCGCCTGTAATGGGGCAATCTATCGACCAGATGTTGAGTGAGATGGGGCAATCTGTTGGACTATCTCAACAATTTCAACCCTCGCCAAGATCTTGAAATTCTCATCAAGCAGTCTCCTTTGCCCATACTCTTCACTTACAAGTGCAACTAATCCTCTGCTTCTGTGCGCAGGGTAGATTTAAGGATGCGATTGAGGTTTCCAAGAAAATGGATGAGAAAAAGGCGATTGAGGTTTTCAATTAATCTTTCAAGAAAAACACGATACATACCAGCAACTCATCTTCCCCTTTTTACAAGCCCTAAATTTTTTCAGTTCACTTTATATTTTTGATATTGTTAGTCATGAACTGACGGAATGGGCTTATTTGTTACCGTTTGCAAACCTCAAGGTGTACGCAAAATTTTCCAAAACTGGAGGGTAAAATTATCCTTTCGTCAAACCTCAGGGGTGGTATGTGTAAATTACCTTTTTCTTTTTGGACCAAAATGCCCTCTTAATACTCGGAAAAAAATAAGCCACATGCTCTCCCCTTCTTATTTGTTATTAGTTATTTTATTTAAAGAAAACAAAAGAGACTCATGTACCTCTTTCTCTATCATTTTTTGTTATTATATTATTTTTATTTTTTATTCTTTTGATACAAAAAAGAAAATATCCTTTTTACCCCTTCCCCTTTAAAGAATGATCTTCAAAACTTTCTCCCTATATTTTGAAAACTCATTTGTTTTATAAATAATGTGAAATGGCTTTTCTACCCCCATTGGCATTCCTTGCAGCTTGTACTCTATTGGGCCGTGGGATTAGGAGAGAGAAAGAGAGAGATCATAGATTTTGGTGTTTGATACATTTTGAGATGTAAATATTGAAAGATAGTGTTTTTTATGCAATCATTACAATAGTGAAAAGATGTAATAGAGAGATAGTTTGATGGTTGATTCTAGTGTTTATAGAAATGTTTATAGTTTTACCATTGTGATATTCGGATGTCTCTGATGTATTTATAGTTTTCACATTTACAAAAGAAACCAAAATGAAAGATCAACCATTATTTAACGGTGGCCTGTGAGGGCCAACACCAATATCTTTTATAACCCGGATTTGTGGATGCTACAAGAAACATCTAATAATTAGTTAAACCTTCTATAGCCACCCTTCACTTGCTCCTTGATTTAGCCACTTAATTACTTCTTTACAGGCATCCATCCACACTAGATTTGTCCACCCTTACTCTTTTGTTGTTTGTAGCCTCTGAAACAACCGCCATATCTCTGATTTTTGTGGAGTCTCTATAAAATTGTGATTCATGCAGGCTGAAACAAATTAAGAGTTAATCATAGAGATAGAAACCCAGCCAAAATTGCCTACACATGACTTATAGCTACCATCATAGATAAGAATACAAGAGGCCCCATATGAAAGCCTTTGGTAATTCTCAGTAGTTAGAAATGCATTCAGTTCAATGAAACCTAGAAATCGATCACTGATCCAATTTGAGTAACTCTATAGGAGAATGCATTTCATTAAAAAAAAAATAGAGTAGAATGTAACAACAAGGATTGAAACAAACATTTGTTTCTTAGACTTGAGTAGAGAAGGATTAAAAATAAAGGATTTAAGGAAGCCATAAAGAGATGTTAATTTAAGATGTTCAGTCCTAAGGCCCAACGGTCCACAACAAAGATTCTTTTAGTAAAATCACAAATAGGAGAATGTGTTAATCTGTGTCAACAAAGTTCCACATCTTCCTTGACCTACTATTCACTAAATTACCTAGTTGATTATGAATAAGCTATTTGACTGCAATTTTAGTACTCAAAACACCATGTCTTACTAAATAGCTAAAGCAAGGGAAAGGAAGAGTAGAGATCTCGACCATGTTAGATATATTGAAAGTAACTATGGTAGAGTACTAATAAGGATGAGGAGATTAAAAAGAGATGAGGAGGTTATTTATTTATTTTTTTATTATTACAAGATTCATGCATATAAGGATATTGTAATTCACAAGCTTGATAGGCCATTGAGGTGATTATAGTTAGCAAAAAATTGTTCTGAATATGTTGAAAGACCATATCCTTAGAATTGTCAGAGATCTGCAAAAAATAGGTTAACATCTCCATCGGCCAAGGAGAACAGGATTGAGTTGGAAGAAGTCCAGACAACTGAGTATTTGAGCACCAGACTTCTTTAAGCTTCAACCCTCTCTTGTTTGCCAAATTTAAACCAGTAGTAATAGCAACCAACTCTGGCTCCATATCATTTTGGCTTCTTATAGGACCTGCAGTGAACAAAATGAGATTGCCATCTAACAAAAAGCAAGATGTCCATCCAGAAGATCTTAAGACTATGGAAGTAACCCTTGCGCATAACAAAACAGGAAATTGCAGAATTGGTAAACTAGATGAGACATTAGATTGGAAAACCTCCGTATCAGAATTAGTTACATCCAGGGATTGAAATTAGGGAGGGGAAATGTGTAAGTCCTTCATCCATTGTTCTATCCTTTTTAAAATCATAAAAGGGTGGGTTTAGCAGACTTACAAACGAAATTTTTTCTAGCATCCCAAATTAAAATCGTAAGTTAAAATAAATACTGAAAACAATCAGATGAGAGTTGATTTGTCAAACTTGCAATTCAGGAAAGTAGATATGCAAAAATGTTCCAGAGAGGGGTGGGTAATATGCTCAGTTCTTAGACCCAGAGGACCAGCTGCCCAGATAAGTTTAACCCATTCACAGGAGAGAAAGATATGGCAGAGGGTCTCATCACAAGTGCCACAGAAAGCAAAAGCGGAATCGATCGGAATCCATTTCGAAAGTAAATCCTTAACTGGAATCTCTGCATGTAATACACGCCAGAAGAACATTTTAAATTTAGGATGAAACTTAAGCTTCCAAAAAAAATTCCACCAAGAGGAAATAGAAATATCACAATTAGTGGAAAAAGAGCGCAGAAAGTTTGCCGCACGTTTAGTGCTAAATTTTCCACCTTTACCTAAAGTGCACCACCAACTATCAGTATCCCTAGAGATGGGGACAAGCCTAATGATTGACGTAAAAGCAGGAACAGAATTGGTAAGTAAGTCTACCTTCCAACCAGAATCATCTATAAAAGAGCATACCTTTTCAGGGTACTCATATGATGATCCATCAGGATGAATAACAAAACCAGGAATGGAAGGGATCCAAGGTTCAGTCCAGAAGAAAGTATCCTGACCATTTCCTAATCTTCGCAAGCTGAAAGATCTAAGGGTGGGAATAATATGGGCTATACTATTCCATGTCCAAGATCCTTTCTTTAGGGAGGTTCTAGGGTCAAAAAGAGTAGAATTGGGGTAGTATTGGGCCTTGAGAACCTAGGCCCAAAGAAAAGTACCCTCAGTAAGAAGTCTCCATCCTAACTTTAAGAGGAGGGCATCATTGTGGATTTTGGCTTTCCTGAAGCCAATCCTACCTTTGGTCAAGGGAGCACAGATTTTATTCCAAGAAACTAAAGAATATTTCCTATTATTAGGTGAGCCACCATTCCAAAAATTCAAATAGATAGAATCAATTTTTCTACAGATGCTCAAAGGAAAAGAAAAGCAACTCATAAGATAAGATGGTAAAGATCCCAGCACAACTTTTATTAAAACAGAACGACCTGCAAAGGAGAGAAGATTAGATTTCCAACTAGCAAGCCTCTTATTTATCCTATCAATCAGAGGAGCCAAAGCCGGAGTCTTTGATCTATGATGGAACAAATTTGTTCGTAAGTACATAGAATCTTTATGCATTTGGATTACAATTACAATTACAATTGGGTTACACCAAGGATCAGCTCTAAGCCCCTCTTTGTTTGCACTCATCATGGATGATTTAATCAGGTATATTCAAGATGAGGTCCCTTGGTGTATGCTATTCGCTGATAATATTGTTTTGATAGATGAGACAGTGGAAGGGATTAATGTGAAGCTGGAGTTATGGAAATCAAACTTGGAGTCAAGAGATTTTAAGTTAAGCAGAACAAAGACAGAATATATGATGTGTAAATTCAATCAAACCAGGAGCGGTGATGAAGTGGTGAAACTTGAGGAGCGAAAGCTACCACAAAATGAATGCTTTAGATACCTAGGATCAATCATTCACAAAGAGGGTGATATAGAGGATGATGTTTTCCACAGAATTAGAGTAGGATGGATAAGTGGAGAGGAGCATTAGGAGTTTTATTTGACAAACACATGCCTATTAAGCTTAAAGGAAAATTCTATAGGACAATTATAAGACCAGCGATGACATATGGAGCAAAATGTTGGGCAGTTAAGAAGAGTAATATAGATAAGATGAGTGTACGGAGATGAGGATGTTGAGGACGATATGCGACAAGTCCATGTGAGATAGAATAAGGAATGTTTATATTAGAACCGAATTGGGAGTTGCACTAATCCAGGACAAGCTTCATGAGAGCTGCTTGAGGTGATTTGGTCATGTCCAAAGAAAACTCATGGATGCACCAATAAGGAAGAGTGACCATATTCAATTTGAAGGAGCTAAAAGAGGTAGGGGCAAGCCTAAAATGACTATTGGAGAAATGGTGAGAAAGGATATGCATATGGGAGGGCTAGATCCTAGTATGACCGTCGATAGAATTGTTTGGAGGACAAGGACCCGTGTAGCCGATCCCTTGTAGGGGGATGTTCCTGGGATGCTGCTTTAACTATTGCTTAGACTTTTCCCTGTAGTAATTTTATTTTATTTATTTATTTATGTATTTTTATAAAACCCTTTTTTCACCTTTTTACTTCCTTCTACTGCTCTTATTTCTATTACTGTCATGGCCTCTTCGGATCCATGTAGCCAACCCCATTTAGTTGGAATAAGGTTACGGTTTTTGTTGTTGTACATAGAATCTTTATGCATTTTAGGGATACCCAAAATGGAACTAAGACAAATTATATCAGCAACAAAAACGTTTTTACTAAAGTGAATTCCACTTTTTGCAAAGTTAATCTCCTGACCAGAGAGATCAGAAAATAAATCAAGGATAGCTTTGTTGGTTAAAAAGTCATCAGAATTGGCCCTGCAAAAAATGAAGATGTCGTTTGCAAATAATAGATGGGAAATTTCAGGAGCAAATCTAGCCACCTTAATACTTCAGAACAGGTTTAAGTCACGCTAAGTCATCATCAGTCTCGACAACACCTCCATACCTGTGATGAAAAGATATGGACTAAGGGGACAACCTTGTCTAATGCCCCTCAATCCTTTGAAGTAACCAAAAGGACTCCCTTCAAACTTAATGGAGCAGGTGGGGGAAGTTATTAACGAATTTATTAAGGCACACCAACTATCCCCAAAACTCAGGAATTTAAAAATGGAAGAGATAAAGGACCATTCCAACCTATTATAGGCTTTAAATATGTCAATTTCAATGGCAACAAAATCTTCTTTACCTTTCTTGTGATTCAGATAATGAAAAATTTCCTGGGCTATAATTATGTTGTCCGAGATTTGTCTTCCAGCAACCAAAGCACCTTGATAAGGTGAAATAAACTGGGGAAGAAAATTTTTAAGTCTGTTTGCAACAATCTTAGCAATGATCGTATAGACAACATTACACAGACTTATAGCAAACAAATAAGGGTATGGTTTACACCATCCGAAAGAGATTTGGAAGAGAAACAGCCAACTATAAGTCTAAACAAATCAACATTAATTAAATCCCAAAATTTCTGGAAAAAAACAGGCCTAAAAGCCATCAATTCTAGGGGCCTTCAAAGGTCCCATAGAGAATAAAGCTTTTTGATTTCCTCCAAGGAGGGGGGGGTCAAACAAAAATCCATGATTCTTAGGCAAGATAACAGGAGAGAAAAGACATTCCACAAAGTCAACATCAAGGGGGTTGGAAGAAGAAAAAATTTACTCATATGTTCTGCAAAGGCAAGAGCAATATCTTTAGGATTAGAAATTTTAATCCCATTATCCAAAAAGATGTGGTCAATTTTCCTTCTCATAGTATTATTTTTAACCACCAAATGATAAAATTTTGTGTAAAGTCATCATCTTTTAAATACAAGTGCCTAGATTTTTGGAGCCAAAAGACTCCTCAGCCTACTAAATGAAGACACTTCAAGTATTAGTGTTCCAAAAGACTGCGTTATCCATATAGACCCCACATGTCGTAGATATATACGAAAAATTAGGGTGTTTGAAATAAAAGAAGCTTTAAGGAGGATGAAAGTAGGCAAGGCACAAGACCCAAATGAGATCACAATAGAAGTGTGGAAGTTGTTTATCTTGGTTAACCAAGGGATTTTCATCTTCTCAAGTGCTGCACTCCCCAATGCACATTTAAAGTGCGTCCGACGGTGACCACTGCATTTGAGAGGATAAAAATCCAAGAATATGTTCTTGGCCACCGTCGGATGCACTTTAAAGGTGCACTGGGCAGTGCATCGCACTTGAGAGAATAAAAATTCCTAACCAAGCTATTTAATAAGATTATGAGCACAAGAAAAATGTTAGGTGAATGGAGGAGAAACATTGTGGTTCCGATTTACAAAAAGGTGATATTCAGAGTTGTAATAACTATAGAGCATAAAACAAATGAGTCATAAAGGTTATGTATGGATCGTAACTTTAACACAATCTCAATGTTAGATTGAACAAGTCAAACGAATTTGTTTTGATCCAATTACAGAACAATATAGACAACAACAACATCATCTTTGAATCGATGGCGCTTGGTCTACCCTGTTACTTCTCTCTCCTTTTTCTTTTTGTCTAGCCTGACCCTTCACCTACCGCCTTTACTCCCTCTCTTCGTTCATCTGTCTTTTTTCTCCCCTTTTTCTCTTCGGGCCCCAAGCTAGGGTGGTGGCGTTAATACGCTCTGGGGGTTGTGCGATGGGACGTGCCTCATTTATGGTTCTTCCTTCCTTTTATGTAACCCTTTCACATTATTGTCTTATTCATTTTCCTTTGCTGAACCTTCCTTTTCACTCATTCTTTCCGCTCTCTGCGTCCTTTCCTTTCTTTCGCTTTCCTTGTGTGTTTTCTTTCTCTTCTTGTCTTTCTTTGTCTTTTGGTTCTTTGTTTTGATTTGTCTGGCTTGTTTTGGTGTTTTGGTGGATCTGTTTCTACACGATGTCTGGTGCTTCCTCTTCCCGTCGTCATGGTCTGGTGTCTGGTGTTTCTGGCAGGGGCCTGTCTCGACGGGTGTCTAGTGGTTTGTTTTCTTCCTCTCATCACTCTCCCTCGACGGTGTGGCGTGCTTCATCTCCTCTTCCAGCGGGATTGTCTATTGATGCCAGGCGCGGCTTGTCTTTGCTTCTAAACTTCTCTATGGGTTTACTTTGGGTTATCCTAGACCTTCTCAGGACACTTTGTGTTCTAAGTTGGTTGATCTCTGGCAGTCTATGGGGGCGGTTTACCTTTGCTGTTACGAGCGGGGTGGTTTTATGGTGGAGTTTAATACTACTGAGGAACGTGATCATGTTTGGGCTTTGGGGCCATGGTGGTGTGGCCGATCTTTGATCAATCTGGTTGAACATGCGTTGGATGATGAACGGTTTGCTTATGAGAGGAAGTTTTTTCCTATTTGGGTTCAGCTTCTTCATGTACTGGCTGATGTCTGTTCTTTTGATGTGGTGAGCAGGCTGTATCCTGCATTGGTAAACTCTTGGACCTGCACCTCTTTGTCCGTGATGAAATATCCCCTACGGCCGTGCATGCAAAGGTCCTCTTCAGGATTAAGTAGCAAGTGTGTCTGCATTCTACTATACGTCGTTCTTCTGGCGAGTCTCTACCGGTGTCTTTTCGTTTTGAAGCTTTCAAGATTTGTTTTCGGTGTGGGCGATTTTTTCATGTTGCGGACTTCTGCTCCTTTGTTCAACCTCCGGTTGGTCACCGTTTGCCCTGGGGCAGCTTTGACATGGCTGTTACTATTCCTCTCTTTATCAATTCGACGGTGGCTCACCCCACAACTGTTATGGATGTTGCGAGGATGGAACCTGATATTACGTCGTCGGATGAGTTGGGTGCGCCGCCTAGTCCGGTTGCTTCTGTTTCAATGGATGTTGATGACCCTGTGTTATTGTCATTGCCGATGATTGCACACTTTGTGGAGTTGACTGGGCCTTCTGCTGGGCCTACTGCTAGGGTGGAGGATGCCCGTGGAGGTGGCTTACGATGATTTGAATGTGGTGTTATGTCTTCTTCTGCGTATTTGATGTTGAATGTGGTTCGAAGGATTTAAGTCCTTCTAGTGAGGATAACTTTATCTCTTCTCTGTTCGTTGATCTCTAGCCTATTTCGTTGTCTGGGGATTTCTTTGTTGATACGGTGTTTGTTGAAGCTTTGATGGGCCCTTCTGTTGGCCCTCTCCCTGGGGTTGCTGTTGGTGGTTCTCTCCATGCTAAGGTGGCTGATCCTTCCCCCCTGCCAGTTTGCGATCTGATGGTGGGAAGCTTGTTTTCTTTGGCTCTTCGGTTGTCTCTCCCTCTTGTAAGAAGCAAAAGTTTATGCCGGTCGAGGTCCCTCCTCACCTTTTGTCGGCCTTCACCTCAGTGAAGGATTTCTTTGAAGCCTCTCTTGCCAATGTCTCTGAGCCTGATGGGTTACTCTTGTTACTGAAGGAATTGATGAATGATCTGCCACAGGGGTCTTCGTCTTCCCCTGAGGATGCACGTTCTCTTTCTGGCACACCCCTAAGTTCGGCCCCTAGAGTGTCGCAACTACCACAAATCCCAAGCTCGGTACAGTTTTTTTCTGTTTCACTCTCAATCTGTTCATTATTTTTTAGTTTTGATTACTATCTGCTTTTGTATTTCTGTTACTTTCTGCTTACTGAACTCGAGGTACTTGGCCCGGGCCTTTACCCCTCGTCGGTGCCACTAGTGGTGCCCTGTTTGTTTGCTGCTGTTGCTTTTGTTGTTCTCTGCATGTTTTTTAGGGTTTTACGTTGTTTTCTTGCCCGAGCTTTGTTCTTCTCTACCATGATTTTTTCTGCCTGGAACATTCGTGGGATTAATAACTCCTTTTCCCAGAATTGTGTGGGTTTTTTTGCTAAAGATTTTAATCCTGTTCTTTTCTTTTTATGTGAGACCAAGTGCCATGATCATGCTGCTCTTCGCATTTCTGGGCTGTCAAAATTTTATGCTTTGATTGCTTATGTTGATTGCCCTTCGTTGAGTAAAGGACAAGGGGGTTATTATTTATTTGCTAAATCATCTTTGGTAATCTTGAATACAGTTTTGGAACCGCTCTTTTGTGCTGTTAAAGTACTTACTATAGAGGTGGGACCCATCTAGTGTGTTTTTATTTATGCCCCTCCCCACCCCCACTTACGCTTGGACTTTTGGCCTACACTTGGACATAGGTTACTTCAATTGGATGGCCTTTTTTATGTGATTGGGAATTTTAATGAGGTGCTTGATCAATTTGAGAAATTGGGTGGGAATGCTTTTAACCCTTCCCCTTCGTCTCGCTTATTGGCTGCTTTGATTCGCTCACATAATCTTGAAGAGATTAAAATCTGTGGCTCACCCTTTACCTGGTCCAATCGCTGTAGACCCCCCAAACTAGTCAAAGAATATTTGGATAAAGCCTTTTGCTCCCCATCTTGGTTCCATTGTTTTCCTTTATCTTCTTTGAGGAAGGGTCCTTCCTTATGCTCTGACCATAATCCCATCACCTTCAATACCTCCCCTACTCTTTCTTCCTTTAAGAAAGTTTTCCATTTTCAATTAGCTTGGACCTTTCACCCTGAGTTTCAACACTTTTTGGCTGAGTTTTGGAAGGCACACTCCCCTGACCCATTCCATTGCTGTTTGACTACTTTCTCCAACCTCTTGAGACGATGGAATCACGATGTTTTTGGGCACATCGACCTTCTTAAATAGAAACTTGTCTCTAAGTGTGGTTTTTTGGAGGACCAATTCCCATTTTGTAAGGAGGATCTTATGTTGAGCTCTAATAAGTTAAAATGGGTCTTGGAGGCTGAGGAGGGTTTTTGGCTTCAGAAATCGAGACATGATTACATTTGTTCTGGCGACAGAAATACCAAATTCTTTCATTGCAAGGCCAAGACCAACTTACGTAGATAGAAAGTGGATTACCTTATTTTGGATAATGGCGATAAACTTTCTAACCCAAAAGATATTGCCTTTGCTTTTGTGGGCCACTTCCAATCTGTGTTTACTACTTCCTCGCCCTTAGATTCTAGCTTCATTCAATGCCTTTTTTCCCCTTGTGTTGATATTCCGACGGATGGTTCTCTCTGTGCTCCCCTACTTTGAATGAGTTACAAAATGTGGTCTTCTCTCTTGGTCCTCTCAAAGCGCCTGGAGTTGATGGTTTCCAGGCTTGTTTTTATCAAAAATTTTGGGATCATCATGCACCTCTTTTCTCCTTTGTCCAAAACTGCTTCTCATCTCTCTCTATCCCAGCTTCCATCAATCATACCCTCTTATGTCTTATACCCAAGTCCTCTTCTGCCTCTTCTGTTACTGATTTCAGGCCTATCAGTCTTTGTACTATTCTGTATAAGGTTATTGCTAAGCTTATTGCTAACCATCTGAAACCCCACCTTCCCTTTATTATTTCACCTTTTCAAGGTGCTTTTGTTGCTGGTCGCCAGATTTCTGATAATATTGTTATCTCTCATGAGATTTTTCACTATTTAAATCACAAGAAAGGTAAGCTGGGGTGGGTGGCGATTAAGATTGATATGTCAAAAGCCCCTTCTCTATTTAACTTTTGGGTTTTGATCAACACTGGTGCTTTTTTGTTGGGCATCTGCTCTCTTCCCCGACTTTTTCTATCAAACTAGAGGGTAACCCTTTTGGTCTTTTCAAAGGTTCTAGGGGGATGCGACAAGGGTGCCCTTTAAGTCCTTATTTGTTTATTATTGGAATGGAGGGCTTTGTCCCGGCTCATTGCTGCCTATCGGGAGCTTAATCTCTTTAAGGGAATAACTGTTGCTAGAGGAGCCCCTGAAATCACTCCTTTATTGTTTGCTGGTGACATCTTTCTATTTTGCAGAGCTACTTCTGATGACTTGCTTACTATTAAGCCTATCCTTGACCTTTTTTCTAATCTTTCTGGCTAAGAAATTAATTTAGCCAAGAGTGGTATGCATTTCAGTGCTAATGTCCCTATGGCTGATAGAACCCGTTTGTGCAGGATCCTTGGGATCTCTGAAATGAAGCAGGGTTCTTCTTATCTGGGAACCAAACTTTTTTCCCAGAGGTCTAAGGTCAAACATCTGGGACCTTTAGTACAATGCATTAAACTTAGATTGTGCTCTTGGAAATCTAGTCTCTTGTCTTTCGCAAGACGATCTGTGTTAATTAAATCTTTTTTAGGTTCCCTTCCTGCTTATCTTATGAGCTGCTTTTATTTTCCTTCTTCTGTTTGTAAGCAAATTGACTCTGTTAGTTATAACTTTTGGTGTGGTGGTAATGACTCTTGCAGGAAAACTAGTATGATTTCCTAGAAAAATATGTGCACTCCGTGTCATATGGGGGGTTTGGGTTTCCAGTCGGCTAGAATGCACAACCAGTCTCTGCTGCTTAAATTGGGTTGGAGACTCCTTTCTGAACCCCAGTCAATCTGGGCTAAAGTTTTGAAGGCTAAGTACTATCCCAAGACGTCTTTCTTTGATCCCTCTACCCTGCGAAAGAGGGGATATTGGTGCTGGAATAGTATTGCTAAGATTATTAAGCCTCTCTAATCTTTTAGTTTTAGAAGGATAGGGAATGGTAAGGATACCTACTTTTGGACTGACCCTTGGATTCCTTCTATCCCTTCCTTTACCATTAAGCCTGGGTTTTCTCAGAGGATGTACCCTGAGAAATGTGAACTATTTCTCTCTAACCTCAGATGGAAGGAGCCCCTTCTGGTTAATACTGTTCCTTCACTCTTCCGTCATATCTTGCATATCAATTGCTCTGACTCGGCTGATTCTTGGTGGTGCACTTTAACTCAAGATGGCCGATTTAAGACTAAGGCTACTGCTTCTTTTTTGTGTAACTCTATAACTGATTTTGCTTCTATCACATGGTGGAAATTTTTTTGGAGACTTAAACTTCATCCTAAGTTTAAATTTTTTTACTGGCATGTATTACATACAGGGATTCCGGTTAAGGATTATATTTCGAATTGGATTCAGATCGATCCCACTTGTGCTCTCTGTGGCACTTGTCATGAGACCCTCTGGCATATCCTCCTCTCTTGTGACTGGGTTAAGCACATCTGGGTAGCTGGTCCTTTGGGTTTGAGGACTGAACTCATTACCGCCCCCTCTCTTAAGCATTTCTGTACTTCTTTGTTGCTTGGCAGGCAACTTGATAAGGCCTCTCTCCATTGGTTCTTTTCTGTTTTTATTGTTACGTGTTATTTTATTTGGCAGGCTCGGAACTGTTCTGTATTTCGATCTGGTGGTCCCAATCCTCGGTTGACTCTGCAAAAGATCAACCAATGGCTCTGGACATGAACAGTTATCCCCCCCCCTTTATAATATGAATTCTACTTCTCCTGATTCAGTTGATACTGTCTTTCTGCTGATCCTTGTTTGGATTTACCTACTTTAGATTTCCTTGTTTTGTTATGCGCAGGGTTCGAGTCCAAAGATCTAGGTAATCCTGGATGGGCTTTTGGTTTTTTGATACAAGGAAAAATTCGTTTTCTCACTGCTGGACGTTGTAAAAACTGTCATTTTTTGGAACCTAAGTTGATTGCCATTCTTAATGGTCTTGATTCTGCTGCTGTGAGAGGTTTGAAGCTGAAAGAAGTTTGGAACTCTAATAGAATGCTACCTGGGCTTCTTCCAACTCCATCCCTTTCTCCTTGGCCTTATGAAGTCTTGCCCTATTTTTTGAAGATCTTGGATCGAACGTGTGGTGCTGTTTTTAAAGAATTGGCTAACCCCTCTGTTGTCTCTTGGTTTAAATCTTGGGTTGCTATGGCCTCCTCTACCCCATTGTTCATGGACTATACAAATTTCAACCTTTAGTTTAACGAAATTTTCTTTTTCATCAAAAAAAAAAAAAAATGTCATACTCTAAAATTATGGGAGAGGGTTATTGAATCTCACTTGAGACAAGAAACTACTAACGAAAAACCAATTTGGTTCTATGCCAGGAAGATATACGACAGAAGCTATTTAGCTTATTAGGAGACTTATGGAAAGATTTAGGAATTGTTAGAAGGATATCCATATGATGTTTATTGACTTAGAAAAAAACATATGATACAGTCCTTAGAGAGTTAATTTATCAAGAACTAGAGAAGAGAAGTATTTCAAGTGAATATGTTAACATATAATTATATATGTATCAATTGTTTACCAAAAAAAAACAATGTGTCAATTATTTAAAAGGGTCAAATATGTAAATTTGTAAATTCCTATTTTCTCTCCACCTCTCTCTCTTTCACTCAAGGTTAAGTATACAGAACGGGTCAGAATGGTCGCCGACCGATTCTGCTTTCACTTCCACAACCTCCCCCGCCACTACCACTTCCATCTGTTCTCCCTCCAGATTCTCAAGACTCTGCCAAATACGAACTCCAAACCCTCAAGTCCCACCTTTGCATCCCCACTGAGTTGCAAGTTACCCTCTGCAATATCATGATGGGCTGCAAAGAAATCAAAATCGAGGAAATGGTTTTGAAGCAGAATACAGGAGCCCAGAAATGTTTTGGATCATCCAAAAATGTCATTTTTTGGCATTTAATCATGGGCTATTTGTAAAGCCAAAAGATTGGAGGGTAGGTGTTCGACTGAAGTATTAGGTATTGTGATTGAAATAACATTAATCGAAGGTATTCACCCAAAAAAAAAAAAAAATTTAATCGAAGGTCAAGGAGATTAAAATTGAAAAACAACCCAGAAGGAACAAGAGATTAACGTACTGAATACAAGTCTAAGAACCAAATTATTTTGCAGGAAAAAAGACACGAGAAGAAACAGCAAATACCGTTGAAGAAGAGGAAAGAGGTTTAAGTAGAATAGGTTTTTGCCGCAGAGGCGGAGAATGTTGGATAAATCGGACAAGGAAATCTCCACTAAATGGAGATTTTAAAGTTGGAGAAGGAGATGCGGGACCAGTTCTTTAGTATTGGCTTTTGGAGATGAGGGGCGGAGGAGAGGGAGGGGGAAGGGATGAGAGATGCAGAAAGGGTGGCCGGAGAGGGAGAGGGAGAGGGAGAGGGAGGGGAGGGATGGTGACAAAAGTGTAAGAAGAGTGCAGGGCCAAGGTAGTAAATTCTATATATATATATATATACATATATGGGTATACGTCAAGTGTAAGAAGATCAATTTAAGCTCTTATTATATGTGCTTATCATGGATGATTTAATCAAAGACATTCAAGATGAAGTTACTTGGTGTATGAGATAAAAGCATTAATTAATGAAGATCGACATTGGAATCAAAAGATTTTCAGATAAATAAAACGAAGATGGAGTATATGGTATGTAACTTTAGTTGCACTAACACGGATAATGAGGTGATGAAAATAGATGAGAGAGCGATTCAACAAAGTGATTGTTTTAGGCATCTTGATTCAATAGGATGGATGAAATGGAGAAGTGTGTCCAGAGTGTTGTGTGATCAACATATTCCTTTAAAACTTAAAATAAAATTTTATAAGACAATCTTATGACCAATTATGATATATGGTGCGAAATATTGGGCAGTTAAGAGATTTATCAGAGGCATACATAAAATGACCTTAGGAGAATTTGTGAGAAAAGACATGTATAGCTTAGGCAACTATGATCTCGAGTAAAACTGATTGTAGGACAAAGATCCATGTAACCGACCCCATTTAGTTGGGATAAGATTGAGTAGTTGTTGTTGAAACTCCATGTCTTACTAAATGGCCAGCACTAATCATTTAGATTATAAGAGGAAAGAGTGATACAAAGAATGCCAGTAACAACATCGCCTAGAAATAAAGATTGTACAAACACCATTGAAGATAAGGTCATTCAAATGTGTATATAATAGATTAGCCAACTAGGAAGAAGGAATCTTCGATTCTGTGTAAAGGGAATCCAGGGATTATGCGATATGGAAATATTACTCCTATTACCTACTCTCCAGCATACCAATTGTTGTAGTTACAGTATGCTTGGCCACTCTTGTTAGAGAACCTGGGACTGTAAAGCTCTTTCAAGCTTCAACTTGCAAGTAAAGAAAAAAGAAGAGAAGTGAATTAAACTAAAAATCTTACTTTAGATGGCAGGTAAAGTTTCAAATGAAACGTTATGGTGCCAGTTACAATTTGAACTCGCAAAAACAATCAGGCAAGGCAGAACCTCTCCCCACCATAAAGTCATCTCTGTGAACTCTCCAAAGGGCTTGTGATAACTCTTCTCCTTTCAGCCCCTTTGAAGTGAACTCCGCAAAAGCCCTCCTGCTCAAGAACAGAGTTTTGAACAATCCCTGAGATGCTCTCATAGCAGCAACCATCTTATCCATGTTACCGAAATATGTTGCCATGTACGAATCACTGTTGATTGACACGTAATAATCCAATGCAGCTTTTGTATTTCCATGCATGCTTGTGAAATCCTCACCTCTGAGGAGGGTGGATTTCGTGTACACATTGGTATAAACATTTGTTAAACCTTCAATTTCCATCAGACCATCCCCAGCAGCCAGATAAATAGTTGTGTTTGTTGGAATGGATAATGCTTGGAGAATAAGAGCTGTCTCATTTGGGGTAAGTGGGCACTTCCCTCGGTTTCTCCAAACACGAGCCGCATCCCCTGTCCATGGTTTTCGATCACCCCGTGCAGCCTCAATGGCCTCTACTGAGGCATGGGAAAGACCTGCATACTCACACTGGCTGTAAGCAACCATGTCCGGTTCGAACCGCAAGTGAAGGGAAAGAAAGGGCTTGGGTATGGTATCCAAAAGCTCAGAGCTTTTCTTCTCCAGGGTTCTGGAAAGGCGTAAAGCCTTGTAACAAGCTTGGCAGCGCCCAGCCTTTGCATACAATGGATACCTATAAAAAAGAAGCAGAAATGACTGAGCAACATTAGCAGTTGCACAAAGTGCAAACATATCTTATTCTTTCCTTTATTTTTGTTTCCCCTTCTTCCATGGTGAACAATTGCTTTCAAAGGATAGAAAAAAAGTAAGAAGTATCTAAAGACAGTTACCTTAAAAGAAAAGGGTGGGAAAAAAGAAAGAAAAGCAATAACTGCATCTAGTTTAGAAAACTCAACATTCCATGCAACCGAGAACAGTGAATTGAATGGATGTATAGAAACATACTAGCCTTCCTACAAACTCAAACCAGGTATGGAAAGATCAAAGATGGCATTTTTTTATGGGCCACAGCTACAACATTTATAGCATCTGGATCGTACAAAATTAGGTGCTTCTATTGGACAGTCAACAAAAGTTATTCAGTGATCACACAAGATTTGTATCAACCAGAAGGTTCAACTTCTACAATAGACAGGAGTAGGAAAGCGCTCATCAAAAATCACTTTGAAAGTTTGCAAGCACCTCACCCCAAAAAAAAAAAAAAAAAAAGTGAAAAATAAGTTACTAAGAGCATGTCAAAATTAGGAAGCCTTCATCAAAAGCACTCTGGAAGTTTGGACGCAACACCCCCCCCCCCCCCCAAAAAAAAAAAATGAAAAAACTACTAAGAGCATGTCGAAGAAAATGTGCCTTTGCCTTTGAGCTCTTCAGACAACAAAGTATATGCAGGAAAAAATTAAAGAGCACAACTGGTAGTAAAAAGAAAAAACTGAGATATAAATGACACAGAGGGACTAAAAGTCAGCTACAAACCCAAATAGAATTAGTGAATTACAAGTTCTTTTTTTCCCTTTTCCTTCAGAAAGGAAAAGGGGAAGGAGGAGACAGGAAGAACGGTAACCTCCCCCCCTCCATCTTTTTCTTCATGAACTACTAACTATTTGGACATTTTAAAGAACCTCAGCAGTTCTGATATAAAGGGAAAAGGGAATTCAGGAGAGAAGGTTCATAGATAGCAGATCACGAACAGTTGGATTAAGGCCCTGATGATAGTGTTGGTGATGAAACCATTATTGCCTGAGCAGGAGAGTATAAACTGGTTCAAATGTAATGAGCTTTAAACAAAAACAAAAAAAAAAAACATATTGTACCTGTCACTTCTTTGGTTCATTGCAGGTGTGATTGAAATATAATGGTGCTCCATGAGTGAAGGAAGAACACTTTCAATATAATCAAAATGACTTTTGCGTTTGCTGCAGTCCACTCGAAATGGTTCTCTCAATGCTATCTCTGCGGGCAACTCTTTAACAACTTTTACAAAACCATTCATCTGCTGAATGAAGTAGTCGACATCAAATACATCTGCAAAACCACTAGGTTGGCACAAATAGTTTATAGCTCTATAAAAATCTTAACGACAGTAGTTAAAAAAATCAGAGGAGTACACATATAGACCTGAATTAGAGCTCTAACCCACAAATTATAGCAAAACCAAGTTCAACCAAACTGTACTTGAATTTGAACACACACTTAACTGCCAAATCCCAAGTAATTTTCATGTTTGAGTCACGTTGGGATAGATCCTCAGGGGGCTTGCATTTTCTCAACTCATGCACAACCTAAAGCCTGATCACACTAACCACATCCAAACAATAGGTCTGGTTAGGTCAGAAAAATCTCAGGTTACGCAATCCAAGGGTAAAGGATCATCTGCTAAAGATGGTTTACTACTCTTGCTTGCTAACGCCTTCAAAAGGCATGAAAAGGATCTGAGATACATGGTTAGGATAATAACACCAAGGGAAAATTTTGATATGTCCACCAAAGTATTCTTATAATTACTGATACTCCCCTACAAAATAATTCTCCACAGTTGTAGTACCCAAATCTCTGAAGTAACACAATAATTTATCCCCACTCTTCTTTAATTTTCAACATTTCCTCTCATTGTCGGTTTGAAGGGAGGGTTCACAATAAAAATGGGTTCAGGCAATGGATATGGAAACAATTCTAATGGCCATAACTATGTGCCTATTGAACTGAGTGGGGCTTATGCAATGTCAAAATTGTTGGAATGGGATGATGTGACTAGGAGTCAGCTTATCAAATGTTGACTTTATATCCAATTCTATTAACAACTTTGTTCATGACAGGCGGATTGGAAGTTTCATATTAGGACAGGAAGTGAGAATTTAAGAAAAAGCAGAAGAGAAATTGGTGTAAATTTACGTTTTTGGGTACAGTTGTGCAGAAGTGTTTCAAAGAGAGGTATGAGTAATTAATTGCATGCATACTTGAGGGGAGATTATGAATTTTCCTGAACACTAAATAGAGTTCCGCAGCTGTGGCCAGGAATTAGTTTCCAATTTTTGCCCTGATTTAGAATATTTTGGTCCTCACTGAGACCAAATATTTAAAAGATTTGACCATAATTTGTTTGACAGTTGATACTCTTCTTTGAATTATGCGATATAAGCATAGATAAATGTACAAATTGAAAATATTCGGCCCAATGCGCTATTTTAAAAAACAAAATACTAAATACCTTGACTCATTCCAATATGCAGCCACTTCAAATTTTGGCAAAATCAGAGTAGCATTCAACAAATGAGCAATACCGACACCATCACAGAACTGCAGTCACCAGAATACCATTCACAATAAAACATGTATAACACAAAATACATAACAAACATAAGCTGGGGAATATAACCAACATATGCCCAGAAATCTCAACTAAGGAAAGCTCAAAAAAACTCACATCACGTCTCATTTGATTGAGGCCTCCATAACAATCCACTCTGATATATCCATTACTCTCCGCCGGCAGCGCTGCAGCATTTCAACAAAAACCAACGCAATTGTCTGAAATGAAATCAGTTAAGAAGAATTCAGGTTAAAAAAAACGAAAAATGAACCATTCTGCTTGAAATCATGAAACTATGGGACTAACCAGTCGAACCCCCTTCCATCCACCATTTGCAGGGTCTCCAGTCTAGTAACCTTTGAACACTCCATATATCCTGCTTTTCACTGTTGGAATTAGACCTGTTTTAATAAGACATCAATTACACATCAAATTGTTAACACGAAAATTTAATTTTCTCGAAAAGAAAAGAAAACAGAAAACAGTAAACATACAGTAGAGGATTCCGTGCAAGTGATCTTTCAGAAAATGGAGTTGAAGGAAACAAAACAATCACTGCAATCAATAGGGATAGAGTGACCAGGAGAATGCTGAAAAGAGGCTTCACGGAGAACACAATCATGGATTCCTTCACTTTGAAAACTGAAGAGTTTGTTACTGCAGTTAAGATGGAATCAATGAGAAATTGCATAAAAAAACCAATGCCAATTAGGATAAAGAAATGTAACCTATCATAAGATTGATGAGTAAAAATGAGCGTAAAGTGGTTGCTTGTCCTGATGAAGTTGGCCGCCAGACTATGTCAGGATGAGAGAGCTAGATTACTAGATCTGTTTGGACTCTCCGGTTCGACTGTAAAATAGAGGTCAATCTCAATGGGATAGTCATGATACTATGCACTTCTCATACAACTAGTTAATGAGTCTATTAGGGTAAAGGTGTTTGTAACCAAGTCGGTTACAACAGAGTTTTGTAATCTCTCTTTTTAGTCCCTTGCCACATCATTTATCCCTTTATAAATGAGGATATTTTAGTAATTTCAATGTCCTCCTCCACCCCTTCTCTTTGTCAGCTTATTTTCAGAATTCACTCTACACTGCTACCACATCGACACCACCACCGCCACTGTCTTCCACCTTCACCTCCATCACCACCTCCATCGGTAGCTTCAAGTCATGGATATCCAATGCCACCAGGATATCCCATGTCACAACTACCTCTTCTTCCTTCACCCTAGTTGTATTTCTCTTAAAATCAATGAAACCTGGGTTTGGGAACGAACATTTCCCAAACCTGGGTTGGATTCTCTGAGATCAATGTCTAGGCTTTTATTGCTTGAGAGCAGCTTTGTTTCCAAGGCCATCTCGTCTCGAAGAGGAAAATACAAGTTCTTATAAATTCCAACATTTCTTCTCCTTCTCTTTCTCTTTGGTTCCACACCCCGCCTGGGCAAATCAGGGATCGTTTGAAGAAGCAATTACTGTACACCCCTGTGATCGTCCCTTTGAAACCTCCGAGCCGCCCATGCCACTGCAACTTATTCTGTCAACTCCCTGCAGCTCAAGTTTCCCCAACCCGAATGATGAAACTGTTCTAACAATGCGTTAGAGTCCTGCCATCATCATTGGAGAGTGAATCTGCTCTACCAAAGGAGTGACGAGAAGAATTGGCGATTTTATCCGAATCATGACAGATTTCGGTCGAATAAGGAGTGACCATGGATTTTCTTATTGGTAAACAGAGGCTTGGATTTCTTCTTGGGGCTTTAAAGTTTTCCTCTATGAAATTGATCGTTATGAACTTGATCTAGGCTTGCTCTGCAACCAACGTTGCCGCCATGATTTAGCAATTCTTTAGTAGATGGCAAGCAGAGCCACGAGTTGCAAGGGAGGAGGGATCGCAGAACCGTTGCAGAGGAGAGGGGAGAATATGGAAGAGATGACAAGGGATTGAGGATGGCCGAAATAGCATCATTGGCTCTTTTATTGTATTGCTACATCCTTATATTAAGGGCAAAAAAGTACGGTTACAAAATCTGTTTGTAACCTGCTTGGTGACAAACAGACGCACCCTTTTTTTTAAACTAATTCATCTACTACAAACACAATAAAATCAGTTCCAAGTACATGAACCGATCCATCCTTTTGTATAACAATATCAAGAACAAGTATTAAGTACCTGTGCAAGCATGAAGAAGAAGGAGAAAAAGATGAGAAGGAAACAAAAGAAGGGAGAGCACAAAGGAGTTCGTGGTAGGAATCAGAATAACAATACCGGGGCTTCCAAGTCTTATTTATAATTTATAAGTTATTAAGCATGCAATCACAATCAAGGACAGACTTAAGTAGGTATAATTACACACAAGCCCATAATCAATAAATAGGGGAATAAAACACCCCTTAGCTTGCGGTAGACCTTATTAACACCCCCCCCTCAAGCTGGAGCACACACCCATCCCCAGTTTGGAACACCCTTGAAAAAAAACCAACTGAAACAAAGCCTTGATAAACATATCACTAAGTAGAATAGTAGATCTAACCAATGGTGTAGCTATCATGAAAGACTGGATTACTATCAATGTAGACAGCAGTTTGATTTTCACAATACATATCCATAGACTTGTCAACAGGAAAACCAAGTTCTCGAAGAAGAGATTTCAACCACATTAACTCAGCTGCAGTGTGAGTCATGGCCCTATACATAGCTTCAACACTAGACTGAGCCACTGTAATTTGTTTCTTACTCCTTCATGTAACAAGATTACCTCCAACAAGCGTACAATACCAAGTAGTCGACCTCCAACCACCATCAACACCAGCCCAATCGGTGTCAGAGTAACTGCAAATATCTGTATAACCATGGCATTTCTAAATAAATCCTTACCCTGAAGCACCCTTAGGATACTTTGATGTGATACAAGGCTACCGTAGGAAGAGAAAGAACCAGGATAACTGATTTTCGACCCGGGTCTCGGTTCTGCTTTGTACCAGGTTCTGGTATAAGGATTAGTGCTTATCTCTTGTGTGGGCCATGGTTTGGGCCATAGATGCTACTAGACTCCTGAGTTAATTTGACCGATCTGGCAGATCCATTATAGATCCCTCAATTTATGATGCCTTTGTCTTGAGTTCAGACGATCATCCTCTGTCCCCCCCACCCCCAGCCCTCGCATGGATCTGTTGGTCTGGTCTTCAGTTGCATTCTAGAACCTTTTCCTATCAAACTCTTTCAACTCTCCTTGCATGTTTCAGCTAATTGGAATTTTCCAGGAAGTTTTTGCTGATTGGCTCTCCTCAACCATGGTTATAAATCTCAAACTAGAAGTTTCGACCGAGATATACTCAGTTTTGCAGCTTTCCGATACGAAACCATGGGTCGATACCAAAATGTACATGGTTTCGATCGGTTTCAACATGTTTCAACCAGGTTTCAACCGAAACCTGGTTGGACACTTGGACTACACCTTTATATTCAACTAACTCGATTATAACTTACATATTTCAACAAGTTTCGATAGAGAGGCCATTGCTTTCGTAGGTTTCGACTTCAAGCAATAGTTGTCAAGGTGCCGCCTAGGCGTCCAAGCGGATTTCTAGGTGCCTAGGCGGCTGTTGCCTTATTGCCAAATATCATTTAAGTAAATGCTACTTAAGAAATTATTCATAAATAAGCAAATGCCCCCGATTTGAATCCAATAAAAATATTTAAAAAATCAAATTTCAAAAGGATAAAAAGTCAATCCCCCAGTTTAAGAAAAAAAAACTCGATTTTTGGCGGTAGGTGAAATTTTCAACTTTCTAATGCCGGGATTTTTCTCAAATCTAAAAACTTCATAAATCTTAATATGGTAAAACATTGCTAAAAATCAAAAGTGCGGTAGAATATTCATTTGTTTTGATATTTTAAAAAATATTTTCATTCAAAGCGATTTTGACCCAACATTCGCACAGACCAAATAAGGTTTGACCGGAACATAACTCCTTCAATATAACTCAGATTTAAGCAATCTTGGATTTGTAAGAAAGCTGGTTTTGTGCTCGACCTAATACAAAAAGTCTCATGTAAAAATAAAATCATTTGATCAAATCAAATTTGTTAGAGAACAAAAACATTTCTCTAAATCAAGAGCAGGATAATTACTTATTGATAAGATCATATCTTCTAAGAACAGTATAAACCAAATGTGAGACTAGGTATGCCTGAAAATGACCAATACCAAGAAGATATAAACCAAATGTATGTTTTAATTGTTTCAAACTTCCAATAGCTTGCTTCTTCAATTCTGTTGTCTTCTATTTCTATGTTGTTTTTTGATGACTTGATGTAGCTTAATATTGATTTTTGATGACTTGATGTGACATAATGTTGATTTTTTATGACTTTATGTGGCTTAATGTTGATTTTTTTTTTTATGATATAAGGTACATATTATAGCATACTAAATAATGTTAGAAAAAAGGAGAACTAAAAAATAACACTTGCGAGCCTTGGTCGCCTAGGCGGGCGCCTTGTCACCTAAGTGCTTCAACACCCTTCCACCGCCTTGACAACTATGCTTCAAGGAGTTTGTTCTGCCAAAAATTTGTAGTTTTTTGCCACAATAATTCATCTAACACCGCTTTCTTGCATTCTACTTCATAATCAACCATACTAGACAGTGGATTTGGTGCTTGAAGCTTGAAGAATACCAATTTTTCCCTAAACTCAAATTTTCTTTTTTAATATACTAGTAAACATGGTAGAACTGTTTCAAGTTCTTATCTGTTGGATAGAATGGCCCGATCTACGACTCCATAGAGTTGGATTATTTTTTGGGTTATTGAATTATTTTTCTTATTTTCTATTTTAAAAAATGCATTTTCCCACAACAAATTTTTGAAAAAAAATAAGGATTATATATGATGGATGGAAATATGTGACGGTGTCGGAATTATTTTAATGTTATTATTTTTTTTCAGATTTTTCAAAAATAATTGAAGAAACTGCAAAAAAAATTTTAAAAATAAATAAGAATATTCTATTTTAGTTTTAAAAATGAAGAAAATTAATGACAGTATAGGAAGTATGTTTTCAGGCAAAGTTGATTAGTGATGTCATGCTCTTTAATTAATTGATGGTGATTAAAGAATTAGTAATTATTAAAATAATTTAAAAATATATTTTAAAAAAGGCAAAAAAATCACACTAAGGGGACAATTTAGAATATGCTTTGTTGTTGTTTAGGAACCATATTTGAAGTGTACATGCTAATATTCTTTGTGTTCTTGTTGCAACACTGCAACAGTGTACCAACTAGTGCTCCATAATGGCTAGCCAAGACGGAGGGGACATTGCACGGCTGCATGGGAGACCCCTTTCAGCTGACAGGAAGAAATCTGAGTGCAATTATTGTAAATAGAGAATTGGGGGAGGTGGAGCCACAAGACTGAAGTGGCATCTTGCTGATGGTGGCAGGAATGTCACAGGCTGACCTAGTGTACCAAGTGAGATAAAGAAGGCTATGGCAACGCATCTAAGGGACGGGGTAGAAGCTAGTAGGGGGAAGAGGGCAGTCTAGAGAAATCCCTGAGTTATGGGAGGAGGATTATGATAGTGAGGAGCCAGATTGGGCTGATGTAGAAACACTGGCAGAGGCTGCACAACTGAGGGGGGGCAAGGTTAGAGAGCAGAGAGACCTTTAGGATGAACCGGGAGAGATTGATACAGATGGCCAGGGGAGTTGGTTCATCTAGACAAGCTAGAGAAGAGCTAGAGCCACAGAAGGCACAAATACATTGGAGGAGGAGGAGGAGGAGGTTGAGACATAGAGACCAAGAGATTCCATTCAGGAGGAGCTAGAGTGTGAGGGCCCCAACCACAGCCCCCACCCCCACCCCTATCCCGTGACCAAGTTGTTGAGGTCCTTTAGTCGGATATTACCCTCTTTCCAAGACAGGACCGGAAACAAAAGAAATTGAAACAGATGTGGACTAGTGTGAAGGAAAAAATGGGGATTGCTTTCTCCAAGTGGGCTTTCTACCACAACATTCCAGCCAATGCCACTACAAAGTCATACTATCAAAACATGTTAGATGAGATAGGTAGGGCTGATCCAAGAGTGAAGGGGACCACGGCATATCAGATGTATAACGTTTACTTGCCCCACCACAGGACAGAGGTGGAGTATATTAACGGGGTAAAGCCGATGTGGGAGCATTATGGAGTGACCGTGATGTGTGATGGTTGGACTGGACCCACTAGACAATCCATCATCAACTTCATGGCATCGGTGATGAGAGGACCATGTTCCTCAAGTCAGTTGATGCATCCAAGGAAAAGAAGGATGCACAGTACATTTACAAGCTGATAATGGGAGTAATTTTAAGAAGGCAGGGGAAAATTGATTAATGTACCGACTCTTCTGGACTCCATGTGCAGCCCACTGCATTAATCTCATGTTGAAGGACATGGGGAATTTAAAGATTGTGAAAGAGGTGGTAGAGAGGGCAAGACAAGTGACCAACTTTGTCTACAATCACGGATTTGCCTTGCAATTGTCTGAGGAGCAAGTGTGGTGGTGACTTGGTGAGGCCAGGGCTGATACAATTTGCAACAAATTGGATTACTCTGAACAGCTTCGAGACAAAGAAGTTTGGACTTAGGTCCATGTTTGCTTCAAAGGATTGGTTTGACTGGGAGGGGTCTAGTTCTTGTGGAGGTTGGGCAGCCCAGGCCACCATTACAAGTGAAAAGTTTTGGGATGACCTCAAGAAGGTCGTAAAGATCTTAGACCCGTCATCACCATGTTGAGAATGGTGGAATCACAGAAGAAGCCCACCTTACCACACTTGTGAGCATTGGCACGATGAAGGTGCAGGTAGAGGTAGTGTACAGACTGGTTAACATAAGATTCATTTGAATTAGCAGGGATCGATGGGAGAGGCAGCTCATGCAACCACTACATAAGACTGGTAAGTTGTTAGTTTATTCACCTCAATTCAACTTGTCAATTTGTCAGTTTGTCATTTAGTTTCTTATTATAGTACTTTGCTTTGTTTCAGCATACTATCTGAATCCTAAGTACCAATACAAGCATAGACTTGCGATGAGACAAAATCTAAGAGAACCAGTTCAAACAGGCGGAGAGGCTTGAGCCAAATCCAAATGCTCAGTCGATTATTAATCAAGAGGTGAGAGTAGGGCACTGTTTGGTAGTTAAGAACCTATGCAATTATAATTTTGGTATTTATGGTAACATTGGTACCAACTGAAATTGATATAGATGAAAGGATCCAGGGATGATGCAGATCCAAAGACTTACATCCGTAAGAAGAAGTAGTTCAAGTAACTGTTTAGTCTTCTAGTTCATTGTTTTAGTCCTTTTATTTTGATTAACTTTGTTTTTAAATTGAACCGGGTCCAATTGTCGATTCAATTGAGTCATGTTGGTTTATGTGATCACTGTGACTTACTTTATTTTTTACGTTCTGTTATTTGTTTAGAAGTCATGTGACAACTTAAATTGTCCAAACTCCCTCCACCGTTTTGGAGAAGGAAAGTGATGTAATTAGAATGGCCAGGGGTTTCTACCCTAGGCTGAATAGGAAAAAGGCTTTTTGGCCCTTATAAATAAATAAATTTGTGGTGCTCTTCTTTACCTCACAATTTGAAAATTTTCTCTTCAAAGCTGCTACTGCAACTTGTCTTCTTCAAGAAGAATTGTCTTGTAAATTGATCAAGGCTGACGGAATCGGTGTTTGATCCGATTGATACCTTGCGGTGGGAAGCCCGGGTGGTTCGTGGTTACTTTATTCTTCTTCATTCACTGTTCTACATTCAAGTACTGGTTTCAAGCTTTGTTCTACATCAACAAAATTCTGTTCAAGTTTTTCTTCATTAAACAAGTAAGTCTGAATCAAATCCCAAACCCTAACCCTTCTTGTCTCCTCCTCTAAACCACCCACAACCAGCACAGTCCTAGCCAACCATCAAAACCATACCAAAGTTTGACCGAGTGCTTCTCTGACCCATTAGAGAACTCGATCCTGACCTGGTCCTGTTCTGCCCACTAACCCTAGTATCTCCACTCTTCTCTTCCCTTAACCTAACCCTAATTACCCAACTTCTCTTGCTGCTGATTCTGTCCAGCTACCTTAGACTTGTTATTTGTTAATGAGACCTTCATTGGAAGACTCCTACATACCATCTAACCCTAACCCTAACTTAAAACCCTAGACCAAACTAAACCCTAACCCTAAATTTAGCTATTTCCATTAGATTAACCCTAACCAAGTCACCCTTTGAACAACATATTCTGGTTTGTCTTCTAGTTTGATTATCTTCAACCTAGAACTACATTAAATTGGTAGCAGAGCTTCACTAAGCTCAATGAGGGGATGGGGGCATGCAAGCTGTTGGAATATATAATCCAGAATACCGTGGGGGTATTCTGGTCCTTTTGAGGTTAGTTTATTTATTATGTTATTAGGTACAGTCGGCTATGTGGGTTTTAGTCCCACATCGCCTATTTTAGTCCCTTGTAACTTTCCCCTCTATTATAAATAGAGGGGCTTACCTATCAATGAAATAATACATTATTTTCTCTCATTCTCTCTTTCTAACCCACGATTCTGCCAACATGGTATCAGAGCTGGTCTGATCTAGGTCAGAAAAAGAGAAAGAAAACCCTAATCCATCTCTTCAATCGACTTCTCCCTTCTTCTCCCTTTCTCGGCTTCTCCTTCTTCTGTTTTTCTTCTTCTCAACCTTGTAAAGGGGCAGCACTAATGAGGTAAATACAGCATACTAATGATTTAGTTGCTGCCCCCCCCTTTCTACCTTCTTTTATTAAAAAATTCTGTTCAAAATCTGCTGGAGCCATACCTACGATATTGGAGCTGTCCATAATTTTTTGGAGATCTGATTTCTACCTAATGAAGACTGATCCTCCATTGTTGGAGCCTCTTATGCACCCTTCTCCAGCCCCTTTCTACCCTATTCCATTATCCTCATTCCCTATTTCCTTTTTCTCCAAGCTTTAATTAATTCCAGCCACCATACCCTAATCGATCTTAACTTGTCAGGGTTTTTCAAAACCCTGACTCCAATCGATTTTAGGGTTTCCTTTTTCAGATGCAGATGATTTTTTGGGGGTGATTCCCTACTACTACAAGCCCTACTCGACCTAAATTTGGACCCTTTCTGATGGCTGAATTTGTTTCTACAGCAAAAATTCCTTAACCTGCTAATTTGGTTACCTGCCAAAAACCCTGACTTTCAGGTTTCAGTTTTTGCTAATTTTTTAGGGATGATTACTTCAACATCAAGGACCACTCGACCTCAATCTTGCACATATCCAAGTTTTCTAGATGGCCCTACCCCAATCGATCTCTACCTTTCAGGGTTTTTCAAAACCCTAACATAAATAGATTTTTTGGGATGGGATTACCTGCTGATTCTGGAGTTTTTTGGAGGTGTTTCTACTATCAAGAGAGGAAATTTACTTCACTTATTCATGGCTTGAAGAATTTATTTTACACAAGATAGCTGCTGCCTTATTTTTTCTGCGCTTTTTGGAGTTTCTCCCACTTGAAGATCAATTCTCAATCACCAAGGAGATTGGTTATTCAAACTGGAGATCCATTCCCACAATTGAGGTCAGCATCTATTACCAGAAGACATCACCTTTGACAAGTCATCATCACTTTTGTTGCAGCCCCCTTCCCTACAATCGATCTCCACTTCCAGGGTTTTTTACAAAACCCTGACTATAATCGATCAAAGGGTTAGGGCAGTCCTCTCTTGCTGATTTTTTTAGGAGAGTTTTATAACCATCAGAGGAGTATTCAACCCATATTTCAGCATCATTCATCAGTTCTTTTTGGAAAAATTACAGGTTCATTCTTATGGCTCGGTTTCTCTAATTATCAACCTATTTTTTTACTTGTTCCTATGTGGTTAGCTGCTTCAACTACCTATGGACCTGTCGGGTTATTTATCTTATATTTGCTGGTTCTATTGAGCTTTACTACATATATTGCTGGTTTTATTGATTGGCTTCTGTAAGCATGACTGGTTGACATGTTACTGCTGCCTTTATGAGGACTACTGCTGCCCTGTTATTGAGACTAAGTATCCTACTATTGGAGATTGAATTTCTTTCATTATTGAAGACTCGAATCTACTACTCTGGAGATCAGCTTATTTGGGATTACAACAGTGTGTTCCAAGGTTATTGGTTGCAACTACGAAGCTATTCAGTTATGTGAAGCTTTTTTTGTTCATATCCGGCTTAGTTTGAGAGTTTGATCCTAGCCTTATTCTCTAATTCAGATCTGATCCAAGTTTTTTGTTGAAGCTTCTTACATCCATTGCTGTCCAGATATCTTCATCAATTCTATTTAGCATGTGGGAGTTTATAGTTTGGAATTTTGCACACTGGTTCTTCCTTGTATGAAGATCGATCAAGTTTTTTAAGAATGGTGCCTTCTCCTTCTAAAAATCAGACCTGTTTTTTTATAATTCAGATCTGATCATTGGAGATTGGTGTTTTGGAATTAGTTTGATCGATTGAAAAAGGTTGAAGATTATTGTGTTGCATTGTTTTTGTTCATGGTTCATTATCCCATTGCTCTTTTCACTTCACCACCTCCCAAAACATACCTTTGGCATGTACCCATAACCCCTTTGGAAGTTAATGGTATTCTCTAATTTGCCATTTCTTCCTTTTCCATTACCCTTAGCACCTCTTGGAAAATTCTGGAATACTATGTTTTTGCCCTATCTCTTACATCATTTCTGTTATGTCCACGTGTACTACACGTGAGGGGGGGATTATGTACAGTACACCTGCAGACATTGTAGAAGCAGAACTTGTAGGAACACTTGGTGCAAAACATAGAAGATCAAAGTTTCCACCATTACCATTAGGTATCCACTTGTTACTGGGGCTGCAAGAAAGAAAGCACTCCCTTTTCCCATTTGCCGTAAGGGGGAGATTGAAGTATTAAAATATTGAAGATGTTTGGTTATTGCCTGCCTATATAAGGTTCTACAGTTGGGTTGATCATTTATCATTTCCGCTGCCTGATTCATTTATTTCCGCTGCTTGCTGCCCTTGTTACTTATCTTCAAGATTATCATTCAGAAATTCATCACTGGACAACTGTAGACGATTGGTGAAAGCTGCCCTTTTAGGAAGAAATTCCAGTCCCGGTTTGTTGATCAAGTCTACCTAGGTTTTGAAGATATAATTCTCAAGTTCTTGAAGGTTTATTTGGGAGTTACATTCGTCTTGAAACTAGATTCTGCTACAACTTAGTTTTTTCCCATTTTGTTCAAGTTGGGCATTAGTACCTTGTATGCGCCAACTTGAGGGGGAGTGTTAGGCTGTTAGCATTATTATGGAGTTATTTTTTTCTTTTTAGTTCAAGCTGGATTTTCTTTCTTTAGTTCTTTGTACAATCCAGCTTGAGGGGAAGTATTGGAATATATAATCCAGAATACCGTGGGGGTATTCTGGTCCTTTTGGGGTTAGTTTATTTATTATGTTATTAGGTACAGTCGGCTATGTGGGTTTTAGTCCCACATCGCCTATTTTAGTCCCTTGTAACTTTCCCCTCTATTATAAATAGAGGGGCTTACCTATCAATGAAATAACACATTATTTTCTCTCATTCTCTCTTTCTAACCCACGATTCTGCCAACACAAGCATACACAAATAATCCATGATGCAGTACATGAGCTCATTTCATTATTATCCACCTAACATCAAAGCTAAGTCAGGTTAAGTGTACTAATGCAACACATTATGATGTATCCCTGGTCCCTGAATGCCCCATAGGTCACCCAGCGATACATGCCTTGGTTGCGAAAGGGAGCTTGTCGGTCCCTAAATGCGTCAGGGTCACCCATCAAATCCCGATAACTCCGTAGGTCCCGGAATTACCATCGTTCACCCAGCTCGGTCCGCATTCGGCAATACTCACATCGTACCGCGGAAGTGACCTTTCGGAAAATCTCATCAAACATGCCACGAAAAAGCCATCCAACCCGTAACCCCCTATTGGCTAGGGGTTGTAGCACAGGGTCACTTATCCTAGCCTCATACCAGTCTACATGGCAGTATGCTTCGCATATAATATGCTTAAGGCCGGCAATCACGGTACCGAAATCATACACCAGTCACACTGTCCTGCCGTTTGCTCAAGCATACACATACACATACACATACACATACTATCAAGTATGGCGAATACGGTACCGGAATCCACCTCGGCCACACCGCAACCCATTTCCAAGCCTAATGCAACATACAATTCTAATGCAACAGTTCATATAGCGAGTATGGTAGCAAAATCATAAATTGGCCACATCGCAACCCATTTCCAAGCTAAAGTCTAATGCAACATGAATGCATGATTAAATATGGAGATCACGGTACCGGAATCCACCTCAGCCACACTGTATCCCATTTCCACAAGTAGCATACATTTCAATCATTTACAAATTTAAAGCATACATAGTTCAATAGCTAGCAATATATAATTGAAATGCATGAAAATGCAACATTCTACAATTATAAAATAAGAAACACTCTCAAATTTATTCAAACCACACCCACTCACCTTGTCAATAGACTTGGCGAATATAACCCAAAGTTTTCACCCGTCGTGACCCCGATAGATCTCACCGAGATAGTTGTCTCTGACCTAGTTCACGTGTAGTAGTGTGTTAGATTAGGTCACTAAGAGTCCCCTAAGAGTTTTCCCAAAAAGGCCTGAATAACCCAGTCTGGGTCCACCGGCTGATCCCACCGGTTGCTTAGTGATCAACATGTGGATCACCGGTTGATTAAGCAGGTTTAGGTTTATTGCAACTATACACCGGCTGATGTCACTAGTGGATGGTGATTGAGTGGTTAGATCAATCGGTCATGGAGTCAGTAGACATAAAAAACCTGGGTTTGCTCACCAGTTGATCCCACCAGCTAATGATGATCAACAGGTTGGATCGACCAGTCAGAGCTCTGTGAATTGTCCTTCAGTTCAGATTCTGACCAACCTGAACCTATGATCAATTTTATTCCATAGAGATTGTAAAGGATGAGTCCACCTACCTTTTGAGCCTAGAGGCATCAAGTTTCACTAGGTGAAACTGGAGATATGATCACATCTCCGATCGAAACCCTAAAAGTTAGGGTTTGGGCAGTTTTAACCCAAACCACTTGGGATTCGATTTGTAATAGGTTTGGGAGTGTGCAAGAGGGTGCAGTACCCTCCACAAACACACTCCAGCTGGCATTAATGCTAAGCACTGGGTCAAAAATCCTAAACCCTAGGTTTGTAAAACATAAAAAATGGAGAGAGGAAGGTGGGAATCGATGTTCCTATCTTGGATTCAAGGATGGACAGCAAGTCTGCACCTCCAAGCTCCAATCCTTCTCCTTCTCTTCTTTCCTTTCTTTCTCTCCTTTTCCGGTTTTAGGTGGTGATGTATATGAGCTTTAGAAGCTCATTTCCCTGTACAAGCAAGGGCCACTGAGGCCTGATTGCCTACGCACCTAAACCCAGTCAAACCCATTAATTTCCCAATTGGACTGCACGGGCCCACCACATTGACTCCACACTGGGTGTGTAGTTGTACAAGGGTAGCACAACATGATGGGATACGCGAAAGAAAGCTTGACCCGAAGCACCAGGTCCCACAGACAGCAACTCCATACTGGGGAGTTCAGCAGTCCACTGGCTGATGTCACAGGCAGATCATTGATCAGCCTGTGATATCGACCAGTTCATTTTGTGCTGTTCAAACTGAATTTTCTGAAGTGTTTCTCATCCATTCTCATGGGTGATTTAGTTTGTACACAATTTAATAGGAATATTCTACCATGCATAAGGAGGTTAAATCAGCATAGTTATGTTACTTACGATCAAACATCCGGAAGTGGATTCGGATATCTCTTCCTACTCCCTTCACACCATGAGAACGTGCATGGAGGAAGTTCAACAACTTCACCTGACTTCTTGACAGTTACAGCCCACATGTCACCAGTGTCGTCAGTCGCCGGAGCAGTACCTAGACACCAAGTTCAAATTAGACCCAGTTTGGGCACGGGTGTAAAACATCTATTTGATGTTACCAAAGGTGGACCTCTATCAATAGGGACCCATTTGGATTTTAATATATCTAACCTCCCCTAAAGCTACCTCCATCACATATAAACCATGATTGTGAGCTCTAAGCAGATGTTAGCACAGTAAATAGTTTTAGGAAATCTCAGTCCAATCGAGACATGTAATCACTAAGATAAGAACCAGCACTACACTTAGGACAAGTTTGGGATATCATCCTTCATTCAGAACTCAAGGACGTAAGTGTGCGTTATTGGAAGAAATTGCTTATTCTATCAGCCGTATCAAGCCTATTATATTATATGGCAGTCGAAACAGATTTTGTTGCTCTTGAATCATACCATTGCTGCCCTTGCTTCTGAATTCTAATCTCCCTAAAGTTCTTGTAAAGGATGTCAGCATTAGGTGCTGCTTGATGTTGATGTCTAGTAAGTCTGAGTTTTGAGCCCTTGGGGTCCCAAAACATTCCACAACATGGTAAAGGATTCACATGACTGACTTGACTCAGGATGAGAAAAGACTGTCAAAAATAGAGAATTCTTTAACCAACCCAATTGATAAGTATGTTGGGTTTGAGTTGGTCAATAGATCTTCAACCCAGCATCCAACAAAACCCAAAACGTATCAAACTGAAACCTACTCACTTAGCCGAATGGCCTACCTATAACCAACCAAGCTGGCCAATTAACAACAGGTGATGTTTGGACTTTGGATTGGACCCTTAGTTGTCACCATGAATAGTCAACACCACTAACCCAACCTATCGCCACTCCTAATCTCTAGTTCTTCTAATGGTTCAAGTGGTGGACGCATAGACTCATATTGGAGTTGGCAGGCCAACTTTCATATAGAATCTGAGTAATGGGGAATTCTAAGCCACCTAAAGACTAGGGTTTCGAAAACCTCATGTAAACTAGAATCGGACACTACTTTTCCCCTCATTCTGTGGGTGTTCCATCAAAAGCAAACTCATATACTCATATTGGAGTTGACAGGCCAACTTTCTTATAGAATCTGAGTAATGGGGAATTCTTAGCCACCTAAAGACTAGGGTTTAGAAAACCTCATGTAAACTAGAATCGCAGGAAGGTAGGAACCAAACCAGCAAGAGACAAACTCAATAATAACTCATTAAAGACTGATCTGATCTGGCTAAACCCTTGGTCAAATGGTCTATTTGTCAAAGAGAATTAACCATCAAAGTTGGAAATGTAATCTAACGACCAGACTAAGAGAAATGGAAGAATCCCACTGTTAGAATTACCAAAACTCAGATAAAATAAAAATCAGAAACCAGATTAGTAACTCAGATTTAGAAACTCAGAAATTTAGATTAATATTTTTTTTTGGTAAGATTTAGATTAATATACTTGAATAGGGATTTAGAAACTAGAAACCAGAATTAATAGACTGCTGGAGAAATTGAGAAATAGAAACTGAAGATTATCAGGGCAGAAACCTAAATAGTAGTATAGATTTCAAAAGAGCATAACAGAATTAAAGTGGAGAGAAACTAACATGCGCAGAATGAAGAAAGTTCACAATTTGATCTGATGTGCAATAGGGAAGAAGAAAAGATATGATCTTGAATCCACCTGACCTATAGGGTTGGAATCCCACCAAACCCTAATCTGAAATCTACCAGAAACCAAGGTTCGAAAACTCGGGTCTCGGTGCCAACTCGGACCCTTGAAAAACCGAGTCGAGTCGAGATCTCGGCGAGATCTCGCCGAGTTGTTGCACTTTTTTTCTCGACTCGAAGCCTCATCTCGGTGGGTTTTAGACCTAGTTTGACAAACTTGGTATTCACCTATTTTAGGCCATTTAAACACAATGGCACTATCAGATTTTGCAAAAACTAAGTCCAAATAGGAGTTTCGATTAGTAGGAAAGCGGATGAACTTACTTATGCTAGAAACCGGGATGGACACAGACATAACACACTTATTTATGCTTAATATCATTTAAGTAAATGATATTGCATTTACTTAAGATATTATTCATAAATAAGCAAATACCCCTATTTGAATCCAAAAAAATAGTTAAAAATCAAATTCCAAAAGAAAAAAATCAACCCCAGGTTCAAGAACAAAAGCTGGATTTTTAGGTAGGTGCAATTTTCAAACTTTCTAAGCGCATCGGATTTTGACATTAATGTGCGAATTAAGTTTGACGGTACATAACTCTTTCAATATAAATCGATTTTAGCAATCTTGGACTTGTTGGAAAGCTTTGTTTTGAAAGCTTTCCAACAAGTCCAAGATTGCTAAAATCTGATTTATATTGAAAGAGTTATGTACGTCAAACTTAATTCGTCTTGTAATCTTGTCAAAATCGCTCGAATGGAAATACTTTTTTGGACATCAAAACAAATGAATATTTTACCGCACTTTTGATTTTTAGCAATGTTTTACCATAATAAGATTTATGGAATTTTTAGATTTGAGAAAAACCCCGACATTAGAAAGTTGAAAATTGCACCTACCACGAAAATCCAGCTTTTGTTCTTGAACTGGGGGGTTGACTTTTTTTCCTTTTGGAATTTGATTTTTTAACTATTTTTATTAGATTCAAATGGGGGGGGTATTTTCTTATTTATGAATAATATCTTAAGTAAATGAAATACAATTTCATTTACTTAAATGATATTAGGCATAAATAAGTGTCTGTCTTGGTTCCTAGCATAGATAGGTGTCTGTCTACCAAGAATTTCCAGCAAGATCTCGAGACCTGACACTCATGTAAAGGACCTAGATGGGCATTTTCCTATGTCAAACCGAGAAACTCGGAGATCTCGGAGAGATCTCGCAGAGAAAATGCACTTTTAGAATGCGTATGTGATCTTGACTCGAGATTTTGAAAAACCGAGAAACTCGGCGAGATCTCGCGAGTTCTCGAACCTTGCCAGAAACAACTACTGAATCCACAGCAGTCCACTTCTGGATCCACAGAAGTAACACTCTTGAATCTCAGAAAGAGTAAGTCTGAAACCACAGACCTAAACAGCATAAAACCTTCTTTAATTCATCCAAATCATTCCATAGGGCTGTAGCCCTTTACATTCTTATATAGACTTGTGCTGGACAGTATCAGACTCTGAAAAGTAAAGACAAAAACCAAAACAGAAAAGGAAAACGCCTCCCATGCACAAGCTGTGTTTGGAGGTTCCTGAGCTGATTAAGACTGAGAAAAATAGAAACAAATCAGGGCTGCAATTTATAGTAACTATTCCAGCCTTAACAAAAGCAACATAAAATAAACGAAATAACAATAAAAATAAGAAATAAGAAAAGGACATGAATAGTAAACATAAACAGTAACCACAGGCTGTCAGGGTGGCTGTGACACTGCCAAATTAACTGTCATAGTGGCTGTAACAGCTGTGATGTCACAACCGCAGTTTTTATCTTTTCTGACAGCATGGCTAAAATTCTGCATCACAGAGTTCTCCAAAGGATATAAGATTGATTTGGATGCTCACATCACTAGATTATTCACAAGATCTTCCATGCTATGACCCCCAATCTAGTAAAATAGTCAGTTATTTCGCATTAGCCTAAACAGAAAATGTTTGTCCCACATCTTTCTTCCTAACCCATCTCTCCAGGTTCAAGTAGCAGTTCGACATCTTGATATGAACCATGTGAAACCTATTTCAGTGATTTGTTGTTTGGATAAAAGATTAAGAATCGACTATGTAATAAAACCTGCCATGCTATGGCCCCAAACCTAGCAAAATAATCAGTTATTTCCCCTTAGCCTAACCAGAAAATATTTGTTCGTATTAAAAAAACCTGCTGGCATTGTTCCACAAATAAGTTGCATTTTTTGGGGATACATATTAATGCTTTCTGTCATTCAACTAATATTGACATTATTCATAGGTAATTCAAGCTTGCTTATTGTTGCTCAGAACTCAGTAGCCAAAACCAATAAGGCATTCCTCAAACGATTCACCCAAGACCAAATACTCAAATTTCAAGAGTCATGACCCTAAATTTCAGGGACCGTTTGATACAGGTCTGAAGACTTACATTCGTAAGAAGCAGAAGAAGAAGAAGTCCAAGTAGCTGTTAAAGTTGTTAGTAGTTCTTAGATTTCTATACTTAGTTTTATTTTGATGTAATTTGTGTTTTAAATTGAACTGGTCCAAATCTGGTTTAACCAGTAGTTTTATTTTGATGTAATTTGTGCTTTAAAGTGAACTGGTCCAAAGCTGGTTGAACCAGTGGTCCATTTAAGTGAAATAAGTGGATTTTCGTTTATTTGTTTTACAAGTCATGTGACAACTTAAGTTGTCATGTGAATATGTGAATATGTGATAACTAAATTGTCTCAACTCCTCTCCACAGTTTAGGAGAGAGGAGGTGCTGATGTAATAGTCGGCTAGGGGGGGGTTTTCCCACTCCTAGGCTGAATAGGATATTGGCCTTTTGGCCCCTTAAATAATGTGAGTTGTGGGGCTCCTCTTGACATCACAATTTGAAAAATAATCTCTCAAAGCTGCTGCTCTGCAATTTGTTCTTCATTGCTGAAGATTTGGTCTTGTGTTTGATCAAGGCAGACAGAATCTCTGTTTGATCCGATTGACACCTTGTGGTGGGAAAACCGGGTGATTCGTTTGTTTACTTCTATATTATCCATTACTATTCTACATTCAAGTTCTGGTTCAAGCATCATTCAACATCACCAAAATTCTGTTCGAGATTTTTCTTCATCAACAGGTAAGTTTGAATCTGATCCCAAACCCTAACCATTCTCTCCTCTTCTAGACCACCTACAGCCCTCACAGCCAAACCCAGCCGTGAGAACTGCTCCATACTTGGACTGAGTGCTCTACTGCCCCTCTGGGAAACTCAATCCAAGGCTGGTGTAACTCTGTCCAGTCATTAACCATAAATCTGAAATTTCCCTTTTCTTTAACTTCCAAACCCTGACTATACCCAGCCCTAACCAGCCATAGAAACAGGCCCATATTCTAATCGAGTCTCTCTCTCACCAGATCAGACATTCGATCCAAATCCGATTGGATTCTGATCAGTTAAACCCCTTCAACCAGCCTTCCCTCATTACAAGCCCTAATCCTAGTTTTCTCCATTTCTTAAAACCTTGCTGCCGATTCTGTCAAACAGTCACTGGTTTGTATTTTTTCAGTTAAATCATCACTGGAATAACAAACCTAATACCTAACCCTAACCAGCCTTCCTCCATTACAAGCCCTAACCCTAATTTTCTCCAATTCTTATAACCTTGCTGCCGATTCTGTCAGTCACTGATTTGTATTTTTTCAGTTACATCATCACTGGAATAATCAAACCTAATAACTAACCCTAACCAGCCTTCTCCCATTACAAGCTCTAACCCTAGTTTTCTCCAATTCTTAAAACCATGCTGCCGATTCTGTCAAACAGTCACTGGTTTGTATTTTTTCAGTTAAATCATCACTGAAATAATCAAACCTAACCTAACCCTAACCCTAATCTCAAACCTTAAAGGGCGTATCCAATGTAGAAGGCTCCCGTCACTGTGGGGTCTGGGGACGGTCATAATGTACACAGTCTTACCCCTGCTTTCACAGAGAGGCTGTTTCCAGACTCGAACCCGTGACTACTTGGTCACAATGGAGCAACCTTTAACGTTGTACCAACTTCTTGCATTAGAAGAGAATTCTATAATCACACTAACAAATGAACAAAAACTTAAGATAGCCAGAAACATAACGACCACAACACCAATTGTTATTTATTGGAAATAACTGATTCCAGACAATGAACTGAGCCAAACTAAAAGAAACAAACCTGGAAAACCAACAATATTTTCAGTCATACAATAACCTTCATTTGAGAGACTAGATGATAGGCACGATTTGAAATAACGGTTAGTAGTGGTTGTGACAGCTATATATTGATTATCAAATGCCTGAACCAAATATAGTCACAGTAGAAGTGCCAAAAGAAAGAAAAAAAAAATGTCAAACAAAGACAAGATTTTATATTGTCCAATCGGTTTCCTATGTCCATGAGATGAGATCCAGTCCATTTAAATGAGAAATAACAGAACTACGGCAGTCCAAACCATCTCAAGTTCTCAAACTGTCATCAACACTCAAGAACAGAGGAACCCATTTACACTCTTGACTCCTTCTCATTAATGCAGGTTATAGAGACCTAGAACAGAGTAACAGCAGGATGAAGAAAAGACTGAATACACTGACCTGGTTTGCGTTGAAGACAGGGACTAAAAGACAAACTGGAGGCAAAACTTAAAAGCCTTCGAATTGCCTTGAATAACACCTGCAAGACACATAAAAAAAACCACCATTAGAGGAGAAAGAATGGGGTATCCATCCATTTCGGGTTGGGGTTTAGGTTTACTGTGGGGAAGGACCCTGTTTTCACTATGGTGTTGCCAGGTTGGTTAAGAGGTAACAGAAGCATTTGAAGAGATGTCCGGAGTTGTGTAGTAAGGGATAATTGGGTATCCATGAGTTCTCGTATTTGAAGAGATATGTTGCTTGTTCTCAGATTTGTTTTTTGGGACGACGGATGAAACGGATCTGAGATTAGTAGCGTTGTCTGCTGCGTTCTCTCCCCAACCGCCTGTGCAAGTAAAGGGAAAGCCAGAGAGAGAGAGAGAGAGAGAGAGAGAGAGAGAGAGACCCCTACCACTCTGCGTTTTCTTGATCGAGTTTTGTTCAAATGGGATGAGCTTTCCCTACCGCTCGCCGTCGTCACAGATGATAGAGAAGTGAAAATTTTTTCAGTTTCACAATTTAAATTGAAATAGCTGTTAGGATGTTAATTGAAATTTTTTAATTTCATCTTCTCTAGAAATAAAGTATAAAAATTATTGGTCGGCCGTCGGCGATCTCTTTGGGGAAGTAGGGTGCACACGCTTTGGCATTATGAGATCGGGATTTACGTTTATCATGGGGGTAGGGTGGTCATTTCGCCATCCTTTGCGTTGAGCATGGGTGGTAAATTCTCCCCACACAAAAAACCTTTCTCCAAAAAATATACCAATTAACTTTTGAAACTGTAATCACTTCATGAAATAATTTTTGAAATTATACCAAGAGAGGTTTTAGGCTGCATTTGGTAACACATTGGAAAAACTGTGCTACTGGAACAAAAAAATGGAATCCAATGTTTGGTAAGGCTGGTATGTTTTTTTATTATTATTTTTAAAAACGAACTGGACTAATTAATTAGACAACGAAAAACAGATTTGGAGAAACACCAAAAATCATGGGCCCGTTTAGTAAGAGCCTGTTTCGTAACGCTTCTGTTCTAGAAAAAAAAAATTTAGAGCCCATTTGGTATCACTTTTGTTTCATGTTTTTTATATTTAGCACAGAAAAATGAAATCTACCATTTGGATGCACCGGTCTGTTTTTCCATTTTATAAAAACAAACCATAAAAACACCTAAAACACCATTTTGTGAAACAACAAAAACCTTGAGCCCGCTTGATAACCTTACGAGAAACAGTTTTTGGTGTTTTTCTGTTCTGAGAAACGGAAAAACACCTAAAAATTGCTTGATAACGAAGTGTTTTTTGTGGCTGTTTTTGAAAACATAAATCAAAATTTATGCTCCCTGGAAGACTTTTGACAGAACATGTTCTGTCGTTTCTTGGCTGAAAATTGAAAAAATGTGCTCGATAAAAACTCTTATATTTGTTCACCGTGCTCTTTTGTAAAATTGGAAAAGTGTGCCAAACATATCCTTTTGTTAATTTAAAAAAATAAAAGATTTTACTTGTTTCCAAGAATACGTCCTATCGAACCTCCATTGGTGCTACTTCTGCTTCCTCTACTAGGTGATCAATGAGAAAAGAGAGAAGCAAGCTTCACTCTGTGGAAAAACGAGGAAGAAGAGAGGAACTCCTAAGGTCTTCTGCATCTCGCTTCACATTTTGCTCCAATGATAAGCGCCTCATCTCATTTTCTAGGCTCCACAGAGGACGTTGGTGAACCTGAAGTCCTGAAGAAATCTTGTCGCCAGAGGTGAAGACAGACGCCATTGAAGCTCTGTGTGCAAACCAATCGGGAACATGTAATGAAATAATCTGAGCTTTTTCTCTCGCTGACTCTCAGTGCGTAAATCCATCGAGGGTTCCTCATATTCTCTCTCTCTTCTCTCTCTGTGCCTGATTTCGAAAATCTGAGGTCCTCCTCCCTCTTCTTTTTGATTTTTTATAATCTGAAAACCCTAGGGTAGCTGCTCTTTCCTGACCGATTTTGTAAACCCTAGGGTAGTTTCTCATCTTCCATACCCATTTTTTTTTTAAAAAATTTCCATCTCTGTTCTGCTTTGTAGAGAAAAGGCTAGGAATTCTTTTGTTTTGCTTATATTGTTCAGCTCTTTCACATACAGATTTGAAATCATAGGTAAATTACTAAATTTTTTTGATCTATGGTGCTTTGCTTCCCCTATTAGTTCAATTTTAGTTCCTAGTGTTGGTTAGGAAAATCGTTTCATTCCCTTCCCTTAATGTAATGATAAAATCCAATGGCTACATAAGGTCTCCATTAGTAGACCCTTTGTAATACTTGCACGGTAGGTATTGTACTGTACTTTTGTTGTTATAGGTCTACTCATGGGCAGTTGCAGAAGGAGAGGAAGATTGTTATAGACAACCTACTTATGGGACCATGGACATTGTAGAAGGAGAGAAGAAAGAGAAGGAAATGTCAGAGTAATTGGTGACAGAAAGAGAAATGCAGTATATTGAGAGGTGAAGTCTGTAGTTGGAGTGAATGTTTATGAGAATTAAAGGACTTATAAAGACTGATATATGATGATGGGGAGAAAGAAAAATATGTAATAATGCCCCCCCCCCCCCCATCCCCATCAATTCAGTTTTGAGATAAAAAAGCTTTCTATGATTGCTGTGTTACTGGTTTGATTGATTTCTCTCTCCCTTTTGGTTTGATTCAGTTTTCAGCATCTAATCAGAGTTTGATCTTTCCCTCTCCCCTCTTCTATTCCTTTTCTTTGTTCTTATTTCTCCTTCTTTCTACTCAAGGTTGATATTTTGTTATTTTTTCACCTGTTTTAGCTTTCTTGCTCAGGTCATATCTTTGCTATCAGCTCGGAGTTTGTCCTGAAACTTGGTATATAGGCTTCTATTACTATTTTCTATTAGAATATTATCTTGATTACCAGTTTATTCATCCCTGAGTTGACTGATTATATAACCTGCCATGTTTCTATAATTTTCTGAAACCAATCGTACTATCCAAAGATCCAATAAAATTATATTTCTTTAGTTAGGATTTTGTTACTAGGGCTGGGTTATCCTATTTGGAGGTATATATCTCTATTTGCTTGGATTCAAGAAGTTGTAGCAGTGATTTCTCAGTTCCTGGTTAACTGTCTCTTGTAGTGGCTGATAAATTACTTGGAAGACTGTCTCATTGTATGAGTTTTATCTCACAATATGGGGCCACCTAGCTTGATCTGTGTTTTTCATGTTCAGAAATCTTACAATATTTATTTGTACATAAGACTGTAATAGGAGTACTGCTTTTGTCTGAAATTAGTGATGTTGGACAAAATAATTGTTTTTTTTTTTTTTGCCATATTTGAAGAAGTGGAAGCTTTTAGAAGAGCAATTGGAGAAGGAAAGAAGAGGTATCTTAGGTTTGTCTTTCCTGAAAGAGAGATTATAAAATTGACCATGACACCTCTCCCCCACTTTTTGTGCTTACTCTTTCATGTTATTTACCATCCCTATCTGGCTACCTCTCAATTGGGCATTTACACTCTTAATGCCAAACACCTACTCCCTCTACCAGTGACTTATTTTCTATTGATTATTATTCAAATTCTTTTCATTGAAGAAACAATTGATTTTGTCCTTTCTCTTCAAAATTGGGTTACTCGTAAATTTCAAACTCAATTTGAAGTAAGTTGAGTGCAATGAATAACAAGAATTGAATTACTTATAAATTTCAAACTCTACTTGTTGGGTCTTTAGCTCAAATTGGTAGAGCACTTGGAACATGAGCATGTCTCAAGCATGTTCTAAGGGGATGGTGGTTCGAATCCACCAAGATCCTTTTTGGATGATCACACATGATCATGGTGAATGTTTTCATCTTAATTTTAAGTAAGTTTAGTCAAGTAATAGCATTTCTGTAATAATTCATTAATTTGGTAAAAGGTGTTTCAGAACAGATTTTACCAAACGGATTTGTGTTGTTTTTTTGTTCTAAAAACGTTTCTGGAATAAGTTTACCAAACACCATTTTAGAGCCCAGAAACATGTTTCTAACACAAAAACATAAGAAAAAAAATGATAAAGGTAAAAAGCACCTGTTCTGGAACAGAAGCGTTACCAAACGGGCTCTTACCTTTATCATTTTTTCCTATTTCTGTGCTAGAAACATGTTTCTGGACTCTAAAATGGTGTTCGGTAAACTTGTTCCAGAAACATTTTTAAAACAAAAAAACAACACAAATCCGTTTGGTAAAACCTGTTCTGAAACACCTTTTACCAAATTAATGAATTATTACAGAAATGCCATTAATATGTAAATTTACTTAAAATTTAGATGAAAACATCCACCATGATCATGTATGACTATCCAAAAAGGATCTTGGTGAATTCGAACTACCATCCCCTTAGAACATGCTCATGTTCCAAGTGCACTACCAATTTGAACTAAAGACCCAACAAGTAGAGTTTCTGTGCTGAGAAACAGCAAAAACAGCTTTTTTTCGTTTCTGTGCCAAGAAACAGTTTTTGTAGCGTTTGGTAAACCTATTCTAGAAACGCTTCTAGAACACAATTGGAACACCAATGGTGTTTGACAAAATTTGTTCCGGAAACATGTTCTTATATTGTTACCAATAATTACAGAATCACCCTACTACTTTTTTAAATCAAAATCAAAATTTTGTAATATTACAATCAATATTTTTAAAATTTAATAATGCATTTGTCTTTAAGAATGTACTTTAGCTAATAAAAATTAATAACGACATTAAAAGTGATTAGAGTATGGTTTGAGCTAGATGCCATTTGATAACCTATCTGTAAGCAATTGGAACATATGGTTAATCATGAGGAAACTAGTGAATATCAATAACAAAACTAATCCATTTCCTACTTTTCTAGTAGATAACACAAAATCTCTAAATTATACTAATGTATACAAACACATGAGTAATCCTTGGCTGCACCTATTACAAAAATTTATTATAAGACCTCAAACAAAAAGGCTGAGAGTTGTCATTCTAAAATTACCTACTGACTATGCTTTGAACGGTTGAATAAAGGGTCTTAGTGGATTTGAACAATTATCCCTTGGAACATGCTTATGTTCCAAGTGCTTTACAAACTTGAGCTAAAGACCCATAAAATAGAGTTTGGAACTTCAAGCAACCCAATTGAAGGGTGCAATTAGAACATGATGGAAATCCAAGGCTACAGGTCAGAACCCAAACTCACATTCAGATAGAATGCTCGAAATGGCAGAATTATGTTAGAAAACAGATTAGAAATATGAATCATTTACTTGAAAGTTGAAACAAACCCAAAACAAAAAAGATGGGAGTTAATTTAAAACTAAACAAAAGGCAAGTGCACTTGTCTTCATGGACAACACAAAGGTTAAATCTTACTTAAGATAATAGTATGACAAAATGGTAAATCACATAACATTGATAAAACACCACAAAACAGAGCACCCATAACTGATCACATCTCGAAAAAACAAGAACAAGGGCACTGCCACTCAATTATCTCAACAAGATTGAACCATCTTTGGGGTTTATACCAAAATAAAGTTCACCCTGCATATGTCATCACTCTTTTAACATTATATACTTCTCAAGATTGTATAAATAGCAAACTAAACATCAAAATTTGATACAGAATCAGCCAAAGGTACAACATCAAGCACTGAGCCTCTTTGGAGGAAGAAGGTATTATGGTGCAAGTTGAAGGTGATGTGATATGACCACAATGCCCAAAATGAAAAGTGTAACAGATGGTATGGAAGAAGGTATCTTCAGAGATTAAAGAATACAAGAATTTGTACAAGAGACACCAAGTAATTGGGATATGGTTTCCCTTTCTACAAATGGCACAAGTTAGCTACAAAACAAGCATCACTTAAACCTCAAACAGAAGTAGCGCACAGGTTTATTAGCGGCGGCGGAAGTGAATCTATTCAAAATCAAGTTCAAAAATTTTAAGCACATGAATCTCATTGAATACATGAACATCATACTAACCTTGATGAGGATGGAATGGTCACCTAGAACACACAAGGGGTGTGTCCCTCCAAAGGAATGCAGCACAAGGTCACGAACACCGAAGCTTGCTTTACTCTCCAATGGCCAAAGCTTGAGGTTGAAGAAGGAGACTCTTTTCTTTTCAACTCTCAACTCTCTAAAATTATTAGCAATTGAGAACTAACGATTAGTCCTTAAATTGACCTAAGCCTTCTCTTTTAAAGAGAATGCTTTTTTTGAAGATTACAATCTAACGGTTCAAATCGTCTCAAGTGGTGTGATCCTAAAGGGTAGCCCTTTAAGTTATCCATATTTGCACATAAGAAAATCTCTACAATAAAGTTTTCTTCATTGTATAAAAAGACATCTCTACAAAAGACGTAACCTGAAAACCCCCAATCGGTAGATGTTTTATTACACTTTCTCCCCACACTACTAATATCCATAATAGACCCCCGCAACCATGGAATAAAATTCACCGCCATGATTTCAGTCTACTATAATTAATCATGAGAGTGTCTAGGACTTTGAATGGCCAAAAAATATTGGAAAACTATTTTTTTAATTATTTAATTTAATAATAATAAAATAAAATTCTCTTTTGCAAACACTTCACAAATACCAAGGCCTTGGATTTGGCACAATCAAATCCGACAACTCTCTTTTGGATAATCTCTCTATACGGGCAGTGGAAACCTTATTGAGCATCACATCTATTACCATCCGGATTGCATACGCTGAGTGGCCGATATATAGTCAGTCCTTTTGATAGACATCAACCATTGACTCACCACAAATGCACACAATGTCACAACATGAATAAAATAGCAAGTATCTCGCAGGTATGGAAAAAGTCATTACCAGAGATTCCCATCGCAGATCAAAACACGGCGGTGAATAATTTAAGAATCTCTGCGGACCAATGTTCAACACTAGATGTGACCGTATTTACATTTTTGCCTAATCCCTATTGAACAAATGTATAATACAGAAACCATAAAATAGATTGTCCAACTCTGTCCAAAGTCATGAATAATAAACAGTATAAAGTGGGCAGTTGCACTAAAGAACAATTACGACAAGCACATAATATTAGTAAATCAATTAATTAGTTTAATCAAATTAAATCGGGTTTGATGTACACACATCAATATGTAACATATCCAACAATCTCCCACTTGTACACCAAATCTAACATCCAACTACTCTTATACCCATGTTTTCAACATGTCCATTGAATACTACAGGTGCAAGTCCCTTAGTCAAGGGGTCAGACAAGTTATCTGTAGAATCAAGTTTGGCAATGGATACGTCGCTTCGTTGTATGATCTCCTGGATGAGAAGATATTTGCGCTCCACATGCTTGTTCTTCTAATGTGCTCTTGGTTCCTTAGCCTAAGCAATGGCTCATCTATTATCATATAACAGACTTATAGGGTTCTTCTTGAGGTCAGGTACAACCCCCAGATCTATGAGAAATTATCTCAACCACACCCCCTAATTGGATGTTTCACATGCTACCAAGTATTCAACCTCAGTTGTGGAATCTATCGTTGACTTCTGCTTTGCACTCTTCCATATGACAACCCCTCCTCCTAACATGAAGATTATTCCAAAAGTCGATTTCCTATCATCTTTATCCTGGAAATCTAAATATGTGTATCCTACTACTAATAAGTTATCTGTACCATAAACAAGGAAATGATCCTTTGTTCTTCTCAAGTACTTCATGATGCACTTAACAGCAGTCGAGTGATCCTATCCAGGATTTGATTGATATCGGCTGACCATACCAACTACATGACATTTATCCGGTCTGGTACATAGCATTGCATACATAAGGCTTCCAACCGCTGAAGCGTATGGAATCTCTTTCATAGTCTCTATATCCTCAGGAGTCTATGGACATTGTGACTTAGAAAGTGTAATGCCATGTCTGAAAGGAATGTTTCTTCTCTTAGAATCTTGCATTCTAAATTTATCCAGAATTTTATCTATGTAATTGGCTTGGGACAATCCTAAAATTCTGAGTTTCCTATCTCTAACTACTTTGATGCGTAGTATGTACGTGGCACCACCTAAGTCTTTCATTGAGAAATTTTTAGATAGTCATATCTTTATAAAAGATAGCATTCCAACATTCCCGATGAGAAGTATGTCATCTACATACATGACAAGGAAACATACAGAGCTCCCACTGAACTTCTTGTAAACACAGGGTTCATCAAGATTCTGATCAAATCCAAACTCTTTGATTGTTTGATCAAATCTGGTGTTCTAACTTCTAGATGCTTGTTTAAGTCCATAGATTGACTTCAACAACTTGCACACTTTGTTCTCCTCTCATTGAGTAGTGAACCCCTCTGGCTGGGACATATAAATGTCCTCATCAAGATGTCCATTCAAGAAAGCTGTTTGGACATCCATCTGGCAAATCTCATAATCCAAGTGTGCTGCTATGGCAAGAAAAATCTGTATGGACTTTAGCATTGCGACTGGTGAGAATGTTTCCTCATAGTCTATGCCTTCTCATTGGGTATACCCCTTGACTACTAACCTTGCCTTAAATCTCTCTATGCTTCCATCGGCGTCTTTCTTCTTCTTGTAGATCCATTTACACCTAATAGGTCTAATACCTTTAGGTGGATCCACTAGAGTCCAAACGCCATTGGTATACATAGATTCCATCTCATTTTTCATAGTATCTATCCATCTAGATGTATCTACATCTCTTATAGCTTCCTGGTAGGTGCTAGGATTCGAATCCGAAGAGTCGGTGACCATATAGAACTCTTCCAATTTGTTTGATTCCTCGCTAAAGTAAACCAAACGATCAGGAGCTCTAATTGTCCTTTCACTGCGCCTTGGTTCTACAGGAGTTACCACCTATGGTGGTGGTTCAGTGGTGGATGTGACTGGGACTGTCTGAGATTGGGCTTTCCCAACTCTTGGATGACTATTGGCTCAATTCTTGGGATGATCTGATCATCTTCAAGGAATGTTGCGTGTTTACTAATAAACACTTCTGCTCCACTGGGTTATAGAAATAATACCCAATGGTGCCTTTGGGATAGACTAGAAAATGGCATCTATCAGTCCTGGATTCTAGTTTGTCTGCATGCTATCGTTTCACATGTGTAACGCAGCCCTATACGCTAAGATGTTGTAGACTAGGTTTGCACCCTGTCCACAACTCATATGGTGTCTTGGGTACAGACTTACTCGGAACCCTATTCAGAATATATATCGCCGTTTCCAAAGCATACCCCCAAAATGACAAGTGCAGCTGAGAGTATGTGAGAACTGATCGAACCATGTCTAACAAAGTTCGATTCTTTCTCTCAAACACATCGTTTTGTTGTGGTGTGTATGGTGCAGTCAGCTGCGATAAGATACCCCTATCACGTAAGTGATCCAAGAATTTGTCGGATAAATACTCACCAACTTGATCAGATCAGAAGCATTTGACACATTTATCTAATTGGTTTTCAACCTCAACTTGTAACTCTTTGAACTTTTCAAAGGTTTCCTATTTCCGGTGCATTAGATAAATGTATCCATATCATGAGTAATCATCGGTGAAAGTGACAAAGTATTGATATCCCTACCTAGCAATGATATTTAATGGGCCACAAACGTTTGAGTGGATTAAATCTAATGAACCAGTGGCTTTCCCTCCTTTCTTGGGAAAAGGTTGCTTAGCCATCTTTCCTTGTAAGCATGATATATAGATAGGGGTATGGTTGCACCTCAAGACTTTCAAGAGGTTCATCCTTAACCAGCCTGTTTATCCTGTCTACTCCTATGTGCCCTAGTCTGAGGTGCCATAGGTATGCTTGATTATCTGGAGAATATTTTCGTTTCGTTACATTAACAGTCATACTAGAACTACTGGATTGATTCAAGATAGAATTAAGAAAGTAAAAGCCATTCATTAATTCTAAAACTAGAAGCAACATGTTTGCCTCTATAACTAATGATCATATCATTATCAAAAGAAATTTTATAGCCATCATCTATGAGTCTTGAAACAGAAATCAAATTCCTACTAAACCCTGGCACATAATAACAATTATTTAATCTTAAAGTTCCAGTACTACTAAAACGAATAAAATATGTTCCGACAGCTACTACGTCGACTTCATCTCCAGTTCCTACTCTGAGGGTGATCTCATTCTTTCTTGTCCTTCTGTTCTCCTGAAACCCTTGCAACATATTACAAATGTATGCAGTGGATCCAGAGTCCACACACCACATGTCAGTTGGTCCTACCAACAAAAGTGATTCAGTAACAAAATTATCAAAAATATTTGTCTCTGTCTTATCCTTCTTCAAGGAAATAAGGTACTCTTGGCAGTTCCTCTTCCAATGTCCCGGCCTACTGCAGTAGAAACATTTTCCCTTTTCAGCCTTTGCCTTCTTCTGTACCCCTTCCTCTTTCACTGTCGTTGACTTGCCTTTCTTCCATTTCTTAGTTCTCTTCTTCTTTTTGTTCTTTGAAGATTGAGAACTTTTCTCAGTGATATGAGCTACAACTTTACTCTTCTTGAGCGTACTTTCTGATACAACAAGCATGTTAGTAAGCTCAGAGACATTCTTAACCACCACTTTATTCATATGGTAATTCATAATGAATGACCCATATGCATAAGAGAGTGAGGCAAAAATAATCTCAATTTTAAAATCGAGATTGAACAAAGTGCCAAAACCCTCAAGGTCTTGGAAGTGCTTATTAAACTTCATCATTTGATCTAGGATGGTGGTGCCATCAGTCATCTTTGATGCAAACAACGTTGAGGCTTTCCTTTGGCGTGCAAGGCGATCTTGGCACGCCAAAGGTTGTCTCTAGATGTTTCATCACTTCTTTGGCAGTCTCCATGTCATCACATGAACTTTGCATGCTCTGGTCAATAGAACTAAGTATGTAACCGATGGCCAAACCATCCTTCTATTTGAAGGACTCCCAGGTAAGTGGTTTTTGTAAGGAGGTGCATCAAAAGTAAGTACATTATGGATTTTTTCTGCTTTCAGAACAAGTACAAGCTTTCGCTTCCAGTCTAGGTAATAGACCCGGTCAATCTATTGTCATTCAGTAGGGAGGTAAGGGCACTGTTGTTCATCATATTGACAAAGTAAGTCTATAAATGATGTACAAGTAATTAATTAATAAAGATACCATTGAAAGAAATAAGAAAAACGTGCAATACTATTTCAATGATAATTCGCAGAATCAACATCTCTCTCAGTCGATAATATGCATTGGAGTCTACTAAGCACTTGGAATGTACACAGCTTAACCTCTCGGAGTTCACTATACACTCCCTTTGTTGTAAAAAAACTATGTATAGTATTGACCTCCAATAAATTGGCCACTTGAGTGACAGCTTAGCCTTTTGGAGTTCACCGCCCACTCAAGTCAAGTACGTACCTATCACTCAAAATAAATCATGGTTTTAAGATAATACCCACATTGAGGGGCATACCTTACCCACCATGATTCATTCTTTATCACACTGGAGATGGGAGCAAGCGACTCATTCATCACTCACTAAGGTTAGCCTTTCGGAGTTCCCAAAGTGCTTTCAAAACAGTCCCTACATCCACCGTGATAGGAGGCCATGAGATTCTTACCGTTTAAAGATTCCCGTATTAATACTTGCTTTAAAATTGAGGGTAATAAGGTAAATTATTATGAATACGCATCGAACATGTTACATCTAACATCCATACATCATATGCATCTAGAAACACATAAAATAAAATAAGCTACCTTATAGACTAGCATGCATCAAACCATACAAACATTAATAAAAATGTAAATGGCATGGCCATGAGATTTTCCAAGTAATCTTTAACGCTTTGAAACTTGAGAAACTCCCACAGAATGCGGCATCTTCCAAGAAGATGTTGTTCCTCTTTCTCCAATTCAAAGTACATCATATGCCTTCAACCAATTACATCCAATGAACTTAAAAATAAATTTAATAATGACAACCCTTGTGAAAAACTTGAGAAACCAACCCTCCAAAATTAGGGCTACTAAAGGGGGAATACAACCATTAAATGGAAAAGAAGAGGGGGAGAATAGTAAAGTGGCATAAAATTAAAATATTCACCACACAACTATCCCATGACCATTCCATGCTACAAAAAAATGTTAGCACAAAATACATCCCATGGCATTATATATTAACATTTAAAAAATAATCCAAACATCAAAAGAGCACCCTACACTGTTAGAGTTTATATATGATAGAGCTTATATGTTGTAAGGGTACTTTATGAACTAGTTAGTTAACTAATTACCTTATATTGTAATTTTTCTTTCTTTCCTTTTACCTCCCTAGGGAGGTGTATTTAATTTGATCTATTTTATTAGTAAAATAATATAGGTGTGGTAGAGATAATCTCACACACACAACTTTCCACCAAATTCTCTTCCTCTCCATTTCTTCATCTTCTTCTTCTTCTTCCATCTCCTTCTTTCTTACTTACATCCTTTACCTAAATTTCAACTTGGTATCAGAGCTAGCATCTCTGGTTTCAGAGTCAATTACGCTCGGTTGTGATCTTCACCTCTCTTTGGAACCCTAACAAGGTAGAGGGTTCCATTAGAGGCTGTAATATGTGAGATAATACACATTATACACTCTTTGGAGTTATACTCTTCAAACCAAACTCATATGGAGAGAGTTTAGGAGTTGCTTGCCAGTGGATTGAAGCTGTAGAAGGCAGCTACCAAGTTACTGCCAGCCTTTGGAGAGATTTTTTTGAGTCTGTCTTATCCCTTCACCATTTGGAATGAGACCCTATGCATCTAAATCGCCTAGGGGTTCCCTTTCAGACCCCCAAACACTTGAATATTGAGTTGAATGCTTCTTGACGAAAATTGCATTGCATTTGACATATTTGATAAAATTAAAAAAATCTTTATCATTTGCTGTTCTTAGAACATATTTGACAAAACTCACGTAAAGCCCGACACTCATGAGCCTTTACCCATTGTCGTCCTCCTTGAGTGTGGAAACCTGCAACAAGTGCATCTCTCTCTCTCTCTCTCTCTAGTCACCCTGGACCATCAATCCATGTTTCTGGAATCTTACAAATTGATCTCATGTTGATTCAGTGTCAAATCTGACCAATGCTCAAGCTTTATGGATATAATAGATTCCCTTCAATGTCATTCATATATAGTGGGAGATCGATGGGCTTTCTTCTTTAGAACAAGACACAATATCTCAGGATCTTCTTTGAATTTTGGGAATTTGGTTTTGCTAAATCAACTCACAAATCTTTCCCCTGTTCTGGCGTTGTTGTCACTATCTTCAACTTCTATAGCGACTCCAGTTCAATACAAAGCTATCTCTCTATTTTTATGTTAATACCAAAACTAAAAGTTTTGTTAGTGAATCTATTCGAACTCTCAGAGAGTGCTCTAAGAAGATCTGAGTTAGAGGAGATTTTAAATCTTCCAATAATTGACACATATCATGGTTGCTCAAGAATTTTATCTATTGAAAGACACTTATTTTTTTAGGGTTTGTTTCAATAAGGGGGTCTCTAATTGTGTTTAATGATTATGGTCTCACAATATTTCCTTTTTTGGTTGTTTGTGGGCTTCTGATCTCTGAGTTGAGTTCAATCGATTTTTGTTGGAATAAAATAAGATGGGCAAAAATTAAAAGACTATAAATATAATAAACAAACAGTAAATACAAGACTTATCTGATTAGTATGGCAAATAGTATCGCATCAAAATATTCTTGTAGAAATAAGTATACCAATATAGTCCTCTTGTGATACTCGAACAGTTAACGATAGAGTTAAGTCGCATCAAATGATGCCCTCCTTAAGGTTTTTATATGCCCCCAATTTTGCAATCTAGGTTGACCATGCACCTATACCTCCAAGATAAAACAACTCTCAAAGTACATAGGTGTAAGGACAATGATATGGCGAGGGATTGCCACGTGTCCTCCACCTCATCCTTCTTTGGGGAGAAGAGAGAGGTGAATTGAATGTTGGAGTCACTACCTAGAGGAGGGTCTAGGACTCATAATGTAAAGTTGACTCTCTTGTGATACCCTTTGGGGACTGATCGGTCCATTGATCTGGGTACAGGTCAAATTACAATCCGGGTAAGGTATTAGGCACCCCAGTCCGCCCGGTCAAGCCGGTCTTCCTATTATTTGGCTAGGCAATGGTACAACATGCTTTTAGGTAAGAAATAAGGTACAAGGAAATTGAATAAAATATAAAAGGTAAGGAAACATACCTGGAAGCTTGGCTGCATTATAGGGATTAGTATACATGAAAGTAAAATAAATGGAGAGTTGAGGAAAATATACCTGAAGTGTTTGACTGCATGGTTAGTAAATAATATACAAAATTAGAATAAACAATGCATGAGAAAGCAAAGAATAAATATGCAAGATCTAAACTAGGATGCATGAATGAATGGTAAATCAAAGGAAAACCTTTAGAATGCAAAGATGCATATGATGCATGGAAACATAAGAATATGCTATTGACATATTAAAGAGATGCAAAAAGAACCTAGATCTAAACAAGAGAAAAAATAGATGAAAATTAAAAAGAAGGTCTAAAGTACATGCATATATGCAAGAGGCTATAATAATACCAAATATGAAGATGAAAACAACTATCCATAGTTGATCATCACATTATAACACTGGGAGAAATCACAAAGCATGCAAATCATCATAAGATGAAAGAAACTGGATATGGACATGCTAGTCACATATAAATCAATGATACATATAAAATGTGATCTAAAATCATAGAAAAATATGTAAGATAAGAACTAAAAAATACATGGATGCATGAGATATAAAGAAAACATACTAGGAGATGACATAGAAAACAAATCCATGAGATCACCATATACATTGTATCGCATCATCAAGAGTCATCAATCAATCATGAGATTATCATAAGATTAAAAGAAAGAAGTGAGATATGAACATAAAACCCAAGACAACATAAACTATCGTAACATGGAATATATGAAGAAGGAGAAAATCTATTCTAAAGGAGAATGGAGATTCATCCATAAGGTGATCATAATGCACCAAAATAGAGCATTGAAAATGGTCATAATTATAGAATCATCATGAAAAAACATAAGGAGAAAATATAGGTCTAAACATGTCATACAAAGATCATGAAATTAGATTTAAGAACACAAATAAAAGGGAGAAGATTAAAAGATCTAAAACAATACTAAATGAATAATCAAAATCAACACACATGGGTGTATGACCACAACCTAGTGAGGTAGGATCACACACCTTTTGTATGCAATGAAAAAAGAGAACATATGTAAAGAAAAGATAGAAGAGATGAGAAAAAATAACTAGAGATAATGGAAGATTACCTGATTGTAAAACTATAAAGAATAAGGGTTGGTGATCGATCTTGACTCAGTCTGAAGGCCCGAATTCGTTCACAATAGTCACCCAAATATTAGGGTTGCACAACCTTCTCTCTCTAACTCATTTCAAGTTCAAGAATTAATGTTTTGTATTTAGAAACTAAAGAAGGATCACTCTCAAAGTGGATGCCGTGTAATTATAGATTTAGTGAGGATGTACATGCTCTTAAACAAGTTCATGGATCATTGCTTGGATCTAAATCGTCCATGAAAAATTTCCTAAGTGATTTTGCATCAATGGTGTAGGTTTTGCCAACAATCTTGGCCAATGAGCTTCAAGCAAGTGTTTTTATTAAGTTTGTAAATGAGATTAAAATCCAATAATCTATTCAATGATCATCAAGGAAAATATATACAAAAGGGAGGAGCAATCTACTCCAAGAATAAATGAAGCTATCCTAGGAAATAATATAAAAGAATCCTAGCTTACTATATACAACTATATGCAAGGATGTACAACGGCTATATGCAAAAGATATGCAATGGTCATAAAGGGAGAAATTATCTCAACGGCTATATGTTAACACTCCCCCTTAAGGTGGAGCATGAAGGTCCCGAATGCCCAGCTTGGACTTGAGGTGTAGAAATTGAGGTCGTCCAAGGGACTTAGTAAACAAATCTGCAACTTGATCAATTGAATCAATCTTTGTTGGGGAGATCAAACCTTTATGCACTTTCTCATGAACGACATGACAGTCTATTTCAATATGTTTGATGCGTTCATGAAAAAGGGGATTGGCGGCGATGTGAAGAGCTGCTTGATTGTCACAGTGAAGTTGGATGGGCAAAGTGGTAGTGACGCCCAAATCCTTTAAGAGATATGAAAGCTATGTGATCTCACAAGTAGCAATTGCCATTGCCCGATATTCGGCTTCTGCTGAGGAGCGAGAGACCATAGTTTGTTTCTTTGTCTTCCACGAGACCAGACTAAAGCCAAGAAAGATGCAGTACCCGGTAGTGGAACGACGAGTCATAGGGCAGCTGGCCCATTCGGAATCACAAAAAGCCATTAGATGAAGGGCAGGCGTGGCATGAAGGTATATTCCTTGACCAGGAGTGCCCTTTAAGTAACGAAGCAACCGATGGGCGGCATCGAGGTGCGGCTGGCGAGGCTGATGCAGGAATTGGCTTAGAATGTTTACAGTGTGCACAATGTCAGGGCGAGTGACAATAAGATATATCAAACGCCCGACCAAGCGGCGGTATGGAGATGGATTCGACAAAATTGTGCCAGTTGAATCAGAAAGCTTTAGATTTTGTTCCATCAAAAAATTTACTGGACGCACGCCAGTGAGGCCACTATCATGGAGAATATCAAGCGTATACTTCCGTTGGCAAAGATATAGGCCCTTTTTGGAACGAGCCATTTCTATACCAAGAAAATATTTTAGAGGCCCAATATCCTTAGTATGGAACTGAGTGCAAATACGAGTCTTAATATCTTGTAACAGGGCAGGATCAAAGCCGGTAATGATGATGTCGTCCACATACACTAAGACAAAAATGGAAGCCGAGCCTTGGTGGAGAATAAAAAGAGAGTGATCTGCCTGAGATTGTGAAAAACCAAATCCGTGGAGAGCTGTAGACAGTTTGGAAAACCAATTTCGAGAAGCCTGTTTGAGGCCATATAATGACCTGTTTAATTTGCACACCATTGTCTCCCCCTTTCGATGGTATCCAGGAGGTGGAAGCATGTATACATCCTTTAATAAATCACCATGTAAAAAGGCATTGTTGACGTCCAATTGGTGTAGGGGCCAATCACGAGCAACTGCAACAATAAGGAGGACCCGCACAATCACGAGTTTAGCAACAGGAGCAAAAATGTCATGGTAATCAACACCTTTTATTTGTGTGTATCCCTTAGCTACAAGGCGGGCTTTGTACCGTTCCACTAAACCATCTGCCCGATGTTTTATTATAAACACCCATTTTGAACCAATTGCCTTCTTGCCTGCAGGTAACGGGACCAGGGTCTAAGTTTGATTTTTAGTGAGAGAGAGAATATTTTGCATAGCATCGCGCCACTCTGGATGTTTCATGGCCTCTGCAAAACTTGTAGGCTGAGCAGTAACGATTAGAGCAGTAAGAAAAGACATATGGTGATTAGAAAAGCGATGATAACTAAGGGTGTGTGCAAGAGGATGTTTGGTACCTTGGCCGACAAGCGAAGATGAATTTTCTTGAGCTAGGTACAGGTGGAAATCTTTGAAATGGATGGGTTGTGTTGTAGTACATTTGGGTCAGTCCAAAGGGGCTGCCGATGGAGGGGAGGTTAGAGGGAGGGAAGTGGTTATAATCGGAGCAATGGGTGATGAATCCGTGGGAACAGTAGGAGTTGGGGGGGTTAATGGTTGGGGTAAAGAGGTTGCAGGTGGGGAATTAGACTCATCATTGGTATGGGGTGGGGTTGGTGGTAATGGGGTAAGGGTATCATGGTCAGGAGGGCAAATGGGGAAGACATAAGATGGGGATGGGGTAGGAGAGTTCGATAATTGTTCAGGGAAAATTATCTCGTGAATATCTCGTGAAACGTATACAGTGTGGTTAGATAGGTCATAAATTTTGTAACCCTTCTGACCATGAGGGTACCCAATGAAAATTTCAGGTAGAGCACGTTGGTCAAATTTGTGTTTGACAGACGTATTTCGAGCATAATAGAGGCAACCAAGGATCTTAAGATGGGAAAGGGTTGGAATTTTATTTAATAAAATCTCATATGGTGTTTTCCCATTTAAAACGGGTGTGGGTAACCGGTTTATTAAGTAGGCCGTGGTAAGGACACAGTCACCCCAAAATTTGAGGGGTAGGTTGGCTTGAAAGCGAAGAGCCCGAGCAATGTTGAGGAGGTGGCGATTTTTACGCTCCACAACGCCGTTTTGTTGTGGGGTGTGAACACAGCTTGACTGTTGTAGGACCCCCAAAGTTTGAAAAAAAATTGAAAGTATCTTTATTAAAAAACTCACGGGCATTATCTGTATGAATTTGACAAATGGATGTTTTGAATTGTGTTTTAGCCATCTGAAAGAAATAGCGAATGAGAGCATTAGCCTCGGTTTTGTGGTTCATCAAGTAAACCCAGGTGGCACGGGAGTAGTCATCTACTATAGTCAGAAAATAATGAGCGCCTGAAAGAGAAGGGGTATGGTAAGGTCCCCAAATGTCCGCATGAATTAAAGCAAAACAAGAAGTAGTAGAAATTGTACTAGATGGAAATGGTAAACGTGTATGTTTTGCAAGAGGGCAAATAGTGCAAGGGGTTTTATTAGTAATGGAAATTTGAGAATTTAAACGATGCAAATGAGATATAATAGATTGGGCGGGATGACCGAGCCGCCAATGCCATAGGTCCACTTGTGAAAGAGAGACAGAGGAAGCCAATGGGGTAGAGGTATCTAGCACATAAAGACCACCGTGTCGCTTACCCTTCGCAAAAGTCGTCCTCGTCCATTGGTCCTGGAAAAGGCAAAAATCAGCAAAGAAGAGGATTAAGCAATTGGTTTCAGAGGTTAAATGACTTACAGATAATAGATTATATTTAAATGATGGCACAAGAAGAACATTAGTGTTAGTAAGATTAGGGAATAAAGACACAGTGCCAACACTAGTGATTGGAGTAACAGATCCAGTAGGTAATCGAATAGAAGAGTGTAAAGATGATGGTTTAGAGGAATAAAATAAAGCAGGATCGGAGACCATGTGATGGGTCGCACCGGTATCAATAATCCATAATGAAGGAGGTAAGGTAAGGAGAGCCATACCTACAATATTGGCTAGGGGTAAGGGTTACCAGAGGGCAGCAATGCAAGGAGCTGCTGCAATTGTTCAGCAGTAATGGCAGGCATCTGAGAAGTAGCAGCAGTAGTGTCACTTGATTGAGTGAAGTGTGCAGTAGGTTGGCCAGCAGAATCATTGCCATTAGTTGGGCAACGCGGCTTAGGCTTGGTGCTATCAGATTGACGTGGAACCCAATCAGCAGGGTACCCATGTTGCTTGAAGCAACGAGAGTCTGAGTGACCGTCCATGTTGCAATAGTTGCAATGATAACGAGGCCGAGTACTTGATTTCGAAGTTGGGTGAGAAGAGTGTTGGGCGGCCAAGGCAGATTGGTCGACGGGTGTGAGACGAGAGCCTTGTAAAGAGCGCTGTCGTTCTTCTTGTAATAAAAGTGAGTATGCTTTGGCCATTGAGGGAAGAGGATCCATTAGAAGGATTTGACTCCTAACACTAGCAAAGGAATCATTGAGCCCCTACAGAAAATCTATTAGTTCATCTGTTTCAATATAAGTGTGGAGCTTTGCCATAGCACCACAAGTGCAGGAAGGGATCGAGCGATATGAAGAAAGCTCATCCCTGTACGCCTTTAATGAAGTATAAAACATTGAAACAGTGTCAGTCCCTTGGGAATGATTGGAAATGGAACGCCTTATCTCAAAAATACATGGAGCATTTTGTTGTGAAAAATGCTCCACTAAGATCAGTCTAAACAGCACGTGTGTTGGTGCTCCAGAGTATGCTGTTGGCAATGGATGGAATGGTGGAGTGAATCAACCACGAGGTGACCATGGAATTGCAGCGCACCCAAGCAAGAAGATCAGGCGAATCAGTGGCGGGTGAAGTGAGTGTTCCATTGATGAAACCAAGCTTATTCTTGGCTTGAAGTGACATGGTGATAGAGCGGCTCCATATGGGGAAGTTATCCCCATTGAGAAGCTATGTTACGAGTGGTGTGCCTGGGTGATCAGAGTTGTGAAGATAATAGGGGGATGTCGGATCAGAAATTGCAAAGGGCGGTGGAGAGGGTGCCATTGGAGAAGAAGAAGAAGAAAAGTGGAAGAAAGAATGAGAGGATCGTTTCAACCGTAAACTGATACCATATTAAGTTTGTAAATGAGATTAAAATCCAATAATCTATTCAATGATCATCAAGGGAAATATATACAAAAGGGAGGAGTAATCTACTCCAAGAATAAATGAAGCTATCCTAGGAAATAATATAAAAGAATCCTAGCATACTATATACAGTTATATGCAAGGATGTACAATGGCTATATGCAAAAGATATGCAATGGTCATAAAGGGAGAAATTATCTCAACGGCTAAATGCTAATAGTTTTGTTACTAAAGATGTGTTTTTTGGGGTCTAAGAGTGTCCATAAATGAGTTCATAGCTTCCAAATAAGTTCCCATGCATGATAGGAATAAAAATCACTCAAGTATGGAAGGTTAGATACACTTCATGCCCCGAGTCTACATCGACATAGTGTCGATCGACAACAGCTCGACATTGACATTGGCTGCTGCGCAGCTTCACGAAAATGGCCATAAATTTTTTGTAAAACCTCCATTTGACCCAATTCTTTTTCCTACGTATAGAGGACTTGAAGGGATAAAACTTTTATGTTTTGACTTTGAGCTAAATATCACTGTAAATATCCCAAAACTGATCTTGAAGCTACATGATATGCAGACACAGCTTTTCTTTGCATCACATGCGCCAGCTTGAAGATCGAGTCATAACTTGCAAATCCGATATCTTAATAATATGATTCAAATTGTATATAGATGATAATTCAAATATTTATCTTTCTTATTTTTTAAGCTTCCCAAAAATCCAATTGGAAGATAACTCAAAATGGTCATGAAGTTACTTCACAAACATAACTGACAACCTTAAATCTGCCACTTTCTTAGCTTCTTCCAACATCGGTCCAAGGTTAGACGGCATTGAAGTGGTGTCGAAGAACAACATTTAACATCGAGTGGAGGGGATTAAATGTCAAAGAAGTAATTTTCATTGTCAGTTGCATGTCGATATTTAGAGGATTTTGTTCGACAAAATCAAATGGCTCATCGATGTTGATACTAGGTCAGCTCGATGTCGGTTCGGATCGTTTGACTGTCGACCTCTAGCCTGGATGTTGATTGTACATTTTGTGCCTCTTTTTATGGTTCTATTTTGGATCGGGTTAGTTCCAAAATGAACTGGGCTGGGTCTTAGCCCATTCGGGGTAAGTTTGGAACATCTAAATGCTCATAACTTTTGACCCGTATGCCTGAATCGAATGATTCAAAAACTATTTTTCTTCTTATTTCACATGCAAAATTTTGGCATGAAAATAGGGGATAGTACTGGTCAGCATGGACTGCCTCCAGTGTATGTCCCACTTGTCAGCAATAGAATCTTCTCCCAATGAAGGGGAAAATGAGTTCATTTTCATACCAAATTTGGGTATGGTGAAATAATCCATTATTTAAGCGTCTTGGCACATTTTCGGGATTAATAACCACTTATTATCATGTTTTTCTCTTCAATGGTATTTTGATCATTTTACATGGACAATTCGGTGGACTAGATACAAAGTCTCTCAGCCTCGAAGGATACTCATCATCGTCAGGGCGGCCTCCAAGGTGATAAAATGAGGTGTGTACACTGGTTGCAGTTCCAAATGCGTTTGGATCTAACTCCTCTACTTCCGTAAATGGTACTTCCATCTTACTTCCGTAAAACCTAAGCATGCCACGTGTACAAGAAGCCATCCAATGGCTGAAAATGAAAATTTTCAAAATTTCGTTCAAACCCAACCGGCTCAATAATTACTCAAACCAATCATTCTAAACAACCCAACCCAGCCGGCTCAATAATTACTCAAACCATACCCCAACCCCAAAACCCATCTTCTCTCAAGTCCCTAACCTATACGAGACCCAAACCCATCTATTTCTTATCTTCTTCTTCTTCCTCCCAAAAACGATTTGCAGCCGCTACTCTCTTCTCTTTTTTTCGAAAATTTCAGAGAAGCATTGAGAGATCCTCTTGCTACATCTGCTGGAAACGACCCATCTGCTTCTTATCTTCTTCTTCTTTCTCCCAAAAACGATTGGCAGCCGCTACTCTCTTCTGATTTTGTTTTCAAAAATTTCAGAGAAGCATTGAGAGATCCTCTCACTCCATCTGCTAGAAACGAAGTTGCAAAGACTATAAGCAGCTCTACTACTCTCTTCTGGTTTTTTTTTTCAAAAATTTCAAAGAAGCCGTGAGATCTCCTCTCAATTTATCTACTGGAAACGAAGTTGCAAAGACATCTCCCATCCAATGGCTCGCAATGAGCTTGGCAGCTGCTCCTCTACTCTCTCCTTCTTCTCTTTCGGAAATTTCAAAGCATCCTGCAATCGTCTAGGGTTGGGTTCTCTATTGTATTCAACGAGCTCTTCCTGCTGCAATTGTTCTTCATATGCTTATTTTTCCATACAAATATGTTATTGGAATCAGCTCTTCAGGAAATTGATCAATTTTGTTGTGATGATTCCATTCAAATTAAAAAGATCTCTTTTTAGTTTCTGGGTTTTTGGATGATTTGTCAGGTTACTAGTGCATTCTCTAGTCGTATGTTTTGGAAACTTCATTGCGAAAGCTTATTCATCGTAAAGATGTCACAAATACTACCTTAATTCAGATAAACTTTTCTTTGTGGTCTTGTTGTGTGTGGAAATCTCCGATGCTTGGTTCGCCCACGGATGAGCCTGCAAAGACCAAGTGATGAGCACAAGAGAGCCGGTGTGGCTCCGGCCTAAGACTCTCCGATGCTAAAGTTAGATCACCAGTGCAACAGCGTAACTGCGTAGTGAAAAGCCAGATGAGGAATGGTGCTCCATACCTGGGTATTTATAGAGTGAGGATGAGATGAGGCGGTTGGGAAAGTCCTAGTACAGTAGGAGTCCTTCTTTTGGAAGGCTCTCTCGAGTAGAGCGGAGTGGAGAGCTATTTTTGGGGTCAGGCTCTTATTAAGGTAAGAGTCCATGTAGAGTGTGATTTTGTGTTACGCTGGGATCGTGGCTCGATCCTTATCCCGTGATTCTCGGGATGCGCTGACCTGGCCCCGCGATCCCTGATGGGGCGCTATGGCAGGTTCTGTGGAGGAGGGCTCGGCCTCGGAGGTCGGCCTGGTAGGTCAGCCTTGTTAGTCACCTCGGCCAAGAGTTTATGGCTGACTTGTGTGGGCTCGGCTCAGAGCTCGGCCTCACCCCCGACTGACTTGTGTGAGCTCGGCCTCAGCCCCAGGCTAACTTGTGTGAGCTCGGCTCTGTCAGGTGACCTATCGGAGATTGGGTCGGCCCGATTTCCTGCTCAACTTAGTTCGGCCACGTGGCAGCCTCTGATTGGTGGGGTGTTTTATGCCTCATTACAGGCCCCCCCACTCATCAGGGGTTGGCTCAGCACTGATGAGTGAAGTTTTCAGGTTTGCTTGTAAAAAAGATTTTTGCGGCCGAGCTGAGCTTATTTTTTGCCATGGATTTGACGTTGCACGGTCTAACGGTTGGACGTAAGTACCACGTCAGCAGAGTCATTATGGCAGGCTCGGGAATTCAAAACGTCCTTTGATCTGGATCATTGAATTATGCTGAGCTCTCCTCGACTGTTGGATCAATTCAACCCAAGAGTTATAAATAGGCGACTCCTAACTATTCATTCTTCACTACTCCAAGTTATTGACTTCTCGGCAAGCTCAGATTTCTCAGCTCTGCAGCGCTCGGTGTTTTCTGGTTCGTGATCAGCTTGGCCTTTGCTTCGTTCACATTCAGCTCGTCCTCAGCTCTTCTTCAATCAGTAAGTCTTCTCCGCCCCGTATGTCAGTTGGTAGTAGTCCCATGGGCGAGCTGTTCGCCGGGACGGCAGAGGGCGCGAGTCCGAGCCAAGAGCTCCCCGCTCGTTCTCCCACCATAGACTTGTTGGGCTCGACTTCGGATGAGCCCGATGTAGTGGAGCCTTGTCAGGCCAAGGTGGCCGAGCCTGCGTTGCTCCTAGAGTTTGGCCACGAGGCCCAACCAATTGCCGTGGACCGAGCCAAGAACTCTGGGTCGTCCTCTTCTGATGAGGAGTCAAGTGAGGGAGATTCTTCCAAAGTGGGGGTCAGTTCAGTCAGCTCGACTGCTGACGCCCCTGAGCTCGAAGAAGGGAGTGTCGGCACCGTCCCGAGCACGATCACGGATGCCAAACTCGACTATCTTAGGACGACTTATGCCATCCCCGAGAACATCCAGCTCCGAGCTCCCAACCTCAGGGAGATGGCCTGCTTCATTAGGCCATGGTGAGGTGGCTTTGTACGAGCTGCCTTTCAAATACGCGTTCTGGCTCCCCGTCCTCGGCCTGGTGGACCAGATCTTGGACCACTTCCACCTGTCCCCAGGTCAGCTGGTGCCGAACTCTTGGCTGGCTGTGTACGGCTTCTTCACCCTATTCTGCGAGATGGGCCGAGGTGCGAGCGTGGCGCTCTTCTCTCGGCTTTTTTTCTTGAAGAAGTCTCCTGAGAAAGGGTGGTACTATTTCAACCACCGATCAGGGAAGAGTACGGCTCTGGGCTGCCACAAGTTTTTGGTCAGTACGCCAAGCTTCAATAAGTATTGGAAGCCCCGTTTCTTCTTTGCTTCCATTCCAGACAGCCCTCTCCGAACCGAGTGGAAGGAGATCAACTTGAATTATGTTAACAGGGTATTGCCCCTGACCGAGAACGAGCTGACCTCGCTTGACATGATCCCCCAGCGTCCGCCCTTTGATGTCCTTCAGCTTCAGGACGAGGGGTTTCTTCAGAGGTGGTATATGACCCCTGGTAGGAGCCCGAGCCGAGCCCATTTCTGTTGCCCAAGCTGACCCCTTTACTTAGTCTTCTTTTCTTTTTCAATTTGTTTTTGACATTTGGTTTCTCTTGCAGTAGTCGGCCATATTCCCCCTATGGATACCGCTTGGCTAAAGGCTGAGACCCTTGCGGACCGGAAGAAGAAAAATGCTGAGAAGAAGTCCCGGGATGAGTCCTCCAAGGCCCCCAAGGGCAAGGCCGTGATGTCGAGCCAGCTAGACGCTGTGGTCGGCCTTGAGGCTGAGAAGAGTACGGGCCCAGCGGTGTCTCCGAGGAAAGGGAAGGGCTGGAAATGCGAGAGGAGCCCGCCAAAAGATACAAAGCATCAGAAGCTCTCGGTCAATCTGACGAGTGGTGGCCTTCCGCCCGTGGCTTCACCCCCCAACATCTCCCGATATGTCTTGGGGAGGGCCTCGGCCAGCAACGTTCCTGTGAGGCCGACTTGGCGCCTCTTCCCAGGGGACTCGGCATTGACGTCGGCCGCACATGCCAAGGAATGGCTGGACGCAGGTCGGCTTTCGACTGACAGGGAGAAGCTCGAGGCGTTGTCTGACCCCGAGCTCCTCTCAACATGGTAAGTTTCCTGGTCGGCTCTTGTGATTAGGTCCGACCTGTGTAACCTGTCCTTACTTTTGTTCTAATGCTTTTTTGTAGGGCTTCGCCAAGGCAGTGGAGACCATGCTTCATTTTGAGCGGCTCTTGACCGAGAACCACTCCTTGGGCGTCCAGTGCAAGAAAGCCTACCAGGATGCCCAGGATGCCCAGGATGTCGTTCAGAGGCGTCGGGAGACCCAAGAGAAGCTTACTGCTGCCGAGGCCGAAGTGGAGAGCTCTAGGGCCTAGGTGATCAGGCAGAAGGAGAAGGTTCGGGCTCTGCAGGCTCAGCTCGCCGAGGCGAGGGAGAAGGCCAAGGAGGACCTGGCCCTGGCTCGAGATGAGGTGATCAGCGACTACCTCCAATCGAAGGAGTACGCTGATGTGTGCCATGAGATCAAGAAGCCTCCCTACGTCGAAGGTTTTGAGGCAGGCCGGGCTGATCTCTTGGCCGAGATCAAGGCGGTCTATCTTAATCTCAATCTCTCACATTTTGACGAAGACGCGACTACTTTTGTCGGGGAGTTGGGAGATGAGGAGGGAGCCGAGGTCACCCAAGTTTTGCCCATTGAGGAACCTACGTAGGCCGACCTCTTCGCCCTTGACTTTGAACCCCAAGACCCCCTTGCCAAGCCTACCACCGTGGATGTTGCCGAGGTCGCCTCCAAGTCTACCGCCAAGGAGATTGAGATGTAATTGTTTTTTTTTTTTTTTTTGGGGCCGAACTGCCCTCATTGTAACCATGCCAAGCAGTCGGCCTGTACTGAATAAAAAATCTATTTTTGCCAGAATCTGTCCAAGTGTTTTAGCTCGACATTCTTAGCCTTCTTTTCCTTGTGTATGTTGTTCCCTTTGAGGTTGTGGCCGAACTGACAACCCGTTCCGCTAGCCGAGCTTAGGGACTTGTCTGTTTTTTACCCATGCTTCACGTGGTCGTCGGTTCGGCCATGCCATGCCCGAGGTCAGGGTGGTTTTTGCCTTGGTTAGTTAATTCGTCGTTCCCATCGGTCAGATCAGACCGGCTATCATATAAGCAGATGCGTGGCCGAGCATAATGCCTTAGCTTAGTTTCAAACTTTGTTCGGCTCGGCCAAGGGGAGAGTTTGCTCTTGTTGGTTCAGACATCGGCCAACCTTTATGGGCTGGTCTTGTGACTTGATTGCCGACCTATGAGGGTCGGTCCTTGAGGTCGGCCAGGTCTATGAGGAGTGGTCTTACGACTTGATTGCCGACTTATGAGGGCCGGTCTTTGAGGTCGGTCAGGTCTATGAGGACCGGTCTTACGACTTGGTTGCCAACCTATGAGGGTCGGTCTTCGAGGTCGGCCAGGTCTATGAGGACCGGTCTTACGACTTGGTTGCCGACCTATGAGGGCCGGTCTTTGAGGTCGGCCAGGTCTATGAGGACCGGTCTTACGACTTGGTTGCCGACCTATGAGGGCCGGTCTTTGAGGTCGGCCAGGTCTATGAGGACCGATCTTACGACTTGTTTGCCGACCTATGAGGGTCGGTCTTTGAGGTAGGCCAGGTCTATGAGGACCGGTCTTACGACTTGTTTGCCGACCTATGAGGGCCGGTCTTTGAGGTAGGCCAGGTCTATGAGGACCGGTCTTACAACTTTGATTTAGGAGCTTGCAAATACGTTAAGTGGTGGAGAAAGACTTTATTTAATTGAATCAAACATCGGGGCTGAAGCCGAATACAAGCATGCTCGTTAAAAACCTTGCCGAGCAGAATACTTACGGAAGTTACTAAAAAAATTTCTTCAAATTTTTCGAGTTCTAGGGTGCTTGGAAACTATGTACGGGCCTTTCCAATTTGGTGCTAACTTTCCTTGCTACCTTGGCTGGGGTGCGTTAAGCTTTCTGAGGACAAGGTCCCATTGGCGGAAGTGCCGCTCTTTTAGTCTTGAGTCATAGTACTTTTCCGTCCTCTGTTGGTATGCCGTGTTCTGGAGTAGTGCATTTTCTCGAACTTCGTCGAGGAAGTCAAGGTTGGTCTCAGCCCATCTTCATAGGTCTTCTCATCGAAGTTGAGCACTCGGTATGACGATGCCATAATTTTGACCGGGGCGAGGGCTTCGGTCCTATAAGCGAGGCGAAAAGGGCTCTCCCCGGTTGGTGTTCTTACCATCGTCCTATATGCCCATAGGACACTTGGGAGCTCTTCCACCCATCTTCCCTTGGCCTCATCTAACCTTCTCTTAATGCCGACGAGTAATGTTCGGTTGGACACTTCTACTTGTCCATTTGCTTGTGGATGAGCTACTGAGACGGGCTGGAAGTCAATGTAGAAGTGTTCATAGAACTCTCGGAAGGCCAGGTTATTAAATTACGTGCCATTATCTGTGATGAGCACTTTCGGTAGTCCGAACCGGTAGATGACTTTATCTCAGAAGAATTTCTCAATGTTCTTCTCGGTGATGGTTGCAAGGGGCTCAGCCTCGACCCATTTAGTGAAGTAATCGATCGCCACTACCACGTACTTCCTGTTTCCTGATGCCGGGGTGAAATCTCTGAGAATATCCATTCCCCACATAGCGAAAGGGATTGGGCTCAGCATTAAGGTCAGCTTTGTTGTTGGTCGGCTTGGGATTGGTGCAAACAGCTGGCACTTCTCGCACGTCTTCACATACCTCATGGCTTCTTCTTGCATTCTTGGCCAATAGAATCCTTGTCGAAGTATCTTGCATGTGAGAGCTCGGCCACCCATGTGACTCCCGCATATTCCCTCATACACCTTGGCCAAGGAGTACTCGGCTCCCTTAGGTCCAGGGCATCGAAGAAGAGGGGCCGAGATTGCTCTTTTGTAGAGCACTCCGTCGATCATGGTGTATTTGGCAGCTCGGATCTTAACCTTTCTTGCTTCGTCTCGGTTCTCCGGGAGTAGGTCATTCTCCAAGTAGTTGACAATGGGGTCCAACCAGGTCGGCCCGTCCTCTTTAATGTGCTTTACGCTTTCTTCTTGTAAGGATGGCTACTCCAAGATCTCTATGTACACTGATCGGCTCAGATATTGGAGGTCGGCTTCGGCCAACTTTGACAAGGAGTCAGCCGCGGCATTCTCTTTTCTCGGTATTCGAGTCATCTCAAAGTGCTCGAGTTCGAAAATCAGATCTCGTACTCAGCTCAGGTAAGCTATCATCCTTTCATCTTTTGCCTCATAGTCTCCATTGACCTGGTTGACCACGAGTTGGGAGTCTCCTCGTACCTTCAACCGCTTTACGCCCATTGCCTTGCTGACTCGAAGTCCGGCTAGGAGGGCTTCGTACTCGGCCTCATTGTTCGAGGCGGGGAACTTGAACCTCAGGGCATATTGGATCAGAAATCCCTTGGGGCTCACCAGGATCAGGCCGGCCCCGCTTCCTCTGGAGTTGCTTGAGCTGTCGACACTCATGGTCCAGGCCGGGTCAGCCGTAGCCCCAGCCTCTTATGCTATTTTTTCTTCCCCGACTTCGAGGTCGGGCCTTGTGCCTTTGGCAATGAAGTCGGCAAGGGCTTGTCCTTTTATCGCCGTATTTGGACTATAGCTTATATCGTACTCACTCAGCTCAACTGCCCAGGTGATCAGCCGTCCCTAAACGTCGGGTTTGTGTAATATCTTCTTGAATGGCTGGTCGGTCAGTACCGCGATTGGATGAGCTTGGAAGTATGGCCTTAGCTTCCTTGCGGCCGTAACAAGGGCGAATGCTACTTTCTCGAACCCGGAGTATCTTGTCTCGGCGTCGACAAGAACGTGGCTGATGTAGTATATGGGTTTTTGAGTTTGACTTTCTTCCCTAACCAACACCGCGCTGACCGCTACCGGGGTAGCGGCTAAGTAAACTTGAAGCTCCTCTTTTAGCTCGAGTCGACTTAGAAGAGGCAGGTTCTCCAAGTATTTCTTCAGCTCTTCAAAAGCTTGCTGGCTTCGTCCGACCATATAAAGTCCTTCGGGTTCCGGATGTTCTTGAGGGCCTTAAAGAACGGCAGCCACTTATCGCCCGACCTTGACATGAATCGTGCCAATGCCGCCACTCGCCCGTTCAGCCTTTGTACTTCTCAAATCATCCTTGGAGGGCTCATCTCTTGGATGGCCCTGATTTTTTTTGGATTGGCTTCGATGCCTCTGACAGAGACCATGAAGCCGAGGAACTTTCTCGAGGTCACGCCGAATGCACACTTGGCGGGGTTCAGCTTCATTTGGTTCTTCCTCAATACGCCAAAGGCTTCTTCCAGGTCGACCAAGTGGTGTTCGGCCTTCAAGCTCTTCACCAACATGTCGTCCACGTAGACTTCCATGTTTCTTCCGACCTGCTAGCGGAATATATAGTTCATGAGCCGCTGATATGTCGCTCTGGCATTTTTCAATCCGAACGGCATGACCTTGTAGTAAAAAATTTTTTGGTCGGTTTGGAATGCCGTGTATGGCTCATCCTCCTCATGCATCATGATTTGGTTGTAGCCGGAATATCCGTCCATAAAACTCAGCATCTCGTGATCGGCTATGGCATCGATCAAGAGGTCGATCCGAGGTAGCGAGTACTCATCTTTTGGATAAGCCTTGTTGAGGTCGATGTAGTCGACACACATTCTCCATTTCCCGTTCGGCTTGGGGACCATGACCACGTTAGCCAGCCAGGTCGGGAATTTTTCTTCTCGGATGAACCCTGATCGGCGGAGCTTCTCCACCTCTTCTTTGATTGCGGTTTGCCAATCAAGGGCGTAGTTCCTTCTCTTCTGCCGAATTGGTTTTTGGCTTGGATCTATGTGGAGTCGGTGTTCAGCTATATGCCTGGGTATGCCCGACATGTCGGCAGCTGACCAGGCAAAGACATCGGCGTTCGCCCTTAAGAAAATTCCGAGCTGATTCCTTTGATCTTCATTCAGCAATGATCCGAGCTGGACCACCTTTGCTAGGTCCTCATCGCTGAGGGGGAATGGGGTCAGGTCTTCCATGGGTCGTCCTCTCCTCTCGATGAGCTCATCCCGCCGATCCTCAGGGAGGTGTTCGACGCACATTGCCATTCCTTGGACATTGCCTTTATTTTGCTTGACAAAAGTAGCATAGCACTCCCGTGCCTTCTTCTGGTCGCCTCGGACTTCGCCGATACCGTTCTCGGTGGGGAACTTCATCTTCAAGTGCGTCGGGGAGATGATGGCTTGGAGAGCGGTCAGTGAAGGGCGGCCTAGTATGGCGTTGAAAGCCACTACCGACCGTACTACCATGAGTTTGACCTGGATCGTCGCCTAGCATGGAGCTTATCCGATCGTGACCAGCAGGTCGATTGAACCCTTAATGGTCGCGGCAGCACCTGAGAACCCATGAAGTGAGGTGCCCTCCGGCTTGAGCGCTTCGTCGCCTAAGCCAAATTACCGATACGCGTCTAACGACATAAGGTCCACGGATGCGCCAATATCGACCAATACTCGATGGATGGGTCTCTTCGCAATTTCTACCTGCATCACTGAAGCATCATCATGAGGCAAACTTATACCTTCGAGGTCGACTTCGGTGAAGGAGATCGTCGCCACTGGCTTGAGCTTCTTGGTGGGCATCTCGGCGACTCTGAAAAACCGCGCGTTTGTCTTGGCCTTTCGAGTAGTCTCTTGTCCGGGCCCTCCGAGGATGGTGTATATGGGAGCTCCCTTGTCACTGCTCGGCCCGGACCCGTCCTCTTTCTTCTCAGCTCAGGCTTTATCTTCATCTCGCTCGATTCGCCTATTTTCGGGCCTCGGCTTGGTTCTTCTTTGATCGTGCTCTTCAGGTCGTCGACCCCCACGCTCTTCACGGCCTCCCTTGACATATTGCTTCAAGTGGCCCGCTTTTATCAGCTCTTTGATTTCTCTTTTCAGCTGATAACAATCCTCAGTGTCATGACCGGTGTCCTTGTGGAATTGACAATATTTGTTGGGATTCCGAGATGACCCCGCTGGCATAGGTAGGGGTCGACAAATGTACCCACCGTACTGTATTTGCATCAAAATCTCCTTACGTGAGGTATTCAGCGGGGTGTAATAGGGGCTCCGAGCTCGATCTGATCTCTCAGCTCGGTGATCCGTCCTGGGCCGTTTGTCTTCCTTACGGTCATCGATTGTCGGCCTATTCTTATCGGCTCGGCCTTCATTTCCCTTTCGAGCCTGGAGAACCTCGTCCATATTTACAAATTCATTACACCTCTCCAAGAGCTCGACCAAGTTTCTGGTCGACTTTCAGGCCAAGTCCTTGATGAGGTCCATGTCGACGAGCCCATTGCTCATAGCCGTATGGGCCGTGGCCTCATCCAAATCCTTGATGTCTAAGGATTCCTTGTTGAAGCGGGAGACGAATGCTCGGATCGACTCGTCGGACCTTTGCTTCACGCTGAGGAGGTTGACCGTTGTCTTCTTATGTTTCATACTACTCTAGAAGCGCGTAACGAAGGCTTGACAGAGTTGAGCGAAGCTTGTTATGGAGTTCGGCGGCAACCAGGAGAACCATGAGGTCGCTGCGCCCTTAAGGGATGCAGGGAAAGCTCGACAAGAAATAATCTCGGTTCCCCCGTACATGGTCATCATCGCATTAAAGTAGTTGATGTAATTCGTCTGGTCGGCAGTCCCTTCATAGCGGTCGAAGGGGGGAGGTTTGAACCCGATTGGTAGCGGCACGGTCATGATCTCAGGAGGATAAGGGTGACGCCCGACCAGCGAATAGGCATCTGGGGTCGCTTATTTTTTCAATCCCTCCACTTGCTCCGCCAAGTCTCGTAGCCGCCTCTCCATCTCGATTTCAGGTGCTCGGACGCTTGGCTCATCCACCCGGTACAAATTATTTTGCTCGCTCAGCCTACCATTTGGCTCTTCAGCCCGAGGTCGGTAGGCTCGGTCGTCCCGTTGTGGTCGGCCATTCTGGTCAGCTCGGTCAGCACCATCCCTCCTTGTTCTTCTTTCCACCTGGAAGTTGGACCCATGGGGGCTCCCCTGTTGTTCTTCTCAGGGAGGCGAGCTTTGACGTCGGGGGTTATGACGAGATCCTTCTCCTTATCTCGTAACATGTCTCCCATTCGGCTTGTTCCTCTGTTCTCGGACTCCCCTCGACTGCCCGTCCTTTCTGAGCCGTCCAAAAATTACTGACCTCCTCATTATCGAGCCTGCTGGTTCAATTTCCTACCCTGTTCCCAGGCTTCGATGATGCTCTTGCTCATCCCGTCGAGCGCCTCTGCTAAGGCACGGAGGAGGAGTCTTCTGACGAGACGGGTGTGAGGACGCGGCTTGGCCCTACGTCGGCCACCATTTTGCTGCAAGTTTCTCTCTGCGCGGACCTGGGCTAGAGGGGGCGCGACCAGTGGTTGGCCCATCAGCCCGCCCCGGGCCATCTGGTTTATGAAGGTAAGCAGCATCTCGTTGGTGTGGAGCATCTGCAGCTGCAAGTCCATAACTTACCGATTATTTGCCGGGGCTTCAAGGTCCAAACTCTCTGGTAAGGGCAGCAGCACTGGTAGGCCCAACCCGCCCAAGTTTGGCTCGGCCTGTACCCGGTCAGCAGCGGCTGTGGCTAGCCCACCGCCCCCATTCCCACCCTCTGGTGGGGGAATGGGATTGATCGTGGTGTTCGTGATGGGCTGCGTACCCCCCACCGGAGGGGGTCTTCTGTTCACCCCCTGCCGCGAGGCTTCAGGGGGCGGTGATCGCCTCGTCTGCCCAACGGGCTGGGGCTCGTCTGCATGGGAAGTCGAGCCATGCTATCCTGATCTCGTGTGCACCATTATTGTTGATTTTGAAGTTGGTAGAAACGACGATGACTTATTGATGTCGTTCCGACAGACGGTGCCAAATCTGTTGCGTGTGGAAATCTCTGATGCTTGGTTCGCCCACGGATGAGCCTGCAAAGACCAAGTGATGAGCACAAGAGAGTCGGTGTGGCTCCGACCTAAGACTCTCCGATGCTAAAGTTAGATCACCAGTGCAACAGCATAACTGCGTAGTGAAAAGCCAGATGAGGAATGGTGCTCCATACCTGGGTATTTATAGAGTGAGGATGAGATGAGGCGGTTGGGAAAGTCCTAGTATGGTAGGAGTCCTTCTTTCGGAAGGCTCTCTCGCCTAGAGCAGAGTGGAGAGCTATTTTTGGGGTCGGGCTCTTATTAAGGTAAGAGTCCATGTAGAGTGTGATTTCGTGTTGCGCTGGGATCGTGGCTCGATCCTTATCCCATGATTCTCGGGATGCGCTGACGTGGCCCCGCGATCCCCGGTGGGGCGCTATGGCAGCTTCTGTGGAGGAGGGCTCGGCCTCAGAGGTCAGCTTAGGAGGTCGGCCTGGTAGGTCGGCCTTGTCAGTCACCTCTGCCTGGGAGGTCGGCCCGAGAGGTTGGTCTCGATAGTCAGCTCGGCCAAGAGTTTATGGCTGACTTGTGTGGGCTCGGCTAGGAGCTCGACCTTAGCCCCGGCTGACTTGTGTGAGCTCGGATCAGAGCTCGGCCTCAGCCCCCGACTAACTTGTGTGAGCTCGGCTTTGTTAGGTGACCTATCGGAGATCGGGTCTGCCCGGTCTCCTACTCAGCTCAGTTCGGTTCTTGGACTGACCTCAGGTCGGCCACGTGGCAGCCTCTGATTGGTGGGGTGTTTTATGCCTCATCAGGTCTGAAAAATATTTTCCATTTGTCGTGTGTCTCTCTTTTTTTTCAGAGATGGTATTCATCTTTCTTCTGATGGAAGCAAAATAGTTGTGGAAGAGATACTAAAGGTCCTCAAGGAAACCGAGTGGGAACCATGTTTACACTGGAAGTCTTTGCCAACTGAATTTTCTGAGGATTCCCCATGTGATCCCGTTGCATCCGATGGCAAGAATACTATAAACCTTTCAGAATTGACTTTTCATACGAAGATTCAATGGGATTAAATCCAGGAAAGATATTTGCTTTTGTCTACAGGATGGTGGTGATTATGCAGAGTGAAAACGAAAGAAAGAAAAAAAAAAGTTGTAATGTTCTGTTCTACCATTTAAGGCATATATCAAGAGGAAGTGTACCTTGGATTAGGGCATTACATTTAAAATTTATACACAAATTAAATCCATCCATAGACAGAACAAAGCAAACGATGGGCCCCTTAAGTTATTGATCTGTTTTATTACCTCCTTTCTCTAAGTAGTGCACATTTGTTGGGTGCACCATTTTATGATGACTCAAATCTAAATTTATATTCAAGTTACATCCATCTGTGATGCTTAGTTTAATAAGAAATTGAGAGCTAAGATTAATTAGGTCAGATTGTGTTGCTAACTAAAGAAGTGTGCAACTCCCCACAATTGAAACCTTGACTGCAAATTTGCAACTACACCTGAAGATTCACCCTACCAATTTCATAGTAATTTGCAAGTCACCTGTTGTTCTAGATGAATACGAATACAAACCTTGATCTCTCAATGCATCTCTGAAATTTTCACAAAAAAAAAATCAGAAGAGTAGCGGATGCCAATCATTTTTGGGAGGAAGAAGAAGAAGATAAGAAATAGAAGGGTCGTTTCCAGTAGATGTAGCAAGAGGATCTCTCAATGCTTCTCTAAAATTTTCGAAAAAAAGAGAAGAAGAGAGTAGCGGCTGCAAATCATTTTTGGGAGGAAGAAGAAGAAGAAGATAAGAAATAGATGGGTTTGGGTCTCCTATAGGTTAAGGATTTGAGAGAAGATGGGTTTTAGGGTTGGGGTTTGGTTTGAGTAATTATTGAGCCGGTTGGGTTTGAACGAAATTTTGAAATTTTTTGAATATTTTCATTTTCAGCCATTGGATGGCTTCTTGTACATGTGGCGTGTTTAGGTCTTACGAAAGTAAAATGGAAGTACCATTTACGAAAGTAGAGGAGTCGAATCCTTACATAGGGAGGCTAAAGGCTACATTCACTAACTCATTGACATTGACAGACTATGGTGGGGAAGAAGACATAAACTAAAATTGCTTCTAAAGATGTTGTTCCAAAACAATGTTAGAGAATGAGCAAGACATCCTCTCTTTATATAGGAGAGGAAGAGACACCACTAAGAGATGTCTCCAAAAAATATGCCCCAAATCATGTCTTTTCTCACAAGGCTTGTTCGTTAGTCACTCAAACAAGTCTTCCAATAGACACATTCATTGGCTATTTAGGTGTATATTAGAAAAGGACTCAACACTCTAACACACCCAACAAAAATATATTTTGAATCTTTAATTAAAAAACATTAAAAATACAACAAATTTTGGTGTCAAATGACGTGGGATTTGAAGGAATGTGATGGTTGAAGTGAGAAATTTGAGGATTTTTGTGCTTTCTATGGAGAGTAGGGATGGAGGAAAAGGTTAGGGTTTGGTATTGGATGAGAAATGAAAAAAGACTAAGCTCGAATAAGGTGAGACTTGGTATTATCAGGACACGAATGTTGTTCGGAACAACGACGGATTTACTACAATCATACATGATCACCACACGTTGTTGTAGGAGGAGTTGGAAGTTGAGGTGAAGAAGTGTATAAACACTTCTCGTGTTACCAAGGGCCTTCCTACCCTACAAAATCATGCTCTGCAATTAAAAAAAAAACACTTCTAACTCAACATCCCATTTACGATCCGTAAATATTTTGATATTTTTTTTAAAAATCTTACTTTATTTGAATAATCTTTTTTTTTCCAGAATAAGAATAAGGAAAGAGAGAGTCTATATCCTATATCGATCATAGGATCAATCTATGAAGAAGTAAATTCTCGCAACATCTCTTGCTTCTGGTTGCGAACGGATCCTCGGTAGAGGAGTAGAAGTGCTGGTCGCCTTCAGTTAATTTGGTTGTGCCTACTATTACCTACCGTAGGACCTCCGTCGCACTGTCAAGTCCTTCCTGTCGAATATCAATTTTTTTTATAGGCTAGTACTTGCGAAGCGTAGAGTTGGGTCTTTATTTCAGTGATTTTTATCCCCTAGTTTGGTAACCCAAAGGCGTGGTAGCGGGTGAAAAGATCTGTAGCCACCGTAGCCACCTAGAAACGATTCTTGTTCTCAATGATTTCTCCTAAAGGACCCACCCCAGCTTTTGATGTGTCTAAGTTGGACTTCCACTGCCAAGGTTCCAGCCCCTAATGATGGAAATCGAGCCGTCACCTTGATGAGCACATTTATGTGTGAAATCTTAGGGCATAAAGCATACATTTTACAACATTGGATAGAGTTACTCGATGCTTTCTTGTGCTTTTCAGGTTTTAGGTGAATTCTTGTGAAAATGGAGGAGATGATGCTAAGGAGATGTTTTTTAAGCTATTTAGAGGTGTTAATGGCATGGATGCGTAGCCCATCGAGTCAGCTTCGCAACGGTTCAAACGGTACATGATTTCGAGTTGAAACGAAGAAGTTACGGTCGTTTCCGTAACGAAGCGCGAAAATGGTCTGTAGGGGTTTATTTGCAATTATTGACAGTCGGCCGGAGACAAAGTGAAGCGAAAGTTCAGATTCTAGGGGCCTTAACGTAATAACCAGAAGTTATATTTCCTGTACCCGAAAGATTCCATTTGGAGGGCTCTGGACAGTCCAACTTCAACTTGAGATATCTTTGGCTCCCGAACTCCAAATTGGACGAAATTTGGGTCTATTTTGGGTGATTTTTCGCAAGGAACACAATGGTGAGGCTTATATAATCATCCCATGCTCCACGTTTTCTGAAAGATAGAATGGGTATTTTATTTATTCTTGAAGGAATCCTAGTCATCACCCTTACTCTCTCTCTCCTCCAACTTCTCAAGGGCACTTCTGCAATTTTACTTGGGATAGATTTATTTTGAAAGATATTCTCTCACCTATGGAAAGTTGAAAAGTCAAAGCATCTTTGATTTTATTGCTTGGGGAAGATATCTACAAAGAAAAGGAAGCACTTGTTAGAATTGAAAGGTTTACTATTCTAGAAATAAAAGTTCTATGTAAACAATTTTCTCTTCTTCTTCTTTCTATTTTTTTTCTATTTTCTTCGGATTCAAGGCATTGTAAAAGAGGAAGGAGAAGAGAATATTCTCTTTTCTTAAGGAATATTTCTCCTACACTTCCCTCTTCTCTCTTCTCTTCTCTTCCCCCTATAAATACCCCTTGCCCTTTGGGTTGTAAGAAGTTAGTTTTTTTAGTTCAATTTTTAGTTAGTTTCTAGTTCAATTTTAATTCAGTTTTTTAGTGTAATTTTTACTTCATTCACTTAATGAAATTTTCTCTTCTTTTCCTATTTTTGGCTTAAGTTCTTACTTTTGATTTCAAGTTCTTAGTTTTGATTTCATAAGTCTAGTTTAATGGTTGTAATAGTTGTAGTTTAAAGCTTCCTAGTCTAAGTTCCTATGTTGATGACAAGACATGGAGATTTAGAAGAGGAAGCCATGGTGAGTTTATTCAAGTATTCAAGCACATCAAGGTATCTCATTCTCTAAACCCTTAATCTCATTCTCCCTCTCCTCTATTTCTCTCTATCTTCTTCTTCTTCTCCCTCTATTTCTTTTATTTTTTTTTATATGGTTGTGGTTTGTGGATGCACTTTTATTCCCTTATTCCTTTTTATGTGGTTATTATGTGTGGCTGTATTTTTATTCCTTTCAATTTGCGTTAGTTTGATAGGTTAGATGCTCATGTGTTAGGACGCCAATTTAATCCCTTAATTTTGTTAGATGCTTATGAGTTAAGATGCATTAATTTTCATTAATTTAATTAGTTTAATTTAACACTTTAATTTGGTTCACTTTGCATTACTTTTAAGTTAATTAAATAGAGTGGCGTATATCTCCTCGTGTTCGACCCGTAGCTACGATTGACCCGTACGCTTGCGATTTTATTTTAACTCAAACAAGTTTTTGGCGCCGTTGCCGGGGAGATTATTGACCACTTTATTTTTTTTATTTTTAAGTAATTCGAAGTGCTTTAGTTTCTTCTCTTTCTCCTCTTTCTTTAAAAAAAAAAAAAAAAAAAAAAAAAAAAAATTTTTGAAAACCTCCTCTTGTTTCTCTTCTGTTTCAAATAGTGTGCGCCCAGTCTAAAGTCCTTCATATGCCCAAACCCAGCCAATCTTGGTGCCCCTTGATTCGTTTGGTGGTTTGGATTGACATGTGACTTATCTTTGGAGGTGACCACTCTTGATAACAGGAAAGCGACATAGCGAGAGCGTTGGAAACATAAACGTATAGTAGTCCTCCACCCTATATCAAAATCCATTTGGAGTCGCCCGTAGGTGGCTCGTGAAGACTATACGGGTTCCCTTGCTGTCAACCTATATGGCAACCTTACAGCTTTGGAACCATTGTTTCGATTTCTGAGGGATAAATGCACTATCTACCTTGGGCTCCCTCTTGTTTTTAGTATTTTTTTTTTTTTCTAGTCTTTTATTTTTCTTTAAACTTTTTTTTATGGGAGACCTCAATTTGGGATAGGCGGTTAATTTAGAATAATGGGAGATACACTTTCATATAAGACTTTGGGGGAAAGATGGACCTATACTAAGGCAACCATGATTTTGAAGGAAATGTTTAAACAGGTTAGGGAAGCCAAAAGTAGTGAGATAGAGAACAATTTTGCACCACCCCAGTACAATTTTGCTCCCCAACCCAACTATGGGCTTTCGGGAAATTTAAATTGATCACATCCCCAGACTATCCATGTTATGGAAGGATGCCCTAATCTTTATGGGGGTCGCTATGGTAATGAGAATATGAGTCCTCAATTTCAATACAATTCTTTAATTTGGCACTTACAATCACGGGTGGAGTGATCATCCCTATTTCTTGTGGGATCAATGGAATAACCAAGCTGGACCACCCAATTTTCAATATCATGGTCAGTTTGGTCCTCCATTGCCAACCCTCCATTAATCTCAATGGACCACCTCTCCTTGAACCATATCACCAACGCCTTGAGTTTCAAAACATGGGTGAGGAGACCAGACTGAATGAGCTTGAGAAATACATAGACCTTCTCACAAGCCAAAATACCATGGAGAAGCAACTCTCTCAACTGATAACCATGGTGCAAGAGGAGGAAACGGGTACATTACCTAGGCAGCCTGAACCGCCCCATCCCCAATTTAATGATATTGAAAGTCCACCACCCCAATTTGAGGTTAATGAGAATCACTCCCAACAAGATGCTTTTCATGACAATTTATTTGTTGAGATTGAGTCTCCTAAAGATATTAGTGACGCGAGGTTTGAGTTAAAATAAAACCGCAAGCGTACAGGTCAATCGTAGCTACGGGTCGAACACGAGGAGATATACGCCACTCTATTTAAATAACTTAAAAGTAATGCAAAGTGAACCAAATTAAAGTGTTAAATTAAACTAATTAAATTAATAAAAATTAATGCATCCTAACTCATAAGCATCTAACAAAATTAAGGGATTAAATTGGCGTCCTAACACATGAGCATCTAATCTATCAAACTAACGCAAATTGAAAGGAATAAAAATACAGCCACACATAATAACCACATAACAAGGAATAAGAGAATAAAAGTGCATCCACAAACCACAACCATATAAAAAAAATAAAAGAAATAGAGGGAGAAGAAGAAGAAGATAGAGAGAGATAGAGGAGAGGGAGAATGAGATTAAGGGTTTAGAGAATGAGATACCTTGATGTGCTTGAATACTTGAATAAACTCACCATGGCTTCCTCTTCTAAATCTCCATGTCTTGTCATCAACATAGGAACTTAGACTAGGAAGCTTTAAACTACAACTATTACAACCATTAAACTAGACTTATGAAATCAAAACTAAGAACTTGAAATCAAAACTAAGAACTTAAGCCAAAAATAGGAAAAGAAGAGAAAATTTCATTAAGTGAATGAAGTAAAAATTACACTAAAAAACTGAATTAAAATTGAACTAGAAACTAACTAAAAGTTGAACTAAAAAAACTAACTTCTTACAACCCAAAGGGCAAGGGGTATTTATAGGGGGAAGAGAAGAGAAGAGAGAAGAGGGAAGTGTAGGAGAAATATTCCCTAAGAAAAGAGAATATTCTCTTCTCCTTCCTCTTTTACAATGCCTTGAATCCTAAGAAAAAAGAAAAAAAATAGAAAGAAGAAGAAGAGAAAATTGTTTACATAGAACTTTTATTTCTAGAAAAGTAAACTTTCAATTCTAACAAGTGCTTCCTTTTCTTTGTAGATATCTTCTCCAAACAATAAAATCAAAGATGCTTTGACTTTTCAACTTTCCATAGGTGAGAGAATATCTTTCAAAATAAATCTATCCCAAGTAGAATTCCAGAAGTGCCATTGAGAAGTTGGAGGAGAGAGAGAGTAAGGGTGATGACTAGGATTCCTTCAAGAATAAATAAAATACTCATTCTATCTTTCAGAAAACGTGGAACATGGGTTGCTTATATAGGCCTCACCATTGTGTTCCTTGCGAAAAATCACCCAAAATAGACCCAAATTTCGTCCAATTTGGAGTTCGGGAGCCCAAGATATCTCAAGTTGAAGTTGGACTGTCCAGAGCCCTCCAAATGGAATCTTTCGGGTACAGGAAATATAACTTCTGGTTATTACGTTAAGGCCCCTAGAATCTGAACTTTCGCTTCACTTTGTCTCCGGCCGACTGTCAATAATTGCAAATAAACCCCTACAGACCATTTTCGCGCTTCGTTACGGAAACGACCGTAACTTCTTCGTTTCAACTCGAAATCATGTACCGTTTGAACCGTTGCGAAGCTGACTCGATGGGCTACGCATCCATGCCATTAACACCTCTAAATAGCTTAAAAAACATCTCCTTAGCATCATCTCCTCCATTTTCACAAGAATTCACCTAAAACCTGAAAAGCACAAGAAAGCATCGAGTAACTCTGTCCAATGTTGTAAAATGTATGCTTTATGCCCTAAGATTTCACACATAAATGTGCTCATCAGATTTCCCCACACTTGAACGTTACTTGTCCTCAAGTAAAGCAAAAGAAAAACTAACCTAGAATGCAGAAAATCCTAACTCACTTTCGTAGGAATCACGGTTGCACTTAGCATGTGCAACAAGCCTTTAAACCCCTAGGTTACCCCTAGTGGACGAGTTATGTCTCGTGGGTGTTTGCAGTGAATATACACCCAAAATTCAATTGTAAATGAATACTGTAAATTTTAATCATGGCATAAGTAGGACAAATGCACATAATCCCAAAAAGTGTTCAACTAAAGATCAAGGAGCCAAAGGTTCCCCCACACTTGAATTTTATCACCCCACATCAATTCAAGTAAAAAGCATGCATCAAGTTCAAGGGATCTCCTCATATTTTCTGAACACTACTCACCTTCAAGTAAACCCCCTCATAGCATCGATGGAACCAAAGACTTAGGCATTGAGTATTGTTGACCATACTTTCTTCTTTTTTTCAGGCATTAAGGCAAAAGTTTTTTTTTTTCCTCAACCACAAACTCTATTTGTACTCTACTACTATTCTCTAAATGACATGGCGGAGCATACACCAGACACCCAAATACTTGGTAGCTTCACTTTTTGCATATATCCATAGAGACTTTGAGACATTGATGCAAGAGTTTTTTGAGTTTCCTTCCAAGGAATTTCGATCAAGTCACCCTGCTTCATGAGGCACAGTGCCCTGTCTAGTCCCAAGGAATTCCACTTTCTTTTCTGTTCCTTTTTTTTTTTTCTTATTTTTTTTTTCATTCACTTCCACTTTCATGCCTTGCCTTGCCACAAACAACTTGGTCTCAACTACTAGCCAAAAGATCAAAGGGTCCATAAAACACATAGAGGAATCTAGCCATCAAATGAAATAATGCTCATATTTTCAAACTCAATCCCCATCATCGAATACAAACCAACTACCATCCTTGAAAATGGATTTTTTATTATTTCGCATGCTAGGACACCTAATTTCCTCTTTCTCTCGTTTTGCAATCAAAGAGACATATGCACAAAACCAAACTATTGCCACAATCAAAATTCACCAATTAAGCCCAACATCCCCCCCACACTTAATTCATGCAGTGTCCTCAATGCATGCATAAAAGAAAGAATAAGGACAAGGGAGGAGATGAAGAGGCTTACCAGATATAATCAACAAAGAGGATCATGAAGAGTCATGAGCTCTACAAAAAGTGCTAGGAGCAGCAATAGAAATCTCAATCCATGGCCAGTAAATGGAGAAATAGCTTTCGAACCAGAAAATACTCGACCATGAATTTTAGTAAGCGAGAAATAATACGAAAGTTAAGCACAACTGAGAAATATCCAATAGAAAAATCTGTCCTTATGGGACAGTGAAAAATGAAGGCAATAAAACTCAGGCCATAAATCCTTCCCTTCTCTCCCATTTGCAATGTAGAATACCTATCATTATTTGAAGAACCAATCAAAAATGGATCACAATAAACATAAAAAGGATTATGAATAACCTCATCTAAATAATCATAAAAAATTGGAGGTTTACTCAAGTCAATCCTAGCAATACAACTATCCGCTCTTTGTATAACTTGGTTTGCCAAATAAGGATCATGGAAATATGCTTGAAAGGCATTATGACTAACATTGTCCTCCTCAATAAAATCGTCAAACCTAGGAGGTTTGGACAAATCAACATGTGAGACAATGGAATCCTCAAAATGACAATTATCTAAGTTTTCCAAAGAGAGAGGGGGAGATCGAATTTCCTGTTTTTCTATGTTATCATGAAAATCTGATTCTAAATCAATAAATTCACTAGGCTCACTAAAATCAAAATTTTCAGGCAAAAAATGGACTTCCCCAGGTAGCTCATCAAACCTCGCGTCACTAATATCTTTAGGAGACTCAATCTCAACAAATAAATTGTCATGAAAAGCATCTTGTTGGGAGTGACTCTCATTAACCTCAAATTGGGGTGGTGGACTTTCAATATCATTAAATTGGGGATGGGGCGGTTCAAGCTGCCTAGGTAATGTACCCGTTTCCTCCTCTTGCACCATGGTTATCAGTTGAGAGAGTTGCTTCTCCATGGTATTTTGGCTTGTTGTGAGAAGGTCTATGTATTTCTCAAGCTCATTCAGTCTGGCCTCCTCACCCATGTTTTGAAACTCAAGGGGTTGGTGATATGGTTCAAGGAGAGGTGGCCCATTGAGATTTAATGGAGGGTTGGGCAATGGAGGACCAAACTGACCATGATATTGGAAATTGGGTGGTCCAGCTTGGTTATTCCATTAATCCCACAAGAAATAGGGATGATCACTCCACCCGTGATTGTAAGTGCCAAATTAAAGAATTGTATTGAAATTGAGGACTCATATTCTCATTACCATAGCTACCCCCATAAAGATTAGGGCATCCTTCCATAACATGGATAGTCTGGGGATGTGACCAATTTAAATTTCTCGAAAGCCCATAGTTGGATTAGGGAGCAAAATTGTACTGGGGTGGTGCAAAATTGTTCTCTATCTCACTACTTTTGGCTTCCCTAACCTGTTTAAACATTTCCTCCAAAATCATGGTTGCCTTAGTATAGGTCCATCTTTCCCCCAAAGTCTTATATGGAAGTGTATCTCCCATTATTCTAAATTAACCACCTATCCCAAATTGAGGTCTCCCATAAAAAAAAGTTTAAAGAAAAATAAAAGACTAGAAAAAAAAAAAAATACTAAAAACAAGAGGGAGCCCAAGGTAGATAGTGCATTTATCCCTCAGAAATCGAAACAATGATTCCAAAGCTGTAAGGTTGCCATATAGGTTGACAGCAAGGGAACCCGTATAGTCTTCACGAGCCACCTACGGGCGACTCCAAATGGATTCTGATATAGGGTGGAGGACTACTATACGTTTATGTTTCCAACGCTCTCACTATGTCGCTTTTCTGTTATCAAAGGTGGTCACCTCCAAAGATAAGTCACATGCCAATCCAAACCACCCAACGAATCAATGGGCACCAAGATTGGCTGGGTTTGGGCATATAAAGGACTTTAGACTGGGCGCACACTATTTGAAACAGAAGAGAAACAAGAGGAGGTTTTCAAAATTTTTTTTTTTTTTTTTTTTTTTTAAAAGAAAGAGGAAAAAGAGAAGAAACTAAAGCACTTCGAGTTACTTAAAAATAAAAAAAATAAAGTGGTTAATAATCTCCCCGGCAACGGCGCCAAAAATTTGTTTGAGTTAAAATAAAACCGCAAGCGTACGGGTCAATCGTAGCTACGGGTCGAACACGAGGAGATATACGCCACTCTATTTAAATAACTTAAAAGTAATGCAAAGTGAACCAAATTAAAGTGTTAAATTAAACTAATTAAATTAATGAAAATTAATGCATCCTAACTCATAAGCATCTAACAAAATTAAGGGATTAAATTGGCGTCCTAACACATGAGCATCTAACCTATCAAACTAACGCAAATTGAAAGGAATAAAAATACAGCCACACATAATAACTACATAAAAAGGAATAAGGGAATAAAAGTGCATCCACAAATCACAACCATATAAAAAAAATAAAAGAAATAGAGGGAGAAGAAGAAGAAGAAGATAGAGAGAGATAGAGGAGAGGGAGAATGAGATTAAGGGTTTAGAGAATGAGATACCTTGATGTGCTTGAATACTTGAATAAACTCACCATGGCTTCCTCTTCTAAATCTCCATGTCTTGTCATCAACATAGGAACTTAATAACCACATAAAAAGGAATAAGGGAATAAAAGTGCATCCACAAATCACAACCATATAAAAAAATAAAAGAAATAGAGGGAGAAGAAGAAGAAGATAGAGAGAGATAGAGGAGAGGGAGAATGAGATTAAGGGTTTAGAGAATGAGATACCTTGATGTGCTTGAATACTTGAATAAACTCACCATGGCTTCCTCTTCTAAATCTCCATGTCTTGTCATCAACATAGGAACTTAGACTAGGAAGCTTTAAACTACAACTATTACAACCATTAAACTAGACTTATGAAATCAAAACTAAGAACTTGAAATCAAAACTAAGAACTTAAGCCAAAAATAGGAAAAGATGAGAAAATTTCATTAAGCGAATGAAGTAAAAATTACACTAAAAAACTGAATTAAAATTGAACTAGAAACTAACTAAAAATTGAACTAAAAAAACTAACTTCTTACAACCCAAAGGGCAAGGGGTATTTATAGGGGAAGAGAAGAGAAGAGAGAAGAGGGAAGTGTAGGAGAAATATTCCCTAAGAAAAGAGAATATTATCTTCTCCTTCCTCTTTACAATGCCTTGAATCCTAAAAAAAAAGAAAAAAATAGAAAGAAGATCCTAACTCACTTCGTAGGAATCACGGTTGCACTTAGCATGTGCAACAAGCCTTTAAACCCCTAGGTTACCCCTAGTGGACGAGTTATGTCTCGTGGGTGTTTGCAGTGAATATACACCCAAAATTCAATTGTAAATGAATACTGTAAATTTTAATCATGGCATAAGTAGGACAAATGCATATAATCCCAAAAAGTGTTCAACTAAAGATCAAGGAGCCAAAGGTTCCCCCACACTTGAATTTTATCACCCCACATCAATTCAAGTAAAAAGCATGCATCAAGTTCAAGGGATCTCCTCATATTTTCTGAACACTACTCACCTTCAAGTAAACCCCCTCATAGCATCGATGGAACTAAAGACTTAGGCATTGAGTATTGTTGACCATACTTTCTTCTTTTTTTCAGGCATTAAGGCAAAAGTTTTTTTTTTTCCTCAACCACAAACTCTATTTGTACTCCACTACTGTTCTCTAAATGACATGGTGGAGCATACACCAGACACCCAAATACTTGGTAGCTTCGCTTTTTGCATATATCCATAGAGACTTTGAGACATTGATGCAAGAGTTTTTTGAGTTTCCTTCCAAGGAATTTCGATCAAGTCACCCTGCTTCATGAGGCACAGTGCCCTGTCTAGTCCCAAGGAATTCCACTTTCTTTTCTGTTCCTTTTTTTTTTTCTTTTTTTTTTTTTCATTCACTTCCACTTTCATGCCTTGCCTTGCCACAAACAACTTGGTCTCAACTACTAGCCAAAAGATCAAAGGGTCCATAAAACACATAGAGGAATCTAGCCATCAAATGAAATAATGCTCATATTTTCAAACTCAATCCCCATCATCGAATACAAACCAACTACCATCCTTGAAAAGGGATTTTTTATTATTTCGCATGCTAGGACACCTAATTTCCTCTCTCTCTCGTTTTGCAATCAAAGAGACATATGCACAAAACCAAACTATTGCCACAATCAAAATTCACCAATTAAGCCCAACACACCTCAAATTCCTATTTGAGATGCTATTTATCGATTTTCTGGTAGCCTTTCAATGAGACTGCTTCTTCAAATCTCTCAGAATGAAATATGTTCCAAACATATAAGTTTCTTATTTCGACAATGTGCAAATATCTAAATTTCACCTTTTTAGATACATTTTTCAAGCATATTGTTGACAGTAGCAGTGACAAATTTTATCTATTTTTCATGATATTATGCATATGTTGATGGCAGGGAAAGAGGTCGAGACTACTATCGATATCGAGCGTAGGTTGAAAAAAAAAGCATAGGAATAAGTGAATTCAAGAGATCAAGAACATAATAGAGAAAGACTTGTCTCAAACTAAGGAACGCAACGAACATCCCATCAACAACTATATCAAAAATCAATACAAAAAGCTATAACATAATGTAAAAAACATGTTAATTTGAGAAAAATGTTAATGTTTACCAAGGTAAAGCTTTGTAGAGTTCATCAGTTTCTATGTTGCATGAATGTATGGACAAGGGTGACTGCTAAATAAAATTTGATTATAACTATATAATACAATATTACCAAGATTAATTATAACTATCTTTGAAATCATAAATAATTTATTGGATTGGATAAAATCTGACTCAAGTCTGATCCTTTAATAATCATTGTTTTTCCCTTTGCTAATCTTATAGTGCATGTAATGAGGAAAATGCCTCTTATTTTCATAGAATTACTTTATTTTTTTTACTTATACCATTTCTAGGCTTATATTTATGTGATGGGTTACATTTATATATGTAATTTTTAAAATTTTCTGCACACCATTATGATGTTAATTTTAAAATATTTTTTATTTTTATATTGCTATAATATTAGTTTTACCAAAAATACCCCATTTAATGCGTAAGCACTAGCTATCGGAATCTTTTAGAATAATCTCTGGTAATGTGGAAGTATGATCAAAACGCTTTCAATATACATGATTATGTGAAGACGTTGCCAAGATGTTCCCAATATACCCTCTAGCTATGTGAAAGCGATGCCAGGACATTTCTCAAAGAACTCTTGATTATTTGAAAGCACTATCAAGGTTCTTTTCAGATTATATTCGGTTATGCGAAGGTGTTGCCGATAACTTTCCCAAAATTCCCTCGATCATGTGGAAGCATAGGCAGGAATTTATCTAGATTATCTCCGATAATACGAAGACGTCAGGATCTTTTCAAAATGTAGATGCATATATATAAATTGTCCACCATGTCCCCCATCCCCTCTGCATGTCATCACTTTACATGTGAAATTACATTGGACTTAATCTTTAGCGATCTTAGCTATTTTCAATCAGCATTGGCAAAATCCCATCTTATATCAAGATCTTTTCTCTTGGTAGAACTGCAAATCTAATGTTATTAATTTAAATAAGACCTAGATTCCTTCTTGATTATGGTTCCTTTTCATATTAGGCAAGAGTGAAATAGAAGGAATTATGACAGTTGGAGTACAAGTGTTGATATAATTTTGAAATCAACCATCTGAGATATTGAAGATATCTCCTTGATTCGTCCTTATAGAGTCTCTTCGGTTCAATACCTTATGGTGTCTAAAACATTAGATATTAAAACAATTAACCATGCAGGTCAAGCTATTTGGGAAATATTCTAGATCCGTCCTCCTTTCCCTTGGGTGAAGCTGAATATGGATGACTGTTTCCTTGAAAACCCAGGACATGCAAGTGCGGGTATTCTTCGTATATCATCGGACTCTCCATTATGTGGCTTTTATCATTACATAGGCGTATCAACAAATTTTGTGGTTGAATTTATAGTGGTGATATAAGGTAACATAATTTCTAAAGAAAAAGGTATCCACCTGTAAGGACAATGGACATGGTGGGGGGATCACCATGTGTCCTCCACCTCATCCCCTCTTTTGGAGAGATGAGAGAAGTGAATTGAATATAGGGGAGTCGCTATCTAGAGGGGGGTCTAGGACTCGAAATGTAAATGTAATGACTTTCATTGTAATGCCCTTTGGGAGACAAATGGTCTATTCGTCTGGGCACGGGTCAAGTTATGGTCTGGGCACGGATCAAATTATGGTCCGAGGAAGGTATTAGGCACCCCAGTCTGCCCAGACTTTCCGGTCTTTCTATTGCTTAGCTAGGCAGTGTCATAACATGCTTTTAGGGTAAGAAATAAAATACAAAGAATTGTAGAAAAGTAAAGTACAAAGATTGATGAGGAACACATACCCGGAGGTTCAGCTACAAGGAAAGGGTTAGTATACGTGAAAGAAAAAGTGAAGGACTCAAAACCTAGATGACCTAAGCATGATTGATACTAAACTAAGCATGGTAAAATGACAAATATATGAAAACCACAGTTTAGTACATGTGCATGGAGAAACATGGAAATTAAAATTGAAGTGTGAAAGAATATGCATGGAAAGTATGTAATCATAAAGAAAATTCATCTTGAATATGAGCATGGTGAGTCTTAGACTACAAGGGATAGGGATCATAGAAAGATGCATGCATGCAAAAGACCTACATCATGAAAAAAATAAGAAAAGAAGAGAAAGAGAAAGAGGAGTGATCACCATCTAGAAAGATGGGATCACACTCTTTCGGAGATGCAAAATGGATCAAATTAATGAAACAACGTGAAATGGATGAAAATTTGAGATTAAATTGTCACCTACCTAGTTAGAAGTCGATCGAAAATCGAAGATGTGGAGGTTTCCCTTTGTGACTCAGGAGATTTGCATGTTGAGCAAGTATTGCCGCTTGTAATGACTTCTCTTGTCTCTTCGTTTGCGACACTTTGTTATCAAGCCGAAATCACCAGATAAATGTCTTTGGGGTTTGATCTTGAAGTCTCAAGTATGGATTGTGACACTCAAGGGGCAGGGAGGGAATATGCTAAGGCCAAGTAAGGGCCAAAGGCTAGGTCGAGACTCAAGGCACTAGAGTGGGGGATGGCTAGAGGCTTGTGGAGCTTGTGGGTTTGCTCATGTAGGGTTCATGTAACCCTCATCAACGTGAGAGGGGGTGTATTTATAGATGTACAGGGTGTATGCACTCCCAAATTTGTGTAGGGATGCTCAGTTTGATCTGGATTGCCAAAAGGAAGGATCTTCGCATCAACGGTAGGTGTTTGGTCAAGGTTAGAGCCAATAGGGTGTGGGCATGTGGTAAGTTACCTTAGGGAGTATTTCTTGCCTAAGAAAGCCAAAATATGCATCCAAGGTGCCAAAAATAAGATTGGTTGCGAAAGGAATCAAAATTGGAGCTAAACATGACAAGTTTGGGCTTTTTGGATTTGCACATATTCGACAGTGAACTAGGGTCGAATCAACATCGAGGAGGGGTGATGTCGACATCGAGTGGCTGTCAATGAACAACACCCAACATCGAGGAGGTTAGCTTGACTATCGATATTTAAATTCTGAATGTTGAGGCAGGTTAGACAGTAGGAATGTTTTGTCCGACAGTCAACTAAAGTATGTCGATGTCAATGGAAGGGGGGTCGATGTCCACTCGGGGTCTCTAAGTATCGACCTGGATTTAGGTGTCGACAGGTATGGATTGGGATATTTGAGCTAGGGTCTGTGCTAGGCCAGGCTTGTTCCAAGGGGTCTGGGTCAGGGCTAGCCTTTCCAGGGGTTTTTGGATGGCTTGGAGGCTCTGATTTGGGCTCCAATAAGGAGAATCGTCGATCAGTAAATGGATTCGGGCAATGCACACTGACGTTATATCCACAGATACAATGGCTCTAGGCCTGGAGGGTACTCATCATCTTCACGGGAAACCTCAGGGAGGGGGAGACAAAATGAGGTGTCTACACCACCAGCATTGGGTCGAATGTGATTCTAAAGCTATAGTGGAAAGCATCATTCAACACAATATTCGCTAGAGGTTTCTTCAACTGTGGCTCCATCTTCAAGGTTTTGTCAACTCGATCACATGGACCATCTCACATTGCATTAGAGAAGTAAATTATGTGGTTAATACTTAATTGAAAAGAGTTGCGCAATCCTGACTTTCTCAAGTCTGGACGAATTTACTATATTTTATTCTTTCAGATATTAGATGGGAAATGATGTTTTAGTCTCGTTTTAGATTTCCTAATTAGTTTCATGATTTTCTGGTCTAAATTAGGTCTTTTCTCTACTGATGGCCATGTCGAAGGTGGAGCATTGACTTAATTTTTCTTGTATCTGTATTGTTTGGGTATGTCTAGACGTTAAGGCCTTGTTTGTTTAATGAAGAAAAGTGGAAAAGGAAAAAAGGGGTGGGAAACTTGTACTTGTTTCCCACAAATTACCACAAATGTGACAGTTTGGTTACAGGGGGTGGGAAACTTGCAGACAAGTTCATTAAATGCATTTATTCTTGTCTGGTGAGGTGTCAGCCCTCTTTTTTCGGATTTGGCTCTTGTCCTTCCGTGGCGGGAGTTGGAGCGTCCAGTACCCACCTACGATCATGCCACCTGGACAGGAGAACATCCAACGGCCAAAATCTGTAGCACCCACTTTAACCCATTTGGCTCCCCTTTGTCCTCTCTCACCCGACTATACTGACAAACCCGACCCATTACAGATTTGAATTTTGAAACCAAATAATGAAACTCATATCCATTACGTTCCTCTTTCATTTTTCCCCTTTCATCTTCCCCCCTTTCTTTTCTCTCTCCATTATCTTCTTGACCTCACGACGAACCCTAGCAGCAGCGAACATTGAACTAGGTCAAGAGCTGCCATTTTTAATGATGTACGATGACGAACATCGAACCCTAGCAGCGGCAAATCGAAACTCACCTCATCTCATTGAGCGACAAACCTCATCTCCACTGGTTGAGCAAATGGTGAGTGGTGGCTAGTGGCGGCGAAAGGTTCTTCACAGAGGTATTCATTTTCTTCTCTGGACCTAACTTCTTCTAATCAAGCTTGAGATCTCCTTCTTCCGTCTATTCTTCTTTCTATTTAATCTTCATCTTATTTCATCTCTTTTGGTTCCACTCTAGGTGGATACCCTATTTTTCTGTGAAGTTTCAACTTGCTTCTTTGATATAATCTTTGATAAATTAGTCCAAAATTTGGTGGTTACACTTCTTTGTTAACATTTTCTCTCTGTAAAACTGTTGTACCTAAATCACTCATGCTTCATGCCTCCAATCTGGTAATTCCATCGCCATGTAATTTTGTAATGTAGTAATGTTGTTGTGAATTGCTGATGGTTGTTGTGCTATTGATCTCAATTGTAATCAGAAGTGTTGTACTGGGTGTTGTTGGTGAAGCTTGATTTGGTCCAGAAAGTGCGGTTGAGACCTTCGAAGGGCCGTTTTGGCCTCGAAACGATCTCAGAATGCCAAAAAATGATGGGGCTCTGTGCCAAAGGTTGGAGTTGTTTTGGGCTCGTCGAGATCTTCGAAATGAGTACTTTTGAGCCATGTGTTATGTTTTGGTCCGGCCCTATTTTTTTGGCAATTTTTGGGCTAGGGGCATTTGTGTACTTTCTGGGGTTAGGGCTTCCCTATATAATGTTCTTGTCTCTTTGAGATAGGGTTATGAGGGTTTGTAACATTTTCAAAGAAAATAGTGAAACCTATTCTATTGCTCAGCCGTGGATGTAGTTTCCATCTTGGACGTGAACCACGTAAAATCTCTGTGTTGTGCATTGTGTGCTCTTTCTATTTTCGTTTTTCTTCTGCAAATCGCCATTCTGGGCTTTGTTTTCTTAACAAGTGATATCAGAACCGGGGCGTGGAAATTCTCATTTGGCCGAGGGCTCTCGGGGTTTGATTTCAGGCTCCACGTCAACTCCCGCGTGGAGGGAGAGATTGGGATCTTAGGCTCCACGTGTTTGCCTTCCGTGTGGAGAGAGAGATTGTTGGGATATCCACGCATAAGGCAGAAAAAATAGTCCCACATCGGATATGAAAGGAGATGTGGGTGGGTTAATAGGTGCTTGGGCACCCTCTCCTTAATGGCTAGTTTTTGAGGATGAGACCCAAGTCCCTAACACTAGGCATATAATTGGGTATCTTACATGCATTTCTGATGCTGCCTTGTAGAAGATTCACTGTTTGTAGGGCCTATTTTGGTGTGCATCAGTAGTAGCCTTGTAGAAGATTTTTTCGGCAGCAGCGGCTTGGCAGTCTAGTTTCTAGTTTTTGGTTTTGTAACTTGATTTCTATTTCTGTTGATCATGTTCTAGAAGCTTGTTAATAGTTCTATAGAGCTTCCTTCAATTGCCATTGATGAGGTCAGTCTTATTTCCATCCCCAGCGGATGCACTGTTTTTTGGCCAGTTTTTGGCAACCTGCAACTCTTTATTTCTCTCCCAATCATGTTCTATTTAGCCTGAAATGTTACCCATAATCTCTGTTCACCTCTCCTCATAGTCCCTACCAATGAACATTTTGTTTCAACTCTGATTTCATACCCATCTCATTTTCTTGCTCTGCTATGGCCGCAAGGTATCTTTAGTCCTTTTAAACCCATTATTCTTTGTTCTCTGAATGATTAGGTCGTGAACTGTTGTATTCCTTCTAGATGTAATGATCAAAAAGCATGATCAATTTGAATGTGTTTTGCAATTTTCTTAAATTAGATGGGTGGAGATAGTGATCAGGATTCTATGGTTGTATGCGAGGATTGTACAAGTCGTTGCTTCATAGCAATGGTAAGTACACCCAAGAACAATGGACTAAAATATTACAAGTGCTCCATCCATGGATTTGTCATATAGGTGGAACATCTGCTCATGTATACATGTGGTAAAGGACAATGCAAGGTAAGGTATTCAAAGAAACGACCGTTTTAATGCTACCCAACATCGATGGGGGTAAGATCATGAAACCAATAGTGAATATTATTTATGGTTCATTTGTAATGATTAGTCTATGAATATATGAATATATATATATATATAATAGTAAAGGTGCACGTGTGACCATACGTGGATTCTAAGTAGATATATTAGTGAGTCTAACTTACAGAATCATGATATACTTTTCTTTATATTATCGTTGATTTTTAAATGAAAATATAGTAGTGTTATTGATGTAGTGGTTGTTGTATCCTGTTTTGTTTTGTAGTAATTTATATAATGCCACGTTTTATTATAGTTTAATTAATTAAGACCCATATTTAAATTCTAGATGTTGTTTTCAAATAAAGATGCTTAAAACAAAATAGAAAAATAATAAAACTCTTGATCTTTTGCTATTATGATTCTATTGTTAGTTTTATTTTGAAGTTAAAATCATTTCCTAAAAAAAAAAAATTGAAGTAAAATTTAAGATTAATAAATTTAAAATACTACTATCATTAATATTTACATTGTTCATTATCATCAATCCTTAAATAACTTCTAAATACACCCTTTATAGCTATGCCTTTTAGCTTTCCAAATCTATTCTTCTCAGTTTTTATCTTCTTTTTTTTATCTTCATTGTCTTCTAATTCAATGACTTCGTTCTTTTTCGTATTTCTTTTCTTGAGTGTATCTGCAACGATTCTTTTGGATGTTCTACTTGAATTGTTCATATCATCAATTTTGAAGTAGAAACAGTATATTTGGGATACACAAAACTTTAAAAGACTTTTTCTGCTGCAAAATTGAAAATAAAAAATATATTTAAGTGTAGTAATTTATTTATTTACTTTAGTCAATTTGTTTATCTTTTTTGTTGATTTTGCATATTCAACTGCTGATAATCCTGCAATTGTTTCAATATCATTAAATATTGTCACAATTATTGTTTCTGTGTCATCTGAGACCCTGAATTTTACCAAGTACCTGTGAATATGAAATAAATATTTGTTGTATTGATTTATTGATAAATTGGAATCTTACTTTTGTGTATTCTCCGTATCATCATTTGTACATTTTTCGCATGTTGCTTTTGCTCCTTTGAGGTGTATCTTTTTGCTATATTTGTGCACACGTTGTACCATGGTTCTTTAGTTTCAATTTTTGAGATTATTCCTCTAATATAATAAAACTTATTCTACAAATTAAAATATGTTAGAATCCAGAAAGCAAAATTTAAAATAGTTCTTATATTTTATGTTTTACTAACTTAAGTTACAATATATTAATTTACCGAAACAAATCGTTCCGGATCAGTATCGGTGGAGATGGAGATCAGTATCGATTCCTGGCCGATCCTATATAGGTGGATCAGTATGGACAAGGGTAAAAATATAATTTAAAAAAAAAAAAGAAAACAGTGGTAAACCTAACCGATCCCGATCGGCATGTACGGATCAGTATCTACTGAAATCGATACCGATTCCTGGCCGATCCCATATCGATGGATTAGTACAGACATAATTTTTTTGGAAGAAAATAGGGTAATCTAACCGATGCAGATCGATCCATGTTGGTCGGGATCGGTTAGGTTTACCCCTATTTTATTTTTAAAAAATTAGATTTTTTTTTTTTACATTTTTTTCATTGTCCGTATCGATCCACCGATATGGGATCTTCTAGGAATCAGTATTAATCTCCATCTCCACTAATACCGATCGGGGACCGTATTTATCGGACTGCACCTGTTAGGTTACCCTATTTTCTTCCAAAAAATTAGTTTTTTTTTTTTTTAAATATATTTTCACCTTTGTCTATACTGACCTACCGATACAAGATCGACCAGGAATCGGTATTGGTCTCAGCCGATACTGATCTGAATGGATCTAGTAAACATGTACAAAAAAATTCTAATTTTTGGACAAAAAAGTGTAAACCTAACCGACAAATTGCTTTGGATCGGTATCAACTGAGAGCAATACCAATTCTTGATCGATCCCGTATCGGTGGGTTAGTACGAACAAGGGTATAAATATATTAAAAAAATGTTTTTTTTTTATAAAGAAAATAGGGTAACCTAACCGATGCAATCCGATACATATTGTTCCGGACCGGTATCGGTGGAGATGGAGATCGGTATCGATTCTTGGTTGATCCTATATCGGTGGATCGATACGAACAAGGGTAAAAATATAATTAAAAAAAAAAAAAGAAAATCTGGGTAAACCTAACCGATCCCGACTGGCACGGATCGGTATCTACTGAGATCGATACCGATTCCTGGACAATCCCATATCGATGGATTAGTACGGACAAGGGTAAAAATATTTAAAAAATAAAAATTTTTTGGGAAGAAAATAGGGTAATCTAACCGATGCAGACCAATCCGTGTTGGTCGGGATCGGTTAGGTTTACCCCTGTTTTCTATAAAAAAAAAATTAGATTTTCTTTTTTACATTTTTTTCATTGTCCGTATCGACCCACCGATACGGGATCGGCCAGGAATCGGTATCGATCTCCATCTCCATCGATACCGATCAGGGACCGTATTTATCGAACTGCATCAATTAGGTTACCCTATTTTCTATATATATATTATTTTTTTTATTTTTTTTGGGAATAAGTTTGTTTAACTTGCATACAGGATGACAACCATGGATGTGGAATGTTCAAGTGGATTGAACACAACTCGTAGGTAGAGGATGGGGGCCCTACCTTTTCAACAGAATATATATATATATATATATGTATATATTTGTTTTTTTTTTGTTTTTGTAATAAGTTTGTTTAACTTGCATACAGGATGACAACCATGGATGTGGAATGTTCAAGTGGATTGAACACAACTCGTTGGCAGAGGATGGGGGTCCTACCTTTTCAACAGAAGATACAGGAAATTCATCTCACATTAGGAGGACTACAGACTTGGCTATAGAAGCAAAACAAAGAAAATCCACTGAATTTGTTGAAGGATACGTGTGTGGACAACTTAAAGCATTGACGGATGTCCTTGATCTTCTAAAAGGAGTGGACATAAACAAATAGTTAACCAATACTGACGGATGTCCTTGGTTTGGTGGGAAGATTAACAATAGGGCAAAATCTTATATCTATATTTCATTTTCTCTTATAGCATGTATAAGGACCATGTAGTCATTATGTTGCAATTCTCACCCTAACATGTATAAGGACAATGTAGTTTTATAATTGTAATAAACTAATCATCTGAATGATAAGTGACTTTGTATTTGGACATTGGTGTGTAAGTGTGTGTAAACTTGACATTTTTGGACCAGATTTTGTTCTCTGAATTTGTTTAAGCAAGAAAAACAACAGATTGGGGCAGAGGTGATGTCAATATTGCTATTGCATCATGATAAGATCATTTTTGTCATTGGATATTGTATGCTCATCTCATATGTTTCGGTGCTATCATTGCTACCTCCTTTCCCTCCTTCCACATTGGACATCAGCAAGGCAGCATCAGAAATGCATGTAAGATTAATGTCATTATATAAAGAAAGCTCATCAGCAACCCATGCATGTAAGCACAAAGCCAATGAAAAGGTAAAACAAGAAATGACTCTACAACTGTTAAGCCTTGGTATTGCACCTGAAGTTGAAAACACCCCTGAGGATGCAACCTTCAATTTCACGCATGGGAAAAGTCAGCCATAGAAGCAAAGGCCTATTAAACCGATCAAACCTTTAACTCTTACCTCATTGTCTGTTACTATCTTCTTGAAAACTACCACTTATCAAACCTTTTCAATTAAAGCTAAATTATCATATTCATCAACTTCAAACCCAAACCATAACCGCTTCCACCAAGAAAATTTGTGCCAAAGAGTGCCCAAAACCCACAGATCAAAATCTTTTGAAATTTGAGCTGGATTTTGTCCTTTTAATGGTAGATCAAAAGACAATATGGCCGAAATTTGAAAACCTTCATAAGCCATTTGCCCCTATTCTTATGTCGAATAATATTGGCCAATCCTCCTACCACAAGCCTTCGGTACTAAAAACATCCAACCAATAAAATAAAGAATAAGACCTCTGCTCCTGTGGAGTCTCCTACTCCAATGGACATGAGTTTACTCCTACTGATCCATTCTCAAGTCTAATAGACCAGCATACACCAAAAGGACCTTCCCTAATGAAAATCCAATCTCTGCTCTTGTGGAATCTCCAACCCGATGATAGCTTCCAGACAGCTTTGTCACCGAACAAGATTCTAATGGGTCTAACATATTAATTAAAAAAATAATATCAACATGACTTAAACAGAATAATCAAACTCACGTTCAAAACTAGGAATCAAAATAAAAAAACTAGATGGGATATTGAATGATAAATCAATATACAATTATTGTTTTAGAGACATTAAGTTGTTACATCTGAAAAGAGAACAATTTTGTAACAATGCTAAACTGATAAAGAGAACAATTTTGTAACCATCCAGAAATCTGAAAACCATGTTTAACCATCCATAAAACAGCTGGATGGCCTTGCACCTAATCTCTTGGAACCAAGTTTCTCTTTAATTTCTTATCCCTTTTGACATTCCATTTCTTTGACATGTTTCAGCCTGGAATTAAAAGCTAGAATTAGTTCAATTATAAAAGCAACTATCATGAAACTCAAAGTTATGATTAATGAATGCATTTAAGATATGATTTATAAATTCCTATCTATCTATTTACTATCTAATGCATTCCAGAATCAACAAAAAAGAGGGGGGGGGGGGGGAGTAAACTTGTTCAGCAACATACCCAATTTAGATAATATAAAAACTTCAGATTCCCCTTACTAACTTCACATTCCACTAATTTCCTTCCTGTCATTAGACATTGCACTCAATTTAGATAATATATAAACTCATATTGTCAAGATATGAATTCACATTATAAAGAAAACTTACAACAAATCTACAGAATTTTCTGTTCCATTTTCTTCTTCGCTTGGAGTATGATGGAGCACTGATGTTGAGCCTCTAGAGGAGTACATCGAAGGTTGTGAATAACCAATATGTCCCTGCACAAGAAAATGTAATAATGTAATTAAGATGGGAAGGATAGAAACATGTATAAAGAATTGTTATTTTAATTCATAAATTATACCATGAATGGTGTCGTAAAAAAAGATGTGGTCTCCAAACCATTCCAAGATGGAGCTAGTCCCACTGGATAGGAAGTTGCATTTGATTGACTTTGATGAGCACCTTGGGAATGGGAATTAGGAATGTTTGCTTTTTTCTTTGTAGTCTTCTACATTTCAACCCTAGACTTCATGCTTTTTTCATAGTGGCTTTTCTCTTTCTTCTTCAGCCCTTTGTTCTCTAATTGCACAATGTGATTCTGACCACTTTCATCTAGATCCTCCTCATTGCACTAAAGATTTTGAAGTTATTTACTCAACTCATGGGCATTTTTGTGAGCCAAAGAGTATCCCTCAGCTAAAGTCGATGCTTACGAAACTAATTTAACATACAAAGGGCCAAGAACACTATAGCACTGTGTATAATCTAGATGAACATCTTCCTCAACTATTTTCTCTTCATTGTCTTTCACCTCAATATTCCTCGTTGCCCTAGTCTATCTCCTCAAAACATCTGATTCAGAAATCATCTTGATATCTAGCTTATCTAAAATTTTGATAGCATGGCAACATAAAAAGCCATACGTATCAAATTTCCTACAACTGCGAACAATCATAGACTCAAATGGGTTACATACGACATGAAATTCCTCAACCACACCAGCCACGACAATTACATACTCACGACAGACACTACTCTCATTGCTCAGTTTAATGTAGCAATCCCCAATCACATTGAACTCCTTTTAGAATACGTAAAAAAATTTAGGAGTGTAAATTTCTACTGCTTGTCTAAGTAGTGGATGACTGTACTGCCTTGGCCTTGTAATTTTATTTCTTGCCTCATATTCTGCTTTAATCTCATTGTGATGTTTGTTATTTACCACCCTTTCAAAATGCTTAAGGTTATGTTTGGTTGAAAGTGTCAGATGAGGATTCTTAAATTGGATCAGCTTCTTAAGAATCTGGTTCATGTGGATTTGGATTCGAATAAAAAAACCTGTTTGGTTACCCTGGGTCTGTCAGGTGGAATCCTGCTGAAAAACTGTTTGGTTGCCCTGGGTCTGTCAGGTGGAATCCTTCTGAATCCATATGTAAGACTGTTTGGTTATCCTGAGTCTATCAGTTGGATTCTACTTGAATTTTGTCTAAAAAAATATTTTAACTTTGTTTTGTTATACAACATATGCATACATTTAATATGACTTTACAAAAAATTGGATTAAAATTCTCAAAAGAAAGTCATTCCCAATTTTTCATGTGTCCATAAAAATTACAAAATTAGCACTAAGTGGTGTTATGTTACTTCAACAAAGCAAAACTCATAGTACAGGCATTTTCAAACAACAGAGATCTCTACATATGGTAAAAAAATCCATATCCATTTAATTTAAGTACATACATATAAAATTTTTGTCAAATTTCAAAGATGCCATTAAATTTGGGTTTTTGTATGGATTAGTGTCTTAATTGACTATTCTATGAACAGTTGAATAAAAAGGGCCTTGGTGGATTTGAACCACCATCCCTGGAACATGAAGTGCTCTACCAAGTTGACCTAAAGACCCATCAAGTGGAGCTTGGAATTTAATCAACAACAAATAGAACCACTAACTAAGAGGACATGACATTCCAAGACTGATAGTATATTGCTTAATCATATTTGACAACTAAAGTTGTTGTGTTCTTCTTGCTGGACAGTAATAACAAGTCAAGAAGGGAGAAAGAGCATGCTGAAGCTGGCTCAGAGCATGCTTCCTTGTTGCAAAATTTATACTGTCACTTTGAAAAAAAAAAAAAAACTTGGGACTAGTTTTGCTGCAAGATTGCACAGGGAGGCCTTCCTTATGGTCCTAATGCCTATTGTGTGGCAGATCAATCCAAAATTTAGGGGCAAGTAGGGCTAGAGAAAGATGGTTGCTACTAGTTTTTTTTAAAAACTTGGGACTGGTTTTGCTGCAAGTTTACCTAGGTCACCTGGTCATATTTCAAGTTTCAGGCTTAATGGAGGTTGTGTAGCAGATCAGTCCAAAGGTCTATTTTTTTTTTGTGAAAAAGATAGAGCAACAACAACCCTGCTATGGAATACCACCAAAATCTTCACCTTAGCAGACAATACAGAAACTAAAGCTAAGCCTAAAATAAGTTCAATAAATTTCCATACAAAATGAATTGAAAATAGAAAAAACTAAACCTTATTGGGAGATAAAAAAGGCTTCAAGTTGGTAATTGAACATAAAAAATCCCATACAAAGAAACAAAGACAAGGAACATGGGCTCTAAGCATATTCAAGGAAGCCACACAAGTGCCAAACAAATTACACTATAAAGTAGTAAATCAGTGAGCAAGCTGATATAAATTAAGCATGCAATTCTCAGTTTCACCATCACACTGCAACTTGTTACTATGTATGCTATAAAGTAATAAACCAATGACCAAGTCAATATAAAACTGAAACATAAAACTGATTTGAGCTGATGTCAAGAGTGGACCTCTATTTCAGACCATAATATAATTCTCGATCTCTTCCCCACTTGGTTTCCATCATCATACCTTCCACCCTAAGCGAAGAAACAAACACAGAAATTCCCTTTTTCAGTTTTTCATCTTCCAGTAGAGTTCTCACCAGCCAGAACCCATTAGCAGGTTAGAAATCTCATATATTCTGTTTTTGGGTTTATATAAATATAAACAGCAGTGATGGTACGATAGTATTTATTATCCATCGTCCAACCCTTTCTTCTCCATTGACTCCTATCTTCTTCTTCCTCTCTTCTCTATCACTCTTGTTCTCTACTGGTTTTCTAAAGTTCTTGTATCATCACAGTAATGAAAGAAATAGGAGTCCCAAGTAGATATATCAACTTACATGAATTAACTTCATGCATTAGTAATTGATGAGTTAGTTAAGATGGGAGGGGATACTTGGTGTATTTTGCTATAATATGGTTATGATTAATGAGACCATAAAAGGCCTAGTCTAAGAAATGGGGTGGGGACGAGAAGTAGATAAAAATAAGAAATCACATCTGGGGTCTTTAAGCAAAAACAAATAGAAGTTGTTGAGAAAGCAACACATTAAAACTTGAGAATATTTTAAAAGAAAAAGAAAAACATTACATTCATTATAAAAATTTAAAGTAAATGTAGCCCCAGTTTGAATAATGGATATGGTACGAGATTATGGCATTCAAAGGACGAGCCAAAGACCAAAAATTCACTTGGGTGGCGGTAAGGGGGAAAAGCCACAGTGCTTATTTTGAGGTAATTGGGAAAGGAAACTGAGTGCTTATAAGACATGAACCTAAACGGTTATTACATTTGATATCTCTATGCGTCTTTCACAAACGTACATGAAAGATCAACAGGGAGTCCAGGATACAAAACGAGCTCATGCAGAATCACAATACCATGTTAAATAGTCAGGCCCCTTTTTAGATTCTCTATGTCAAAACCACAAAATTTCATTATTCAAAGTTAAAATTGCAATAAAAGACATGAATCTAATTCTCTCTGTATTAGTTCCAACCAAGGTCTAGAAATTCGTTTATCCTTACCATTATTTCAGAAAGCAAAAGTGTCAGCTACAAACATGGAAACTTTGATTAAGTAATGAAGCACCCACACCTTGGATAGAAATTCATCATAAGCGAGTTGGTAATTACTGTCAGAATGATCCTTGGGAACAACCCTCTCATCCACCCAGAAAAAATGCCACTTCGCCCACTCGATCGAATCAACATAAGGAGGTTCAGTTAATTTCCTGGAATCCCATTTTCAAAAAGTATTTAAAAATAAATATACAAAACACAACAAAATGCAGAGTCAACTTTTTAATTTCCTCACCTAATTCTTTTGATGAGAGAACCTCCAGATACAACCACAGTGAAAGCCCCTCTCTCTCTCACGAATTTCTCTGATAAATCTAAGGTATACTTAGCGAGAGAGACTGAGAGATCTTCCTCTATATCAAAGACCTACACCTCCGGTTTACCTTTGGCGATCACCATTTTCGCCTTGACAGATGAGGGCACCTTTGTATTGAAAGGGTTGGGATTTGAGGTCATCGAGGAAACGGTGTTCGATCTGAACGAGCAAGGAAAAGTTCTTGTTGGAACCAACTTGGGACTGAGAGAAGGTTAAGAGTAGGTCGACGAAAGCATGAAAAAGGAGTGGAAAATACACGAAGAGAAGATGAGTTCATGGACTCCAATGGAGTCGATTTGAGTTGCAACCAGGCTGGAGAAGAAAACGAGATGGTTGAGAAACCCTAGCAATCGACCTGATGTTTAATCCCGATTTTTAGAGTCCACTCGAATCCATCCTATATATATGAGGGCCCAGAAACCTGAATTCTTGTGGATTCTAAAAATTACACATAAAGTTGGATTCTTGTGGATTCTTAGAATCCATCACGGAACCGTGTTCCGAGAAACCAAACACGCAAAAAATTACGGAATCCAGATTCTTAAGAATCCAACTCCTCAGAATCCTTCAACCAAACAAAATTAAGGAATGTCCAAACTGGATCTTAGATAGTTCTTTAAACTCCCATTTAAACTTTCACTGAGTTGCGTACTCCTTATACCTATGGTGAAGATCTTCTTCACATAGCAATTAGCCCATTTATGTCTTAGTCCATAGATCCGATCTAACCATGAACCATCAGTCACTTCATTATCAATACACAACTTCTCCTATGCCTTTTCAAATTATACTTCATCATTGTACTGAAACATACATACCTTGAAATCACTTAAAGACCTTGAACCATCCCTCATCAAATGACCTAGGTGCTTGATTCCATTCTACATAATGTGCCAAGAACACAATCCATGTCATGTCTCAGGCAACACCTCTTGGATTGCCTTGGCCATTGCAGTATCCTGGTCGGTAAAAATTGTTATAGGTTTTTTATCCCCATGTGTTTCAAGGAATGTCTTGAACAACCAATTGAATGAATCAGCAGTCTCATCATATAATAATGTAACCTAAAAAATTACAACTCCCTTGTGTTGATTGAATCCAGTAAACACACCAAATGGTCTGTATTCTTTGTTGGTGCCAAATGTAGTGTCAAACATAACCACATCACCAAATAATGCATAGTCTATAATCATCATTGGATCAACCCAAAATATATTTGCAATATTTTCATCGCTATCCAACTGCAATGAGTATGCGAAAGAAGGATTTGCCCTAGTTTGTTTCTCAAAATATCTTAACAAACTCGCCGCTTCACTGTAAACTAAGTCTTGTTGCCATTTGGTCAGGAGATAATTCTTTTGGTCTTGTTTGGTGTGCCCAAGGTTTTCTATACCACCTGCCTACCTACCCATGTAAGCAAATATCGCCTTGGGTCTAAGACCTGAATCAACGGCCAAATCAATCCTAGAAGCATGTGTCTCTGAAATTTTCCTTTGTGACCTCATCATGTACGAGGTAGCTAGAGTGTGAAGATCATGATTATGTTCTTCAATAAAATCATGGCACCAATATTGTCCATTATCCATTATTTTAAGGGTAATTTACACATACCACCCCTGAGGTTTGACGAAAGGATGATTTTATCCCCCAATTTTGGAAAATTCTACGTACACCCTGAGGTTTGCAAACGGTAACAAATAAGCCCATTCCGTCATTTTATGACTAACACCGTTAAAAACATGGGGTGAAATGGCAAAATTGCCCTTGCAAAGGAAAAAAAAACCCTGCAACTCATCTTACCCAAATCGATTGGGGAAGATGAGTTGCTCTCCCCTCTATCCACCTGTAAGTCATCTTCCTCCCCAATTGGAGATTTATTGGTAACGATTTACAGGAGCTTTAACAGCCAGAAAGTGTGTTGGTTTCAAAAGTCATCTTCTTGAAAGTCATCTTCCTAAAAGTCATCTTCCTGTAAGTCATCCTTTTGCTCCCATCCCTAACCTCAGGCCAGTGTGTTGGTTTCAGACGTCTGCAAGTTGAAGAATCAATCCATGTGATGGCGACTCTATTCTACAAATGAGAGTATCCGACGACCATGGTGGATGTCCAAAATAGACCCTTGGCTCTCGCCATCAAAGGATTAGCAGCGGTGAAGAGGACTCCTTATCCAAAAGCAATAAGGTCTTGCACCTTCTCATTGACCTCGCCACTAAGAATAGCAGCCCACCCGAACCATAGCTCTGCTTGTTCTCATATGGGAAGATCCAAACATCCGCCAACTCCTGAAATTTATTGATTTTTCAAGTTGCAGAAACTGAAATAGAAGTGTTATTTTATAGAGCATCAATCAAATAATCTAAACAAAATTTCAAAGCAGTGAAAGATTTATCAGATCTGGGTATGATCGGAAATTGTGCTTGCTCCCATGTGGGCAGATCCAACCATCCAACGTATTTTGTTTAAGAGCCATGGTTTCAATAGACGACCATCACACTGGAAGTAACCAATAGCGGGCCTTAGTCAAGTAGGGCCAATCAAGATTTAGGTTTTATAGATTAATAATAGAGGATCACCCTCATTATGGCTTCCTTCCATAGTTCTTCCCAACTTGCCACCTGCAACTCCAGATTTGGATCGCTCATTTGCAGAGGAAAACCCCCATCTCTCCAAAACCCTAACTTTGTCCGCCTGAAACCCTTCTCCTCTTCTTTCATTCCTAGATTCCAACCTTCGTCGAGGGCCTAAGCTTGCGAATTTAGAAACAGTGAGGGTTAGGGAGATGGAGCAAACAGGTTGCTAGAAAATTTAGGGAAGTTGGAGAGGTTTCTGCATAAAATCTGCAACTCATCTTCCCCAGTCGATTTGGGGAAGATGAGTTGCAGGTTTTTTTTTTTTTGCAAGGGTAATTCCGTCAGTTCAAATCTAAATTTTAACGCAGTTACTCATGAACTGACGGAATGGGCTTATTTGTTACCGTTTGCAAACCTCGGGGGGGTATGAAGAATTTTCCAAAACTAGGGGGTACAATCATCCTTTCGTCAAACCTCAGGGGTGGTATGTGTAAATTACCCTTATTTTAATTCCCATCCGTGCAGGACAATTGGTTCTTGTTTCTGCTCGAGGATTTTTTGTTTTTGACACTTGTAAGTCAATTTTCTTCAATCTTTGTTTACTACAAGCAAACCTTGAATTTATTATGGGAAATTTACACATACCACCCCTGAGGTTTGCCGAAAGGATATTTTCACCCCCCAGTTTTGGAAAATTCAGCGTACCCCCCTGAGGTTTGCAAACGGTAACAAATAAGCCCATTCCGTTAGTTCATGACTAACACTGTTAAAAATTAGACTTGAACTAACGGAATTGCCCTTCTAAGAAGAACCCAAAAAAAAAAAAAAGCACAAAATCTTCCTTTGGAGTAATATCAGATACAGAGCTCATCGGTTCTGACTCGGGCAACGACTCAACTTTACTGGGTTTGCTCGACTTGGGCTTCTTCAGCTCCGGTGTTAGTGGTTGTTGATGCTGCTGTAGATTTCTTTGTTCTCCGATGAAGCTGGATTTGGGATTCCTCTTGGATCGTCTTCTAGATGGGTTCTTAGATGATTCTGTTTCACTTTCTCTGTCCTGCACAACCGACCAAGCATTGACGGCAAAAGAAAACTCAGGATCTACCAAACGAAAGCTTTTCTTCGAATTCTCTCTCAACCCATAATTCAAACACTCCGAATCAGAGATTATTCTATTAACGCCCAAAACTTTAACAAGATCACCAAGGCTCAGTCCAAAAGAAGGGAAAAGGGAAAAGAACCAAAGAAAAATCCGGTTCCCCTCTGACCTTCAACCTGATAAGACAAACCCTAATTTTAGTCTGGGTCTGCGCCACTGAATCCAAGGCAAGATTCAATTCAGATACAACTCACCACATCAAAAACCCAAAAGATGAGAGAGCAAAAGATCTCACACAACAAACTCCAGGTTTCAGTCCCATAGAAGAAAGGGTTTTGAAACCTACAACTCATCTTCCCCAATCGATTTGGGGAAGATGAGTTGTAGGTTTTTTTTTATTTTATTTGCAAGGGTAAGAAAATGAACTGGTTCTTCAATGCTTTCCCAAATTTCAGAATGAATTCAATACACATCCCAAGAATCAATACATATAATCCATTGTTAAATAACAGAGTATGAATTTAAAAGGGTCTATTAGCAATTAAAATGATCCATTAGTTGTGCTTTTGATGGCATATCTCACTCTGTCACAGATGGGCAAAATGTGTATTCTAATGCTTTTGATGGCAATTACGACACACTAGTTGCTACTCTTAACAGAATTGGATATGATCAGATGCCCATTTCCAGGAGTGATGGTGAACAAATCAGAGTTTAGGGTTAGGGTTTGAGGGTGCAGCAGAGAGTGATGGTGAAGATGCTGATGATTTGGTTCAGGCAAAGAGGTTGAAGAGGAGTGATTGAGTGGCGAACGTTTTAACGAATCAATGGGGCGCTGGGATGGTTGCAACTCATCTTCCCCAATCGATTTTGGGGAAGATGAGTTGCAGGTTTTGTTTTGTTTTGTTTTGTTTTTTTTTGGGTTCTTCTTATAAGGGCAATTCCGTCAGTTCAAGTCTAATTTTTAACAGTGTTAGTCATGAATTGACGAAATGGGCTTTTTTGTTACCGTTTGCAAACCTCAAGGGGGTACGCAGAATTTTCCAAAACTGGGGGGTGAAAATATCCTTTCGTCAAACCTCAGGGGTGGTATATGTAAATTTCTCATTTTATTATTGACTTGTCTTACTTGCTCCGATGTCCATATTCTTTCCTGATACTGAAACCCATCCTTCATATATGTTGTAAAAGAGATACGCCTCTTCGTCTGTTTTAAAAATCATGTCCACCTTAGGAACATTTTGAAGATCTTCAGCATCCACAATGCTCATCTTTAACTAGTGTACACCATAAAAAAAACTATAATATTGTAACTAACGTACAAAATCTGAGAAAAATGCAAGCATCATATAAAGAAGAAAGTTCTACATTACCATGGGAGTGCAATACAATAAAAAAGGCAGGCTACAATTATTACGTTATGCCCACGTTTCAAGATAAACCCTAAAATGTACAGATGAGAAGAACTTGTTATGTACCCATTCTTCTTAGTAAACATCCTCTACTCTACAATTGACCATTGGAATTCAACTGTATCTTTTATTTGGCAGGTGCTACCTCTAATACAACATTAAATTGGGACACTGTTCTAATAAAATGTTATAAGTTGTTGCCCTGTTTTCAATTAGGGGCTACCAGCTTCATTGGAACCTTCTGTTGACAACAGAGAGGATAGTGTCATACTTCTTTTCTTTTTAACCTTTATTGTCTTTTATACTTTAAATGAAATTACCTTGTACAACTTTTTGTCATACAAGGACCAGTTGGGGAAATGCTTCTTTGCCTTTCTATGCTTCCTATCTACTTGTGAACAATCTTCTTCAAAGGCTAATTTAGACTTTTAGGATGAAGCATATAACTCTCTTCTTAAGCTGTTGCGATTACACCAAACACACCCTCTAATCAAGTGAGCTATAAGGATGTGTATGTAGTGCAAACAGATCTCAGAAGGTTTTCCATGGCCCAATACTCAAAACCATGAGATTACAATATGTATTTGTTTGTTTATTTGTTTATCCAAGACCATTGCAATGCTAAAAACAGAATGGAAGATGGCACCAGACAACTGACACTCCTTGCTGAGACAATTAATGGTGCATTATTCATATAAAATGGATGATCTGCAATGATGTGCTTACACAGGCACAGGAAAATCAGTATAAATTAGGTACAATAGTTTTACAGAGAGAAAATGTTAACAAAGAAGTGTAACCACCAAATTTCAGACTAATTTATCAAAGATTATATCAAAGAAGCAAGTTGAAACTTCATAGAAAAACAGGGTATCCACCTAGAGTGGAACCAAAAGAGATGAAATGAGACGAAGATTAAATAGAAAAAAGAATAGATGGAAGAAGGAGAACTCAAGCTTGATCAGAAGAAGTCAAGTCCAGAGAAGAAAATGAATACCTCTATGAAGAATCTTTCACCGCCATTCGTCGCTGTTCGCTCAACCAGTGGAGATGAGGTTTGTCGCTCTGGAATAGGGTTTGTTGCTCAACGAGATGAGGTGAGAGCTTTGTTTCGATTTGTCGCTGCTAGGGTTCGATGTTCGTCGTCGTACGCCATTAAAAATGGCAGCTCTTGACCTGGTTCGACGTTCGCCGCTGCTAGGGTTTGTCGCGAGGTTAAGAAGATAATGGAGAGAGAAAAGAACGGGGGGAAGATGAAAGGGGGAAAATGAAAGAGGAACGCAATGGATCTGGGTTTCATTATTTGGTTTCAAAATTCAAATCTGTAACGGGTCGGGTTTGCCATTATAATCGGGTGAGAGAGGACGAAGGGGAGCCAAATGGGTTAAAGTTGGTGCTATAGATTTTGGCCGTTGGATGTTCTCCTGTCCAGGTGGCATGATCGTAGGTGGGTGCTGGACGCTCCAGTCCCGCCATGGCAGGACAAGAGCCAAATCCTCTTTTTCCCACCCCATTCACGCTCAAAATTCTACCAATTTGGTAGGACTTTTGCACTATTCATAGAAAAGTTACTTTTGAGTCTCTCTTCTTCCTATTTCCTTTTTGTTTTCCATGGAATCCCACCCGATGTCCATTTCCTCTTTCCCCCACTAAATCTCACCCCACTACAAAAGTATATACCATTATTTTATTTTTAATTCAACCCATAACATGTGGAATCCACCCTCATAAGTTTCGGCACCCCTTTTTATTCGCCAAATAAACGGGTCCTGGTTATTGTATCTTTCAACAAAATAGTTTTATAAATGGGGGATAGATATATATCATGAGAGATAGTGACACAAGTGGAGGATGGTTACTAAGGGGTAGTGGAAGGGGGTAATGTATTCTTTACACGTGTAGTGTTCCCAAATCCAATCCGACATTCCGACAGGAAAACAAGCGTTTTCGCTAATATTAACGGGAATTCCCAAGCGGATCCAATTTTACTGCCCCGGAATCTCGTGACCCAAAAATACACCCCATAGCCGACACATAATCAGCACCGCTATAATGAAATCTTCGATGTACGGTTTAGTACTTTAATATTAATTTGACTTGTCGTGTTTCAATAAGAGCCATTCAGGTGAAGAGATGCATTCCTCCGTCGGATTGGCATCAACGCATAAAAGGTGGGACACATGAGTTAAATCGCTTCCAATCTAGTGCCAGAAGACGCTTCTCTCATGGAGGGTCTATCATTGTATCGTTGTAAAAGAAAATGCAGAGAAAAGCTTTGTAGTTTACAATCTCCGGGACGGCGAAAACCGGTCGTTCACCGGCAAAACCGGCGACGTTTTCTGGGTTTGACCACAGCGAAGAAGAGAATCTTTCTCTCTCTCAAATCTCAATTAGGAAAATTGAAAATATAGATTTTGCTGTACAAATCGTCCTTTCGAAACCCTAAAAAAGTCTCAAAATCCCTGGAAACTCATGCATCTAGGTGATCTTCGTCTTCGCTCGTCATCTCCGTCTGAGGATTCATTCAGCGTTAGCTAGGTTTCAGAAGTTGAATCCCTTCATCCAACCGCGAATCAGTTTTGTCGACGGTTTTGTCATCGTTTTACTCATCTCTCTGGGTTTATTTGAGATTTCAATCAGTTTGACTTGCCTTTGCTTTTCTCGGATTGCTATATCGTCGAATCCGTTCTCAAATCTTAGAATTCGATGTGGATTTGTGACTTTGATTTGAATTTCTGTCTTAATTAGTCGAATCTATGTTAAATTTTTTTTTTTGGTTGATGGTATGATTTTGATTTTTAAAGCTGTATATTGATTGGAAGTTCCCTTTTTTTCCATCTTAAACTTCCCTTTTCTTTTGGTGCTTTTTATTGCTTGTAGGATTTAGGGAGTCTCTGAAAAATGGGAAGTCGGATGAAGGAAGACGAGAAAAATGAGAAGATCATTCGTGGTCTCCTGAAACTTTCTGCGAATAGGAGGTGTATGAATTGTAACAGTCGGGTATGCATTTTGATTATATGTTTCTTCTGTTCTGTTTTTTTTGTTATTTTATCCACTTAATTTGGATTTTGGTGTCTTCCGGTTATCATCTTTTTGTGGCATAATAACTGGGAGAGCTTGTATTGCAGTGATGCACATAAACAATGTATTATAAATTCTATTCTTATTTGTACATAATTTAGAATTTTACTTAATGATCTATTGAATAAGAGTGTAAGGAAGTCGGACAGCAGCAACATTGGAGCTTATTGGAATAAGCAAGATATAGAGATGTAAACAGATTGAATTCGAATTGAATAGGACACTATCCGCATTCGATCCGTTGAACAAAAATATTATTTGAATTCGGTTCGTTACCCGGCGGAAATGTAAATCCTCTGTTCGAATTTGGTTTCGATTATGTACTGGATATTTGGGACATCTGGATATCTGAGTCGAAATATGCGTAGTTGCAGACAGAGGATATAGCCTCTGGCAATCTCCGGCAGTGAGAGAGAATCCCACGATGAAATTTACATCTCCTTATCTCAAAACAGAGATCAATCAAAATTTCATTCTCATGCTAACTGTTATGAAATAAATTTAGGCTGAGAAATAGAAACACATAACATTGCTCGTTTGCTCTTCCTGAACTGTACTTCGCTGCCTGTAAATGATTATTGGACAGAAATAATAAGCAAGAAGATACAGAGAGGGAGGGAGGGAGGGAGGGAGGTTCCAACAGTTATTTCCTTTGACTTGATCAGCAATGATATGAGAACCCTTTGCATTCCAGGCCTGCGAGAGATTCCTCTTTCCTCTTCCCCTTTGGTTTTGTCGATCTTACCTATCTGTATCTCAGATCTGGAAAAAAGAAGACGAAGGAACAGCAAAGAGGAAAGGAGTCAACCAACCAGAGCCACTGAACACTACTCTAGAATCCAAGTTCCAAAGGCAAAAAAATGAAAAGAATGAATAAAAAACCCCTAGTACCGTGCAGCTGTGCTCCACTATTTCCACTCCATTACGGTTTTTATGTTTTAATTGTGTCCACTCCCACTTTATTTTCGGGGTAAACATAACACCATGTATCTTTCATACCATGTAAGTATCACCATTCCCCATATGCCATTGGTATCACGTTATAAAATATAGTTTATAAAATTAATATTTATTTTATTTTATTATATTACCACTAAATAAATCAGATAGTGAGATATCCGTATCTGTATCTGATTAATTCCCGGATGGAATCGGATAGTTTCTGGATAGTGATGTTCCGAACACGGATGCCCCTAAACGAATACGAAAACGAATCAAATTTGGATTTTCAACTTTCCGTTTACCTCTCTAGCATGATATCTGTAATCAATAGAACCTTTCCCCTCCATCAATACACGGTGAAAATTAAAACTTCAGACATTTGAAATCATATCTAAGAAAGGTCTAATGCTAATATTTGAAGGACAGGAAAAGAGGTTTTTGGATCTATGAAGGGATTTTTTTTGAAATACGGTGGGTTTCTTTTTTTTGTTTGGAGGAGGGGGGGGGGGGTTGTGACTTGGGAAATAAAAACATATGTTGGACTTGCTGTCTAAAAAGAAGTACCTTCAGTTCATAGTTTTCTGTAACAGATTTTTTACTTCTAAAGATTGAAGATTCTGATGAAACAATGAATTCATAATTCCACTCTTCAGTAGTTTCAGCAGCTTCATCTGTTTGGCTGAATGTCCTTTGAAACAATCTTTGGTTCATTATTCTAGTTGAAGATCATTTTAGCTGATGCTTTTTGTGACATTAAAATGCCACCTTATGATATGTTACTCAATCTAACAATTTTTATTTTCTTGAACCTTTTTGCCAATCAGGGGCCTCAATATGTGTGCACTAATTTCTGGACATTTATCTGCACAACCTGCAGTGGGATACAGTAAGTGCTAATAATCTCCTGTATGCAATAGCCTTTTTGTTTCTGTATCTATCTTCTTTTCAACATTTTTGTTAATCTAATTGGGCGTCTAATGCATAAAATTGAAAGTATTAGAACATTGTTACTTTCCAGGGTCAGAATTTTGATAATACGGGAAACTGCAGTCGAACATTAATATCCTAGGCCAAATTATTTTGCTGACTTAAGTTTTATGATTTCATTAAAAAACAATTCCAGTCGGGAGTTTACACACCGTGTAAAATCAGTATCGATGGCTAAATTTACTTCACAAGAAGTAAGTGCTCTTCAAGGAGGGGGAAATGAGGTACGGTTGCATATCTATTGACAGATCAATTTGGCTCCCACCTTCCCCTTCTTTTGAATCTCTTATACTGTAAGTATCCTTCTCTACTTCTCATTTTCTTAAACTGGTTGTTTTGATTTGCACAGCGTGCTAGGGAAATTTACTTCAAAGAATGGGACCCACAGCGTCATTTTCAACCAGATAGCAGGTTATTATTGTTGCTCTTTTATATTCTTGAGTGATATCAACAATTGATGAAATTCTGATTCAAAGATTTGCTTCCAGTAATGTTGAGAGACTCAGGGACTTCATTAGGCATGTTTATGTGGATAGAAGATATACCGGTGAGAGGAGTATTGAGAAGCCTCCTAGGGTGAAAATGGTATGTTGAGTTCAGTGCAGAAGCCATTCTCCTTTTTTCTTAAAATAATTTAAACAATTCTTTGTTGTGATATTTGGTTTTGTCATGAGGTCATTTTTCTTGCCACATGGCAGACTTGGATGAATGTGGGTGGTCCATGTGGTAGATTACCCTGGATCTGTCTCGCTGGTCAAATGTCAGCCTGAAACAAGCACTCTAAATGGTTAGAACGTGAGTTCAAAGTTTCATGAAATTTCGCGGATGCTATTTCACTATAATGGAATCTAATGGTATTTCTATAATTTCTTTCTGTGGTAACTATGAACTCATTTTTAAGGCTGTTCTTGAGGCTGTTTGGTCTGAAACTTGATCCATGAGATGGGTGTGAGGTCCTCTATGACATGTACACATTTTTACTGATGTGGCAAATTGTGATGGATTCCTACTGTCACGAACATTTCTTATGAATATCATGTCCTTTTAATTTTATATTATTTTATTTATTATCTAGAATCACATTTGTGCTGGGTAACCTGAAAAATGGGCTTCATAAGCTGCTATAATCCACAAAATTTAGTATTTCGGGTTCTAATTAATATAATCATGATGGAAAGTGTTTGAGAGGTCAACTTGTCCTTTTCCTTTTTAAAGCTGCCTTAGCTCATTAGAGATGCTCTATATATCAACAGGGTGATAGGGAGGATCCTCATGAAAACAAAAGGTTCGATACATATCGTGGCGGTTCTCGTAGTCCATCTTATGAGGATGCATATGTACGTCGATATGGTGAAAGATACGGTTCTGGTAATAGAAGTGATGACAGAAATTACAGATGTAGTTATGATGAAAGGCGAAGTCCTGGATATGATCAACAAAGTCAAAGACATGGTGACTACAGGAGAACTACCGCTCGCTTTGAAGTGGTCGATGATAGGTTTCGGGATGATAGATTTCCAAATGGCAGGAGATCTGAAGGCCACAGGTCTTCTGATGGAGAGTCCAGGCTGGAGGGGAAGTCGCCAAACCGTCAAAAAGACCTGGATGTGTCCAGTCTTCCTATGGTTCGTTCTGTTAGAGATATCTTGGGGGAGGATGTTCCGCCTCTTCAGGTTGGTGAACTTCTGAAAGAGAATGGTAAGAAGGTTGTGGATATTTCAGCACGTACTACACAGGTGAAGTTCCTTCTTTGAGTATGATTTTTACTTTCTGGCATTTAGAAAATGCTTCTAACATTTCTTTGGCCAGTAGAAAAACCTAGGGTAGCACATATAAGAAGACTGGGTGTGCCTCATTAGCTTTATTTTAATTTGTCGAAGTACCAAGTAATAGTTTGGTGAAATGCAGACATAATGTTCAGAAATACTGAGATAGTACGGCTTCGCATCAACTCCATTATGTTCAGGCTTTCATGCCTTTTGCTATGCTTTCTGCAGTTCTAATGTCTGTTAGTAATTTGCTGCCCAAAAAGCCTGCTTTGTTTGGAATCATGAACATCTTGAGACCTCCACCATTTCTGGTTATCCTGTTGAGCATGAGTCCATATCCAGAAATCCCTGCATTGTCATAAGTTCTCTTAGGTCTCTTTGAAACTTGTAAGTTTAAAATTTGTGTTCTGCTTCAGTTATCGGAGATATAATGTGATTGCATAAATGCTCTGGGTCTGCAAGCTCTGTGTGCAGTGTGCCAGAGCCTTTTTCCTTCTGAGTTCTATGTGTTATCTGATATATTGTGACTAGATTCCCCTTTTTGGGATTACAACCTTTTGGAGTGCAACTCACTTAGTCTATTTCCAACAGCCTTGTGATAGGATTTGCTTAAAGTAGTAGGATCTGAGTTTGTAGCCGAAAATTGCTTAGTGATGTTTATATTGATATTGACAATGTTTTTTACTTTGAAAAGCATATAATCTAGTTGTATTCTTAGTTGGTCTTGGTCATCTGATTTTAGTTTACGTTTTGCTTGTTGAAGCTACCTTTTTTTTGGGGGGGTGTGTGGCTTAAGCTCCTGAAGTAGGGTGCCCAAGATAGCATCATAGTAAGGTTTCAAGAGGGTAAAATAAGGGTTGATGGGGATGCTCTTTATCTGAGTAAGGGTTGGTGGGGCATTGAACCTTTTGGTTCAAAGTTTCGTGCAGCAAAGCCTTGTAGGATTTTGATCAATTATATTTGTGGCCTAAGAATTATATGCTGATGGTGAAGTTTTATCCCTTTTGGTAAAAGAGGAAGGATTCTGTGGAGAACAATACTTTTAGCTTTGGTATTGGATTGTGGATGAGATCAGAAAAGGAGAGTTTTTGGTGAGATCCTAGATGGTATGTGAATTTAATTAAATTCTGGGATTTGAACTGATTTTGGTGTAAACTCTCTCCCTGCTCTTACATCCCTACAATTTTTGAGTTGCAATATTTCCTCAGTTTGACAATTTTTCTGTAATACTTGAGATTGCCTGTTTATCAAGAATCATGTTGGCTTAAGTTATTTTATTCTAGATTCGAGAATTTGTCTATTGGTCTCTATTATCAGAGTGGAAACTTACATGTCCTTCAAAGGGTTCTTACTTGATGCAGATCAAATTAGATCAATCTGCAAGTGATGGGAGGAAAAATATGCCGATCTGACAGTGTTTAGATCTGATCTCAGATCAAACAATCGAATTTTAAGGGAATAATTACATATCTTTATAATTAGGGTCCAAGATAAAAATCATGCATAAAATAATATCAATAGTTGTGGTCGATGAGGTGGAATAGAGGAGAGAGAACGGGTGGTCATCTGGTCGATGGTAGGTAGAGAGACTAATTAATAATTCTTTTCTGGAAGATAGGATCAATGGAGGAGAAGAGAGGGGAGAGAGGAGGGAGAAGAGAGCAGAGAGAGAATCTGATGTGTTTTTTTTTTTTTAAGCCCGAACTTCTCTGGGACCTGGGTCAGCCCCTAGATTTTATTAAAATCCAATAAACAATAAAAGAGAATCTGATGTGTTGTCCAAAGAATGAAGGCGAAAAATAGGAGAGAAAGAAGGGAGAGAGATATTACCGTAAGAGAGAAGGAAGAGAGAAGAACTGACGAGTCTCACAAGAGAAAATCTGATGTGTTGTCCCAAGAATGAAGAGGATAAAAGAGAGAAAGAGAGAAGAACAGAGGAGTCTCACAAGAGGAGAGAATCTGATTCCAATTACTTATCTAGTAAGGACTCTAATCATTCTCTTATTATAAACATTATAAACAAACTCAAAATAATACTCTTATTGGCCTAGTGTGTCTAGCAATAGGACTCTTGGACAGCTAAGATAATTTTCTAAACTTAGACTTTAGACATGGACCCAGAGCTAACTAATACTTAATTGAAAAACTATTTATTTTTTTGCTCCCTCCTGTTACACATAAGTTTTGATCTCTCTATTTCAGCCCATTACAAAAATACTAAAATATTAGGCCCAACCCAAACCATTACTAAAGCCAGGCCAATTTTATTAACCAGACTACATTATTACTGCAGAGAACTGCATCTTCCAGTAGCTTGGGATCCCTTGATGAAAATTCGGTGGAACTCAAAAGGGCAAATTCTGGAAGCTTGATTGACTTCAATGCTGATCCTGAACCTCCTATGGCTGCAGCTGCACCACAAGCACAATCAACACCACCACCTACAAGTCAGTCAGTTCCACATCCAGCAATGAGTTCATCGACTGATAGCAACAGTTGGGCTTCTTTTGACTTTGCTTCACAAGAAAAGGTATCTCAGGCTCAGCCAAATATGAACACACTGGAATTTGTATTGTCCCAATTATCATCTCCAGTAGCTCCACCCGTCGGCAATATTTCAACATTGCCTGTTAGTATTGGAGTGGCAACTATACCTGTTGGTAATGTGTCAACATTACCATCTAGTGCTGGTCCCACAGCTGCTCCTTTAGGCATCTCAACATCACAAGTTGGTGGTGCTCCTGCAGTTGCAATATTGGGCAACATGTCAACGTTTCCTGTTCGTGGCAGTGCTCCAACAGCTGCACATGGAGGCATGATGTCAAGTAGTAGTGATTCCTTTACCAAGGATACTGATGGGGGGCAGTGGCCAACCGGGCAGCAGCATCATCAGCATTCTCTATTTACTACCTCAGATAGTCAATCTACCGCACAGCAGGCCACTCCATCAGTTAGTGGAGCTCCAAGTGATCATGTAAGATATAATATGGCTTTTCTTTTTCTCCAATGTTGTTGTTATAGTTGTTTTCTTCACCATCACCACCACTACCGTTATCATTGTTAATGGGAGAAAGGTTTTCTAAGTGCTACACTCAGAGAAACTTCTCTACATGGTCTTACCTATTAAGCCACATGCAAGGTTGATATGGCCATTCTCTCAATGGAAAGGAGACCCACCTCATTGGCCAAGTGCTGAATTTGATGGGTTAACTAAACTGTGTGGCCCACAAGCATTGGAACTTTCCTCTTGTATCATTATTAGCTGTCCAGCAATCTTCATCACCTTTGTTCAAAATGTTAACTTTGCAGCCATTTTTGGTGCTGTGGTAAACTCTATTTGGGCTGAAACTGACCACGAGTGGAGGGTGATGGGGGCTATTTGTGCACAAAATTTGAGCACCAACTGAGCTGTCTTGTGGTAGATACCTGACCCAGATAGTGAAGTTACTCTGGGTGACCTCATGGATTTCTAGAAGCCCAAGGAACTAGGTTTCAGAAACTCAGATTAAACCAGAATCGTAGTGATATTAAAGTGACCAGGATTAAAGAAAACTTGATAATAGTAGACCGACAAGGCGACAACTCAGATGGATGTAATCTTCTGATATGAGGTTAAGGAGAAAGTTTTCCTCCACCCATAGAGGATGGTTCACCCACTATCCTAGGGTTCACAAACCCCTTTAGGGTTTTAGTATGTTCCCAAAATAACCTCCCGATGCCCTTTCCTGCTCTCTCCCGCCTCGCGGTGAATAGGATCCCATTCACCGTGGGTGGGGGAAAGCTCGGTCCTGAAGCTAATGACATAATAAAAAACGACTCCTCAAAAGATGATTTGAATTCAATGGCCAGGTTAAAAGTTGTGGCAGTTTCCTACTTGAGATAGGAAACTCAAAACCGTAAGATTGATGGAATAATGAACAGTTACTGTATAAATGAAACAGATCAGACATCTAAGGGCTAATATCAATGATAAAAAACAATAACAGATCTTTTGATATCTCACAGCAACTAATAGGTAATCACAATGGGACTATGGGAGTTAATGGATCAAATAAACACAGAAATTGATGGGAAGAGTTCCAGATTTATGGGACTCTACTCAACGGACTTCTGATCTGAAAACTAAAACTGTGAGCCGACTTAAAATGACCTGCAGTTGATGATTCTGAGATCAGGACCGAAAACTCAGATGTATTGACACCAAAACAAAAGAGTTTTAATATTTACCACTTGGGGAGTGTGATATGCTCTTTCAAGGTATTTCTCGGGATCAAATCAAATTTTGAGGCAGAATGTGCTGCTCTAATGTATGGTCTCCAGAAAGCAAAAGAGCTGAATATCTGAATCTGTGGGTGGAATGTGATTCGGCAGCAGTGGTGTTCCTGGTTCAATCGGGTCGCTCTCCATGGTTTGCATGGGAGGATTGGTCTTCGTTGTGTGCTTATATCTCATCAATTAGATGAAGGATCTCTCACTGCTTTAGGGAGTCCAATCCAATAGCGAACTTCCTAGCTAAGGAGGCTGCTAAATCCAGTCTCTCCTCTCAAGTTCATAATTTTCCATGCCAGATAAAAGAAGAAATTAGCAGAGATATTCTGGGTCTTCCTAGATATCGTTTTTGCTAGTGTCTCAGTTTTTATTTGTTGTGTGAGGGTCGGTCCTGCTGATGGCCATGCTGAAGGTGCGATCTGGCTCTCCTCTTTTCTGTAATTGTGCTCGCTTGAGTATGCCCAAGTTTTTTCTTTTTATTCTCCTTTTCTTTTAATATAAGTTTATACCTGATATTAGAAGAAAAAAAAAAAGGATACCCCAAAAAATCAAGAACAGTACTTACTTCAGTATAGATGGAGAAGGCAGAATGAATAAGTAGAAGATACATCTAAGCATCTCACCTTGCCTCAACTGGAATCCCACCGGCCACCAGCCACCAACATAACACTGCATCTTGCAGCAAATCTGAATCTCACAGAATTAAGAAAAGGCTCAAGCCAAAATCTCATTAATCAAATTCATTTACATTTTACAAGGCTGAACCCCTTACAAACTTATATAGAAGACTCAAAAACAGACACTAAAAAGGAAAAGCCTAAATAAATCCTTAACTGATAAGGTAATATAAACTGACTAGGAAACTAAAATAATGAAGGAAACTGACTCAAATAGGATTGGACTTATAGAATACTAATCCAGCCTAACTAAAACACTTAATAACAAATAAAATAAAGACATAAAGACACTTACATAGCAATGTAGTCCTAGATAGGATAGGATCCTACTAGGAGCCAGGGAACAGAAGTTCTGAAACTGCTAGCCGATTGGGACAGATTGGGGTATTTTAGGTCAGATCTAGGGTTATACGTGGGTGAATGGAGTTGGGTTTTATTTGGTAAAACTAGGCAGTTTTTAAGGGTTTTAATGAACTAGGTTTGATTAGGTTTGAGTGAGATTTTAAATTTCAGAAAATTTGGGTTTAGGGTTTTGGGTTTTGGGAAAGAAGGATGAGGTGTGTTTTAGGGTTTAGAGTTGGAATTTAAGGGAGGGGTTTTAGTCGAGTGATATTGGCAGTGAGAGGGTGGTTCGAGTGTATTATGGTGTGATTTTGATAGTGGGTTAGGTCTAGGCTGGTTTAAGGGCTGTAGGGCTTTATTAGGGTTTAAGGGAAATTAGGGTTGCCATAGTGGAATGGGGCAGGGGCTGCTGTCGAGTGTAGGGATGATGGTAATGGAGCTGTGGATGAAATTAGGTTGAAGTTAATGGAGGGAATTAGGTTTTATGTATAGTAGATGAAGCTAGGGTTTAGGGGATCGTAGGAGATCCACCTACCCTTCCATCTTGATATGACTCATAAGGTTGCCTTGATATGACTCACAAGACTCACTCTCAAAGGAGATAACCATCAGCAACAATGGCAGCAGCAAAGAGATCGAATTTTTCAAAGTCTAAATTGTGAGGGAGCCTCCCATGTTTTCATTAATAAATAATATGGCCCAAGGCACAATCCTATTACAAATCTAAAACCTCTCCCTCTAAAAATCGTGGAGGGGGGAACAACACATAGCTTTAAAACAATTACTTAAAAGATGCTCTAAGAGCCAATAGGATTAAAACAAAACTAGCCAATAGAAAAGAGTCACTTAAATTGGACCATTGGTTGGACCGGTTCAATTTAAGAGGTAAAAAAAAAACTAAGTATAGAATGAACTAAAGTTAAAATAAACTAAGTATAAAACTAAACTAAGGCTCCAACTATGGCCCTATGGTTAGGGCAGCTTGTCTTCCTTGCGGATGCTTGGATCTGCATCAACTCTCCCCATCTTAAAAACATTCATCTCCGATGAATTGGTGAACTTCTTGCAACCATCTGCAAGATTCCAAGTGCTGTCCTGGCTTGAAGAAATCCGACCTCGAACTTTATGGTGATGAGGGGGGAACAACATGTGATTAGCAGCTTTAACACTTCCCGGACAGAATTTTGGTGAGGGAGGAATATTAGGAGCAAAGTCTTCCAAGTCGTGGAGCCTTCTCTTCAAAGAACCAAGGTGGCATCACAAACTCTATATGGTCAATCTCTATAGGAAAAACAACATCTTGAATGTCATTGCCTTCTTGTGGAATGCTCTTAACCACCTCTTCATCTTCTGCCACTTCATCCATCAAGGCTTGAGTCATAACATGGACACCTCGAACATCACCACCCAAATCTTCATAATACCTAGCTAAGGCATCACCTTCGGATGAGGGATAAGTAGATAAACTATGTTCATCATTATCATCAGAGGTTTCCTCTGCCTTTGCAGCCACATTAACAGGTTTATGCTTTTGTGGGCAATCCCTGGCATAGTGTCTAATCTCATTGCAGTGGAAACACTTGTGAGGATCACTATTGTCCGTGGGGGCTTTACTCTTATGATCAACACATGGAGGAACTTTAGGGTGGGAAGAACTACCAACAGAGTAGCCTGATCGAGTAGGACCAGCAGCAGAATTTCCAGCTCGAGTGTGACTATTGGTAGTAGACTTGAATGCTGGAAAAGTTTTGTTGGTGTCTTCAGTAGAGGAATCAAATCTTCTATGTCCAGCCAATAATTCTTCAGCCTTCAATGGCTTCTCAACACAGTCCCATACATCTTTGATATCAGCTACTCCAATACCTCTGACAATATCAGCCCTCAATCCCAGTCGAAACCGAGATAACATCTGAGTAGTACTCTCTCTCGTGCCAGTTCGAGAAGATAGAACATCGAACTTTTGCATGTACTCAGATACAGTCATGGTCCCTTGGCGTTGAGAGTTGAATTGATCTTGTACCTGTGCTCTGTAATGCCTGGACAGATATTTCTCCCCCAAATCATCTCTCATATCAGCCCATGTAGTGGGTGCATGGCCAAAAAGCTCCGTGTCCCTTTCTGTAGTTCTCCACCATTTTCTGGCAGGGCCAACCAGCTTGGTACGTGCCAATCTCATCTTCCTGTCTTTAGGCAAGTCATACCAGTCAAAGTAATCATCAAGGGCAGCAAGCTAATCATAAAATACCTGAGGATCATGGTTCCCATCGAACTCTTTTAACTCGAGCTTCAACTTTTGAGTGTCATACCTTCGATTGGAAACTTCATCTATAAAACAGGACCTCATGTATTCTTCAAAATTAGGCCTCCTAGGCTCTTCTTTGTTTATGTTCCTATCTTCTCTGGGCCCATCTCTGTCATTCCTCTCATATTTGTGTCTGTCTCTGTGATCTTTGTATCTTTCCCTGTGATCTCTGTGACCTCTGGAATGGTCTCTGTGAACTCTGGAGTGATCTCTGGAATAGTCTCTGTGAACTCTGGATTGGTCTCTGTGATCTCTGGAGTGATGTCTGTGATCCCTTTCTCTTCCCAAAGTTCCATGTACTTCTGAATCCACTTGATATCTATCTTCTGAGGACTATTGTTGTCCCTATTAGGAGTGTTTCTCTGCTCTTCCAATCATGTCACTTTTTCATTCAATTTCTGCAGCATTTCTATTATAGCAGCCATAGGATCAGGTGGGGGTGGTAGTGCTGGATCCACAATTGGGTTGCCATGTTCATCCATGGCTCTGATACCACTTAATGTAGTCCTAGATAGGATAGGATAATACTAGGAGGCAGGTGAACAGAAGTTCTGAAACTGCTTGCCGATTGGGACAGATTGGGGTATTTTAGGTCAGATCTGGGGTTCTACTTGGGAGAATGGAGTTGGGTTTTATTTGGTAAAACTAGGCAAGTTTTAAGGGTTTTAATGAATTAGGTTTGAGTGAGATTTTAAATTTCAAAAAATTTAGGTTTAGGGTTTCAGGTTTTGGGAAAGAAGGATGAGATGTGTTTTAGGGTTTAGAGTTGGAATTTATGGGAGGAGTTCTGGTCGAGTGATATTGGCAGTGAGAGGGTGGTTCGAGTGTATTATGGTGTGATTTTGATGGTGGGTTAGGTCTAGACTGGTTTAAGAACTGTAGGGCTTTATTAGGGTTTAAGGGAAATTAGGGTTGCAATAGTGGAATGGGGCAGGGTCTGCTGTCGGGTGTAGGGATGATGGTAATGGAGCTGTGGATGAAATTAGGTTGAAGTTAATGGAGGGAATTAGGTTTTATGGACAGTAGATGAAGCTAGGGTTTAAGGGATCGATTGGGGAATGTAGGTCTAGGTTAGAGGATGAGAAAAAGAAGGGCTCTGTAAATAACTTACTTGTAATGGAAGAACTTCAATGGCAGCAACCTTGAAGAGAGTTTTGAAGAAGAACCTCCCGATCTACAAGATGCAAGCAGTCGTAGGAGATCCATCTACCCTTCCACCTTGATATGACTCACAAGGTTGTCTTGTTATGACTCACAATACTCACTCTCAAAGGAGATAACCAGCAGCAAAGTCTAAATTGTGGGGAGCCTCCCACGTTTTCATTAGTAAATAATATGGCCCAAGTCCCAATCCTATTGCAAATCTAAAACCTCTCCCTCTAAAAATCGTGGAGGGGGGGACAAAACATAGCTTTAAAACAATTACTTAAAAGATGCTCTAAGAGCCAATAGGATTAAAACAAAACTAGCCAATAGGATTAAAACAACACTAGCCAATAGAAAAGAGTCTCTTAAATTGGACCATTGGATGGACCGATTCAATTTAAAAGCTCAAAAAAAAAAAAAAAAAAAAAAGTATAGAATGAACTGAAGCTAAAATAAACTAAGTATAAAACTAAACTAAGGCTCCAATTGTGGCCCTATGGTTAGGGCAGCTTGTCTTCTTTGTGGATGCTTGGATTTGCATCAAGTAGGTATAGCTTCTATCCATATTTTAGGCCCATTAAAGTGGCCAATGAAAACACATTGGATCAAAGTCCCAACACATACATAACCCAACCCAAAGCTTATTTACATTAAAATAAGCCCAATTGTGTTATATCTGTATCAGACCTGCTGAGAGAACCTTTGCTACTATTCTTGTTGTCACAATTGTAGTATAAGTTGTTGCTTATGTGCATTTCTGCCCTGCAGCTCACTCCAGTTATTGGAGCTCCAAATAACCAAGTAAGATATGTAATGTTGACTTTTTATATTATTGTTTCTGTTACTATGGTGTCTTTTTGTCATAGTTGTAGTTGTATAAGTTGTATCCTTGTGTGCTTTTCTGTTGCAGCTCACTCCTTCAGTTAGCGGAACTCCAACTAATCAGGTAAGACACATGATGCTGCCTTTTTATTATTGTTATTATTTGTTTTGTTATAGTTGTAGTGGTATTACTTCTTTCCTTATGTGCATTTCGATGCTGCAGATTATTCCTTCAGGTATTTGAGCTTCAAATAATCAATTAAGCAAATTTAATTTGTTTTTTTCTATTATTATTGTTGTTGTTATCATAGTTATTGTCATTCAAATTCTCTTATGTGCTTTTCGGTTCTCTGTTGTTTTGTTTTTTGGGTGCAGCCATGGGGTTATTCACTTGCACCAAATGTGCCGGGAACTTCAAGTACTCCAACTACTCAATCATCTCAAACAAAACCGGTCCAAGGTGCCAGTTCTGGAGTTGCATCACAACCTGCCCCTGTGGAAGCAAAATCTAGTGGAAGAAATGCTCTCTCAGAGGTATTAGTTTTCCCTTTTGTTGTTCTATGGGTTTTCTTAAATTTTTTTATTTTTGAAATAATACTTTCAATGCTTTACAGGACCTCTTCACCTCAGCCTATTCATTAGTTCCTGCAGTTCCAGGTTGGCAAACTGGTCCACCCCGGGGGATGGAATTTGGCATGCAATATCCTACTGCAGCGGTATTTCACCTTGACATCGATTCTTGTGTCGAATTTGTTGGTTCTATGTGACATCTGCATGGCCATACAGGCAGTTACTAATCTGAAATGTGGGATTATCTGTGACAGCCAATGTCTGCCTTTCCCCATTCAGTACAATCAAACAACCCGTTTGATCTCAACACTGAACCAAGTTTAGTTCAGGCCCCAACGGTATGTCTACAATATTTTATTTGAATTGTTTTCCTTGCTGGATTCATTACGGTTACTTCATTTATTGTTCTATAGGACAAGTATATCAACATCATCTAAGAAGATCATGCTTATGAGGCCCCCTTGGCAGCTTAGAATGTTTTTTTAATGGTGTTCTGGGAACTTCTTTTCTTGTTTGATAAAGAAAAGAAAGGTGAAGTTGAATGGGCCACGAATTTGATTGTGTTTCAAAGCATGGGTATAGATATTTTGTGTCAGTTTATTGATATTGTTCTGCTCTTAATTACAAAATGTTTTTGGAATTTGCCTGTCATTAGTTGTGGGATGCTTTATAAAATAGAAAATTTTGAATGGAATGTCAAACTAGATTTTGATAGGTAAATCTGAAAATTGTTGCTTGCTATCATCGGAAAGGATACATTTCGTGTGTCATCACCTATGTTACTTAGATTTGTTGGTTGGTCTGTTGAATTGTGTGTAAACACATGCATGGACATGGTTTGCCATGGGTGTGCCACAGACACGGGCCTCTGCCTGGTCCTTCTGGGTTTCTTTTAATATGGAAAAGAAATGGTAAAAGCTGAAAAGGAACAGTAGATTTGAGCTGAAGACAAAAGAAGTTTGAGGAAGAAAGGGGAGGGTAGAGGAGGTGGTTTACGAGAAGTAGGAGGGGGAGATGGGAGAGGTTGAAGGGTGGGGGATGTGTTCTTGTTTTACAGACATGGCTCAAGAATCTTGCACTCCAGGGTAGAGGCGCTTCCTCTCCATTGACGACTCTCTCACATCCCAGGCTCCAAGTATAGGAACCTCCTCTCTGTCAAGAGTAGACTCACACTTACTTTTATAATGGTCCACAAAAAACCTATGGAGCCTGATTATAAAAACCTATGGAGCAGTCTTTATAGTACAAGCATTGATAAAATTTAGGGAAAATTACAAGATTACACAAAATCAGGTTTTCTTTTACAAAACTATCCACCTATTGTTTCAATTAACAAAAATACACAAAATTGGGTTTGGATTTACAAAACTACCCAAAACAGTGTCTCCCCCACCTTTACCTACAATATTTTTTTTACATTTTTAGCCCTAATTTCTTCTAACACCCACCACCACCACCATTTCCATCACCACCCATCCCTCTCCTGCCCACCTCAGCAACCCAGCCCCATCATCATCCCCTGCAAACCACACCACCCTCCCCTGTAACTCTTGCCCACCCCTTCCCTCCCTCACCTGCAAACCCGCATTGGAACCCCGCCCCACCTCTTGGAATCGATGGCCCACCAACTGCGAGCCATCTCTCCTCACCTGCCGCACCTTCAATATCCTTCCTTGCCCCAACCTTGCTTCCTCACCAGCCATGCAAACCCACCCCACCCTGCAACCCGACACTGCCCAGCATAGTTATCAAGGCGTCACCTAGGCGTCCATGCTGATTTTTTGGGTCTAGGCGACTGTCACCTTAGTGGTATCAAACCAGATGTGGTCCTTATTTATACCAAATATCAGTTAAATAAATATTTACTTAAGATATTATTCATAAATAAGCAAAGACCCCCTATTTGAATCCAATACAAATAGTTAAAAAATAAAATTCCAAAAGGATAAAAAGTCCCCCCAATGCAAGAACAAAATCTGGATTTTCGACGGTAGGTGAAATTTTCAACTTTCTAATACTGGGGTTTTCTTGGATAAAAAAATTCCATAAATCTTAAAACGGTAAAGCATTGCTAAAAACCAAAAGAATGGTAAAATATTCATTTTTTATGATATCTAAAAAATATTTTCATTTAGAGCGACTTTGATAGCATTCGTGCACATAAAACAAGGTTTGGTCGGATATAAATCAGATTTAGACAATCTTGGATGCAGTTATTCGTATTCTATGATATGTCAAAAAGGCTCTAGGTAGAGGAGTGGTTTATCAAGATCATGGTCACAATAGAGTTGAAGGATTTTCGGATGCTGATTGGGCAGGGTCTCCAACTGATAGGAGATAGACTACAGGGTACTGTACATTTGTTGGAGGAAACCTTGTTTCTTGGAAAAGCAAGAAACAGAGTGTAGTAGCCCGCTCTAGTGCTGAATCAGAATATAGAGCTATTGATGCAGAAGCCAAGCTGTTTGGCCAGCAATACAAGAGGGGGACTCATGGGAGAAGGGCTGGTTCACTTCACCAATCGGTGGACCAACCCAATGGGCCATAGGGCCAACCAACTTAAAGTTGGGCCAGCCCAACTAGGCTGGGAGTTGTTGGGTCTCTCAAACCCAGAATCGTGGGGGCATACTTGTCCAGTTTTGGCAAGATTTTGTAATACCAATGAGGGCCAAATTAGTAATTGAAAGTGGTCCCCACTTGGTGAGTTTGCTAGTTTCTATTTCCTAAAATTAGTAGTTTGTATTGAGAAGCTACTTTTTCTAAATAAGTCAGTTTTATTTGTTAAGAAGTTAGTTTTTATTTTCTGTTTTTTCTTGAGGAGCAAGCTTTGCCCTCTATATAATGTAAAGGCTGTTCTCAGCCATCCCCACGATTATTTGAATGGAGATTGAAGCTATTTTACTCAGCAATTTGAGTCTTTCTCAGGCTAGTATTGAAGGGTCGAGAGGCCTGGCAGAGAGTGCCAAAATATCTTTATCCCTCTCCCGTTCTATCCCTCTGTTCTTCCCCTGTTCGAGTTCTTCTACTGCAGCCACTGTGAAGACTTTCTCCCTGCTCAGAAGACCATTTGAACCCTGCTTTTGCTGGCTTGTTGCTGCTGCTGCTGCTGAATCTCTGCTGGAGATTTCAAGTTCTCCTTGCTGCCTGTGTTCCAGATTCGAAGCTGCACTTGAGGAATCCCAAACTCTCCAACCAGCCATCAAGTTAGGCTGATTTTTTGGAGAACACATTCACCCCACCAGCACCATCAATCGATCTCTATCTTCCCCCCATCTCACTGTCTCGACCTTCCATTCTCCCCTACTTTCTAATTTTCTGACTTCACTTTCTAATTTCATTCCACCCATCACAATTGATCCAAATTTGCTGGAAGGAGTCACCACACCAAGTACTACCCTCGGTTGCAGCTGGGAACATCCACAGCATATTTTTGGAAGGTTTTTCCTTAACCTTCTACTTTGGTGTTTCACTGATATCTTCACATCAGGCCACCAGAATTTATTCGAATTTTGAAGGCAGCCTCTTCATAGCATTCTCTACCTTCGATCCAAAGGAGGTGTCCATCTGTTGGCTGGTTTGACTAAACCCTAAACCTTCTAATTTCTGGCCTAGTTCTATTCTGTATTTTGTGGGGGTTTTTTGGGACTGGTTTCAGTCTTACATTAGCTATGGCACACTTGACATATGAGTTGATGTGGATACAACAATTGTTATCTGAGTTGGGTTATAAAATTTCAGTTCCCATGCAACTATGGTGTGATAATTAGGCAGCAGTTCATATTGCTTCCAATCCTGTATTTCATGAGAGGGTGAAGCATATTGAGGTGAACTATCATTTTATTTGTGAGAAGATGTAGAATGGGTTAATTCTTCCAAGTCATGTTAGAACCGGAGAGCAACTGGCAGATGTGTTTACGAAGCCTTTGGATAGTGGGCGAATTGATTATATTTGTAACAAGCTGTGCATGATAGATATATATGCTCCAGCTTGAGGGGGAGTGTTAGATATTAGTATGTGAGCCAATAGTGGTTCTCGGGATTAGTGCCTGGCGCTAATACCGAGAGCCGCCTTAGCCTCAAAGTTATGTAGTGTAGTCTTTTACAGTTTTGCATAGTCAAATCCCTGAATTCTACTTCTCGGGATTTGTTGAGACCAAGTCTGACACCAAGTCTCTGACACCTGCACACGTATCCTTGTAACATAGACCAGCACAGGGTTGTGGGGTACAGAGAAACTTCTTTGATGCTTTAAACTTTCATTGAGAAGGTTCCTACAGTTTTTTACATAATCTTTTTTTATATTTTCCAGCTGACTAATAAGGTAAGATGACTGTTATATATGTTGGGATTCTTTGATGTTTTTAAGCCTTTCAAGTTTCAACCCTTAAAAACACCTTGAGGCATTGATTAACATTTCATAATTTATTTTCGTATGATGTAGTTTCCTTCCATGGCATCACTGCAAGGAGCACTACCAAACATGGCAAGACCAACGGGCTTATTGCGTAGTTCCAGCCTTGATACCCCGTCATCAAGGTGGATGCATCCACAATCCCCATCTTATGCATCAGCCCTGCATCCCCAGTCGCCATCTTATGCATCAGCAATGCCTCCAAGTAAAATCGCAACTCTACTTACCTTAAAAAAATTCCTGTCTTGTTTTTTCTCTTTCTCCTGTGACAGTTTTGCTCACAATTGTTGAATAATGGCAGGTGCATACATGGGGCAACAGGCATCCAGTAATATGCATCCCTTTGGGTACCTTCTTTAGCCTTTGTATTCTATTTCCATTTGTAAAAAGGATTAAGTGTTGATAATAATGTGACCTTCAATGCTTCAAAATTCATGGAATGATGAGCAAGCTCCTTGCATGCAGAATGAAATGTTATATATATGCTTGTGCACACATGCGTGTATGCCACACAGATGCACACAAGTACACGTGTATACACAGACGCGTGTGCATACAGAAACTGTCTTCTGTGTGGGTGATATAAACCATTTCTAAAAGATGCAAGGAAATATAATTGTCGAACAATGAATATATGGTTTTCTTATTCAGCTTTGTACAGTTCACTGCTTGAAGATGATGCATTGGAAGGTTTACGTATGCATATTGGGGGTGGGGGACTAGAGCAATTACTGTAGCATTAAGAACTACTGAGTTGGTGCAATAATGACCATGGAGTTAAAACATCAACTAGTTGGTTTTGAACCTGATTTATGAGTTGTAAAGATTGAGAAATAGCCAAATAGGAACTGCCCAAGATAATGAATAGGATGGCTGAAGGATGGGGTTATGATGCAGTTAAAATTGTTCAAATGAGCTTAGAAAGACTTTATTTTGGCCCATGAATGGGTTTTATTGGCCTTGGGCTTCTTATTTTTGGGTTTGTGAGAACACCACGACGAGTAAATCAGTACCACGAAGGAAGGAAGAAGGAGAACGAAACATATTACAATACAGGGATGGAAACTACCTAGCCTTTCACAGTAGGAATAGAATACACCACTATTGTGAATAGCTGACCCCATTTTTTTTTATGACTTAAAGAGAGTGAAATTACAATAAAGGGCATTATATTAACGAGTAACTAATAAATAGTAAGGACAACTAAACATAATTACAACTTAATCCAACTAATAAAGAAAATATAATATAAAACTCCTATGGTATAATGTTAACACTCCCCCTCAAGCTGGAGCATATGTATCTCCAATGCCCAACTTGGAACATCCATTAAGTAATGCAGGCCTAAACAATGCCTTGGTGAACATATTGCCAAATTGATTGCCGGAGTTAACAAATGGAGTAGAAATCGGCCCATTCTACCAAAACAGATAATAATTATTCCAAAACGAAGTCAAATTTCATGCCCACAACCAAGAATACCTTCCCCCATACATCTGCAACAAATTTTTATCAACAGTCGCACATTTTTTTGCTTTGTCACATAGATGAAATTATTTTATCCATAGTAACTTGCTGTTGAAACCCTAAGAAAGCACCTAGGCCCATCAACTCAACTAAGCCTTTTCCCAACAAAACAGGATTGGCTATACAAATTCTGATCCGCCATTCGACTCTATTTAAGGTCATGTTAGATGTCCTAGGCTACTTGGTGGTCGTGCCCAGTTGAGGCATGGCTTTAATTTTAAGATGGATTATTTCTTTCACTCTTTGTTGGAGAGTGGAGAGAAATGCTTGTATATTTGAAACCCAAGGAAGCAACAGCTGAGAAGATGCAGGAAGAGCTACGCAAATGGGGTCTTCTTTTTGTTTAGTGGTTCCAGAATTTTTTTTGGAGGGTGGGTAATGCAGAACTGAAGATTTACCAATGTACGAACTCCAGGAAGAACCAGGCCTAACGTGGCCCAGTTCTGGTTTGAACAGGGTTAACGTGGCCTGTGTCCACTTTGTTTTCTTTTAAAAACAAAGGGCGTACCCAGTGCACGAGGCTCCCACCACCGCAGGGTGTGGGGAGGGTCATAATGTACACAGCCTTACCACTGCTTTTGTAGAGAGGCTGTTTCCAGACTCGAACCTATGACCACTTGGTCACAATGGAGCAACCTTACTTTGTTTTCTTTTAAGTCGTTTGAAATTAGTTTTGGTTCAGTCCTTCAACCGTTGGTTCATTGGTTCAATTTAAGTTGTCATTTTTAAGTTATTTTCTTTTAGAGGTTTAAAACGACGTGACCGCTTGTAAGGGGGGACAGCTTGGGGGTATCCTGTTTTGTTTGGAATTGTCTCTTAGTTGCTGTTATTAATAAAAGACACGGGCTGCACCATGATTTTTAGTCCACAGTTTTATTCTCTTGGCTGTGGTCAGACAGTGATCTGCCTTTTGGTGATTCAAGTTGTCGATTGGTGGTGAAACCAATCAACCTTGCGGTGGGAAGCCCAGGTTGCAGCTCTTTTGTTCTCCTATATTGTTCTTATCAACTTCATTCAAGGTACCGGCAGTACTCACGATATACCTTTCCTTCCTGTGGGATTTCTGGTAATAGGTCATCATCAGGTCTGATTTACATTCTGGTTTATTATATCGGTACCCTAAACACCATCCTGTTATCAAGCTTTGATTTTGATGGTTGAATGTGTACTCCTAATCTGAGTTGGAGTCTTCACTTGCTATTTTGGACGGGTATTCAAGAAACCATGTTTTAGAATTCTTTTGAGTTTGATTTCAGTGGTGATTATATATTTGTTAGTATTGATGTGAAATCTGAAACCTTATCATCGAAAGATCAGTTGACTAGTCAAGCTTGATCGTTCCAACTTAAACAAGGAATTGTCAGATTCAGCAGATCCGACCCTTGGCTCTTGCTGATTTTTTCGGCACTTATTCAAGTCCTAAAGAGGACCACTCGACCTTGGTTATCCAGCTTTTTGAGTTCTGAATTTTGCTTGCTGAATTTTCTTTTAAATTCTGGGATTTCTCTGTTTTGCGATCCTGTTCTATTGTAACTGATCTTATATATCAGAACCACATTAGTGGGTTGTCGAATACTCATAGCATTTGGGTTATTGGGCTGATTTTGTAAAGAGATGGGCAGGATTTAGTGTTGGGTTTTTGTTGTTTATGTAATCCTGTGTACATTTTATGGATCATTAGCGAATGCACTACATCCTAAATGTACAGGTTGGTCTCTTTGCATCATAGTCCCAGGTTTTGGTTTCGAGCATGGTTTAAAATTCGGTTCGCGAAATATTTTGGTCAAAACTGAAGATTTCAAATTTTTGAGGCCCAAATGGCCAAATTAGGTCCTGAAACTTCTTGGAATCCCTATTTTAGGCCCTTTAAACATACGAACCCTTAGATTTAAAAAAAAACACACCCAAAATGGTAGTTTGACTACCCTAGTTTGGTAGTATACGTTGTACGCTGCTGTATACATTCTCTAATATGACCTTATTCCACCCAAAATTTAGTACTAGAAGTCTAGAACATACATAATTCAAACAAAACAACTTAAATATGCATTAGGAGTGAATAAATATATAAACAATTTCATAATTATCAAATGTTATACATGGTTCACTATAGTCAAAGATATGTGAGTCAAGAATACAAGCAAGTCACCCCTATGCCCATTCCGGAGTACCACATCGAGTTCCGGACAGGATCAAAACCACTAGAATGTTATTGTTGTTGCCGAAGCAAGTTATCCTCATACTGTATCACAAATGTTGACCATGTCATAGTATGCCGGAGGAAAGGCTCAAAGTTATCTACAACCACCCTATAAATACAATCAACATACTGGAGCTTCCTAATCTAGGTTATAGATCTCTGAACCGTGTAGAACTCGATTGAAAGCCTCTGTAATTGGATGGTGGCTGTTGAGCTGGCATCGGCATGTATGGTTGGGGTGCCGGGAATGAGAACTTGTTGTCCACAAATGATGACCCACCGACTCCGTGAGGCTGTAGATCAGCCAACTGTGTCTTAACATATATAAAATTGAGCTCAAACGGTAAGTATTGACCCTATTTTTTTCAAAAATTTTGTTGCAATTCAGAAAATTTTAAAAATAGAAATTTAAATTTAGCTCTTTGAAGTCATAGATCGGGCTACGGTGTGTAACATATAAAAAATTGAATTTTTGGGAAATACCTTATCTTATTTTTTTTGCAAAAATGAATTTCTGGGGAAAGTGATATACCTTCAAGTTTGGATCTTGCACAAATCTTCAAACAATGCAGCAACTTGTCGGTTCCTATGCGTTCCACTACTGCCCAACAACTTGTTCCTTGCTTGTACGGGAATGATCTGGCCAAAAATCACAAACCCAAGTTTTCTCAACCCCTTCTGTCGAAACCACTTAAGTTCACATCGAAACAATACATTTCGTTGAAATTTCACTAGAACTTCAGTATTGTTAGTGATTTTGTTTCGACATCTGTTGAAACCGAAATTTTTTGCGAAATTTTGGTGAAATTTGGAACTATGCTTTACCTACATTAACACAAATACTCATTACTCTCTTACCCAAAAAAGATCTAATTCACACACTAATGAGCTTGACTACCCCTTTATTGACTTTACAAAAAGTTTCCTGCATTGATCAAATTAATGTCTTAAGGTTTCTGATTTACCCCAAGTACCAAATCTTGTCATCCTAGGAGGCTGAAGGACATTAGTGCTCCCACTGTTCTGTTTGTTTATGAGTGATTAGATTAAGATAGTAAAATGACTGCTTCATGGCCTTAACCCATGAATGTTTCACTGCATCAAATTCATGATCTTTATAGCGTTATTAGATTAATTGAACTGCCACACCATGTATTTTCATAAATAGGCCCTAGATACCATTTTCCACCATGCGATTTGATCAGGTGAGCTTGCTAGCTTTTACGCAGTTGGGAAAGGCTTAGTTGAGAGCCACCTTGCTCATCCATAATTGATTGTAACCACTGGTATGATCTCTTCTGTTAGGAATGATGGACACTGCTTTGATTATTAGAACAGAAGTTAACTCTCCATGGTTTTAGTTTTTTAATGAGATTCCTCTGAAAGATAATTTTCTTTGTTTTATATCATAGACACCAAGGATCTGGGCGTTTTGGCAACGATGGAGCTGCTTTTGGGAGCTTGAATAGAGATCAGCAACTACCTGGCAGATACTCACAACCTGCTACGCCAAGTTCTTTTTCTTCCCTCGGAGGAAACCCATTTGGATAGATAGAAGTACAAAGGCTTTTGATGACATTTTCTGATCAGCATCTTCTTGTTACAACTACAGCCTCGTAACATCATGGGGAAAAGTTTGATTCTGTTCTGATTGAAGATCACCTGAAATGATGAGAATGAGAGTCATCTTCATACATCTTTGCCCTTTTAAGGTGTAACTTGTAGTACGAAAAAAGAGCAGAGACAAAAAAGGATAAGACTGTCTGGAGAGGGGCAGTGATGGATGGCATTTCCATGGGAGTACACATTTCTGCTGTAAATCTATTTGTTATTAGTAACGCATTCCATCCCGTGTTTTTTTTTTTTTTTGTGTATGCCCCTATGGGGATTGTATTTTATTTGTATGTTGTGTCATCTGATCCGGTATTAGGGTTTTGTAATTCACAATCCTCATTCTCGCCACCCCCTAGAAATATTGAAATAGGCTGTTCTCACCAATCACTGTTGCTTCGAGTCTGTGAGAACTGTAAAATATGTGGTTCTAGTGGTTTTTTGTTTGTTGATGGTTATTATGTTTCTATGCTGTGTTATCAAAGTTTGGGGCTCGTCTGTTTTTGTCTTTTTGAGAAAAGTTGCTGTAATTATGAATGGTGAATTTCATAAAAATATGTGGTTCTAGTGGTTTTTCATGAGAAATAAAAATCATTCAGAATCTTTCAGGTTGTGTCCCCTTTCAAGTTTCATTGCTGAGCCATGGCCGAATATGTCGTGTACATGTTATTGGGGGTGGGGAATTCTTACTGTTTGTGGATTTTAACATTTTTCATGAAGCAGGATTTTAACATTTAAGTTACATTAGAGAAGTGGTCACGGCCATAGTAAAAAACGGGAACGATAAAAAGAAAAAAAAATAGACAGTATGGATTTTAAATGGCACAAAACTCCGAACAAATAAAGTACAAAATTAGTGAAAAGAAAACAGAGAACAACAAATAAACGAAAATGGATGGCATAGGTTTAAACTTGTAAATTTCAAAAAAAAGGCTGGTTACTCGTATAAATTATTGAATTATTACCTGAATATTTACATCTAATGTTTAAAACAATTATAATATATTTCACAACTCATTATAAGTTTCAAGAAAAATAAAATAATATTAAGGAATAAACATGAAATGAAAAGGGTCATAGTTTTTACATAGGGAACAATTTTAACATAAGCAATTGATTTGATATGGTTATATTTTAATTAGGACACGTGTCAAATGAAAGTAACAGTCTTATGCTCCTTTATCAGTATATACTCTTTATATGTAAATTGCTTTAGGAATTTGTTTTGTTTTTTTTTTCCTTGTTATCTTACTTAAATAAAAAATTTATTAAAATAATACTATTACATTTAGTCTGTCTTGAATGGGAAAAACCTCACTTCTTAATGAAACTATTTCTGTTGAGCCCTTACTAAAAATACATGTGGCATCTTTTTAGTTTCAAATAAACACGAGCACGTTTATTATGTGTTTAAAAAACATGGAAAGCAAAAGTATACGTTTTTTTCCTGTTTATTTGAGAGGGCATACAACAAAACGTGTTTAAAATGCCTGAAAAATGGGAACGGAGTTTTAAACGTGTTTTTGCTTACAGTAGTCACGGCTCAAACGTGGGTGTGCATGGTTTTGAAATGCTTTTTAGTGTAGAAAGATTGGGGATCTAAAATACGTAGGGTTGGTTGCCAGCATGAGTATGGCAACATAAATTTTCTCAGATGAACGAAAGGAACAATCAGTCTGGTTAGTAGGGGGAAAGAAAAAGGAAAAATTACCAAATACCCAAAAACCAAAACCATCACCTGCTTGCGTCTTTTATATTTTCACCCCAACCATCCTAGCAAAAGATGATGTAGGTCAGTAGTTGGAACTGAACGCAGGGATGACCAGCCCTCTCCTATTCTGGTAAAATTAAAAAATTTCACCCTTTACAATTTCTATTTTGTCTTTATCACTGTCTTCCTCAGGGAAGAAAGGACTTGGAGGCATGGTTTTAGTGCACGGTATCGGCAATGCACAAAACAGATACGATATTGATACGGTATCGGCCTGGATCGGATGTATCGGACAAAATTATCCCTGAATTTTCTTAAAAAATGAGTTTTTGGACTAGTTTACCTCTTATCTGTACCATGCTACCGATACGATAGCGGCATGGTATTGATATTGGTGCCTAGCAAAACTGGTACATATTGCCCGATACAGGCGATACGATACCAATACTTAGAACCATGCGTGGGTGGGGTGGGGGAGGGATGGCTCTGTTGCTCAGTAATAATTCTATTGTTACATTTAATACTGTTTCTGGTGGTTCTTGGTGCTTTGTCTGCTTATACCCTAACCACCCCCCCCACACAATTTTTTTTTTTAATTTTTATGAAAGACTCACCTTTTGGGATACTCTCTCCACTCCCTTTCTCATTATTGGGGACTTCAATTAACTTATCCAAGAAAGACAAGGACCAATTCGGGCCGGCCAATTAGTCCAACCTATGCTGCATCCTTAAAGCCTCAATCCATTATGACCAACTTTTGTTTAGAAGAAATCAATCCTTTGGGCTCTTGGTTTACTTGGACAAATAAACAAACAAAGACCACCAAATAGGATTATGGAACATCTTGATTGTTGTTTTGGATCTCCTGGCTGGTTTTCAATTTGGCCGAATGGAATGGTTTGTACTTTACCATCTATTGATCTAACCACAACCTACTCCTTGTCAATACTGACTTCTCTAAACCCTTTTATAGAAAATTATTTCATTTCCAGATTGCTTGGACAAAGTATCTTGACTTCAAATCTTTTTTAAATTCTAAATGGAATTCTCTGAATGGTGAGAATTTTTTAATAAAACTTAACAGGATTATTGTTTTTCTTAAAAAATAGAAAAAAAATGTTAATAATCTAAAACAATCCATTCTTCATCAATATCATAATCTAGAATCACAGGATCCCTCAGATGAGAACTTGACTCTTTTTTCTTCTCTTAAATCTCGTCTTAATATAATCCTGGAAGCTGAAGAGCTCTTTTGGATGAAAAAATTTAGGTATCGGTATATCCAGGATGGGGATAGAAACACAAAATTCTATCATTGAATAGCCAAGCACAATCTTATTTGACAATTCTAGGAATCGTATTTGATATATTTCTAAAATTGCTTCCTGCTTCGCTTATTATTTTAAAAACTTAATTTATTCCACATCTAATTCTCTTAACCCTCATTTGGTTGAAAGTTTATTCTCCTCAGTCCTATCTTCTGATGAAAATTCCTATTTAATATCCATATCTTCGGAGGAGGAAACTAAGAATGATGTTTTCTCTCTAGGCTCCTTCAAAGCCCCAGGCATTGATGGATTACCAGTTTGTCTTCTACCAACACTGCTACACTGCTAGAATACCATTAAGAAAGATGTTTGTTGTTTTGTGAATGACTTCTTTTCTTCTCTTTTTTAATTCCTTTTGGGGTAAATCATACTCTCCTTACCTTAATTCCCAAAATTCATAATGCCTCCTTGGTGAGGAGTTTAGACTGATTAGTTTGTGCAACATATCCTAAAAAATCCTTGTCAAAACTATTGCAAACAGACTAAAACTATTTCTCCACCACTTTATTTCCCCAACTTAGACTGCTTTTGTCAAGGGACAACAAATTTCTAATAATATAATTATTGCACGTGAAAATATGAAAAATTGGCTATATAGCACTGAAGCTTGACATGTCAAAGACATATGATAAACTTGAATGGGGTTTCTCATAAGGGGCATTTTGAAGTTTCTTGGGTTCAACCAACTTTGGTGTGACCTCATCTGTAAGCTTTTTTGCTTACTTTTTCTCTATCCTTTAACCAGAACAGGTGAGGTTACCACAAAGGCCTCTCTACTCACTATCTTACTTTGTTAAAAAAACCCTGTATACCCAAATTCCTCTCCTTTTATTTGGAAGGAATATGAGATCTTAAACCATCCAAAATTTAAGTTATTTCTTTGGAAAATAGCTAAATGAGGAAATCAAACTATGTCTAAACTAAAAGCCTTCATTTTACTTGATGATAGATGTAGACTTTGTTAGTTAGCTGCAGAGATTGATTGACATTTATTCCTGTCATGCGATTTTTCAAAAAGAATTTGGGCTGCTGGTAGGTTGGGATTGAGAACTGAATTTTTACAAGGGTCCATTTTACAAAGTGTTTTATTGGATTTCATCACCAATAAAGGAATCCCAAAAAACAAAAATCTCTCATTCTTTCTATCTTTTCCATCACCACTTATTTTCTGTGGTTTAACAAAACCATTTTTTTCCAAAACCAAACTGAACCCACATTCCTTGCTTAAAATGATTCATGGATAGGAAACAGATCTTAATCTTCTTTTATCTAAACTGAATTTAGACAATGTCTCCAATGTACGATCCCAACCTTCCATATCTTTAGACTTCTATCTTTACCTTCTTTCAATGGACAAAATTATCATCATCATATATGGGAGTTTTGATCCATTATCCAAGGAGGCTCGGTGGATGGAAGTAACTATTTTTAACAATCAGTTTTCTCCAGTTTGTATGAACTATGGAATTGCAGGGTCAGCTTAGGAAGCTGAGGCCTGAGGAATCCGGGAAAGAACCACCAGAGGACTATCAATGAAATGCAAAATCATAAAAGTATGGACTGATTCTCTGAAGATGATCAACTGGATATCTCAACCTCAACAACATAATTGGCCATGTCAGTTGTTGTTCTCCTTACTTTTGGATATCCAAACTAACATGAAATGTTTATTCAATGTGGCATCAACTTAGTGTTGATTGACATCATGCTGACATATTGTTGATGTCATCGTCTAGTGTCGGTGATGTCAGTAGTGTTTTGCTGAGGTGGCATTTGTATTTGTCCAGCCAAGTTCTGAGAAACATATTAAGGAAAAAAAAGCAGAGAACAACAAAAGCCAAAAAGGTTATCCAAAAAGGGTTGTAATATATTGGTGTGTAGTAAATTAAATTAGGGAAATTTACACATACCACCCCTGAGGTTTGACGGAAGGATATTTTTACCCCCCAGTTTTGGAAAATTTTACGTACTCCCTTGAGGTTTGCAAACGGTAACAAATAAGTCCATTCCGTCAGTTCATGACTAACACTGTTAAAAATTAGACTTGAACTGACGGAATTGCCCTTCTAAGAAGAAACCAAAAAAATAAAAGAAAAACACACCAAAACCTGTAACTCATCTTCCCCAAATCGATTGGGAAAGATGAGTTGCAGGTCTCAAACCTCTTTTAGCTCATGCCTTTTAATTTGACCATTGGGAGAAATTTTACTTAAACATCTATGGTACCTAGATATGGCGTACCTGTAAATCTTAATAGAGAAGTATTACAATAGACATGAGAAGGGATGTAGATATGAGGTTTGAGTTGGGTGGCGGTGGGCATGTTCTAGATCTGGGAACCGGAGTCAAAGATGGGGTTTTGGGTGGTGGAGGTGTGGTTTGTGGATGTGGTGGTGGTGAGAAATTGGATCTGAAGAAGATGATTCAAGAGCTGGATTTGTCCGCTGTCCCTCGGGTATTCATCTACCCCATTCTCTTGAGCCCAAAGTTGAAACCCATTTTCTGATAACACCCTACAACAGAGGCATTTGAAGAAACGAAGAAGATCAGGGTTCCTCTCCATCTCCCATTTCTCTTATTTTTTAATTGTACACCTCCGCCTTGTCTCTCTTTCTCTAATTTTTTAAGATATGGATGTGGGCGGCTTGTGGCGATGCTTGGTATGCCAGTGCATGGATGGTGGCGTGATTGCGTATGCAGTTGCAACAACGGTGGCCATCTGTTGGATGCGAGATATGGCGGGGAAGACTGGAGAGGATGGTGGCGGGTCTACAGGGGAGCGAGAGAAGGAGGATTTGAGGTGGTGGTGGCGGTGGCAGCGGTGGAGAGGGAAAAATAGCAGAAGGAGAAGAAAAAGTAGGAAAGAAAAAGGAATGGGTTGCTCTACACTTGGTGCTTCAATCTTGAAAATCTGTAGAACCACTTGGTGCTTCGTTTGGGGAAGATGAGGGGAAATCGAATTGTAGCCTCTGGAATCGTCTCAAACAGCTTGAAATCTACAGATTTGGTGTCGCCTAGGTCTGCTGGAACGATCCAAAACACCACAGCTCTAGAAATCAAGTGGTCTTTGGACTACAGATTTCTGAAATTGAAATCAGCGGTAATCACTTTAGGTCTGCCCCAAGTGCAAATGGGTTCAATCGAAGGGGTTTGTCCTTATGGTTTTGAAACCCTTATGGTTTTGAAACCTGCAACTCATCTTCCCCAATCGAGGTTTTTTTTCTTTTTTTCCTTTGTAAGGGTAATTTTGTCTATTCACCTCTTTTTTTTTTTGTTCTTCTTAGAGAAGGGCAATTCTGTCAATTCAAGTCTAATTTTTAACAGTATTAGTCATGAACTGACAGAATGGGTTTATTTGTTACCGTTTGCAAACCTCAGGGAGGTACGCAGAATTTTCCAAAACTAGGGGGTGAAAATATCCTTTCGTCAAACCTCAAGGGTGGTATGTGTAAATTTCCCATTAAATTAAGATAACAATGATGCAAAAAAGTTGTATAAAAAAGAAGATACCATGTTCTACTACTCTTCCTCAGGAAACAGTTCCTCCTTCAATGAAGGAACAGTCCATTGTATCTGAACATAGGTAATTTCCCATAAATCATCACCTTCCTTTTGTACCAAAATCTCTTTCTCCTTCATCTCTAAGATCAACTTCTTCAACAATACTGGCACTAACTCTTGCAATCTTGATTGGTTATTGTCACCCAAATTGACTTTCATACATGTATCCATCCTTCTCAAAACTCCTAACCAAAATGTCCTGAACCCGGAATTCTGTGACAATGGTACTAAGAATTGCAAGAACACTTCTGTCAAAAGTTCCATTGCCATAGTAAATGTCCCCTCCATGCTTCTCATCTCCCTCTCAGCATTTTCCCTCCTTGAATACTCAACCGTCTTTTCATGTAAATCATCAACCATTGCAAATATCACAAGGTTAAAAATATTAATACAATTAGAAGATGTGAAACCTAGTTCATCTGCCAGTGTGAAGCTTCGTTGTAGGGCGGACACGGCACGATTTCTTATCTCCTCTCGTCGAACTAGGCTAGATTTTCTAAGGGCATCTGCGAGCTTGACAAATAAGTTGGTTGTGAAGTTGGAGGAATTAAATTGCTTTGATCCATCCTCAATAGAGGAGTTACTTGTGTTACTCATGTAGTTCCCAGGATCGGAGTATCCATTTTTGAACCATTGAACTAACAGGCTTGTCGACTCTGCCATTAGATCTATTAATTGCCAACTCTTATCCAGGGGAATGATCTTTAGCGCAGCATATCCAAATGCACAATCGATACAGTATCCATAGTTCATTCGTGAGACATGTGTACCATCTGACATCAACATGATCAAAGCCTCAACTCCTTGCTCATAGGTTTCAGGGTGTCGACCTGCAACTGACAGCAAATGGAGGACAGATTTCCATCCAGTCTGTGTTTGCAAATTTGCAGGGTACTCAGTAAGAATCTTCCCAAGAGCTTGTACTATGCTCTCACAACATGAATCAAGGATTTCTTTATCAAGCTTCCACATCAAGGTTATGGACTTGAAGATTAGCTCCTCAGATATTTTCTCGGATTGGTATGAACCGAGAAGCTTAAGGCAGACCTTGAACATACCAACAATGGCCTTCTCTGAAAATGGGCAAGGCGAGAAGAGAGGGAACTGAGCAACCAAAAGTAGGTAATCATGGAAAATAGGCCAAAAGGTTGAGAACCTGTGAATGTTTGCTAGAGTAATAGTGATGATCAAATCCCAACAAAATCCAACAGTTTCCTCTTCTTCAACTGGGGTGCTAAACTTTTGACCTTTTCCAGCAGCTGCAAATATCAAGGAGCGTCCGAGATTCAGTAATGATTCTTCTGGCAAGTTTGTGCTATTGTTAAAGATGTTGCTTATTCGACATTGTTGAATTATCTTAAGATTATGTTCAAATTCACCCCCTGACTGGACCAATGAGTCTTCACTACTATCTAGTGATAGGAATTGCGAGAATCGTCCAATCATACCAGAACTTTGACGATTATTACCAGACACATGCTCTAAAGATGGGAAGATAACTCCTGATTCTGACTTGGAGTGCATTGGAAGGTCGGTTGATGAGGTAGAAGCCATATTTGGCTCGATAACTGACTGGGGAAGTAATTTAAGCCTCTTGAGCTTCAATAAGCAATCCACAATAGTCCTCCATCCTCCTCGAATTGATTTCCCAAATTTGTTTCCAATGGTGAAGGCTGCAAGAGTTGCCATTCTTGGCTTTAAATCATTACTGAAGGCATAAAGGGTCTCCTCTGCTGAGGCATAAGGATTTAATAGTGTAGTAAACTTGCAGAAGGAGGCAATGAGCTCATCAAGTGTATCTTCTAGTCCAAATTGACAAATCTTTGCAACCAAAAACATCCCTTCAACACATTCGTGGAGGATATCATCTTCATCGCTGTGCTCAAAAATTGCAGCAAGGGTTGCAACAGAAGTTCCAGCAATGGAAGCAAACATATCTCTTGCAAGATGGCATTCAAAATCGCAAAGAATGAAGGGTTCCATGACTTTTGTTTTATTAATCAGCTCTATCCATCGGCGTTGATCCATCTCTAAAGATGAGCCTGATTGGCCAAATAATGTGATTGCATTATTTGCAATTGATTGGAAGAGATCAGAAAGGTATTCTCTTGGAAGATCTTTTCCTCCATTAATTGCTCTGTTGTTCCTTATAAACTCCTCCTCTGTCATTTTTTTCTTCACCTGTGGATTGTGTTGGTCCGTGTTAAGCATGATGAGAGAATAACAGAGGATGAACACAGCATCCTTGCTGACAAAGATTTCTGAGGATTGTTGATCATAGAATTTTTCTGAAAATGCTTCGAGGATCCTATGAATCTTTTGAGATTCTCCTGGCAGTCGAAAGGTCTCGAGAAAAGTTCGCAAGGCAGTATCAAGAATCATACCTGAGAAATCAAATGTTTCAGTGAATTCTTTGAGGACTTGAATGTGCAACTCACCAGGGTCGCCTAGATAATCTCCGATTGCAATCTTGTCTAAGCCAGGAGTGTAGCGATAGAAGTATGCCAAGGCTTTTGGCTCTGGAGGATCCGGTACTAGATTTGCGATCTTCAGGTACTCCAGTCCCTTCTTTTCATCTCGGTTGAAATGGTTAGCAGCAATCAATATCTTCTTCTTCTGTGCTTTCCTTAACCTGACAAACTCAATCCATGAATCCAAATCATAACCGTTGTCACATTTCTCTAACCAAAAAGGTTTATACTCAGTAATTGCAAGGGGATACGGCCCTATAGAACTTGAACCATTCTCATCCTCAACATTGTCAGCAAGGGTGTGAACAATAACAACTAAACCTTGAAACGCTTGGATCTGCAAACTTGTCAAAGGGCTGCTCAATGGGAAAGCAATCTTGCAGAGCAACCTTCCAATGTCTTCAAAAATGTTTCGACAAAGTGGATCACAATCATAATTCACATACATTTCAATAATGAAAGTAGGCTGTCTGCAGAAACTAATTATTCCTTCGAGTGCGACTTCTTGAAGCTGAGGAAAGCTTCCCCATGAAGCAACTTTGAACAACACAAATGTGAAGAAAGCTTCAAGTTGAAGCCTGATAGACCTATCAACAAGATATCCCTTTTAATACTCAATTTCATTATTTTCATTCTCAATCAAGCAAAGCATAAGTTGTCATTGAGTTTGAGTTTACCTACGAAGAAAGTGATATATATTGAGAACAGTACTGCAAATCATGGATAATACCAATGGACTAGAACGAGTTCCATAGTAGATTAAATGATAAAAGAGCTCATCTTGGATCAATTTTAGAAGCTTTGTGTGGTTGGCAATTCCATCTCCACTCAATTCTATTGCAGAATTTATCAATACAAGCGCAAATAATTGAACATCTTCATCAGAATTCGGGGTAGTGGACCCATCAGTCTCTGTAATCTCCACTACATTAAGCAAAGAGCACAAGAACTGAAAGATATCAACCGCACAATGAGCACTATACCCAGAATCCAAATTACCACCATTCTCAGCATCATCAAACCCTGTATCTGTACTCTCTCTATCCCGATCCTCAATCTCCGGCAACCGAGCAAATATTGTCTGAATCAATTCATGCATAGTATGCCTAGCATTCCTTTGGAGCAAATCCCCTCTGCTAGCCGATTTTTGAACAATTTGGAAACAAGTATTGACAATGGTACATACAGAATGATCACTAAGCAAGATAGAAGCACGATTCTTCACTATCCCAGCCAATACCTGCAAAACCCTCATTAACACAGCATCTTCAGAAGTAGAATCTGTCATTTCAAGTCGACAATTTGTGATACCAGTGATGATAGAATTAATGGCTTCTTTCGCACCAGGCGTCTCTTCATCAAAAATTTCAAGCTTGAGTATCTTCAAGATTGCAGAAAGTGCAACCCCTGTTGCGGCGGCTGGAATTTCGTCGCTCTGAATCACATCGAGGAAGGGTGAGAGATAGATAGATGGGTCAACTATCCTCCATTCTCGTTGAGGATTGAAGATGAGAGAACGCAAAGATTTCAAAGAATATAACAGAGTTGAATCGTAGATCTCTTCGTTGGGAGAGATGAATTGAGAATATGGATCGTTGCTTCGACGCATCACTGCTATAACTGCTCCAACTTCGGTGTTCAACATACATGAAATTCCCAATTCTTTCTTCTTTCTTTTGGAGAGTTTCTTTATTTTGGGTTGACATGACGAGCTATTTCCTTCTTCTTCTGCTGCTTCGTCTTCTTCTCCTTCGTTTTGGTCTCTTGCTTTCGCCATTATTTCTTCAAAAGAAAAAGGAAGGAAGTGAAAAACGGTTTTTGTGAAAGGTGTTTGAAAAACGGTTAGAGAGAAATAGATGTTTTTGAACAATGTATGATGTGAATTTTCTATTCTCTATTCTCTACATAATTTAGGAGAGAAAATTAGGTTTAAGACCCGATTAATTGGGAAACAAATAGCCTAATTATTTGTTTAACAAGTGGTTGATGTTTAAGTAGGTGTGGCTTTCCTCTTTATGGGTCAATGGGTCTCAATTATCAAAAATGATTTTGACTTATTCAAAAAAAAAAAAGAAAAAAAAAGAAGATTTGACTTAATATTAGAGATGTAAATGAATTGAAAAAAAAAGAAGAAAAGATTTTGACTTAATATTATGGATGTAAATGAATAGCCGAAATCCGTTTCCGTATCCATATCCGTATCCATTTAGCACTATGCCTATAGCTAGCCGAAAAGTTATTTTTACATGTAAATGGATAAAATATTCGATCCGTATCTGTGTTCATATCCGTTTAGCACTATCCGAATCCGTCCGAAAGCTAATCAGATGCGGATACAAATATAACACTATCTGAGCCGAATCCGATCCGTTTACATCCCTACTTTATATTACGTGTCTCGGCCTGAGGGTTTTATCCTCTCAAGTGACAGTGCACCTTTAAAGTACATCCGATGGTGGGCAGTGCACAACACTTAGCCAAGAACATGTTCTCAAGTGTGGTGCCATTGTCGGATGCATTTTAAATGTGGATTGAGCAATGCACCGAGTGCACTTGAGAGGATGAAAATCCCTAGGGATGTAAATGGATTGGATTCGGCTCAGAATTACTACTATCCGAATTCGAATACGTTTACCGAATGACATATCCGTATCTCCGACGGAATTTAAAAAACTAATATCATATCCGAATTTAGGAGTTTATCAGATATTTGGATAATATCCGATCCGATAAACTATCCGATTAGTAAACGAATCTGACCTATATTGATTACGGATTTTCGACTTTGAATATCGATTACCGATTCCAATTTACAAAGCATCCTTATAAAAGTGGTTTATAATAAGGGTAATATAGTAATATATCATATGGCTTTACAAAAATATTAAGCTAATCACATTTTACAATTGGATAGTATAATATCCGAGCTGAAATGAAACTATCCGAATCCGAATCAGATTATCTTTCGGACGGATTCAGATATTTTTCGGAAACCAAAATTCCAGATTCAAAAACCCCTAAATGGATTCAAACAAAGATCGGACAAGGATTTTCGATTATCCATTTACATCCCTAAAAATCCCACCATACCAGTATTTCTATTAATTATTTGCCATGTGTCACCTTAGAATATGTAAGCTGATGGAATAATTGATTTGATTAGTAATGGACCCCCTTTAGTTAGGATAAGAAAGTGTTTGAATTGAGTTCTACTCTTGTTAAGGTAGCATTTGATTTACATTCTTGAAATGCATTCAAGGTCGATTTTGCATTCTCTGGTGATAAAAAATAGTACATCTAATCTGATCTAAGCTTTCAATGGTGAATCACTTCTAGGGGTTTTGTGTGGGATCCATGCACTTTCTCTCCGAAACTTTGTAGGGTCTAGAGAGAATTGCTAAAGGAGTTCAGATCTGCTACCCACATGGGGACGGGTGGGGACAGATCTGAACCCTCCATGGGGGTGTGGTGTCTATTTTTTTTTTTTTTTTTTTTAATTTAATTGATCTTGCTGTCTATAATGATTAATGAGCCAATGATGCCATATGGTTGATAGTGGATGGAGATAAGGTAATCACGGATGAGCTTTCATGGACTTATTTGCATCCCAAATTCCGGATGTGGTCAACTAATTTGGTGATTTGGCGCCAAATCACCAAGTCCCTAAATCACTAGATCGTCATATAGTGCCATGGTGGCTATATTTTGGAAATCTAACGATTTGGTATTATGGCAGCGATTTGATAATATTGACGATTTAAAAATTTTGAAATATTGCACTATGGCGTCAATACGATGATTTGGCAAAATGGCACTATCGCAACAATTTGACATTATAGTATCATGACAACGATATGTCAATACAAATAGATACTGGTCGAATCGTTATCGTCTACGGTTCCTGACCGGTGCGGTTCCCTAATGCCTCTCACAAGAGGGGGTGAGACCCACCCGGGGCACTTGACCGAACACTCTGCCCGGGTGGGGTCCACCCTCCTCTTGTGAGAGACACTAGGGAACCGCACCAGTCAGAGAACCACATACGATAAAAATTCGATACTGGTCATTGTCAAAGCATCGTGACGTTATAGCGCTATCTGGTGACAATACCAATTCGATACTGATTTTTATTTTATTATTATTTTTTTTAATTTTTATTGGTATCAAATTGATATAGCAAAGATCGATGCCTAAAACTATTGTAACAAATTAAAATAAAAAATGTGTTCAATAAAAATTTAAAAGAAGAATTAAAAAAGAGAGAAAAAACGCCACCCGATCGCACTAGACATGCCGCCTCTGCGCCCTGACACAGGGACACACGAAATGATCGCACGAAATAACCACCGCACCCCTTATCATTTTGCTTGCCCTTGTGTCAGGGCGCAGGGGTGGCATGCACTGCTCTGCATAACCGGGTGGCATTCTCTTTCCAATAAAAAATTACAAAGAATATTAATAGTTAAATGGCAGTCTGTTATTTGATCCTTTACCATCATCTGTTGCCATTGCCAGCAGTACCAGACCTTTTCTTTTTCTTCTTTCTTTCTTCTTTCTTGGTATGATCATGATTTCACTACTCATCATCCTTTGACAAACTAAAACGAGTTCACATTAGCAGCAATCAAAATAAAGGAGCACTTCTCATCGAAGTAGGCAACCATGAGAATTTTCCAGTGCAGCCATTTCGTACAAAACTATCAAAAGGAAAAATTTCAAGATTCAAGAACACAAGCTTGAAGGCTCCACACAGGTTTTGCATACAAGTGGGAATTAATGACATCTATTACATTGCATTTCTACTTACCTATTCACAATTTACATTTTTAATGACAAATTTTCCTGAAAAAAGTCAGCTATGTTTGGCTGAGTTGTAGCACCTTTCTCTGTTGGTTTCTGTCTGTGTACAGTTTTAATAGGACATGCAATCAATGTTATCAGGAAATAAAGTAATTTCTTTGCAAGCCATTCTTGCATCCTTCATCGATACTGCTTTTAGACATCCCAACTATCTGTGCAAAACTACAATACTAAAAGAATGCCCTTTATCCAAAAGCAAGGAAGCAATGCCAAAATGGAACCATAACCTCTTCTTATTTTATTATTATTTTAATGGTATTAAATCAATATAGAGGGGATATCGATCGTTACCTTCGTAGCATGATATCCACAACGCAGTGGAAGACGGATCGTGACGTTCTTGATCAACAACCGAACGATTACATCGCGAGCAGCGAGAAGTCGAACAATCTCCTTTGCAGCAGTGTTCTCGTCAAGTGATTGAGATAACTCAATCCTCCACACTCCATGACCATAGGCAGTGATGGAAGCCTCTTGAGAATACACACACGGTGGAGAGAAAGAGCAAGGGAGAGAGGGAACGTGGGAATTATAGAGGGAGAGGAGCTGCGGCAGAACTTGTTCTCACGCAGCCCCCTCTCACTCGAATATATAAAATAATATGGGGGGACCACCATGTGGCCTCCTTCCTCTAACCCTAACCCTACTGGGCCTCTTGGCCCACAGCTGCCCCAAGTGGGCAGGGGTATGGGCTTCGGATCCAAACCCGATTTGATTACATATGGAAAGCCATAACTTGGATAAAAATTAAAATGGAAGGAGGAGAAGAAGAAGACTTGGTCTTACTTGCAGATTAAGGTCTTGAACGACACTTTACACCAACTCCAATATGGCAAAAGAACCCAAGTGGTAGCTTGTACAAGCACCAAGAGGTCGAACAATCTCCTTCGCGGCAGTGTTCTCGTCAAGTGATTGAGATAACTCAATCCTCCACACTCCATGACCATAGGCAGTGATGAAAGCCTCTTGGGAATACACACACGGTGGAGAGAAAGAGCAAGGGAGAGAGGGAACGTGGGAATTATAGAGGAGAGGAGCTGCGGCAGAACTTGTTCTCACGCAGCCCCTCTCACTCGAATATATAAAATAATATGGGGGACCACCATGTGGCCTCCTTCCTCTAACCCTAACCCTAGTGGGCCTCTTGGCCCACAGCTGCCCCAAGTGGGCAGGGGTATGGGCTTCAGATCCAAACCCGATTTGGTTACATATGGAAAGCCATAACTTGGTTAAAAATTAAAATGGAAGGAGGAGAAGAAGAAGACTTGGTCTTACTTGCAGATTAAGGTCTTGAACGACACTTTACACCAACTCCAATATGGCAAAAGAACCCAAGTGGTAGCTTGTACAAGCACCAAGAGGTCGAACAATCTCCTTCGTGGCAGTGTTCTCGTCAAGTGATTGAGATAACTCAATCCTCCACACTCCATGACCATAGGCAGTGATGAAAGCCTCTTGGGAATACACACACGGTGGAGAGAAAGAGCAAGGGAGAGAGGGAACGTGGGAATTATAGAGGGAGAGGAGCTGCGGCAGAACTTGTTCTCACGCAGCCCCCTCTCACTCGAATATATAAAATAATATGGGGGGACCACCATGTGGCCTCCTTCCTCTAACCCTAACCCTAGTGGGCCTCTTGGCCCACAGCTGCCCCAAGTGGGCAGGGGTATGGGCTTCAGATCCAAACCCGATTTGGTTACATATGGAAAGCCATAACTTGGTTAAAAATTAAAATGGAAGGAGGAGAAGAAGAAGACTTGGTCTTACTTGCAGATTAAGGTCTTGAACGACACTTTACACCAACTCCAATATGGCAAAAGAACCCAAGTGGTAGCTTGTACAAGCACCAAGAGGTCGAACAATCTCCTTCGTGGCAGTGTTCTCGTCAAGTGATTGAGATAACTCAATCCTCCACACTCCATGACCATAGGCAGTGATGAAAGCCTCTTGGGAATACACACACGGTGGAGAGAAAGAGCAAGGGAGAGAGGGAACGTGGGAATTATAGAGGGAGAGGAGCTGCGGCAGAACTTGTTCTCACGCAGCCCCCTCTCACTCGAATATATAAAATAATATGGGGGGACCACCATGTGGCCTCCTTCCTCTAACCCTAACCCTAGTGGGCCTCTTGGCCCACAGCTGCCCCAAGTGGGTAGGGGTATGGGCTTCGGATCCAAACCCGATTTGGTTACATATGGAAAGCCATAACTTAGGATAAAAATTAAAATGGAAGGAGGATTTGGTTACATATGGAAAGCCATAACTTAGGATACAAATTAAAATGGAAGGAGGAGAAGACGAAGACGACTTGGTCTTACTTGCAGATCAAGGTCTTGAATGACACTTTACACCAACTCCAATATGGCAAAAGAACCCAAGTGGTAGCTTGTACAAGTACAGGAGGGGCATGCAAGAATTGCTGGAAGTAAAGGAAGAAGGTTTTACTCACAGAAAGGTTCTTTTACCTTGTCAAGAAATGTGTAAGAATCATTAATCATTGTGATATACTTCAGAGCAGGTGAAGTCATTGTCATTGATTCAACTAATGGCACTTGAACACAATGATGTATGAAAATTACAGGAAATGCTTGGAGTGAGTAAGGATGTAAATGGATAACCGAAATCTGAATCCGCATCCGTATCCGTTTAGGATATCGGTATTCATTTAGAGATATCCGGAAAATAATCCAAATACTCCGATTAAAATCCATCCGGAAAACAATCCGAATACTTAATAATAAAAAATTAAGTAAATAATGATTTTGAGGGTTTTTGAAGATTCAACAGGTTCTAGAATATGTAAAAAGAGAATCATGATCTAAGAGATATGGATAGAGAGTGAATTGTATCCGCTAGGGGGAGGAAGGTCCGAGTTACACAAAGCAGAGATGTAAACGGATGGTCGAAAATCTGAATCCGATCCGCATCCGAATCTGTTTAGAGGTATCCGTATTCGGTCAGAGAATATTCAGCTCCGATCACATCCGATCCGTATCCGATCCAAATCCAATCCGTTTACATCCCTAGGAGTGAGTGATATTCAATATCAGGTCCAACAATGAAAATTTACATCCGGAATCTATCTTCATGATCCACCAGTTGTTTGGATGGAATGCCAGCTGAAACAATTCCAGGTAGGCTACGCACCAAGTTCCCTCCCCCTCATTCATTTTTAATGGTATAAAAGGAATGGAGAGCTGTACTGGATCAATCAATTACAAAGACAATATCCTCCATACATCCCCCAAAAGAATATATATCATCATATATATATGAAGAGATTCACATAATTTACTCGTTCATGTTTGCTGCCTAATGGATCAACAACAGCTATCTTAGCTTTCGACACATTCAAATTAACTATGAATCATACATAAAAGCCAGAAAATGTCCTCCCTCTGAATTTGGACTGCCAAAATCCTAAGCAACTTCATCAAGGTTACCTTTTCACCACTAACAATCCATTAGTGTAGCACAAGAGCAACAAGTACCTCTTGAACACAAGTTGTTATCAAATAAGGAAACCAATTTTTAAAAAAATGATCAGGTTCAGAGATCTCAATTCCAATATATCTATATCTAAACAAATTGAAGTTACCAAAAATAGACTCTTAAGATCCAAAAACACTCTGACCAGAAACAAGAAACAACCTGAGAAAAACAGTTTAACCTTACAAAACAAAGAGAACATACACCAGCAATGGAAAAGTTAGGCTTAGGCCCTCATTCAGTTTCAAATTTGAACTCCCTTTCAATATTAGAATTTCCAGAATTTCTAAGCATGAAATTCTCATATCAGGTTAAACAGTCCCCTGATCAATTAATTGCATTACCTAGGAGTTAGAAAGGAGAGATCTCATCTCCCAAAAACAAGCAACCAGTTTGGGGGAATTAATAAAGTATTTTATAAAGCTACATTCTGCATTTCAGGGGATCAAAACTTTCAAAAGAAGTGGTCATCCTTGATATCCTTGATATGGAGATCATGTTTTCCTGTTGGTGGTTTCATGGTCTTGCCATTAAGTATTCCGGCCAAAATTTGAACCAAGGAGAGGCTGGCCCATTCAATGTTTAGGTTCATTAATAAAATAACTCACTTAACAGGCATGATTTCCAACCCAAAGACTGTCTCATCACAAGGATAAATCCAACAGACATTGAAAGAAATTAGGATGATTAGCAAGAAAAGGTTGCTGAAATTACAGCAATGCTCAAGCCTTATAACATGTTAACGTAAAAACGTTAACTGCCAAACTGTAACTCGAAACATATTGGAAGTAAACATGAGACCGATGAAGAAAGAAATGTCATCTCTTCCTAATATCATCTCAAGCCCCCCAATGAAGTAGTCAACATCTTTGGAGCAAATTATGCAATTAAACTGCAACCTTTAATCAGAAAAGATGGAACATTCCGACCAAGACTAGATTGAACACAATGAACAACTAAATTGTATATGAATCTAAATGCTGGCTACATGACACTTGATAAATTGCTAAAATGTAAACAAAAAGAAAGCGGATTTGGGCAGCTATTACCCAAGATGCGCTTTTCCACAAGAACTCTGTGTCTCCTAGCATCGCAACATTTAATCATCTGAAGCTTTAGGAGAATTCTCTGGTGTCTTCAGGACTGTAGTCTTCTTATCTTTGTGCACCATAACTGCACCACAGAACTCTTCCACAATAAAACCATCCTTGAACTTCAACGCAAATGTAGATAGCCCTTCCTTACCTTCTCCTGTGCTATTTATGCAAGCAAAAGTGATACCTTTCTTTTCCATATTTGTTAGTTTCATGTCGGGGTAAAGACTTGCATTTAAGATCAACCGCAAGTTTCCCCTAGCTCTCATAATAAGTCTGGCCTTTTCAGTTCCAGTTGTCGAAACATTCACTTTGACTTCTCCTTTCCCTCGTTCCTTCCACCCTCCATCAAGATACTCAAACAACACAGCATCAGCAGTGAAAACAGCTTTCTCATTCTCTTCCCCTGTCTCAACAGGCACTTCCTGCAACGAGGGGCCAATTCCCTCGTTCTTTTTAATACTGGATGGCCCTGCAGTGCTAAAGACAGAAGGGCTCCCATTGTTAGAGCTACCAAAACTAGAGAGAGGATAAGAAGACGGTTTGTCATTCTTAAGGCCAAACAGAGGCCCAAAAGCAGAACCAGAACCAGAACCAGAACCAATTACTGGACCATCCTTTGGAATTGTGCCAAAGGAGAATGATGAACTGGAAAATCCAGTACCAATAAGACTTGTGAAGGCATTTTGGCTGCTTGACAGTTGTCGAAATGAACTTAGAGGAGCACCTGCTGGAGAATGGGCTGTAGTTTCTTGACCATTGTGTTCCTTAGCATCCTTCTTCGTTTCTTCACCATCAACACCTTTCTTTTCCTCACCACTCTCAGGTCTATGTTCCTCATCAACTGAATCACTTTTGTTCTTATCAGCATCAGATTCTGCCTTTGGTTCATCAGTCTTGTCCTCTGACGGCTTATCATTCTCATCCTCTTTTTTCAGTTCAGTTATTTCAGGCCCCCTATCAGCATCAAATTCTGCCTTCGGTTCATCAGTCTTGTTTTCTGACGGCTTATCATTCTCATCCTCTTTTTTTAGTTCAGTTATTTCAGGCTCCTTTTCAGTTTCTATACCCACATCGCTTGTTTTGTCTACACCTTCTGAAACATTTTGCTCACCGGCTTCAGGGATCACTTCAGCTGGTTTTGCACTGGATTCAGTAGGAGGTAATAAGCGGATCCCAGCAAAAGGATTGGAAGAGGCAGCTGCTGGAGGTTGATGACGGCGAACCTTAACGATTCTTCTGTTTGCCAACACTTCATCACTGGCCCTCTTGAATGTCTCAGTCTCTTGCTCAGTAGACTCATCCTCATCATCAAGACCAGGATTATCCCGAGATAGTTCTCTCCCAGCAACCCTTTTTTTTGAAGGAGGAGCTGCATTTTCTGAATCGCCCATTAAGAAATTCAATAGTACAACCAAAGCAGGAGAAGTCCCTTTACCGATGGATCAAAATAAAAATATCCTAGCACCTGGAAGAAAATTTATTTACAGCTATCATTAGCAAACAAATTTAAGGAGCATGAGGTTGTAAATGAAAAATTGGACAAGTACTAAGCTTTTCTTCCTTGCAAGAGAAAAAAGGGTAGGTGCCAACTTACAGATATTTAAACACTCAACCAGATATACATAAAACAATAATGTGATGGGAGGACAATTTCCGGTTATTAATAGACTGGCCATTGAAACCGAGGACTACTGTTAAAGATGCACATGTAAAGACTAATTTAAATGGGATTCAAGGATTGAGCAATACATGAGTGCATTTAGTTGCCTCATCATGATGAAATCTGTATGCAGAGGATATCAAGAGAAGTTCCACCTATTATAGTCTCAAAGATGTGAGTACAAATGGCCAATTTCATTCCAAATAAACAATTTAGGAATTTAAAATTTGTTTAGTATTTAGTACCAAAAAAACACCACGTGTATGCATAAAAAAGAAATTACAGAGAACTTTCTGAAATATAGAAAACCAAATATGCACCTAAGAGGAAAGCAAGTACATGCAAGACGTAAAAAAATTAATCAGAAGCAGGAGAATAAACCAGGAATAGTTTTCATTGAGAAGTATTAAATATCTAGATATTCATACACAAAACAATAAGATAACCTAAATGTAAAGCTTTCGAAATAAGATAACGATGGATTTTATATCACAGAACACAAACACAAATAGCATATTCGATAACTAGCTTGTACAATTTTTTAGAGTTTAAACAATTAAACTCTATAAATCAATTTCTGCATTACAAGCAGCTTGCCTAAGGAAAAGAAAGCAATTATGAACGAGAGCAGTGGGAGAGAAGCCATCCTGCTACAAAAAAAAGTTCATCAGTAGAAAAAAAAACAAAAGAACCTTCAAACAAATAAAAACAAAAAGGGGGAAAACCCACAACAAATAAGCATCCAAACATTCCAACACTAAGCATATTTGACTAAAAAATATTTCCAAACAAGTAAATGTAAAATTCTTTGATAATGGCTATTTCCCAAAATGGTTTCTTCATACCCTAGCAATAAACGTTAAATGCGTTCTTCCAAAGAGGGTTTCCATTTTACAAAGTAAAAAATCCAATACATCTATATGAATAAAAAGAAAATCTGAACAAAAACAGTGAACTCTACAAAAGAATACAACATCATTAGGGTTTAGAACACAGATCTTCAACTGATCCTCGAACTGGGCCACTGAAGTTCATATCAAGAACGAAATAGACTACATGGGTTCTGAACCATGAACTATGAAAACACCTCAAATCTCAAAACCCAATACAGAAATCAACAAGATACAGAAGAACAAGTAGAAAACAAAAGGCCAACAAATCTAAGAAAATATATTACTGGAATAAGTTCAAAAACCAAGAGAGCTTACTTGATTGAAGATTAGCAGAAGCAGTACAGCGAGAGCTCCAAAAAAAGGGGTTTACAATGATAATTTCTTTTACAATTAAAGGAGAAATATCTTCTATCTTGGCTTGAGAGTCTGAAACTGGAGTGGGTTCTCTAGTAGGAATCCGCTAAGACATAATAGTTCTTTTTTCCTTTGGGAAGAAAAAGAAAAATATGCAAGAAGCTCCAATTTTTTCCATTTTTGTTCTTATTTATTATTTTGTTACCAAAAAAAAATTATTTATTTATTATTTCCTCCAATTCGCGGAACGCCAACATGTGGAGCTTGCTTAAGTTTGAAGGGCTATCGATCTCAGCCGTTGAATTTTGTTCAGATTACACATGGGAGTCCAAGCTTTTCAAAGGGTTCAATTTTTTAGTGCTCCTGCTTAGGGCATTTTGTATCCTTTATTTTTTCGGTCGGGAAGAAAATTTTATTTCGAACAAAAGCTTAAGCAGAGCCAATACAAAAGCCCAATGACAAAAGGGAGTAGAAGTAGGGGCGTCAATTGGTCCGGTTATGGGCTATTGATCTGGTTCTTTAACGGTTCTAGTCCTAAGGGGTCAGGACTAGAATCGGACCAATAAGTTTTTTTTTTTGGATGAATAAAAGATTATTGTATCAAATTGACCAGACCAATAAATTAATCGATTCTAAATTTGAGATTTAGGACCATTAACTAGTGGGCTGGTTCCGATTTCTAAACAATTCCAAATAGTCCAATCAAAATTTTTTTAAAACATTTCCTAATACATGCTATATATATTTAATAATATTATAATAAGACATTAATTTCAATTACTTGAGATATGATTCATTTTTTTTTTTTTTATCTCAAATCACATAACTATTCTGTATTACCTCTTGTTTGGTATGAATTAATAAGTAGGAACACCACCACCCTCATAAGTTAGGATTATTTTAAAGTATGTTCTTAAGTTAGCATTTCTAAATGGGACCCTAAAAATTTACAGCCAAATCTTTGGTCAAATAGTATATGAGACAAGTGGTACTAGCCAAAATTGAAAAACTAAAAAAATAAAAGGGTTTGACCTTAGCTCTCATGACCTCGAGTCTTAAGAATTAAGGTTAGGATGTGAATTTATTTCGGTTCTGTCGGTTCCTAATTGGTAGATCTAGAATCGGACCAATAAGCTATTGGGTGGGTCAGTTCCGGTTCCTAGCGGGCCGGTTTCGATCCGATTACTGATTCTGGTCCAAAATTGACACCCTTAAGTAGAAGTGGAGAACTAGGGTATCAAGAATCGAGAATCGAGAATCGGGTAGGAATCGGCCGACACCGATCCCGATTTCCATTGTTCTTAATCATTATTACCTGAATAGGAATCAGATTGTCGGAATCGAATCCAAATTGACCGTTTCCTAATCATTTTCTTTGTAATCTATCTTGAATTAGACCGATTCAAGATTCCTAAACTGAATCTATTTTTACCATAAAATAGCTTAGAATCAGTTGGATCAGACTGATTTGGATCAGAATCAGCTCTGAATGATTCCATTTAGGGCTGCAACAAGGTCGGGTTGGGTTGGGCTTTATACACTAGCCCAACCCTAAGTCCCTTTAGTTGGGCCTAGGCTCGACCCGACCCTGCCTCAGGCCTGAAAAATCCAACCCTGACCCGCCCTCAGGGTCGGGCCGGGCTGACCATGATCATGGGGAGGGGGAAGGAAATGCATGGGCTGGAATGGGCCGGGGAGAAAATTATCAATTTTGCTTAAAATAACACTATAATAAAATGTATTATATCACTTATTATCTTCATATATAATATATTATGGGAGAATGTTCTCTATGCCACAGCGCAGGCTGCGCCCAAGCACATGAGCAGCCTGTGCAGGGGGGCAGGGTGGTCATTGCGTCCACCCCTATGTGCTTGGGCACAGCCTGCGCTGCGGCACAAAGAACAACGCCCCATATATTATATAACAAAATGTGGATGAAGTTTAAAGTTCATAATATATATATTATATCAATATAAATTTAATAGTATAACTTAAAACAGGGCCGAGCCGGGTCAGGCTTAGCCCAAGGCCTCAACCCTGACCCGACCCGACCCTAACTCAGGGCCAGAAATTTCCAGCCCTAGCCTGCCCTCAGGGCCAAATATCTCAGCCCAGGCCCTGTTCGGGCTCAGGGCAGGCTAGGGTGGGTTCAGACCAACAGGGCCAAACTTGCACCCCTAATTTTGTTCCCAATTTCGATTTTTAAGTAGAACACAACATTAGAGTGTGCTCCTATGGATTCTTATACTCCAATACAAATCCAAACATGGTTTTAAAACGAGAATCGGTGATGGAAATGGACAATGCTGATTTTGATTCGAATTGGATCTGAATTGGCATATAAGTTTAGTAGCAATTTTAGTACTGCCACTAGAAATTTTTCTTGTTCTCTCCGCTCTTCTTTCTCTTCTCCCTGGTTTTAGGTTTAATCCAATTGATGAGGACCTGATCATTTACTATATAAGAAATCAAGCAATGTCAAGGCCATGTCAGATCTCTCTCTCTCTCTCTCTCTCTCTCTCTCTCTCTCTCTCTCACTCTCTCTCTCTCTCTCTAGCTTCTTGGACCCGCAATGAATCGCCTCGTGCAACAAAGAAAGGAGGTGGGGTGATGTCAAGAAGCATGGGGTAGAGCCGAGATATGGAGATAGGGCAAAGGGTGGGGGAGGTGGGGGGGCAGTGCGTGGGGAGTATTTGCAAGGGTGGGGAGAGTAGAGGTAGAAGGGGAGGGAGATGGAGGGGCACATGACCATAGGGCAGGGGAGGTGGTGGAGCACTGGAGGAGTTACAACAAGGAGCAAGGAGGGGAGTTGTGTATGGGGGTGGTAGGCAGAGGTCGGAACTGGTGGTGGGGGTGGGAGCAGGGTGGAGGTGGAGGTGGAAGTGGTGGTGGGGGTGTAGTAGCGTGCAAGGAGTAGTGGTGTGTGAGGGTGGGGGTGGAGGCAGGGCGGGGATGGGGGCAGGGCGAGAGAGGCAATGGGATTTTTTTAAATATATAATTATAGGGTAATTTACATGTAACTCCCCTAAGATATTGCGTAGTTTACAGATCCATCCATGAGTTTTTGATATCTATGCATTTTACCCCTGCTTTCCAAAATAATTAATAAGTAAACTCACTCCATCAACCTGAGACTATAAATTTTATAATTTATCATATGTTGAACACATTGCCCTTCCTGCTAAATTATACCTCTTTCTTTCATTACTAAGTCTATGGAGCAATAACAAACTTAAAGGAGAAGCCCTAACTTGCCGTTGCTACTACACCTCCGAGTCGACCACCATTTGTGGCACTAAACTGAAACAACCCACTAATGGCTTTCGAGTACCTAAAACTTGGTTGGAGAGAGTAAAAGCTTTATGTTGAAGATTTGTTGAAGATGTTTGACTGATGTAGTTCTGAACAAATACAACTCCTTTGATGTATCTACACCTGGAAGAAAATCCAAAATTTGAATCTTAAGTTCAATCCAGACCATCTCCATCAAACCCAAACAGTGGAGATTTTGAATGTGTGGTGTAAATGGATATGAGCTCCAATTCTCCATCAAGAAATAGCCATCAATCCATTTTAAAATGAAACCTTCCCTTTATGTTTTTGTTTTTCGTCTTCTTTAATCCTCTAACTCCTCAAATTTTTGACTCAAACAAAACCCTCAATGGCTTCTACGGTATGCGTAAAATACACAGTCCCTTATCTTTTAGGCTCTGGAGGCGAGGTTGTAGAAACTGTTGTCTTGAAGTTTCAAAATTTGGGGAAAATCGTTAATGTTTATGGGTCTTAAAGGAAAAAGGGTTCGGATATCTATGCGTTGCATTTAGATGAATCTCTTTTCATGCCATCGAACTTAAGATAAAATCGACATAAACAAATCACCCTGGATATTTGTATCATAATCATTTGAGAGCGCGAAGTGAGGAGGAAGCCATGAGATGATTTTTTCCCCTTCTCTACAGAGAGAAACCGAGAAAGGATTTTCGGTGAAGAGGTAAGGGTGTTGCGAAGGAAGGAGTTGCATTTGGATGAGTTGCAAGTGTTCTTGCACAGAGATGATGCGTCTTCAAACCCTAAACGGTGGATTGTGTTCTTCGGCATAGGTCATGTCATTCTACCCTATCAATGGTATATTGGTCATAAAATGTCTAAAACAATCTTACTGTTTGCAACTAACGAGAACAACTAACGTAGTGGATTTATTTATTAATTATTTTGGAAAGCAAGGGTGGCATGCATAAATATTCTAAACTCATTGGTGGATCTATAATTATGCGATACCTCAGGGGAGGTACATGTAAATTACCCATAATTATATTTAGTAGCAATAAATAGACGTTTGTAAAAAGTTCTTACTTTATGGGTTTAATAATAAAATAAAGGAAAGAGAACAACACCCAGTCGCACAGAGCACGCCGCCCCTGTACCCTGACACAGGGGCACGGGATATGACCATCGTACCCCCTACGAATTTGAAAATAATCTAAAATTGTCAGTCCATCTATTATTGCTTTAATTTGCTTGCAAATGGATATTATGTTTTATGATTTCATGATTATTTGTCTGTTAATAAAAAACAATATATTTCAATTTTCTCTACCTCAACCCCCATCTTTTTCTTTTTCTATGGTGGGTTTTTTTATTTTTGGTAAACTTCTGCAATGGTATTTCACTGTTTCATTTTTTCAATGAAATAATTGGAAATAATCCCTATAAAAGAGGAACTCAAAAAATCTTCAAAACAATTAGCTTACTCATATCATTTTATTTTTATTAAGGTCACTTCTCACTCCCCCCATCCCCCCATCCCCCCTCTCCCTCTTTTTCTAAGCCTTATCCATCACCATTTATTACTCGTGTTCCCGTTATCCTATCTGTAACCCAAAGCACCCAAAATCCCACTTTTTACAATTCTTGGCCGCATTTGAGCCCCTTTCAAGTCGTTACTATACCTAAAGTCTTATAGCAAAAGTCCCATTTTCAAGCCGTTATTCTACCCGAAGTCTTAGTAGTGAAAGTTCTATTTTCAGTCGTTACTCTATCTGAAGTCAAGTAGTGAAAATTTCATTTGCAGTCATTAATCTTCTCGAAGTCCGAGTAACAAAACCGTTATTACAGTCGTTATTCTACCAGAAGTTTGAATAGCGAAATCTTTAATTACACCCTCACTCTATCCGATTAGAGGAAGGTGAATTGACTGTCCATCTCCACTTAATCCAGGAGACAACCAATACTTTGTGTTTTTTGCATTTTTGCTTGATGTATATTTTCTTACGTTTTACCCTTTTTGGCACAATGTAGATAATTAAAGCATTTCGCATCAGTGTACATAATAAATTTTATGCATAAAAATTTCATACTTTAGTTTTCTTTGAACATATTTAGTTACTTTAATTTTTGTTTATTAAAGTAATTTGATTTAGTGTGCATTTTAGCATTTTTAATTTCACTTGCAATTAATATGTGTAATTCCTTGGCACATACTTGATGCTTATCAATTTAGTCTTGTATGATTGGTATAAGATGCCTTATTAAGGGAGAACAATCAAAATCGAGCATTTAGTAGAAAGACCAGTTTAATCGGATGAGATGGGGTGTTAATACCTTCCCATGCTCGTAACCTGACCACTTACCCAGTCTTTGACCAGATCATATGGAATTAAGTAGTCCTTTCCATTCACTTTGGACAGGGGTACCACCATTGGGTCCAAGGCCCGAATCTTACGTGGTGACTATTTATTTTGATATATGAAGCATGATCCCACACCCCTATTTTAATAATTACTCCCAACAATAAATCAAACCCCCATCGTCAAGGGTCCCCCAAAAACTCTCAGATCCTGCCCCCACAAGGGCGGATCGAACCCTGCATTCAAAATCGTGGTACCCACACCTAACCATTAGAGTGATTCATATTTTAAAATTAGAACTGAACCAAATTGAGTAACCAGTTAGAATAAATCAAGAACCGATCATGTACCAACTATAGGAGTTTATATGTTTGTTTAGGTTTTTCACTCACTATTCACTCTCATGAGCCAAGCATGTCCCATATTAAAATGACCATTGAGCGCATGGGATTTAGATTTCATAAATTTTGTCTAATATTGTCATAAAATTATGTATGGGCCCAATATGCAAAAAAACTATTTCCTCAAGGCTCTGTTTGGTTGCAAGGGGAATTAAAGGGAAGGAAAGGGAAAATTTTCAAACTTAAAAAAGAAACTTTTGTAATCATTACCCCATGTGATTATATAAACTACTTAAATTTCTTACCATATCTAGTAAAGATACATTTTACATGTAATATTTATTTTACATTTTAAACCAAAGAGAAATGGATGCAAAGTAAAGTGAAATTCAATAACCAAATATGGAATGATTTGGAGTTAGATATATTATCACATGGTGTCACATGGGGTAATGATTAAAAAAGTTTAAGTATGAAAATTTCACTTCCCTTCCCTATAATTCCCCTTGCAACCAAACAGAGCCTTAGGCTCTATTGATTGGTGTTTTGGTCTTCGACCCATTAGGACCTAGAACTAGACCATCCTATTATTAATCGGTACTGGTTCCAAGGTTTGGAACTAATTAGTTAAGTGAGACATTTTTTTTAACCAACTCCTAAAAGGTTGAACCAATTAACACCCATCCCAATAATTGAAATCGTCCCAATTGATGAATTTTTATCGTATGCGGTTCCCTGACTAGTGCGGTTCCTAGTGCCTCTCACAAGAGGAGGGTGGACCCCACCCAGGCAGAGTGTTCAGTCAGGTGCCCCTGGTGGGTCCCACCCCCTCTTGTGAGAGGCACTAAGGAACTGCCAAGGCCAGGGAACTGTAGACGATAATGATTCAAGACACCCCTAACCTAAACCACAAATTCTATTGGCATTGGAATGAAGCAAAATCCCATAATGAAATCCATACTCTATTTTTTCCCCTTCATAGTCATATGAAAATGACGAATTTTATTATGACTACAAAAATTAAGAGTTTATATATATGTAAGCAGTCATATTATAAAATAATACATAAAAAAGTTTTGCAAGAAAACCCAAACCATAAGAAACTTGGGATATGTTATCCCTCTGACAAATGGAAGCTAATAAGAGAACCATCAATATTAGTTTTTCAATGTAAATTCATATAAGAAAAGAAAATGAAAAGAACATAAAAGACTTTTTAACAATTGGTCATTGTCTCCTTTGTAGCAGACTCCACCAATTGTTCATCAATTTCCATTCTTACTGCTGATCTTGAATCCACTCATTGAAATCCACATATTGCACAGCCACAGAACAGCTCAAGTTACTTATAATACTGTTAGGATGAAAACATGCTTTTCTAAAACAAACACTATTTTGTAGGCTTCAATATTTAATAATATGCAATTGCAACATAATTAACCATGCATCAAATCGTAGTTTATTCAACTCTAAAAAGTTGATGCTGTATGAATAACAAGGAATAACTTCAGTTTTTTTTTTTTTTTTTTTTTTGATAAATGAATAATCTTAGTTTTGAAATCAAAGAAAGAGAAAGAACGCATGATTTTAACCCATTTGAATATATATTCAATCAATTGCCTTGTTGCAGGTCTCTTCGATGATGATCACTTTCCCTCCTCTGATTCAGGATGAACTTATTGTGGATGCACAGTGTAGGCCTAGATTTCGTTTGGTCTATTTGTGATTTATTATTTTTGGTTTTTTTTTTTTCCCCTATATTGTGGCGTTTCTGTCTTCCTGTTGATGGCTTTGCCAAAGGTGGGGAGATAGTCTCGTATTTTTTTTGGTTTTTTGGCTTGGTTCTTTGCCTTGCCTCCATGTACATTCTTTTTGATTTGGTTTTTTAATACATGATCCTTTAGCAAAAAAACTCAACATGTTATAGGCATTTCTTGCAAAAAAATTTGATGCCAAGACCATAGTTAGCCATTATCATAAGTGTAAATTACACGTCACCCCTTAGTTTTCAAACGAAACTTAAATCACCCCCTAGTTTTTGAAAATACTCATCTGTCTTTCCCGTCTATAGTGACAGGAATGTCTTTTTGCAGCTCCAGAAAAATGCTATTTTATGATGGCCAAAATCCTGGGATTCTATATTTCAAGAGAGGGGATAGCAGTTGACGATTCTAAAATTAAAGTGATCAAGAACTTGATCACTTGAAACATTCACGAAGTATGCATCTTTCATGGGCTAGCGTCTTTTTATAGGTGATTTATCTCACATTTCAGCACTATCGCCACTCCTCTCACCGCTTGTATGAAGAAAGGGGTCTTTGACTGGACGAGTGATGATCAATCAAGCTTCAACCAGCTCCAGAGAAAGCTTAGCACAGCCCCAGCCCTTGCCTTGCCAGACTTCACCGTACTCTTCAAGGTTCACTATGATGCCTCGGGCTCCGGCATTGGCGTTGTCCTTAGCCAAGCAGGCCGACTTGTGGCATTCTTTAGTGAAAAAATCAGTGGTGCCCGGACTCGTTACAACACACCTATGACCTAGAGTTCTATGCTCTGTTTCGCACTTTGGAACATTGGAGGCAATATCTTATACATTGAGAGTTTGTTCTCTATACAGACCATGAATCTCTTAAATACATCTCCAGCCAACAGAAGTTGAGTTCGCGGCGTGTGAAATGGGCAGAATTTTTACAAGAATTTAATTTTATCCTCAAGCACAAAACTGGTTCCCAAAATCAGGTGGCAGATGCTCTCAGCCGCACGCGCACACTGTTATACACCATGCCCACCACGGTATTGGGCTTTGATTCATTTCGAGAATTATACGTTGATGACCCGTATTTCTCCCCTATACTCACCGATGTGGTCAAGCTCCAAGCATGCAAGTTTACCATTTGTGATGGTTTCTTATTTCATGGGAATCGCTTGTGCGTCCCTGATTGTTCGCTTCGCCAAAAAATTATCTCTGAGGTGCATACCGAAGGCCATTTTGGTCGAGATAAGACACTTCAACTGATCTTGGCTAGGTACTATTGGCCACATTTGAAGCGAGACGTGCATCGGTTTGTAATGCACTGTCGGATCTGTCAAGTAAGTAAGGGCCACACCACCAATGTTGGTCTCTATTTGCCTTTACTCATTCCACTAGCTCGTGGGAAGATATTTTCATGGATTTTTTTTAGGCTTGCCCCGTACACCAAGGGGCATGGACTCTGTATTCGTGGTCGTGAATCATTTTTCAAAAATGTCCCATTTCATTCCGTGCTGCACAACCATGGATGCCTCCCGCATAGTTGAGTTATTTTTTCGGGAAGTGTTTAAGCATCACAAGTTGCCCAAAACTATTACATCAGACCGAGACATGAAATTCCTCAGTCATTTCTGGCATCAATTGTGGAAATGCTTAGGCACATCGTTATAGTTCAGCATTGTCTTCCACCCTCAAACGGATGGTCAAACTGAGGTGGTTAATCGATCATTGGGTAATCTGTTGCGTAACCTGATCAGTGATAACCCACCCTCTTGGGAAGGTTGCCTCTCTAAGGGCGAGTTTGCTTTCAAATGCTCTGTGAACCGATCAACGGGTTACAACCCCTTTATGATTGTCTATGGTCGCTAACCCACGATAGCCCTTGATTTGGTTCCCATTCCCTTTCCAAGCAAGTCACTTGCATCGGTCATTAACTTGGTCTCTCAGCTGCAACTTATTCATGATGATGTGCAATGCCACTTAGCATCCACCACCGCTACATATAGGCAAGCCATTGATAAGTGACGGGGTGAAGTTCTGTTTGAACCATGTGATTTTGTGTGGGTGTACCTACCACCGGAGCGACAACCCACTGGATCCTATCACAAACTCAATGACCATAAGATGGGGCCTATTGAAGTGCTCGAACGTATCAATCCAACACTTATCACATCAAGCTTCCATCTCACATCCGCACCCATGATGTTTTCAATGTGCGCCACTTAACACCCTACTTGGGTGACTCCTTAGATGATGGTGGCTACAATTCGGGGTCAAATTGTTTTAAACCCGGAGGGAATGATGGAGACATAGAGGCAACAGTGGAGGGCATGGAAGCCCAGCTCAACCACCTAAAGATCCTTAGAAGATCTGAGAGAATAAGAGCCCAACGTGGCTAATTGGATGCTGATTTGGTATTGATTACAATCAAGGATTGATTGACTGATTTACAGTTGATTGCAATCAAGGATCCTTGCTTAGTTGATTTAGTGTGATTGCAATCAATGATTGATTGATTGATTTACAGTTGATTGCAATCAAGGATCCTTGATTGGCTAATTTAGTGTGATTGCAATCAAGGATTGGTTGGCTGATTTACAGCTGATTGCCTTCTAATCCTAACCTTAATTAGTTTTTTTTACCTAATATGCAGTGTTTTTTATTTAGTATGTTCTTATTTTAGAAAATCTCAATCTTAGGCTTGGGGATTGAGATTGGGTTTTGGGAATCCTATAAAAGGCTCTATTGTAATAAGGAAAGGCTGAATTATTGAGTAATTAATACTTTTGGCCTCCATTGGAGTGTTTCCAAGGAACTTGCGAGTTCCATTTTGCTGTGTGTTCAAGTGTTAATCTCCTCCCTTCCCCTGCTTGATCCTACCCTTGGCACAAGGCTGCTCCACCAACAGCCTTAGTAACGGCCTCAACTCCAGCACCCATTCTCAGACGAACTTCATCCTTACTCAGCCTTCTTGTCAGCTTGAACCCCTGCAACATGTTGCAAATATGGGCAGTAGACCCGGAGTCCACCAACCATGTATTAGTAGGTTCTTCCGATAAATTAGACTCATAGAGGACTAAGGTTTCAGAAATACCTTATTCCGATTTCTTTTTCTGAGCAAAGAGAAAAGCTCGACATTCTTTTTTCCAATGTCCGTCTTTCTTACAATAGAAACAAGTTTCCTTTTTCTTGTTCTTATGAGTTCCCTTTGACTCAACCTTAGGGGCTTTCCCCTTGTCAGTTTTCTTCTTCTTCTTCTTCTTACCCTTAGGCTTAGAAGAAGAAGGCTTCTCCTCTGTGGTCAGACCTCCACTTTCTATTTTTTGGATGCAACCTCTACCCCTTGCAACATGTTGCTCAACTCAGGAAGTTCGACGGAGAGTTTATTCATGTTATAATTAACAATAAACGATCCATAGATATCCTGAGGCAAAGAGTAGAAGATAACATCCGTCTTATAATTCAGCTTAAAAGACGTCCCAAGGTTCTCCAGATCTTGGAATAAGTTTCGCATTTTCATCGTATGATCTATAACTAGAGTTTCTTGGGCCATCTTCGTGCCATGGAGAAGTGTCACTAGTTAATGATGGGCATGTCTTCAACTCCTCCATCATATCCTTTGTCAAGTATAAATCCTTGACAGAATCAATGATGGTCTTTTCCACAGAATTCAATATGAGGAGTTTGGCCTTAGAATTGTTTTGACGAAATAACTCATAGGCTGCTTTAGCAACCGGGTCCTTGTTTTACAGGAATTCAGGTTTATCTTGCTCAATGACTGACATCAGACCTTCTGCAGTCACGAGTAACTTGATGTTCCTCCTCCAGTCAACGTAGTTTGGACTGGTCAAAATATGATCTTTTATAAGGATAGCATAGTTGATTTGGGTTGACATAGTATAAAATCTATACGATGTACAAAAATAACGATTAGCATGATCGACAACCATTGAAAAATGGGGTAAAACGATCAATGGTCAATCACACTCTAAGCTTCCTTCTAGCGTATAGGGTATAAATTGGAACTTATCAACCCTTATGCTCCTGACTTCGCCTATCGGAGTTCATCATTTGTATGTTGGTTGAGTGGACTATTCTGTCCATCACTTAGACTTCTAATGTGATTTAGCCACATGAGTGGCATGCCCATTCCTATCGGCAGACATACACTCAAGTCAAGTGTATACCCTTAGTTTTGGAGGGAATTATGGTGTTTGTGGGTTAATGCCTATTATCGTAGTACACGTACCACTGATCATATTCTCTACCTATCACATGTGAGATGGATGTAGATAATTTCATCAACCTATGCAAGTATTATCCTATCGACATCTACAAGAGTGAATCGATGAAATTTCTATACTCACCAACTAAGGGAGGCTATGGGAATCCCATCAACCAGGGTTTCCCATATCACACTTGTTTTAAAATTGAGGGACTACAGGAACGCATAAAATCAAAATCATACATTCAATGTATAAGCACATAAACACATCCATCCAAGGAAAATTAAATACCAATGGTTATGGGATAACATCTTTAATCAACATGAATTCACATCTAATGTAAACTCAGTTTGATTACAAGATGGATGAGAGTAATCACAGCCTCATATGTCACTCTCACACGTAACAATAATCATGTGATAATACATATGCAACTAACTATTATAGAAAAATAAATCCAAAACTATAAACAACTTGGATACTCCAAGTGAGCAAGTCCCTCCAATCTTCTCACCAACGAATCATCAAGATCCTTGATCCACGATCAAAATCCCAATCCCGATCTTATCATGATCATCAAGCAGTTATAACAAATAATCTAAACTAATTCAAAATTATTACAATCCTTTAAATGTAAATAAAACTTAGGAAACTAGTCCACCAATTTGAATTGCCTGAGGGAGAATTAATTACATAACCTTTACATGAGAGATGGGGAGAAGATGGAAAAATAATAATTGCATCCAAAATCACATCCATGTCATGCCTAGCACACATATCCATGTAATGCATGTAAATTATTAAATTCCATAACCATGGTCATCATTATATACATGATGCTCAAAGATTATAGATTCCATATTTTATGTGAAAAATATCAAAAACACATAAAAACACCATTACCATGACTAAACATGTCACAATGGCCATGAGCATCTAATGTCCATCATGATTTAATTAGTACCACATACATGTTTATAAAAAAACCAATCAAATAAGCCATTATGTAAAATGGTGAAGATGGGGGAAGAGAAAAATCCCTTCTCCCATCTTCCCCAATGAGTCTCCTTTCAAAAAACCCTTGAAATTGTTTTTTTTTAAATTTTTTTTATATGCTTGCTGTCCTATCAAGGGCTGCCCATGGGAAATAGAACAGGGGACCATCCTCTTTCAAAAAAAAAAAACTTAAAAATATTTTTTTTTTAATGAATCTAAACTAAGAGCATCAAATGTAATAATGGATACAAAAAAAAAAAAAACATTTTCATTTGATAGCAAGGCTCTGATACCACTGAAGGCGATCATCATAGATCCGCGGAAGCGTAGTAGGATCAATTCTATCAATGGATAATACTATTAAATTATCTAGAACAACAGGGAAGTCGATTGTTACCTAGAGTCTCCTAGATGAAAGACCTCCAACCGATGATAACCCTTTCTCAGTCGTTCCACGCACTACGCAAAGCTTGGCGTTCCTACACGATCAAACCAACTCCTCTACACACAAGGATTCTCAAAACCCAAGCTTTCTCCAAGATCAAACACCAAGAGAGGGAGAGGAAGAGAGAATTGTTCTAGGGAGGGGAGTGCTCCACCGATTTTCCAAGAATGAGAGAGTGCCTCTTAAATTTTGGCAGTCTCATGAATATATGTGACTCATTCCTAAATTGATAGCACACATGGGCAAGGAATATTAAGTTTCCTATTGGGACTCAATCGCCAATCCATCTAATCTTTCCCACCAAGGAAAGATCCCTATTGTTAAAGGAATCCAAGTCCAATATCCAATATTGACCCAACATCTTTCCTTTTCTAACAAAAACCACACTAAGTTGGAGACTTGGCTGGAAGAGACCCTTGTTGTCTTTGTTGCTCCAGGATTTTTCTCACTCCTCTTGCACTCTAATTGCATAGGATTTTTGTAGATTTTCATTGAATACATAAGTTCTAGGAAGCATTTCTTGTCATAGTATGGTTATCAAATGTATGTTTGTTTGATTGTGGATGTCCCTAGGGAAGTGATAAGCAACATTCTATGGAAGAAGAAGGGTTGGGGGTTGGGATTATTTTCAAAGCTAAACTCTTTCTCTTGCTTTATGTTTCCCTTGGGAATGCAGTATTATAATTGGAAAAAGAAATTCACTGATACAGTTGTCACGATGTCTAGGCGACCCTAAGCGTTGAAGGAGGTGAAAAATCAAGGTGACCCCAACAAGGCGCCCTTTGCTGGACACCTAGGTGTCGCATTGATATCTATGATTTGATTTTGACACTAGGTAATTCTAATACAAATTTCTCTAATTTATGATACTTCATAAACTAGATCCACCATATGATGTGAACTCTCTCTTATAGAATGATTCTAGGTGGCACCATGATATGTGTAACGTTTTTATTATAGTTGAAGTCAATGCACACACAAATTACCTCAACTTCTTAAGAGTATGGTTTGAAATTTCGAATATTTCTAGTTTGACAAGGGTTGAAACGAATTGAATACTAAAATTTACATGTCAAAATTTAAAAAAATTTCAAAATTTGACTGAAATATTTCGATTTAGACAGGGATTGAAATCCCACCGAAATCAAAATTTTGAACTTGGCTTAAGACTGGCAATATGATTCAGCTCCATTATAGTCAATGTACAGGACAAAGCCATAGCTGTTGTCAACTAACGTTCTTGTCTAATGATGTCTTGTACCTAGGGATGTAAATGGATATTTGTAAATTCATATTCGATCCGTGTTCGTATCCGTTTAGGAGAATTTGAATCCGTCCAAAACTAATTGGATACGAATATGATAATTCCCCTATCCGATCGATTATTATCCGATTCGTTTAGCAGTCCGATGGTAATAAAATATCTAAAATATAACCCTGTGTTTGTCTATCCTTTTAAGTTACCTTATTGAATTTTGTTTATAAATTTATAAGTTAAGATAATGTAATTCTTTTTCTAGATTTGCTATTGGTTTATATATATTGTTTTATGCAATGTGATACATGGAATTACATATCTAATATAAAATCAAAAGTAAAAAATATAAGAGAATAAAAGACTAAGAAGAGTAGAAGAAAGGGTAGTTACTGAACTCTCAAGTCTCAACCCTAACCCTCATCATAAAAATGGTAAATATGTCAACGGATAGTCAAAAAATCGTATTCGGATCCGTATTCATATCCATTTAGGAAAATTTGTATTAAAAAAATCACTATCCAGAAATTATCCAAATCCGTCCGAATATAATCGGATACGAATATGATAATGCCACTATCCGACCGAATTCGATCCGTTTACATCCCTACTTGTACCTGTTCTGCTTCATCTCATCTTTTTACCCATTTCACACTCCAAAGAAGACACTACAAGAAATTTTCGCTAAAAATAAATTGTCGTCGCTAAAAATACTGACGACGATAAATTTAACTGTTTCCAGTCCATCGGCTAAATTGGCGTCGGGGAAAATTGCGACAGTAAAATTGCTACCATCTAGCAAAATGATATTTCGCGATGTTTTTCTTTTCCGTCGCTAAAAATACTTTTATGGCGACATATTATATTGTCGTTGCTAAAAATACATTTATGACGACATTTTGTGTTTCCGTCAATATAAATATCTTTTTTGCGACGGTATTTGTTTCCGTTGCTAAATATATATATTTCATGACGATTTTATTCGTCACGATAAATTTACATATTAGACGACGGACATTTAAATAACCGTTGAGGAAAATAGATTTTTAGCAACGGTAATCTGTTTACCGTCGCCAAAAAGGCTTTTTTTTTTTTTTTGTCTCCCATTTTCACCTGTAATTTACATCCATATATAATATTCATTCCATAAAAGAAAAATATTAACTATAAAATCCATATAAACTCAAAAGGATTAATGCATTGCTTTCCATTAATACAAAAAACTCAAAAGGATTCCTTTAAAATTCACTTTCAATCAACTCTCCATCATTGTTGTCAACCAAAACACCAACAAAAAAATAAAAACCCAAAGAGAAAAAGTCATAATTAATCTAGACCTCCTTGCTCTCCAAAAAAACATCATCACCAGCCATTGCTCTCCAAATTGCAGATCAGGATCATCATAATCTAGTCCTCCTTCCAATTTCCATCCTTTCGAATTTCATAGTTGAAACTTTCTAGCTTCTTACTTCATTGCACCTGAAGGAGACAAATTAGACATAAGTTTGAAAGACTAAAAAGAAACAAAAAGGGATCATGTTGACAAGTCATCATCTTGACACTAAGAAGTGGCAAACTATATCCAACCTGCCAAGTCATCATCTTGCCGAACCAAACTACCATTTTTAATCATTAACACCATATTTAATTAAATATAGGTTGTCATTCCGACATCAATTCCATAAAGTTCAAACAACATGACCAAAAAAATGAAAAAAAAAAAAAGGAATCATGATATATATATATATATATATATATTCCAACAGTAAAAAGGAAACAAACACTTCTGTACAAGTGCGAAAACCTACTTATCAAGGAAGACTCCAACAGCTGAGATAGTTATTGCATCCCATTCAAAACCTAGTGTCTATTTCTCTCTGCCTTAAAACAAGGGGACAGAGCTGTCTTTTCATATGGAGAGGAGAGAGAGAAACTCATGGGAGTGCTAGTGTATGCCACACTCCCGAACAGAGTTCTGTTTCCCTAAAACACGTAAATAGCTATTGCAAAAATGCTCAAAAGAATGTCTTCCTTCCTTTCTTTAACATTTTTGCCCTTAATTTCTCTCTCTTCTTCAATATATATGTTTTTTTTCAAGTAGTCCTCTACCTCCTCCACCTAGCCACCATGGACGAGAAAGGACAGCCAAAGGCTGGAAAACCACCTCTCCACCTTTCAAAGTTATTTTATATTAAAAATAGTTGTTTGTTTTGTCACAAAGAACTAGAACAGACTTGACATAAGTTCCTAACTTATGAGCTACATTTGTGATTAAGAATAGAATTTGTATCTAGCTTCTTAAGTATTACAACAAATCTGTGATTTTTTGGAGCTTTTTATTCAAAAGACTTGTAGATCTTGCTTCAAGAGGTAAGTTTCATATCTCAGCTACTTTACTGACTAAAAGAAGAAGAAAAAAATGCAAAAATGAAGATCAAAGAACATTTATGGCCAAATAGAACCTGCATTGATCGAAATGAAGGTCAGAGATTCTGATAATTAAAAATATAATCAGCAGGGCCTCAGATTATTATACAAGATTTGATGATAATAGGGGACAATATATAGTTAACTTGAAGTATAATCTCATTCTAATGACATGAGTTAAAGCATATGCCACCACAGAGCCCCAAACCAGAGAAACTTATTCAAGACCCTTGATGAATGAATCTAAATAAACTCATGAATATATAAATATTTCAGGAACAGATCAGCGATACTAGTCAAGTTGGATCAGAACTTGTTGGTCTGAAAGAAAGTTCTAAGATGATAAAGGAGTAAACATTTAACCTTCTTTCTGACCAAACTCTACCAATTTAACTCAAGACTTGCAGTGGTCAATGTGATCTCCAATGGAAAAACTCTCCATAGTTTTCCAAGGAGCCTCTACTCTTGGAAACTGGGAAGCCAAGCACAAAAAAATGGCAAGAATATACAACTAGCTAAATATTTTGGGAGACAAGGATTAAAAGCAGTCCCAGAGAAACAGTATAGAATATTCAAGTGGAGGTTGGACAATACAAAGTTCTTAATGTATGAGTGTAGATGACATAAAGAATAAATTGCTGTTTTACATCAACAGAGACCTTCACGCGAGAGGCCCTGCGAAAAACCAAAACCCTCATTTACGAACAAAGAAATTAAGACATACTAAGCTGACAACATTCCACCAAAAATTATCAATACAATTATCGAACACCTTCCTCCCACCAGATGTTGATTCTCTGATGAAAAGGAAAATCATATACACTGTATACCTGAAACCCTCCCTGCTTCGGCCTAAAAAGAGATCCATATATGGGGTTCCTAAACCAATATACTCCGTCAGGACTGAGCCAACCCGAGAAAAAGAATGGGAAATTTCTTCCCAAATAAATGATGACTATAACCTGGGACTAAAAGAACAAGATAACAATATAGGGGGTGGGGGTGGGGGTGGGGAGGGAAAAACCCCAATGGGAGTGCAAGCTCTTCTGCCATAGAAAAGCCAGACAGACCAGAGGATACTTTGCCCCACATGCATTGGAGCATGTGGGAGAACCATGCAAATGACAGAGTTCCCCATTCTTTTAAGCTAAGTTTCATTCCATTTAGTGACCCAAGACACATTCAGGTCCAAATACTTCAAATCTGAAACACCTTTTGTGGGTTGTGTACGTAGTTGGTGGATTTGCCATGAAACCAAGGGATTGTGGAATGGCACCTAACCCTTTAAATTCATCAGGTGTGGTTTGGTTTTCTCAAGTAAAGGATGCCATTGATGCAAGTTGCATGTTTAAAATGGATAGATAGTGCCTTTTCCATAGTGTTGGGACTCTAATTGGTGAAGCATGATCTTCTCAGTTCTAATTCAGAAAGTATTGTTGAATTTTCGGTGAGCTATTGGGACTTCGAAATGCATTAGAAAGATAAAAAAGTGCATACCTCAATGCCATTGGCTTGATCTCTAGAGAGTTTGTAGAAATCCTAATCCCAACCAGTGAGTCAGAAAACACATTATAGAGAAGAAGATTAAGAAAAAAAAAGGGTTTTATGGAGATGAGGTTTTTGGGAACCATAAGTTGACCCTATATTACACCAAGACAAGATGAGAATGAAAACAAGAAACCTTGTGGAAAACAAAAGATCGATTTTCTTTATTCAATTGGCCAATGGAAGGATCTGAGTTGGAAAAAAAAAAAAGAAGGAAAAAAAAGAGCACTTCATCATGAATAAACATGACAAACAAAAAGTAATTACAAAACAGCTAATTTATTTTCTGTTTATTAGCTGCCACTGTGTGGTGCTCCACTACTGATGATCATGAGCTAGCTCATGGTGTGCTAGCTAGCTTTCAACTCGTTTGAGTTGGTCAAAACTAGCTATCTTGCTAGCTAGCTCTGACTCTGAGTAGGAATGAATCTCTCTTCTCTCATGCAATCAATCCAATACAATATGGATTCAAGAGTTTGATAAGTCATCGTGAAACCAAGCTTTTTAGCCTTTTCTGGTGACAGCAAAATCTTGTGTGAGCATCTGAATAAGATATCGAATCAATCTGTTTTCATGTTGCCCTACCATGTATATATGTATATTTTGTGTATATTAGTTACAGATCTTGTAGTAATCCAATGACATGAGAGGTTGTTTTAGTAATCCATTATCCTATGACATTGTAAATAAGAAAAGAAAAGTTGAGTTTTAGTCCTTTTCTATGGGCAATTGGATTGTTAGATTAAGAAGTATCTCGATGGTTAGGACATAAGTGACTTGTTGCATTTCTTGTTGATTAATAAAGCTTCCTCAATTGCAAACAAATCATTCTCTTTAGCTTAATTTTGTTGTTACATGTTACTTCATTCAGATATATTAGTAGTTGACCACCTTAATTAATCACCCTTTTATTAGCGAGGACCTAGCTTGATGGTTGAACCAAAGCTCTTCACAATGGCTCATTTATGTTGGATAATAATTTGGTAATTAAGACCGTCTCTATTATTAAGAAAAATAGATCTCTTATTGATCTAGTAAATAGGTTAATAATAGTAAGGGCCACATCTACTAGGACTGCAACTATATTTTGGACATCATCGTGAAACCAAGCTTATTAGCCTTTTCCGGTGACAGCAAAATCTTGTGTGAGCATCTGAATAAGATATCCATGAAAGGCCAATTAGCTAGATCTTCCATCTTGGTTTGTCTCAGACCTACCTTCTTCACAATCTCTTCCCATATACTTCCCTTATCAGCCATGAATTCTGAAAACCGTAAATCCGGTGAAAACATTTCTTCTTCAATCAATTTCACTCCAAATTTGATTCCAATTGCAGGCCAGATTTCCTTCCAAGTGAAGCTTGGACCATTCGTGACGTTAAATGCTTAACCTTTAGTAGATGAGATATTTTCATTTGTTGATGCCCAAATATGTTGTTCAGCAACAAGCCTTGCATCTACACCATCAATATAAACTTCTTCCCAACACTCTTTTGAACCTTCAAATAAGAAGGGAAGGTTAAGATATTTACATATTGAAGCATAGCCACAAAGCCCACCTATGAAGTTATAATAAGTTCTATTAGAAATCCCAATAAGCAATCCTGGTCTGTGAACTGACCAAGCCACCTTCCCTTCTAGTTTCTCCATCAACAAATCCTCAAGAATGTAGTAGAAGATGTGACCTTGATCAACTCTTGGGCTATCTTCATAGTAAAGAATTGGTTTACTATTAGAAGGGCTAGTAAGAGAGAGATAGTGCTTACCTCCAGTTTGAAGAGAGACATGTTTCAATGCTTTGGCTTTAGGGAGAATAGCATTCAAAGCATTGGACATCATAGCTTTGTTCTGTTCACAACACTCAGGGGAATCCAATGGGTATTGGTTTGCCCAAGTAATCCAATACACATGAGTTACATCTTCAAGCAAAGAGACCTTCTCTGTAGTTTGAATTGGGTCGAAGAGGTCACTTTAGAACTTGGAATTTGGAGTTCATTAGCTTTACGAGCTATGCCAACTCTAGCTGCTAAGGTCCTTGCAAGCTCCTCACCAATTTGTTTGATATTTAACAGTATATAATAGTAGTTGCAGTGCGAGATGAAAGAAGATTTGTGACTCTTGTAAAAGCTATCTTCACATCTTTAATTTTGTAACTAGGCTCACACAATCACTGTGATTTTGGGGCATATGGTCCATTCAAAGTAAGGCCTATCCATTAGATGGCATGGATAAAAAACATAAATTTTCTGTCCAAATGCTGGTAGCAGACTATAATTTCAACATTCAGATAAGTTCTATAAAAACCTTAAGCATTCATGATAGAGATCAGGTATATAAGACAATAACTTTAATAGATGAAATTATTATGGTCCATTCAATAGGGAGGCTATCTAAGCTTAGATGGCCTAATGCAAAGCATGATAAGCCGTAAGCGGGACAAGCAGTTAACTGTTAGTAGATCAATATATGATATAACTGTTTCCGTCCTGAATCATATTGCTGTAATCAATTCACTGCCAATATAAGAAATAATTTTTTATGATAAAATTACCTTTCCTCTCTTTCCTTCAAAGACGTTGATGTCTGAGCGTGTGTGGTGAGTGGCTGCGCTTATTTCAAAGCTTGCATTAGGAATGAGAATGATTATATCAGCATCAGATCCAGTAAGTAGCGCTCCCTTTCTTGGATATATGTTAAAAAATCGAGCACTGCATCAAGTTTTCAGAAGTTATACTTTGTGAAGGAAGTTACAAAAATAAAAATCAAATTCCTGCAAACCATCTCTGCCATTCACCCTAATAGACCAGAGCTAATCTACCCAATTCTTAGACACAAGTAAGAATTAAACTCAAATCAACCATAAATAGAGAGAGAGAGAGAGAGAGAGAGAGACAGAGAGAGAGAGAGAGAGAAACCTCTGTTTCGACCGTAGCAACTGCTCAAAGTGGGGAGCCAGACAGTAGAGAAGGGAGTGGGAGAAGGGTTGCAGAGATGGGCGAGGTGATAGTACTAGTAGAGAAGGGGGTTGGGGTTAGGGAATCAAGGATGTGTGAGTCCGATTGGGGGTTTATGAGAGGTGTGAGTCCGATTGAGGGTTAGGTTTCACCATTAGAGAGGATTTCAGAGGTGAAATCGTTGCTGGCAGGTTTGAGGTCTGAAGAGTCGATTTGATCACTGATCTCCGTCTTTTCCGTCGGACGAGAATGGGATAGAGACGGTTGGGTAGAGAGGAGAAGAGAGAGAGAGGCGTTTCAATTGCAAAGAACAAAGTGGGAAGCTGAAAAGAAAGGGAACCCGCAAAAATTTTAAGATAATATGGTATATTCTACAACCGTAAATGCAGTACTATCGTTAAATATATGTATTTTTCGCGACGACAACCGACAAACCGTCGTTAAATATATACTTTCGGCGAAGGTAATATTTATAGTGTCGTTAAAATGCAATTATTCGCGACAGTAATAATTATACTGTCGTTAAAATTATATTTTCCACGACGGTAGTAATATACTGTCGTGATAAATATTTAATCCACGACAAAACTTTGTTACCGTCGTCCAAATTATATTTTCAGCGACGGACATATGAATACCGTCATTGAAAATCCATTTTTCACGACGCAAATAGATAATCTGTCGCCGAATTAGATTTTTTACGACGGTTATAAAGTGACCGTCGCAAAAAATAATATTTTGCTACGATACTACAATAACCGTCGTTGAAAACGATATTTAGCTACGGAAGATATCGGGAAAAATCGTATTTCTTGTAGTGAGAGGGGAAAGAAATTACTGTTCCTCATGGTAGGAACAATGTAAACACCCCCCAACAAAGAAAATTTTTGAATGTTTCCGTTTTAAGTGTAACTGACAAACCAACCATAGGAATGAAATACCAATTTGGCAGGGTGCTGCTTTTCGAGATTTTATGAATTAATTAATTTCATTGTGAAACTTCACTCATATTAGACATGAACCATTTCTACAATTTGCATACATTTTTTGAATGAATTATCTACATTGATCTTCATCAAGGTTCAAGAACTCGGTTTCGGTACTGGTTTTGCCCAGCCAAAAAATCGAATTGGCCGAGATCGGCAAGATCTCGGCGAGTTGGTGCATTTTTTTTGTTTTTGTTTTTTTAACTCGAATGCTGGTTTCGGTGGGTTTTAGACCTAGTTTGGGCTTGAAACTTGCTACTCAACCTATTCAAAGTAATTTAAATACAATGACACTATCAGATTTATCAAAAACAAAGTCCATATAGGAGTTTTACTTCGGACCCTAGGTTGGTAGGTGATGACATACTAAAATTTTCCCCTACCATACATTTCTACTTTACTCATATTAAATTGACATGATTTCACCAAGATTTGAACAATTTTTTTGGAAAAAAAAAATACATTTGGAGAAAAAATGGTTTACCTTCAAAATTTTTTCAAATTTGAGATGATTTGTAACAAATCTTGTAAGTTTGATGCAAGTAGGATGCTAATTGACGTCTCCGGCAAGTTTTCTATCGAAACAAGGTGGCAAAAGCTAAAAAAATCAGCTTACCACTGGTATCCTTGTCGAGTTCACCGAGACAGTCGAGTTTCTGTTGAGATCTCGACTGTCTCGCTCGAGATCTTTCCCCTTTTAAACATGGGTTTGGTTCACATCTCGGTCGAACCAAGATCTCGACTAAGTCCGTGTAACTTTGTATTTCGCCTCCCATCTCGACTCGTTAATTGAAAAAAACAAGTTTTAAGCCCAGATCTCGCCTAGTTCTTGAACCATGATTTTCATGTAGTGTTCTTGCTTCTTCACAATTACTACTTTTTAATTGAATGAATCAAGGGTAATTTACACATACCACCCCAGAGGTTTGACGAAAGGATAATTTTACCCCCCAGTTTTGGAAGATTCTGTGTACCCCCCTGAGGTTTGCAAACGGTAACAAATAAGCCCATTCCGTCAGTTTATGACTAACACCGTTAAAAATACTATGTGAATTATCAAAATTGCCCTTGCAAGAAACCAAAAAAAAAAAATTCCTGCAACTCATCTTCCCCAAATCGATTGGGGAAGATGAATTGCAAGTATCCAAATACTCACAATTAGATAATAAGAAAGTCTATATCTATAACCATCACCATGGCTATACATAAATTCAGGGAGAAACACATTAAAATTGGGAGCTTTCAGAACTAAATAAACGAACTGAATCCCATTCCAGCGATGTCAAATCCATTTTCCCCAAATCTTTTAGGGTTTGAAAAAGGGGAAGATGAGTTGGGTTTTCTTCTTGGGAATCATGAGGAAAATAATAGCTGCTCAAACTGGAGTTTGGTGCTACCGTTCCAAGATGGGAGTTTGTGAAATTGGCGGCATTTTCCTGTAGCTTCTTTGATTAATTCCATTGTAATTAGAGATATTTATCTCTATGAAATCTATTTTATGGACATCTAGATTTTTGGTACAGTTGTAGTAGCACTGTAGGTCATTGATGCTTTTCTGCTCTTGTTCTGCTAGGGCATTTGCTGTCCACTCCATAGCATTTGGTTTGTTCACATTTTCCCCTTCCTGTACCAGAATCTTAGCCATTTCTGGATGCCCCCCCCCCCCCCGCGCAGACAGCAACATGAAGAGATGTTTGGCCATCTTTATCTGTTGAGTTTACATAGACTCCATGTCTGGTGAGATCATGAACTGTATCTATTTCTTCATTCTCTGTATCTTCCAGGAATCTGTTTCCCCTTATTGAATGGATTAATCTCCATGTGGATAATCTTCTTGATATTCAACTTGAGAACTGACTCCTTGATGTCCTGTGTGGCTGTGTCCAGCCATTCTTTGAGGATCATCCCTGGATCTGTATGTGGGTCTACAAACTCTAGCCTTTCCAGCCCTTCGAGTTTTTGGAAGAAAATGCGGATGTAAAACAGATTAGCTTTATAGTTATCCAAGAAGAAAGCCCAACTCATCTTCCCCTTTTTCAAACCCTAAAAAATTTGGGGAAGATGGATTTGGCATCGCTTTATTATCTAATTGTGAGTATTTGGATACTTGCAACTCATCTTCCCCAATCGATTTGGGGAAGATGAGTTGCAGGGGTTTTTTTTTTTTTTTTTGGTTGTTTTTTGCAAGGGCAATTTTGACAATTCACATCGTATTTTTAATGGTGTTAGTCATAAATTGACGGAATGGGCTTATTTGTTACTGTTTGCAAACCTTAGGAGGGTACGCAGAATTTTTCAAAACTGAGAGGTAAAATTATCCTTTCGTCAAACCTTAGGGGTGGTATGCGTAAATTACCCATGAATCAAATTTACAAGTACATGATCTTTCAGTGTAATTTGTATTCCAAGATACATTTTGGTGACTGTTACTTTTTTAATGATGATTCTATAGATATTGGTATTCTTATGGTCCTGAAGATTACTAAGATAGTGAATCTGGAGTTTGTGATAGCTCGAACAATATACAATCTGGAATCCAGGTTCAAAGTTTGCAAGGTGTGATTGCCCATGGTCCAGGTTGGGAAATAAATTTTACACATTTATTAAACTGCTTGTGGGGTTTTTGGGTTTGTTTGTTTGGTTTTTGAAGAGGTCTCAGGATGATTTTCCATTTAAAGTGAAATGCAGGAACCTGAATGCAGTCAAGGGACCAAACTAATTACACCAGCATTAATCATAACAGTGTTTCATTAATCATAACAGTGTTTCCCCTGCATGATTTCTTGGTCTCTGCACTTAAAAGGTAATATATTTCATCAGATTATTGGTAGCTGTTGTTTCTTCTTGTCTTTCTTCCAACAATGCTCCAACCTCCGAAGGGTGAGATGATATTTTGTTATGCGTGTCTTGAATTTTTGTACCCGTTTCGAAGTTTGTCCTGCTCCGACATTTTTTGTGGCAAAATTCAAAAGAGAAATTTTGTGAGGTCTATGATGATTTGGTACAACCCCACCTGATGGATCGACCCGACTTGGAGGAGGAGTATTTCTTTGATTTATTATTGTCTTGTTGTGTAAGCAAGAGAAATAGAGGAGCTTTGGGGATTTAGGGTTTTCTCGGGAGAGTTCTTGCTGCGACCCTTTGGGTATTTCTTGATAGATCTCTACTAGAATTTTTCTTCCATTACATAGTGAATCATCTTCAGCTTTACCCGTGGATATAACGCACCACATTGGTGTGTGAATTAACCATGTTAAATCTCAGTTTCATCTTTACTTGAATCTGTTTTGTTTCTTGGTCTTCATCACAATTACTTTCCTATTTTTGTTGTGGTACTTGGACTCTTACTGCATAGTGGTGTGCTGACATTGTCAAGTTATTATTTCAGAATCCAAAGAAGGGGCATTCACAAGAGTTTCTGAATTAATAAAATGAACCAAGTATGTGGCTGAGTTAGTGAGTTTGGTGCATTGGGGTACCCCACAACTGGGTTTGAGATCCATCTTCACAATCTTGCCCTGCCAATTGCTTACCGAAAGAGTAAAAAGTAGTATGGGAATGAACAAAATGAAACAAAAATATATGGGATGGTCAAGGAATCCCTCCACCAAGATGATGTCAAATCCCATCCATACATTAAGAATCAGTTCTTACCTCATTTGTTCTTCTCAAGGTACAAATACTCTTGAAAAGCCCAACTTAATTTAATCAATGGGCCTTTAGATATTCTTGTTTGATATGATCTCTCTCTTTTACCAAAAAAAAAAAAGATATGATCTCTCTCTCTCTCTCTGACTGGTTGCGTGCGGCATGGCCACTGCGTCTAGACACAGGGCCATGCGAAATGACCGTCACACTCCTATAAAAAGGTGGAAATTGCTGAGGATGCAATGGCCATTTTGCGCAACCCTGTGTCTGGGTGCAAGGCCGTGCACCACATGCGACCAGATAGTGTTATCTTTTCCAAATTTAATAACCTGAGTGAAGGGTTGTGGTGTTCTCACAGACGGAATTTGAGTTCTTGAAGAAACTGATTTTTTTTTGTTCTTTTGGGGGGTAAAAATGAAGAAACTGATTCGAATAAATGAGAAGAATGAATTGGAATCAATTATTTTTTAACGCCACTATCAACTCAACTCAAGTTTTATCACTATCCAGTATGAGAAGAGTGAATTACTTATCGAAATAAATAAAGGACCGAATTTCGGATCTCATTCACCGTGGGGTGGGAGAGGGCGGGAATGGGTATCGGGAGGATATTTTGGAACATACTAAAACTCTAGGAGGGGTTTGTGAACCCTAGAATGATGGATGAACCGTCATCTATGGATGGAGGAAAACTTTATCGACAAATAAATTAATAAATAATTGTTGCACTGTATCTTAAAATATGCTCTGCTTGAATGAGGGGTTCTATACTTTTCTCTCTCTCTTGAGATTTTATACCTTTTAGTCTAGTTGAGTTGTTAGCTTGGTTTCAAGAATCAGGAATTGGATCGGTGAGTCGACTGTGTCCGATCTTCATTTCGGTCAATCTGATATGACTGATTCACTCCAAAACCCTAGAATTGCTGTGTTTTTGGAACTGAGGGCCGATTCTAGATCGGATTTGACGGAAGACCTACTCTACTTTGTGTTTTAAAAAAAAGAAAGGGGATGTGTGGGTTTAGTCCCACATTGGGTGTGTGTATGGTGTGTGTGTTGTGTATATCCGCCATTTCACGGTCCCAAAAGTCGATTAACCTTTTGGGATTGGTGTGTGGTTTGTGTGGTTACACTTCGTTGTTTCATCAAAAAAAAAAAAACATTGGTTGTTTGGCAAGGTTTTTATTCGACCCGCCTACCCATTTACACCATATTTTTCTTAAGCCTACCCAACTCAACTACCTAAGGCCCATAGTCAAACTTACACATTAAATAACAAAGAAGGGAAGGATTTGATTGTCCAGATCATTGCTTTACAACTATGAGACAGAATCTCTTTAGTGAAGCAGTTCATTGTGGATAGATGATTAGCTCAACATTGTGAGGTTAAATATCTATGAAACTAATATTTAAAATTTGATGATTTGCTTTAATAAACCTCAGAATGGTTAATAGCCACCAATGCCTTCCTTAAATGGGTGGGCCCATTTGTAATGGAGCCCACTATGTATTGGTCACTCCTCTCAATAGAGGTCACATAGTTTAGGATTTGGTAGGGATATGTTATCATACTCTTTTAAGGTTTTTTTTTTTGTTTTGTTTTTGTTGTTAATGGAGTCATTAATATCAAGCTCACATTTAATACTATGGCCTTAATATGTTTGACCTCACAAATTCCTGTGATTTGAGCCACTACTAATAATTAATAAGGTTTCTATAATCCTCTAATTAAATCTAAATAATTTGAAGGCAACCAACCTACTACATTAAACTTTGAAGCTATGATAGATAAGAAAGAAACTCTTAACAGCCCATGTGGGTGTAATTGGTATGGGCCCATATCCCCTTTCTAGTGGGTTGGCAATGCTTACATCAAAATCATTCATCAAGGAGAGAGTAAGTAGAAGATGACAAGAAGTCAGAAGGTGTTTGAGAAAACATAGTAAGAGGTTCATAAATATATTATGGGAAAAAGTTCTCTGTCCGGCCGGGAGTGTGGCCTACGCCAGCACTCCCATGAGTCTATCTCTCTCCTCTTCATATGAAAAGACACTTCTACCCTTTTGTTTTAAGGAGGAGAGAGATAGACACATAGGAGTGCTGGCATAGGCCCCACTCCCGTGCAGAAAACTGCTTCCCATATATTATTTAGTAGCATTACCTTGGGTTCATAGAGTGGCTTAAATCAAGAAATTAAAAATTGATAAGCCTTTATTACCTCCAAAAGGAAAATGGGCTTTCAACCATCTTTTCTGAGAGAGAGAGAGAGAGAGCGAGAGATTTGGTGAATATAGGTGCATTTATTGAATAATGGAACGTGTTGTGGCCGAGGCATTCAGATCATACAAATCTTGAAGCAAAGGAGTGGAATTTAACCAATCTGTTATACATGAAACTGACAAGACCTTCCGGACTAGAGAATCATAAAGGCTGTTAAACTCCTTATTTACATAAGAAAATAAACCCTTGAAAAGGTTCACAAAACTTAATTTCATTTTGTGGGCCATAAAATGGAAGGTGTGGTAGGTCATTTCTCATGAATGGGTGGTGGAAGGAAGTGCCACTGGTTGGTTTGTATTTTAAATTACCTTCTGAGCATGATTTCAGATATGTCAGCATAAGTGAAGTCCCAAACTGTCTCTCACATATATATTTACTATCTCAATCTCTTCCTACTTTGGAAGTAAATTTGAGGCACATTGCAAAGGGTATTATGGATTATGGTTAATTCCTAGTAGAGACCCTTGCAAAGGTAGTCAACTGACACACGTTCCTCCCCTCAATTGCCCTCATTTCAGGTTAACAGGCTAAGAGCCTAATGCAGTCGAGGTCGTAAAATCTTTATTTAATATAAATACACGTTAAAAGTTCTAGAGCTGATGAAATGCATTAAATCAAGCCTTTTAACTTATCCCATATTTTACATTTTCATCAAAAAAAAAAAACAAAGGGGTGTGTGGGTTTAGTCCCACATTGGGTGTGTGTTGTGTATGTCCGCCATTCCACGGTCTTAAAAGTCGGTTAACCTTTTGGGATTGGTGTGTGGTTTGTGTGATTACATTTTTGTAAAAAAAAAAAACGTATCCCATACTAGGCTGGCCCAATCTAACGCCCATTAATACATTGAGCCCAATTAGGCACATAACAAATATTCAATCCCCTATGATTGTTGTTGGCATTCGATTATAAATATATTAACCGTTTACTCAGAGAGAACATCTAGCTCAACCCATTCCCCCCCCCCCCCCTCACCTCCCCCCTTAAGCATGTAATGCAGAAGCACTACTTATCGGTTGGATTAGTCTTTTACGTGGTAGTTCAGTAAGTGCTCAAACTTTGTGGAAGGCATTGCCATTTTCACATCGTGCTCTACTCATGTATCAAGTTTCAGTTCAATTGAAGTTTATAGTAATGTCAAAGATTAGTTGAATTGGAAGGTCAAACATTTTTTTTCCTTTTTTTAAAATTTTAAGCCTATGAGAGAAATGCAATGCATGATGGTCTATACAATTAAAAAATTCCTCTAAATTTTCATCTCATATATATATCCTATTTATTCGAAGGCAAGAATGACCAAATCAACCCACCATATGACCAAGATTGCCACAAATTAAACAAGGAATTCCTTGTTATCCTTACAATTGTCATTGTTTCGTTGATAACCCCCTCCCCCCCCCCCCAATCCCCCATCCCTCATATGTTGCATGCTTTTCTCTATCACCTTGCAATCTTGAACGTGGTAAACACAATCATTTGAAGAAGAAAAAAAAAAAAAGAACAATATTAGAGACATGAGAGTGAGAGACCGGTCCTAAAAGGATTAAAATCCTCTGCAATTCCTAAATCTTGTGGTGACTTGCAGTTCGGATCTGAGAGTTCACATCTTTCACGTGTCAAGCTCTCAAGCCCAAACTGCAAGGCACTACAATGGATTTTTTTCCGTCCTAAAAGTGTTTTCAATTAATATAATGTTCAAATGACGTGAAGATAATCTCTATGACAGAAGATGATACCTAATGAACTCAGATTTGGTGAAAACAAGAAAAGTAATTAATGTTTAGGAGAAAAGTTCTGTGTGGGAAAATATACCGCCCACGTCCAGACAGTGGGGGGTCAAAATGACTGTCCCAACCCCTATGTAAAGCAGAAATACCGCCCTCAGAAGCCACGCTCCCCGTTTGTTTCTCAATTACTTTTCTGGTTCAAAGAAGAGAGTAAAAAATAGCAAAAAATGTACATCTAAGCATCATTCTGTAAAGATATGATCCTATAACTAGGATTAAATGATAACAATTTGCATCCGTATTGTAGAGCATCTCATGATATCCGAAAATAATCCAATACTGATTAAAAGTCCAAAATCAATACTAAATAAAAATGGTAAATGATGATTTCAAGGGTTTTGTTCTTAGAATGGTGTGTAAGAGATATGGATATATAGAGGTCCTATAACGTCGAAACGGACACAACACAACATACGAATATCCGCCGAACATCGATTTCGAGTTACATCCCTTATAACGCGCACACACACAACATAAGAAATCTTTCAGTTCACACATTCTCATGTGCCTAAGATCCGCGAGATTAGATTAGATTGATTAGCTCTTAACCCAATTGATCAGATCAGGTCATCAGTGTTGAGGAATTGGGATGAAAAGTGTAGTTGGATTCCAAATTCCAAAACACACCTTTGCATTGGATCAGAGAAAATTGGTAATTGGCAGTTGGCAATTTGGCATTCCCTAGTCCATCCATCCCTACCAAGTAAACATCTCCCCCTCATCGAAGCAGATCAACCATTCCATTTGGACGGCCCACACGTAAGATTATTTTACCTCTCTATTTTTATTTATTTATTTTTTTTTGGGTTACTAAGAAGGAAACTTAAGATCATGATGTCTAGAACTGCTTAATAGTAAAATGGTATCAGCTTTTTCCTTTTTGCCTTGTTCTAAGTGCACATATGACTTTTACCAAAAAAAAGTTTCACATATGACTCAAGATGTGAGAGAGAGAAAAGGAAAATGGTCCATCTACCTTTTACCCTAAGTGGGGGCCATTTTCTTCACCATAAAAAAAAGTGGGGGCCATTGCATTACCCTTGTCGTGCAGTTAAGCAGCAACAGTTGATGGCTTTAATTTTGAAGGATAAGAGACTTTATTTTTATAGTTTTAAGTCTTCCAGCTACCAACCCCACCGAAATGAATGAGAAAAAAAAGAGAAGTATTTATTATAGTTTAGAAAGGGGTAGGGTTATCGCTCAAATGGAATGATCAATTTGAATACACCATATAAAAGAGGTGTGCTGTGTGGATCCTGTGAGAACGTGGGCTCCTCAAACGATGTGGTTCATCAGAATAAAGAAATATAAAAGAGGAAATGAGAAGCGGGAAGAAAATAGAAAGTCTGGTATGAAGAAGAGGGGAAATTTCTGTGAGCTTAGATTTCAATTTCAAATAGTGCACAGTCAAGAAAGAAAAAGAAAACTTAAGGAACAGTTGTGTGTACACATGGCATGCATCTAGTGAGGGAAGAATTCAAAATCAACGAATAGGTCCCACCAAGATCTGTTAGAGCCTGAGTAATGCCTCACCATGGAAGACATTAATTCAGAAAATCAGCTGCCTCTGCTAAACTTTGGGCTTTACAGTCGTATGGGAATTGGAGGGAGAGTAGGGACACTGCTTTTTGGCTTTTTCTCAATACAGGGTAGGGTGGTTTCCCTACTCTCAAGTCTCCTTTCAGAGAAGCAGGGGTTCACCACCGTTCATGCTCCTTTCTTCCCCAATCCGCCATTACAGAAGAGGGGGAAAAGGGGGGGGGGGGGGAGTTGATGTTCTTATCCGCAAGAAATTTTAAGGGAATCAAAAGATTAAAAACCCCACAAGAATTCACAATTGATGGACCTGTTTCTTTCAATCTCTCATCTGTATAACCCAAAACGACTGAACAAAGAATTGAAGATATAGTGGTCTGAAAATGAATATCAGTAACTGATAATATTCATGATACTATAAATTGGAAAATTAAAAGAAATGAAGTATGATAAAGAAGAACCCAAAAAAAAAGGACAATAATGAAAAAACCCACAAAGCAGCAGCAGCAGCAGCAGGAGGAAGAACAGAAGTGCCACTGCCTTTCAGATCCTGCCTAACATTTTTCATGAATCTCAACCCTATACATATATTTCGCTGAAATCTAATTCTCTTTCTACCAATTTATTCACAACTCAAATATCCATAACAATTAAAACAAATATGGAGAGACTTTCTCCTTCTGTCCCCCTTGTCTATCTCCTCTGTTCTCTTCTTCCTCCACAAATGTAATTCCTCCAATATTAAACATAACATATATTGCTCGAACCCATCTGATTGCAGGAATTATATTCTGCATTCTTCCTCCGGCGACTAGGCTCGCCCAACCAGCAATAGCAAGTGTAGACAGAGAAGAAGTAAAAGAAGAGGAAGAAGAATCTAACAACAGCCAAGAAGACTGAAACATTGTTTTTCTTTTCTTTCTTTCAAGGAGGGAATGTAAGAAGAAAATCTCAAAAGAATCAATAGTAGGGAGGTGGTGGTGGAGATGCGTATGAAACTCCATTAATTGGTGGCATCGGGCCCTCATATTCCGGTGCAGGAGATGGCGATGGAGAGTTTTCACAAGGAACAGGAGGAGGCGGGGAAGCATGGTGAATTGGTGGCGTAGGTGGTGGTGGTGATGGAGATGGAGGTGGCAAGTAGTGAATTGGAGACGGTGAGGGTGGTGGTGGTGGGGGCGGTTCTATGCATGGGGGTGGGGGTGGGGGCTCTATACATGGAGGAGGTGGTGGTTCTATGCATGGAGGTGGTGGTGGAGGTGAATTGGGTGGTGGAGGTGGGGAATAGTAATGGGGAGGAGGTGGCGAATGTGGTGGAGGAGGTGAAGGGGGAGGAGGTGGCGAATGTGGAGGTGGTGATGGTGAAGGAGGAGGAGGTGGCGAAGGTGGAGGTGGTGATGGTGAAGGAGGAGGAGGTGGCGAAGGTGGCGGAGGTGGTGGTGAATGGGGAGGAGGCGGTGAAGGCGGCGGAGGCGGTGGTGAATGGGGAGGAGGCGGTGAAGGTGGCGGAGGTGGTGGTGAAGGGGGAGGAGGGGGTGAAGGTGGCGGAGGTGGTGGTGAAGGGGGAGGAGGCGGTGACGGTGGCGGAGGTGGTGGTGAATGGGGAGGGGGCGGTGAATGTGGCGGAGGAGGAAGTGAATTAGGAGGTAGAGGTGGTGGAGGCCGAACACAAGGCGGCGGTGGAGATCGAACGCAGTAAACTGGAGGTGGAGGTGATGATCGAACACAGTATGGTGGAGACGGAGGAGGTGGTGAAGGGGATGGTGGTGGCGGAGATGGTGGCGGAGGGGAAGGTGGTGGCGGAGACGGAGGAGGTGGTGTAGGGGATGGTGGTGGTGGCGATGGCGGAGGAGGTGGTGGCGAAGGTGGAGGTGGGGAAGGTGGTGGAGGACGTGGAGAGTAAACAGGTGGTGGCGGAGAAGGTGGCGGGGGTGGAGGAGAGTAGACTGGTGGTGGTGGTGAGAAAACAGGCGGCGGCGGTGGGGGAGGCGAGCTCAAAGGTGGTGGAGGCGGAGGTGGTGGAGACGGAGATGGAGGGGTAAATACTGGCGGAGGAGGTGAGAAAACCGGCGATGGAGGTGACTTAACCGGCGGAGATGGCACAGGAATGGGAGGTGAGGGTGGAGGCGGAGATGGCAAAGAAGGAACAAAAGGAGCACATCTGAAAGCACTACAATGCACAGGACGAGACAAGAACAACTTACATTGCGCGGCTGACCTCTGGTTTGGCCTCGCTGGCAAGCAATTCTTTTGATCGTCATATTCAGGAAGTCTCAGGCACGATGGAGGTTCGCCCGTGAAGAAGTTGTAAGAGTAGGTGAAGTTCTGCAGATTCGGAAGCGAACAGATACTCCCAGGAATCGTACCCGAGAACATGTTGTGAGCCACATCCAGCTGCTCCAAGCTCACCATGTTCCCAATGCTATCAGGCAATGGTCCCATTAGCTTATTGAAGCTCACATCGAACACAGTCAAATTCGTCAAAAATCCGATCTCCGAAGGCAAACACGATCGGAAGCCGTTGTTCAACATGATAATTTCATTCAAGTTCGTCATGTTGCCCAAGCTCGAAGGGACACATCCATGAAACTTGTTATTTGCAAGAACAATCACAGAAACCGGAGAGTTGCCAAAATTGTCCGGCAGATCGAAGTGAAACCGATTGTCATTAATAAAAATGGCGTCAAGATCCTTGTCGAAGAGCTCTTTGGGGACAGTGCCTTCAAACTCATTGAATCTCAGATCGAGATATTTGAGCGTGGGCAATTTGAGAACAACCTGAGGGAACTTGCCAGCAAAGCGATTGTTACTGAGATCCAGCTCATACAGAAGCTTAAGCTTGACGAACTTGTGAGGCACAGTGCCACAGAAGCGATTGGAGTTGATATGGAATAACGCGAGATCTGTGAGCAACCCTAGCTCCTCCGGAAGGTAACCAGCAATGTCGCCATGGTTGAGATCAATGCCGGCGACGGTTCGGATCCGTCGATTATCGAGAGCTTTTGAACAGTAGACTCCAGTGTAGTTGCAGACATTAGATCCGACCCAGTTAGCAGTCAGATTGAGAGGATCGGAGAGAATAGCTTCCTTCCATGCTTGCAAGGCAATGTAGGCGTTCTTAAGCCTAGGGTTCTCGAAGACAAGCGAAGGATCGACCGTGACATTCTCTCCTCTATCACCAAACTCGTCTCTATAGTACAAGAGTTGCCGTTGCCTGATGTACATGGCTTCGGAGTCCGTAAGTCCGCCATTGTTAGAAAAGAAGACATCTTCACCTTCTTTCGCTAAAGAAGCAGAAGAAGACGAAACAAACAACAGGAAGAAGAATAGAAGGAAATCTAGTTGCAGATCCAAGTATTGGTAGCTCTGCTTCTTCATCTCACACTGAACATTTGATGCTTTTCTTCCTTTGTCTCCTTCTCTTTTTCAGCTCCTCTTCTCTCTTTTTTTTTATTTTTTTCTTTTCTCAGAGCCTCAGAGCAGTGGAGAGAAGAGAGAGAGAGAGAGGAGAGATTTTGGAGAATGTGAGATAAACATCAAAGACAGCTAACTCACAGCTCAAACCCCACCAGATCCTTCTTCTTCTTCCCTTCGCCTCTTATTATCTATCTACTCCTCTTTACATTATTTTCTCTCTCCAGAAAGCTGACTTTATTATTGGCTTCGAATCTCATTCCCATCCAACCCCACACGTTTTAGAATTTCCAAACTCAAATAAACTAAACCCTAAATCGTTTTGTTATAAAAGCCTTTAAAAAAAATGGTCGGCGGCGGCCGATAACGGCGAGTGTTTGCCGGCGACTAGAACCGGTTAATCTCGCGATACTTTGAGGAGTGGAGTTGTTTTTGTCTCGCACGACTTTGAAAGTGAGTGCGGTTCCACTACTTATTAGTCAATGATTTTACCGAACTGCCCTTATTCAAATTTCTCTCACTTTTTCAACTTTAGAATCGGCGGAAATTCCTCCGGGATTCCTGTAAAGGGTAATTTGGTAATTCTGGATGCGACTGAATAAATGAACAGGGATTATGATTTATGAGGGGTACTACATGAGGACAATCTTTTTTCTAACCGTACTAGGAATGGGCCCCACGTATGGATGGATGGAGATGTGAAAACATGTATGGACATGCATAAGATCGGGACATGGGAGTTGATGATGATGATGTTGCCCATGTTTGTATCTGAAAGGCGAATAAGGGAGGAGCTGAAATGGGTCCCGCGTCTCTCTCTCTCTCGCTCCATCTGTGAAAGCGACATCATAGAGGGCATGTGAGTGGGCCCACGTGTCACGTCTTGCACGGCTGTATCGTCGGCACCGAGGAGCTTTTGTGATACACCGCGTCCCCGTGATTTCACAACGTCTCCACCAAGTCACCAAGCCAAGGGTATTTTAGTATTTACATGTTCTTTTACAAAACCTATAAACGCTTTTCTTGCTGGAAATTGTAACGCTAGCGTTGCAGACTAGGACTTCACCTGTTTTTGTATAATTGTATGGTGTATGGTCTTTGCCACGGAGGCCATAGAAAAAGCCTAAAAACAGTTGGCAAAGGTAACTGTAACGTCATGGAGTTCCACGTGGCGTTCATATAGAGACATCTTCATCATGAGTTCCACGTGGCGTTCATATAGAGACCATCTGCATGTTCCCGCGTGTCTTTCTGCTTTGCTGACGTAGACAGTAGACTAAAAATTTCGCTAGCTCTCGCTAGGAGACAGGAAAGGGTAACGGAACGGGATGGGGCCCACGTGCATGGGGAAAAGGAGTGAGACAGCCAAGGCCAGGCATACATACTTGCGAAATTAACCGGTAACGTGGAAACTGTTAAAAGACGCTCTCGCTTTGGTTGACCGCCACGTTTCAGTTTCAACCTAAGATGCCGGTTTCTCGCATTCTTGCTCCTGGTCTCCTCTCGTCTCACCTCTTAGGTTCAGATTGAGTAACGAGGAAAAAAATTCCAAAAATTTAATATTATTTATTTCAGCACCTTACCAAAAACCAATACAATAATCAATAGGCTTTGCCGCTTTGTCCAGCAAAGATTTAGTCCACTGTATCGGAACCTCTATGAATGGCCAGCATAACCGATACTGATATCGAATTATCGATACGAATCAGTCATATCGGTTTGTATCAGTTTGATACTGAATCAAAACACTGTTTTTTGGTTAAAAAATTCCACATTCCTATCGTCAGCCTATTTCTGTATCAATCAGGTATCGATCTCGACCATGGTCAATACTAATATGTATCAGCTGATCCGATACCAATTCTTAAAACCTTGTTGTCCAGCTCTCAATCCAAATCTTTCATTGAAAAAAAAAAAAAAAAACTTGTAATTGAAATGACTAAAATGCCTCCACTAGGTCAATATAGGAATCCTATAAATATGATTAGTCTTGCAAAACATAGAAATCATTATCCAAGTTTTGTAATGTTAATAATGAAAGTGTAATGCTAATGACACATAAAATTCATTGCATAAGGATACACAAATTATTAATACAAATATGCTTTGCTTGTAGAAGAATCATATCATAATTCATGATTCACATTCAAAAGTCAAAATCACACTTTGTTGATTATTATTATTTGCGAAAGAAAACTATTTGGGTGTGTGCGATGTGCTGCCCCTATGCTTAGGCATAGGGGACGCAGCAAAATGACTATCGTGCCCTCATGGAAAGGCGAAATTGACCCAGAACTTCAATACTTTGGCACCTTAGCCTCATCAGGAAACTGTTGGGCTTGACTCTTCCTTTCCTGTTGTTGAAATCTCGTCTACAAGCTCAATGGAAACTACAACAGTCATTGCAAATCATTAATCTAGGCAACAGTTATTATGCGTTTAAATTTTCTTGTCACTGAGGACTATTACAAGGTTCTATTTGGAGGCCTAGGTAGTCAGTCAATGACTGTTTTCTCTCTCTTTGCTATTGGAAACCGAATTTCGGCCTTCTCAAGTTACTACTACACACATTTGTTCTCTGGGTGAGATTTCACAAACTCCCCATGGGATTTTATGACCATGAGATACTTTTTGTTTGGGGCATGTGCTTGGCAAGTCTCTGAAGGCCGCTTATACTGCGAAGAATATTACTCAAGGACGTTATGCAAGAGTTTATATTGAAATCTATCATTTCCAACACCTTGTACTATACCTCGGGTTATACTTGTTTGTCAATGACAACATTTTGAACATGAAAGCCTTACTTCCCTGTGCTATCATTGTGGTCGTATGGGCCACCACAAGTCGGCATCCCCCCAACTCTCCTCGCCTTTCAGTTCCTTGCCTCCAACCTCTCTCCTACTTAGTGATTCGCAGAGCTCCTTATGCCCATGGATGCTAGTTTCTCCCACTCGGCATCGTCAATCACCTTCAAGCTCCATCGCCTCCGTATGGAGGCTTGTGCCATCCCCCACCCTTTCCTTCCACCCCTACTCCCTACTCCCATGACAAGTGGCACACTCCCTCCCTTACGATGCCACTTCGCACCAACTCTTTCCATGCCACCTAAGGACATGACCAACCCCCCACTGCCCTCACCACTTGTGGATAACATTACCACCTCACCTCCATCTACTCCCCTACCACATGGCCTCCCCTCCCTTTCCATGCTAAGTGTCACACCCCCTCCCTACTCTCGCTACTTGGTGCACCCCTTCTTCAAGTAGTGACCCCTTGTTTGGTACGCCTGAGTCAAGCGATGGTAGTGATAATCCTACAATCCCTCCACCTCGCCACTTAGTAGAACCCACTTCTGACCCCTAGGGACTCGTTAATGCTCTTTGCTCTCTTTTTCCTGTAGCCCCATTTGGCCCGTCCTCACTCCTCACCCATTTCAGTTCTACCCTCACCATCTTCGCCTTCATCTACCCCTTCCACATCCTGTTCTTCTTTGCTCTCGTCCTCTGGCCCCACACTATTTGTTGGTCCATCTTTATCCTCAAGGTGGAGATTCCGGCACGCAAATCTTCAACTTGTCGCGTAAGAATTGAAACCTAGCCGTCCCCAGTGGTTTGGTAAATGTATCCGCCAGTTGATCTTTGGTGGAGATGAATTCGTCTTGGACCTACTTCTTTGCAATTCGATCACGAACAAAGTGAAAATCAATTTCCTCATGCTTCGTAGGGCATGAAATACCGGATTGGCCGATAAATAAGTAGGTTCGATATTGTCATACCAAAGAATTGGCGGGCCAGAAAGTGGGTACCCAAGTTCTGTAAAAAGTGATTCCAACCAAATTAATTCAGCAGATGCATTAGCAAAGGCCTTGTATTCGGCCTCAGTGGAGGATCAAACAACTATCCTTTGCTTTCTGGAGGTCCACGAAATAAGATTAGGACAAAAAAAATAGCGAATCCACCCGTGGATTTCCAGTCAAGGGCATCACCAGCCCAATCCGCATAAAAAAAAGCCTATAAGGAGCAAGACGGGGAGCGCTCAATTAACAGACCATGGGTGCATGTGCTTTTGAGATATCGAAGAATTCTTTTGACAAGCTGCCAATGTTCAACTGTGGGTGAGTGCATGAATTGAAAAGCCCTGTTCACCGCAAAAGCGACATCTGGGCGAGTCTATGTAACATATTGAAGGGCGCCAACAATAGACCTATAGTCGGTTAGGTTGGGCATTGGGGCACCCCCTGGATCAGTAGCCTTGATTGAATTAGCCATGGGCGTTTGAATAGGTTTATAGTTGCTCATGCCTGCTCGCTTGAGTAAATAAAAAATATAGCACGACTGAAAAAGAATAATACCATTGGAATGTTGGAGTGCCGCAATGCCCAAGAAGAAATGAAGATCACCAAGATCCTTGATTGAGAACTCTCTAGATAACTAGTGGAGAAGAGAAGAGGACCGTAGCTGGATCACTGCTAGTAACAAGTATGTCATCAATATAAATTAAAACATAGCTTACAGTAGCACCTTGACGACGAATAAACAGAGAGGTGTCAGTCTTGGAATCAATAAAATCGAGCTGAATGAGAAAATCTGACAGGCGATGAAACCAGGCCCTTGGTTCCTACTTGAGACCTTAGAGGAAGCGATATAGTTTGCATACATGATTAGGGTATGCCGAATCAACAAAACCAGGGGGTTGTGACATATAAACCTCCTCTTGTAACTACCCATGTAAAAATGCATTGTGAACATCCAACTGGCGAATGGGCCAGCCCTGGGAAACAGCAATGGAAAGAAAACTGCGAATTGTGGTAGGTTTAACCACAGGGCTGAACGTCTCACTGTAATCAAGGCCATGTTGCTGATGAAAGCCCTTAGCTACCAAACGCACCTTATAATGCTCTAAACTACCATCGATCTTTCTTTTAATGTGAAACACCCACTTACACCTGATTAAATTCATGGTGGGTGTCTTAGGAACCATGGACCAAGTGCCATTCCTAATCAGGGCATTGAACTCGTTAGACATGGCAACCCATCATTCAACACTCTTGACAGTTTGTGAAAAACAAGTCGGCTCAACAAACACAACATCGATGTTAGTAACATGCAAAGCACGGGGACCGAGCCTAAGGTCCATGGGGTGGGGAGGAGGGACTACAGGTGGTAGGGAATCATATAGTTCACGAACTGAGTGTGTCCGCGGTGGTGGAGAAATAGGTGAGCCAGTTGGGGAGGGTAGTGGTTCCGCCAAAGGGATTGGGTCAGGTGTTGGGTTAGGGGTTGGCGAACTAGCCAGAGATGATAGAGGGGAGGTCTGTGGTAAGGGCACACCGAGAAGAGGAGCCAAGGGCGGATTAACATGCAAAGGGACACTTACCCAGGGAATGGACAAGGATGGTGATGTTGTGCTCGTCATGTCAAGTTTTATTAGGCCTCCTTCCTTTTTTCCAAATCGATTTTGGGACCTCACCCAGGGAATAGACTAGGATGGTGATGCGAGAGGGGAAGGTCCCAAAATCGATTTGGAAAAAGGGAAGGAGGCCTAATCAAACTTGACATGACGAGCAACATAAAAACGACTGGTGGCAGGATCAAAACAATCGTACCTGGTATGAGATGGACTATACCTGAGAAATACACAGGGAGAAGAGCGAAATTCCAATTTATGTTTATTATATGGGTGCAAATATGGGAAGCAAAGACAGCCAAACATACGGAGAAAAGAATAATCTAAAACTTTATGAAAACCCAATTGAAAAGGAGAAACCTCATTAGAGGTAGAAGAGGGCATCCTATTGACACGAAAAACAGCATTTTCAAATGCAAAATGCCAGTAAATTTGGGGAACTGACACATGAATAAGGAGGATGATTCCAGTTTCCACAATATGGCGATGACGACGCTCAACCGCCCCTTGTTGCTAATGGGTGTGTGGATCAGAGAGACGATGAGAGATACCATGTTTATCGAAGAAGGGGGGAAGTGTACAAAATTCACCCCCCAGTCAGTTTGAATTGCCTTAATTTTTCTTTCAAAAAGACGCTCAACAAGAGATTGAAATTGAAGAAAGGTAGTAAAAACTTCAAATTTGTGCACAAAAGGGTAAAACAAAATGAACTTAGTATTATCATCCACAAAAATTACATAATATCGATGTCCAGTACATGATGGTGTTGGGGAAGGGCCCCAAACATCACTATGAATGAGATCTAAAGGAAAAAGATTATGACTACTAGTAATGGGTAAAGAGAGATGATGCGCTTTGCCTAATTGGCAAACAATACATAAAGAACTAAAACTAGAGGACTGACAGTGTAAATTATTAAAGCGTAGCATTTGGTGAAGAAGACGGGCATGGGGATGACCCAGGCAATAATGCCATAAGTCAGGAGAAGTGCAGATAGCAGTGTTGACAGACGGAGAAGTTGACGAAGCAAGTTCATAGAGGCCCCCTTTACTCGGTCTGGACAGCAGTGTAGACTTGGTGACCTGATCCTTCACAAGAAAATGAGATGGGTGAAACTCAAAGAAAATATTATTGTCACAGGTAAATTGGTTAACAGAAAGTAAGCGTTTAGAAATAGATGGAACATGTAAAACATTATGCAAATGAAATGGACAATCAGATGAAGAAGGAAATAGGCTTTTTTTTTGTTTGTTTCTCTGTTGTAAAGGCCTTAAGTCTTATTTTTTAGTGCTTGAGAGGTTTTTTGTTCTCCCTTGGGTTGGGGTAAGGCAGCTATGTCCCCCCCCCCCTTGTATTTGGTCTTATTTCCACTTTCATAATAAAATCTTAGGGGCCTCCCCGGGTCCCAAATAATATTCGGGGTTAAAAAAAAAAAGATGAAGAAGGTAATGAAGTGTAACAAAGATGGGAGATTAGTAAGCCCTTACCATTACCAACATGAAGTTGGTTGGCACCAATGTACTCATCATGCTGAAAAAGCTAGTTTAGATCTAGGGTAACATGATGGGTGGCACCCTTATCAGGATACCATGGTACAACGTGGGAAGGATGAGGTGTTGGTAAGAGGGGTGGGTTGGGATGGCCATATGAGGAGGTGGAGGTCTGGTAAGTGTAATGGGTTGTGGGAAATGGACCAGGGTATGTAATTGAGAGATGGGGTTGAAGGATAACCGGCCTGCTGACAATAGAAACACCTATCTGTGTTGTAATTTGTTCGACGGCAGATGGTACACCAAAAATGGCCCAAGGTCTGGCCAGGAAATCTACCACGACCCTGTCCGCTGCGGCCATGACCACCACAACCGCCACGACCACCCCAAGTGGAGGAGGAGGGGTTGGTATCTATAGAACCAGTGTTGCGTTGCATGGTATTCACAGAAGGGGAAGAAGCAGTAGAGGGCACATCATTAACGACAAGCTTGGTCATGGAGGCACCATTTAGGAACTCATGGCTGAGAAGCATGGTATGAAGATCATCATACTTAATGGGATCTGTACGGGTGAGGAGAGAAAAGACCTATTAATGGTATAGATTCTTAGTAACACCAGGAACATGCAAAACATTATTGAGAAATAAAGGCTTAGATTGGTTGAGAATGATTGCATTACCAGTGTTGGATATTGGCAGTTCAGAACCATTTGCAATCTGCACTTGATCAGTTCCATGATAGGGCTGCAAGCTGTGGAGATTGTCTAAGTTTGCAGTGAGATGGTGAGAAGCACCTGAGTCGGGGAACCACCGATTATCTCCATTCGAAAAATCAAAAACATTGATCGAAGGTGGTGAAATGAACCCATTGTGGAAGAAGTGATTAAATTGTTGCCTACAATCAAGAGCTTTGTGACCACCATGTCCACAAGGCTGACATGAAAGCGAGTTACCTTGCTTATGGTTAGAACCAAGATTGGGAGCAACAGACGCTCCTTGTGGGCGATAACCAGAAGAACGTCCACATGGGGAACGTCATCTATTGCCAAAATGACCCTGAGTGTGATTGGGGTTGCGAGAAAAAAGCCCACCACGATTATAGCTGGCCTAATTTGCCACTGGTATGGAAACATCAAGAGAAGGAATTTCAGCCTAAAGTCTGATTTCTTGGGTAAGTAACATGCCCCTAAGATCAGTATAGGGAACTGGCACATCACGGGTAGATATAGATGTAACGAAAGCAGCATACTCTATCCCTAAGCCATTAAGGGCATAGAGACATAGGTCCTCATCCGAAATGGGCCTATCGGTAGCGAGTTAATCGGCAATGGTTTTCGCCCTCAACAAATAATCATGGATGGAAGAACCACCACGACGAAGGTTCTGAAGCTGGAGGCGAAGTTGGAGAATACGCGCTGTATAGGAAGTTGAGTTCAATCGCTCAATGGTAGACCGTACCTCTCAAGAGGTAGAGCAGCCCACAATCTGGGCATGGGCCATTTCAGTCAGAGAAGCTATCAACCAGCACATGAGAAGCTGGTCCTGCTGAACTTATTGAAGATAGGCAGGGTTAGGAGTGAGCTCAGTTGCAGCGGCAGAATCAGCGGCCAACAGAGTGGACAGAGGGCATACAGAAGCTCCTGTCACGATGTCATACAAGTTGTAACTCTTCAAGAGAGGAATAAGCTGCGACCTCCAAAGCAGAAAGTTGGAATCAATATGTTTGATTGAGAGAAAGTTATTGAGAGATGGGAATCCATGGGTAGTGGTGGGAGGGTCAAGAAGCAGTGTGGAGGAAGAAGAGTTCCCAATAACATCTTGAACTATGGATACCATGATGAAGTAACATGAGAGAGATTGAGAAACAGAGAGGAAAAGAAAAGACATAAAGAGAATTATTGTGGTTCAGTCTTGGATAGACCTACGTCCACAGTCAAGGAAATCTTTCTTATCTCTTCTTCCTTGTGTGACAATCCTTATAGAAGGATGCTGAAAAAGTCAAATGGGCCACCCGACATTAAGAACTGTTACTCAAGTTACATCTCAGTTTAATTTGCCTGTTTCATCAAATAAATTTTTTAATGTTTGTGAAGCCTATCAAATGGGCAAAAGTCATAAATTGTCATTTAAATTATCAAATTCTAAATCTATTGCCCCTCTTGATTTAATATATTCAGACGTATGGGGGTCTTCTGCCATAGCCTCTACTGATGGGTATCGATACTATATAAGCTTCCTAGACGCCTATAGCAATTTTTTATGGTTATTTCCATTGACTATGAAATCTGAAGTTTTGATTATCTTTTAGAGATTCTAGGCTCTCGTTGAGAATTTGGTTGACCGGTGCATCAAACGCCTCCATACTGATTGGGGTGGGGAATATCGCCCCGTGTCTACCTACCTCTCTCAAAATGAGATTGAGCATCGTCTCTTGTGCCCCCCACACACATGAACAAAATGGGGCCATTGAGCGCCACCATCGACATATTGTTGAAACAGGGTTGTCATTACATGCCCACGGATCAGTTCCATATGAATTTTGGCCCCATGCCTTTGAAACAGCAGTTTTCCTAATTAATAGGCTACCAACGCCAGTGCTTCAGGGTGTCTCTCCTCTCTATAAACTTTTTGGCACCCATCCGAGTTATGACCAGTTGAGAGTTTTCGGTTGGGCTTGTTACCCTCTACTTCGCCCATTTAATGCTCACAAAATGGACTACAGATCACAGATGCATAATTTTCTTGGCTATAGTTCGCGACACCGTGGCTACAAGTGCTATAACCATAAAAGTGGGAAGATGATTATCTCACGCCATGTAATTTTTTATGAGGACCGCTTTCGCTTTTGGGGTCACCCTTCTTTAGAACCTTGTCAAAGGCCGTCCCAACCATCACTTCTTGGACCGCCACCTATAGCCACTTGGCTATCTTCATCCACCTCAATGGGTGGTTTAGTGCCTTCTTTGGCTGCACCTCGAATGCCTGAGGCTACACCAGAGCCGATATTGCAAAATGGAAATTCTCTATTGCCATCTATGAACAGGCCCTTGGTCTCTACATCACCAGTTTTGTAATCACCAGTGCCTAATTCGGCTCCATCTCCAACATCCAATGCCAGTCCAAATTCCATAGCTGAATCTCTGCCCTCTATTGAATTAATGGTGGATCTCCCTATGGACCAGCCTTCCACAAACATCCATCTGATGATAACTCATACAAAGGATGGCACTCGGCGACCCAAGTTATTTTTGGCTGATACACGGCCTCTCTCTATTGAACCCACCAGTTTTACGGTTGTAAATAAATATCCTCAATGTCGACAGGCCATGGACAAGGAGTTTAATGCTTTGCTCCACAATGGAACTTGGATCCTTGTTCCACGTCTCGCTTCCCACAATGTTGTCAGATGCAAGTGGGTATTTCGAATAAAATGAAAGGCAAATGGGTCGATTGAACGCTACAAGGCCCGATTAGTCGCTAAGGGATATAACCAATAGGAAGGAATCGATTACACTGAAACTTTTAGTCCAGTTATCAAGCCAACAACAATCTGGATGTTCCTCTGCATCGCCTTATCTCGATCTTGGCCGATACTCTAGATCGACATTCAGAATGCTTTCTTGCATGGTGTCTTGAATGAAACAGTGTACATGACTTAACCACCAGCGTTCCAAGATCCACTTCTCCCATAATATGTTTGCAAACTTCACAAGTCTTTATACGGGTTAAAGCAAGCGTCACGTGCATGGTTTGATAGGCTGAGTTCATTCCTTCTAGCTAATGGCTTTTAAGGTTCCAAAATTGGCACATCTCTATTTACCTACCACAATGGGGCTGAAAACATTTTTATTCTCATATATGCTGATGACATAATCTTAACTAGCAGTAGTGATGCTTTGCTTAATCTTTTCTTGACCAAGATGAAAGGACCTTTTGTTGTAATAGATATGGGACTGTTACATTATTTTCTGGGAATTAGTGTCGAACCCACACCTCATGGTTTATATCTTCATCAAGGCCAGTACATTACTGATTTGCTTGAACGAACTCAGATGAGTGATTGCAAACCGGTTTCCACACCAATCACTCCTACGATGGTTCTCTCCAAGTACAATGGTAGCCCTATAGAGGATCCGACTTTGTACCGAAGTACAGATGGGGCTTTACAGTACGCCACTCTGACCCATCCTGAAATACAGTTTGCAGTCAAAAAAGTTTGTCAGTACATGCAGAGACCAACCATCGACCACTGGGCTGTAGTAAAACAGATCCTTCGTTATCTTAAAGGAACTATGTCACATGGCATTCATTTTGACAAACAGTCACCACTTACACTAAGTGCTTTCTCCGATGCTGACTGGGCCGGCTGCCATGATGATCATCAATCTCAAGGTGGGTTCACCATATTTTTGGGTCAAAATCTTATTTCATGGAGCTCAAGGAAGCAGGCTATTGTAGCCCGCTCTAGCACTGAGTCAGAATACCGTGCTTTGGCAAACACTGCTGCAGAACTCACCTGGATCCAGTCCCTCTTAAAAGAGTTGCACATTTATCTTCCAAGTGCTCCTGTGCTATGGTGCGATAATGTTGGCGCCACATACCTGACTGCCAACCCGATATTTCATGCGCGTACCAAACACATTGAAATAGACTTCCATTTTGTTCGAGATAAGATTGCTAAGGGCCATTTGATAGTCAAATTTATATCCACCAAGGACCAACTGGCTGGCATCTTCACAAAGGCCTTGTTTTCTCAGCGATTTCGGCTTCTTATGGTCAACCTCAAGGTGTTGCCACCCCCCTTGAGTTTGAGGGGGTGTGTTAAAGACATAGATTCTAAGTCATCATCTAGTAACCAGCTGGTTCAAGAGATTCTCATATCATCTAAAGATGGGAAAGAAATCAATCAACCAGATAAGATTATCAATCAAGACAATCATGCTAATCATCTCAACGATTATAGAAATGGTATCAATCATAGCAATTGGGGTCTCAATCAAAAGGATAATCAAGAGAATAACAGCAAGGTTGTTTCCTTAATTCAATATCCTATTTCTGTAAAGAATTTTTCAATATCCTTATATAAGGATTGTCACACAAGGAAGAAGAGATAAGAAAGATTTCCTTGACTGTGGACGTAGGTCTATCCAAGACTGAACCACAATAATTCTCTTTGTGTCTGTTCTTTTCCTCTTTGTTTCTCAATCTCTCTCACATAACTTCATCAAGACCATGGCCTTGAAGTCGGATTTCAGGCCGCAAAAAATATGCATGTTGAATGTAGTGGGACGGAGAATTTCTCTGGGAGCATTAAGCTCGATGGCAATAGACTTAGCACATTACAATAACTGAGAAACAGTTTCATCATCCTTTTGGTGAAGGTCTTGGAGGACCATGTTCAAAGGCATGATTCGGCTCTCAGAAGGAGAAGAGAACGCCGTAGAGAGAGTTGTTCGTTTTCCAACAACCAATGGAAAAACTTCCTCAGAGAGAGATGCGATTAAAAGAGACTACGGATTAGAGAGTCCTGATGATGCCAAAGAGAAGTAGCATCAAAGGGTGCCTCCGGGCACGATTTAGTTCCATCGAGATGTCCAAAGAGGTCTTGACTCTTGACCATCAAGGAATGGTTCAAACTGTGTCGTCCAAAATAAAAAAAACCAAATTCTTTGATGTTAATTTAATGGAGATGTAGTGATGGGCATTGGGAAGAGAAGGAGAAGGTAAGAGAGGCGAGCCAACAAGGAGAATTGAAGTGATGCCGGTAGCCAGTGAAGAAGCTTCATCGTTGGCCATTGGAAGATTGGAGAAATGAAAGAAGAAAAAAAGAAGGCCAGGATCAATGGGGACTCGTGGGAGCTGTAGATGCTCTGATAACCATATTGAATTAATAAAATCTTAGCATATTTCATTCCATTAACTAAATGTATATATATACAAACCTCCAAGACTTCACCGACTATACAAGGATGGTGATTCTTGAGATCACATTCTGAAAATAGAAATCAATACTATTGCATCAAAAACTACACCAGAACGACATGTTCCTGTAATACAGAACTAGCAAGAGAGGGTCGGGCTACGCCGGTGTCTCCACTCTGATGCCTAAGTCAGAACTCTTAGCAACAGATAATGATAATCAAAGGATTTTACCCCATTATTTATAGATGATGGTGGGCAAAATCATGCCCTAATATGAATATAGAGTCCTTGGCATTGAGTGAGAGATTTTAGGAGTGATTTTAGGGATAGCGTTGATCCCTTGATCCCCTTTGCGCCATATGGGCGATAATCTCAGGCCACGGTAGTTCATGGCAAGCTTTCTGTTAACAGGGTGAAGTGTTCAGGTCATTCCCTCCCGATATGGGTCAGGTCACCCTCGCAAGGGAGTCAGTCTGGCAACTCTTTGCAACGACACGAGTTTTATCTTCGTGTGTGCACTTTGTGAGGTCTGATGTTCACCCAGACCTCGCTCTTTATGAATCTGGTCATCTCATGCCTGCCCTTCATGGTCTCAGCTCATTCCTTATACACGTGTCAATTTTTGATTGGCTGATGTTTCTAGACATATCACGAGCCCCCCACTCCTCTGGGCATTCTCACTCAAGGGAGTCAAATTGATTTTGGGTTCTGATGTCTGCTCTTGCGTGTGCGGATGCGATGGTTGTCAGTTGGGAGACGACTTGACGTTCCATCTCCTGATTGACGCGTTCGGGAGTTATGATGGCACCTCGATCAGGGCTACCGTCATTTGAACTTGGTGGCGTTTGATGTCCCATACATCTTTCGACATGTGGCTCTGGGCATTATGGTATCTAGGGCAAAGCTACGGTCGCTTGAGCTCTGTTGCCTCCGGTGTTCCACTTGCTGGCTGATGCGTGGCCTATCTTTATGATGCCTCAAGTATGCCCATTGTCGCTCGCCTCTGGCCCTCTGATGGGTTTTACCCTCGACCGTCGGATCTTGGCGGTTTTCCTTCTTCTCTTGGTTATAAATTTTGGGCCCTCTGCTCCTTTACCTTTCCTATTGCTGCCTCTGAGTCTTCTGGTTTTCATCTTCCTCCTGCTGCTTTGTTCTTCTGCATTCTTGCGCTCTCGTTTGTGTATTGTTAATGTCTTCAGCAAGTTTTAGTTTCTTCTGCTCGCGCTGCTCCCTTCACTCGATCGTCCTTTGCTTCAGCGTGCGAGCTCCATTTCCTATTTCTGTGTATTTCTTTTCCTAGTAAGTTTTTTGCACTCATGCTTTCATCTTCTTCCCGGGCTCGGCCGGAGCCCAGTAGAGGCTCCGATGATGTTTCTGGGATGAGCAGGGGCTCAGACCCTGAAGTGAGTTTCAAGAAGACCCACGACGGCGGTTCTGCCCTTTTTGGGTCCAAGCGATTTGCTGCCCAGTACAGCCATTTGGCCAGTTCTTCTTCTGTTCCTCCAAGTGGGAGCATCCCAGCCCCTGCCCAAGATTTAGAGGAGCGGGCTACCGATGGTGGTAAGGCCCTGGATGAGGAGGAGGGGAGCGACTCTACCTCCAAGGCCCTCAAAGAGGGTGTAATGGGGGTTAACTCTTACAAGAGTACCCTGACTGAGCGATCTTTAACCGCTCTGAGGGACCAGTACGGGTTCCCCAAAGAGGTACGTGCCTGGGTACCAAAACCAGAGGAGAGGGTGAATACTCCACCCCCGGGGACTATGTGTCTGTACGAGGTCGTGTTCATCTGCGGCCTCTGTCTGCCAGTTTGATCTTTCGTGGTGGACCTCTTTCGCCACTACGCCCTTTCTCCAGGCCAGGTGGTGGCGAACTCGTGGAGGTAAATTTTTGGCTTCTACCTCTTTTTTGCCCAACTCGACCATAGGCCGTCCTAGGCACTTTTTGCCCATTTCTTCATGTTGAAGACGGCGTCTGGCAAATGGTACTATTTGGCATTGCACGGCTAGAAGGGGTCATTGAAGGTTGTGCGGCTTATATGCCACATGCCCCAGTCTGCTAAGAAGTGGAAGCTTTTTCTTTGGGCAGATACCTGGGGATCCTTTCAAAGCAGAATGGGAGAAGATCCAGCTGAGGACTGTGAACCTCATCCCTGAGCTGAGCTGGTACGATCGGGAGTCTCTCAGCTTGTGCTTAAATGGCGAGGCCTTCGACATGCGTAAACTGAAGAACGAGGGTCTGCTGGTCCAGTATGGCTTGAGCTCGGCCCAGAGTGAGAGTCTTCAGTCCTCAGTCTTGGTTCTTCCTTCATTCATAAATTTTTTTTTGTATATATATCTGATTGCTCTCTATTTCTTTGACAATGGACTTCAAGGTGAACCGCAACTCACTCAGGAAGTCCGTCGTGGAATGCGGCCAGAAGGCACGAGCTGACCTTACTACTTTTAGTGGTGCGGCTCCCCTCCCCCCACCCAAGGACCAAGGTCTCCTTGGGGGTCAATCTCAGGCCCTGACCCTAGCAAAAGGAAGAAGCCAGAGAAGAAGAAGGGCAAGGAGAAGGAGGATGAGGTAGAGGTCCTCATCATCGAGCACGAGAAGTGGCTGAAGAGGCCTCTCCCGCCAGGGGTCAAGAGCTTGGAGGAGGAGTACCTGGCCAATCGGGCCAGGGAGGTCTCGAAGGGGAAGCGCTCCCACGTTATGCCGTGCTAGGAGATCTAAGAGGGCAGTCTGCCCTTGATGACCCGAATGATGCACGTGAGTGGGTGACCCAGGGTGTGCTTCCTAAGAACTGCAAGTCTGTGCAGTCCATGCGCGATGAGGACCTCATCTTGTCGTTCGCCCCTGACGTCGCGATCGTAAGTATTTCGCGACCTTATGACTTGCATTTCCCTTTTCGTTTATTTATTTCTCCAATGTCTGATGGTGCCTTCTGTCTTATAGCTTACAGCCAAGGCCAGTGAAGTCCTCCACCAGCTGAAGGTCTACCACAATCCCTATCATCAGGAGAGGCGAGCTCGCCTAGAAGTGGATGCGCACCGGCTGAATCTGATCAAGGATAACTCCAACCTAGAGTCCAGGGTCAAGGACTATGAGGGGACACTCAAGACTTTGACTGATAGGAAGGATGTTTTGGAGGGCAAAGCTGTGGTAGCGGCCAAGCGGATCAAGGCCTTGGAGGAAGAGCTGGCCCAGGAGAAGGCCAGGGAGGCCCAGATCCGGGCCGAGGCCATGGAGGAATTCAAGGAATCGGCAAAACTGCAAGAGCTTCTAGAGCTAAAGACCAAGGAGGCTTACGACTATGGCGTGAGCGACACGGTCGATTACATCCTTGACGAGACTTCAGGCTATAACTTTGAAAAGTGCAAGTTTTATGTTCCTCCTCCACGTAAGTCTCCTTCTGAGCTCGTTCCTCTAGCCCAGTCTCTGGCAGCCAAGTCTTCTGACGAGCTACTCCTTGCAGATCCCCCAGCTGACCCATGATATATCATTTTTTATTATTTTTTATTTTTTATGTATTGCCTTTTCTTTCTCTTTTCTCTTTTTTTTTTTTTTTTTTTGAATGTAAATATTTGGACTCCCGTAATGAAGAAGTCTTTTGCTCTCAGCCTTGGTGTCATGAATATTATCTCCTTACTTTTGCAACTTTGTAGGTCATTCTCTTCACACGTTTGCGGGGTTGGGTAGGTCTTTTGATTCTGACCTCTTGAGGTCGGTTTTTAGTGCTCAGTAGGGTCTTTCGTGCTGATCTCAGAGATCGGGCTTTGGTGCCAACCCTTTGGGGTTGGTCTTTTGGTGCCAACACTCGAGGTCGATCTTTAGTGCCCCATAGGGTCTTTCGTGCCGATCTTAGAGATTGGGCTTGTGTGGGTTGGTCTTTTGGTGCCAACACTCAAGGTCGGTCTTTAGTGCCCCATAGGGTCTTTCGTGCCGATCTTAGAGATCGGGCTTTGGTGCCGACCCTTTGGGGTTGGTCTTTTAGAGCTCCAAATTGGACAAATGTTTTGCTCAAACCATAAACTTTATTGAAGGAGGTCGTTCTTACAATAGCTTTACTGAAATTTTTTTCTCAAATTATCTAAGTTCCACGGTCGGGTTATCTTGTTGCCCCCTGGGGTCTTCAAACGATATGTGTCTGGCCTTATCTGCTTGGAGATCACATCTGGACCTTCCCAATTCGCGTCCAATTTTCCTTAGTTTTGAGGTTGTGAGGCGCTGGTTTTCCTTAGCACCAAGTCTCTAACTTTGAATACTCTTTCCTTTACTTTCGAGTTGTGGAAGCGAGCCATCCTTTGTTGGTAGGCTTTGTTTCTCATCAAGGCGTCTTCTCTTACCTCGTCTAGAAAGTCTAGGTTCTCCCTCAGTCCGTCCTGATATGTTCTCTCATTGAAGCTAAGGTTCCTCAACGACCCTACTAGTATCTCGACCGGTGCTAGGGCTTTTGTTCCATAGGTTAACCGAAATGGGCTCTCCCCCGTTGGCGTTCGAACAATAGTTCGATGCGACCACAAGATACTTAGTAGTTCGTCTACCCATTTTGCTTTTGCTTCGGTCAACCCTCTTTTTATCCCTGCCAGCATCGTGCGGTTGGTGACTTCCACTTGGCCATTTGCTTGTGGGTATGATACTGACACCGTCCTTAGGTCTATATGGTAGCGCGCATAGAATCCTCAAAATTCTGGGTTGTTGAACTGAAGTCCATTGTCTGTTACCAGTACCTTAGGTAGCCCGAACCGATAGATGATTTTGTCTCTAAAGAATTTCTCCATCTATTGTCGCGTTATCTTTGCAAGTGGCTCTGCTTCTACCCATTTGGTGAAGTAATCTATCGCAACGACCAGATACTTTCTTCCTCCAGAGGCCGAGGTGAAGTTGCCCAATATATCCATTCCCCACAGTGCAAATGGGATGGGGCTGAGTACTGAGGTCAGCTCGGTGGCTGGTTGGTGGGGTATGGGTGCGAACTTCTGGCATTGCTCGCACGTCTTCACATACTGGATCGTGTCCTTCTACATATTCGGCCAATAAAAACCCAATCAGAGTACTTTGTAGGCTAGATTACGACCTCCTATGTGACTGCCACATATTCCCCTGTGTACTTCTGCTAAGGTGTACTGGGCATGACTAGGTGTTAGATACTTGAGCAATGAGGATGACACTGACCTTTTATACAATTCTCCTTCGATCAAGGTGTATCTCGCTGCTTGTCCCCTTATCTTTATCGCCTCGGTCCTATCTTCGGGCAAACTATCATCCCTTAGGTAGGCGACAATGGGATTTATCCAGCTCGGTTCAGCCTCGATCGATGCGACCTCTCTAGTTTGAAGGGATGGCTCAGATAAGTTTTCAATGTACACCGACCCGTCCAACTACGCTAATTCCTCGCTCAAGAGGCGTGAGAGCACGTCAGCTTTGGGGTTCTTGTCCCTAGGTACTCTATGCATCTCGATTGCCTCGAACGACCCAATTAGTTCTTTTGCTTTGGCTAAGTATGCCGCCATTCGATCGTCTTTTGCCCCGTAATCATCGTTCATCTGGTTCACGACCAGCTATGAATCGCTTTTCACCACCAACCTTTTGACCTGGATGGCCTTGGCTATTTTTAGCCCTGCTATCAGTGCTTCGTACTCGGCCTCGTTATTGGATGCTGGGAATCCAAAACGCAACGCAAACTATATTTTGAAGCCTTCTGGACTTGTTAGTATGAATCCTGCTCCGCTGCCCCCTGAGTTACTCGAACAGTCCACGAACATGGTCCAAGATGGTTCAGGCTTGATCTCTTCATCAGCTCGTTCTTCCAGGTCTTGCTCAATCTCTCTCGGTGTACACTCGACCACGAAGTCAGCCAGGGCTTGGCCCTTTACTGTTGTCTGTGGCTTGTACTTGATCTGGTATTCGCTTAATTCCACTGCCCATGCTATAAGTCTTCCTGAAACGTCCGGTTTATGCAATACCCTTTTAAGGGTTGATTGGTCATTACTGAGATAGGGTAGGCTTGGAAATAGGGCCTTAGCTTTCTTGCTGCTTTGACCAATGCGAACGCGAGCTTCTCGATCTTCGGGTAGTGACTTTCTGCTTCCAGTAGGACATGGCTGATGTAGTAGACCGATTTTTGTGACCCATTCTCTTCTTTAACCAAGGTCGCCCTTATTGCCACGGGCGGTGTTTCCAGGTAAATCATCAGCTCCCCTTTTGGGTCAGGTCGTGCCAGTAGAGGTAGGTTGGCTAAGTATTCCTTCAAATCTTCAAATGCCTTCTGACTGTCATCAGTTTAGGCAAAGTTTTTAACCTCCCTCAAGTTTTTTAGAGTCTTGAAGAAGGGTAGACACTTATCTCCCGACCGCAAAACAAATCTGGCAAGAGCCACTATTCTTCCATTTAGCCTCTGTACTTCATGGACCGTTCTTGGTGGGCTCATCTCCTGTATAGCTCGTATCTTGGCGGGGTTGGCCTCAATCCCCTGCTACTCCAAAGGCGTACTTCACTGGGTTCAGCTTCATATGGTGCTCGCGCAGTACTTGAAATACTTCATTGAGGTCGGTTAGGTGGTCCTTGACCTGCACGCTCTTTGCTAGCATGTCATCTACGTACACCTCCATATTTTTGGCGATCTGGGCTTTGAACATCTTATTGACCATTCTCTGGTAGGTCGCCCCTGCATTCTTCAAGCCAAAGGGCATGACCCGATAGCAAAAATTCTCCTGGTCTGACCAAAAGGCATGTACTTCTCTTCCCCTTCTTTCATCAAGATCTGATTATATCCTGAGTACGCGTCCATGAAACTCAACCTTTCATGTCCTACCGTTACATCTATCAGGAGATCTATTCTGGGGAGAGGGTACTCATTTTTGGGGCAAGCTTTGTTGAGGTCGGTGTAATCTACACACATCCACCATTTTTCGTTCGGCTTCGGTACCATCACTACATTAGCCAGCCAGGTTGAGAATTGTTCTTCTTGGATGAAGCCCGATGCTCTCAGCTTCTCTATCTCTTTCTTCATCGCGGCCTGTCGCTTTGGGGTGAAGCTTCTCCTCTTTGTTGGATCGTCTTTCTGGTAGGGTCCATGTGCAGGGAGTGCTCTGCTATGTGGCGTGGGATGCCTGGCATGTCGGTAGCCATCCAGGCGAATATATCAGCATTCTTTCAAAGGAAAGACCCGAGCTCTCTCGCTTCTTCTTCTTTTAGTAGGGCCCCAATTTTCACAGTCTTCGTGGGGTCTTGGTCGTCGATTGGAATTCAACAAGTTCTTCAACCGGCTCGCCCAGCTGATAGCGCTGATCCCCCTTGCGGTTGTCATTGACTTCTACCGTGAAGGCCGTCCCTCTACAGTTGCCTTTAATTTACTTCAGGAAGGCAGCATGGCATTCTCGTGCTTTCTTCTGCTCGATTTGGCACTCTCCTATGCCGTTTGGGGTAGAGAGTTTGACCTTCAGATGCTTAGTGGAGACCACGGCCCCCAACTCATTCAAACTTGACCTCCCTAGTATGACATTATAAGCTGCCGTGACCCAAACTACCATAAAGTTGATCTTTATGGTTTTTTGGCATGGGGGAGTCCCCACTGTCATTAGGAGTTCGATCGACCCCTCGATCGGGGTGGGTGCTCCTGTGAACCTGTACAAGGGTGCGATCTCGGGCTTTAGCGTGCCTGGCTTGAACCCGAACTGTAAGTAGGCATCGTACAACAACAAGTCTACTGATGCCCTGGTATCCACCAGAATCCTGTGCACAGGTCGATTGGCTATAACTGCCTGAACCACGACCGCATCATCGTGTGGCCATCTTAGTCCCTCAAGGTCTTCATTGGAGAAGGCAATTGTTGGCTCAGTTCGTGCTTTCTTCTCGGGTACTTTCGCTACAGCTACGAACTATGCTTTGGACTTTGCTTTTCGGGATGACTCCTGTCCTGGGCCTCCCAGAATGGTGAGGATAGCTGGGGCATTGGAGGTGTTGGCCTCGGTACCAGTTCCTCTGTTATCTCTTCGGTCGTCTCACCGGTCGTCTCGGCTATCTTGTTCATCTCTTCCTCTGGGTCGATCATCCCTCTTAGGGTCGCTCTCCGTGCCGTCTCGGCCTCGAGGATTATCCTTTCTGTCCTCCTTGACGTATCTGCAGAGGTGCCCCTTTTGGATCACGTCCTCGATCTCTCTCTTTTGCTGGCCGTAGTCTTCGGTGTCATGACCGACGTCTCGGTGGAACTTGTAGTATTTCTTCTTGTTTTTGTCCTCGGGCTCTGAGAACATTGGCCTGGGCCACTGCAGCAGGCCCGATTGTAGACCTCCATCAGGATCTTAGTCCTAGTGGTATTCAAGGGCATGTAGTTCGGGCTCTGATATCGGTCCGAGTACCGATCCGACCTTGGCTTTTTGGAGTCCGTCTTTTCTTCTTTCTCGCTCATCCTCTTTTTCTCTGCCGCTTTGGGGTCGGCCTTCATGCCTTCATGATGTCAAACATGTTGGCATACTGATAACACCGATCAAGCAACTAGGATATGGTGGTGACCGGTTCGAGGGCGAGCGACTTCACCAGGTCGTGGTTGGTTACCTCGTTGTGCAGGGCGTTGAAGGACATGCCATCATCTCGGTCCTTGATCTCCAGAGCTTCTCCATTGAAGTGGGTGATATAGTCCCGTATGGACTCATCGGGTCGCTGCTTCACCGCTAATAGGTTAGCGGCTGTCTTTTTTTGTTTGACATTGCGTTGGAAGCGACTCATGAATGCTCTGGCCAACTCCGTGAAGCTTCTTATGGAGTTGGGCTTTAGCTTGGCAAACTAGAGCACTGCCGATCCCTCCAGGGAGGTTGGGAAAGAGCGACATGACACAACGGCAGACCCGCCGTATACTGTCATCATTGCATTGAAGTAACTAATATGATCGTTGGAGTCGATCTTCCCGTCGTAAGCCTCAAAGGAAGGTGGCTTGAAATCTCAGGGGAGCTCGGCCCTCATGATCTCGATCGTGAAGGGATGCTGGCCAGGCTTGAAATTCTCCTCGAGGGTGCCCCCCTTCTCCAGAGCTTCCAACTTGGTGTTGATCTCCCTGAACTTACGGTCAAGCTCGCTTTCTACGACCTGATTTGCTATCGGCTCAACCCATCCATTATGCCCATTTATCTCATGTCGGCTCGTTTGCCTGACCAACCTTTGGAGGCTGACTCGCACTGTGCATGCGTCTGAATTCTTGGTACGGCTCTGCTCTGTTCTGCTGTTGGTCCCCTTGAGCATTGAGACTGATAGCTCCAATACACGGGAAGGATTAACCCGAGCAGGCAGGTCCCCGGTTCGAATGAGCCTTGGAGGGGGGATGTTTCTTCGGGAGGGGTGAGACGACCCGACCCGGCTTCTGGTTCCCTGTACTTCTTATCCCCTTGGGGCTTTCTCATCTTCTCGTGCTGGCCTTGGGAGAACTGGTGGCGGGGGCTGGACCAGCGTTGCAACGGGTGTGGGATTAGCCATCCTTACTGCCTGCAGTTCTCTGACTACCTCCCTGAGGAAGTCGTTCTGTTGAAGAACCTGCCGCTGCAAGTCATGGATCTGTCCCACAGTGGCCGGTGCATCCGGGTTCATGCTTATCAAGATAAACCCCTCCGACAGTGGAGGTGGGGGCAGTAGAGCTCCCACGCCTTGGGTGGCTTGAGCGTCTTCTGGAACTACGCTTGGCCCAGCTACCATTGTGGGCTACGGCCGGGGTCTCGCTGCTATTGTTGATGGCTGGGACCCCACTGCGGCCTCTGCGGCAACTAGTGGCTGGGATCCAGCCGCTGCTACTGCCTCCTGGCGTGTGGTTTGCTTCCCTACCTGTCCTCCACCGTGAGTGTTCTTCGTCGTTGAGCGGACTACTAGGTTCTCCACAGGCTGGGGAACCTTGGGATTGGTAGGAACTACGTTCTGCTCGCCGACCATTGTTTCTAATTGGCTTGTAGAGCTTTGGGAGGCTTGCGATTGTCGTTCCCACAGACGGCGCCAATCTGTTGTGTCAATAAAATGTGCCGGAGCAACTTGTTCCTACAATACAGAACTAGCAAGAGAGGGCCGGGCTACGCCGGTGTCTTTACTCCGATACCTAAGTCAGAAGTCTTAGCAATAGATAATGATAATTGAAATCAGATGATTATGGAAGGATTTTACCCCGTTATTTATAGATGACGGTGGGCAGAATCGTGTCCTAATAGGAATGTAGAGTCCTCAGCGTGGAGTGAGAGATTTTAGGAGTGATTTTAGGGATAGCGTTGATCCCTTGATCCCCTTCGCACCTTATTAGGCGCCATATGGGTGATAATCTCGGGCCATGGTAGTTCATGGCAGGCTTTGCGTTAACAGGGTGAAGTGTTCAGGTCGTCCCCTCGCGATATGGGTCAGGTCGCCCTCGCTAGGGAGTCAGTCTGGTGACTCCTCGCAATGACACCAGGTATGTCTTCGTGTGTGCGTTCTGTGAGGTCTAATGTTCACCTAGACCTCGCTCTTTATGAATCTGGTCATCTCACGCCCACCCTTCATGGCCTCAGCTCGCTCCTTATACACGTGTCAGTTTCTGATTGGTTAATGTTTTTTGACATATCAAATACAAAGTAAGCTACCACATGTGATATGGACTTTCCATAGTGGCACAGATTCATATCAGTTCCATATCGATACACCAATAAATATGGAAGGAAAGAACAAGTTGTGAGATCTTCTTGACAGCAGAAAACGATATGGAATATCCTCAATAGTTTTACATGTCTGATGTGTTTGTGATATATTTTTTTCCCCTTAACCCCTCCTTATATGGTTGTTGTTTTGACCTTAATTTGAACTTTGGCTCTTTACAACCCCACTAGTATATATCACATAAATATTACTAATTTCCTTTTCTTCTTGACAGCAAAAAAAAAAAAAAAAAAAAAAGAAAAGAAAAAGAGAGAAAAAAATACTAAAATAATGAGAAAGGGAATGAATAATGAATTGCCACCACATTGATGTCCCACTAAGTAATGAACTATAACTCAAACGATGGGACGAAGTTATTTTAGTTGATAATCATAAATTAGATTATTTATATGGAGTGACTTATGATTAATTAAAATTTAACATCATCACTCTCCCTATAAGTTAAAACAACATTTGACGTAACACAAGACTTTTCCATCAAATCGATCAATTCTATCTTTATCACAAATAGTTACCAACCCAAAAAAAAAAAAAAAAAATCTTTATTCACAAATGACTTTCATCCTTGTCCATTTATTTGACAAGTAGAGAGAGTGAGAGAGTGAGAGGGGTTTAAAAATTGGTATCAAATTGGCAAAATCGGCCGATCTGCATTGGTATTGACAAACGCCGATGGTGATTCTTGATCAATCTTGGTTCGGGAATCAGAATCGAATCAAGGGTAAAAACGTTTTGAATGAAAAGTAGATCAAAAGTTGTCTATCATGGTTTTAGTGCACGGTATCGGAGGAATGGGAATTGGCAACATGCAAAATCGATATGATATTGATACAGTGTCGGCTTGAATCGTATCGGATAAAATTACCCTTGAATTTTTTTTAAAAACAAGTTTTTTGACAATTATACCCCTTGTCCATACCGTGTTATCGATATGGTATTGGTATCGATGACTAGTAAAACCGGTACACATCGTCTGATATGGGTGATACGATACCGATACTTGGAATCATGTTGTCAATATCATTATCAAATCAAAATGACGGAATCAACCAAGATCAATACCACATCTGATACCTTGCAGCACCATGTAGCTATGTCCGAAAGCAGCCAATGCATGCAATACCATGCGGCCATGTCCACAACAATGCAAGGTAGTGCAACCATGTCTACAACGATGTGCGAGGCAGTGCAGCCATGCTTGCATCACCATACGGCCATGTCTGTCATGCTCGTAGTACCATCAGGGTTTTAATAATTGGTATCAGTATTAGTATCGGTCTATGTCGATATTGATTTGAATCGGCTCTATTTTCATAAATATAATTATTTTTTCCCATTTTTACCCCTGTACATGCCGATACACCGATATGGGATCGGTATCGATCTCCACCAATACCGATGCCTCAAACATGAGCACCATACCGCATGCGGCCATATCTGCAATGATGCGAGGCAATGTAGCCATGCCCTCAACACCATGTGACCATGTCCACAACGATGTGCGAGGCAGTATAGCCATGCCTGCCATGCCCGTGGCACCATGCTTACTAAATCCATGAAAAGAAGATAGAGCATACTAGTAAAGATTTTCTAACGAGTAACAGCTAAATGAATAACGTGTAAAAACAGTAAAAAGGAGAAACGAGCGCAGGAAAAAGAAGACTTTGTTCCCCCTTACTTTGTGGTGTGTGTTGGTGACTTGGTTCCAAAGCTCAACCATAAATTAAAAGTATACAATAAGTCGTGTAGTTACTGCACCAGCGTGATAGTCAATAAAAATATGTATAGAGACAAGAGTTTGGATTTAATTTTTAATTTCAGTAGAGATTGAATGGTCTTTTAACGCATAACAACATTGATTTGTGTCGAAATAAGAATTTTTATCCTATGCAGTAATTGTACGGTGCTATATTGCATCATGCGGCGGCTGCAGAGACCATGTGCATCATGTGGGATCTACTGTGCCACATGGCATTTGTTGCACCACACGATATAATACAGCACCATACAGTTACAGGACAGACTCGAAAAAGAAAGAAAAAAACCCGAATACGCAAATTACGTAACCAAAACAATAATAGGAAACATAAACCCCACCCCCGGGATCTAAGACAAAGAAGGCTCAGTCCCAGTTCCCTCCCAGGCTCCCCCTTTGGTATATCCGTCGGCAGATAAATGGGCTGTGACCCACCACCACCACCACCACCTCCATCTACCTGGGATTTAAGTTAAAGGCCCATATGCTTCTACACTACTGTTTTTGAATTTTTGATGAAAGCCCTTCACTAGAGTTACTGTTTATTACTATCATCACCCCCCAACACCATCATGTGACATGTGGCATGGATGTCTTTATTGATGGACATGTTCTTCTTTTTTCCCTTTGTCTTCATTCTCAATTTGTATGAATCTTTTTTTATATATTTTTTCTTACCTACAAAATAAAATCCTTAAATATACAGACAATTTTCATTTTTTTTTTTGTTGAGATGTTCGTATGTGATAATGTCTATAAAATTAAAAAGACCTTTTCCTCACTTCTATTTTCTTGCTATTAATAACAGGAAGAGGAAGAGAAGAAAGAATTATTCATCGCTGGCAATGGCAAGAGATGAGAGCCCTTGGACCACAGAGCTCTCCCCCTCCGGCCGGCTTAATTTTAGCCACAAAGCATGGGGACTTCTGTTATTCTCTTTTTTGTATTTTGTGATTTGTGTTTTACTTTTAAGGAAAATGTTATCAAAGGAGTAAAACACAACCGCCATACAATAAACATAAACAAATATTAATAAATAAAAGTAAAGTAACGCCTTTTCTTCGATTTGTCCACATCAAAATATCAAAACAATATCAACATGTACACACGTAAGCTCTCATTTTTACCCACACCAACTGTTTGTAATTTTGTATCGTGTCCAGCACCAACCAACCCATCAAGAAAAACTAAATTTTTAGTCCACCGCACCCATACTTACTGCACATGCCTGGCTCAATAGACGATGCCACTAATCAAAGAAAGGTTTTATTAAAACTTAACAATATTTGGAAGGGAATTATTCAAATTCCAATTTCCATTCCATCATCAAAGCTCAATCCCATCTTTATTCACTCCTGTTCATCCATGCATTCATTCATCTTCACTTTATAGAGGGTTATCATGTACGCAACCTTTCCTACCCAAAAAAACATTATATACTTAACTTTATCCCCGAGTTGGGCTCATGTTCAAGTATGTGAACGTAGGAGAATAATTTATAGCCATTCAGATGAAATCCACTCTATGAATCCCAAATAGAGTAGATTCCATCTGAACGACTGTGAGCTATTCTCGTATGTCCTTCAACCCTGTTTTCGCAAACAGAAAGATTATGATCACTTGTTCACAATGGAAGAATCTTTGCACCAAGGCCCCGCCTCACCTTATAAAGTATCACAAAAGATGAAGTACAGCCCTTTAAGTTGAACTTGAACCCTTCACGAATGAAGGGCATGGGACCCAAATCCTGAGATGACCCCACAAGGTGAACGGTTCACATGTTGCTGTCTGTGGGACCACAAAATCGACTGGCTGATTATATGATCTATATTTGACTTGTCATTTGTCGGCAGGTAAGAACAGGTCTCTCAATCATTGGGCATTTGTACCCAACCCAAAAAACCCAGCGGCCCAAACCCCACAGCATGGGAAAACAAAGAAGCAAAAAGGAACGGAAACGGGTTAAAGAGATCGAACGCGTAGCTACAGAATCTCACAACCAAAACTCAAAACTTTACATGAAGGAAGCCAGCTCATACCCAAACACTGGTAATATATAATGAATTTCATAACACACTATTATATTCATGAATTATCCATATTTCTTTAAGCAGAACCAGGCCAGCTCTTTAGCTTGGAAATGATCAAATGATTGGCATGATTAGAGAGAGAGAGAGATTGATATTTAAAAAACTATTGAGAGGAAGAAGGGTTGAACACGCCATCTCTAAGATTCTAACACAACTTTGCTACTTTGATAACTCAGAATGGTACATAGGGAAAGCTTCAAGAATATGACACTACACAAGTGGAGTTGGGAAACTGATTACATTAAAATATATGTATGTATGGCTATGACAAAAATTCTTTGTGCTTCAATACACCAACAACCGGTCCCTGAATTGACTCTTTCTGCCCTCCTCACTAAGGGTAGTAACCTGCTAATATAAGATAAAAAGATGCAAACAATCCATCCTCGCAACATCTGCAACAACATAATACACTAATCGAATTGCAATCAGAAAAAACCCAAAAAAAAAAAAGGAATATAAAGAAAGACACCCATCTCAAACCCAACCGCCCCCCCCCCCCCCCCTTCTCTCTCATTTTTAAAGTTATCAACTTTGGACTAAATTCTGATAAAGAAGCTTTTCACATTCTATGGATCATTAAACCAAAAGACATTTTGGACTAAATTCTGGTAGAGAAGCTTTCACATTCTATGGACCATTAAACCAGAAGACATTTTGGACTGACCAAAGTCTGGTAATCTGTGTATGGTATTATTCAATATTACGCACTGGCGCTTTTCTCACCTTCAGAATTGGGTATAAAACAGCTGGAACCGGCTGTCTTCATGGGACCTAGTGATGTGGTGCAAGCACTGCCATGTCATACAAAAAGGAAAGGACAAACAGTTAGGCCTATCAAACACCAAAAATTAAACCATCATGTCATAAGACATTTCCTTAATGACAAAAATCACAAGGAAAAATGAAGACTCTCTTTAGAACTCTTAAAAAAAAGAAAGAGTTGAACTGGTAAAAGTCAATGATATAATATTTAAAGAAAGATTACTCACAAGTGAAAATGACTGATGATATTTATAATTAGAAAGCTGACAGTCCTAAGGAGTGCCAAGTGGGAAATTAATTCTACAATTTCAAAAAGATTACTCCCAACTGGGAATTTATTCTACAATTTCCCCAGAATCTTAAAACCCAACCATGTGATAACCATCAGATATGGGAACAAGAAAAAGATGTATATTCTGATGTTCTTTCCAGATTTTAATAGCTTGGATGAACATGGTGTTGTAGTAAATTTACAACTTAGATAACAAATCACTCTTTTCAGATCTGGAAGCACAATATGGCACAAACTATAGGTGAGTTGGTATCTGATGCTGCAACTAGCATAAAAAATAACTGCTGAAATGAGAAATTTCAATGCAAAGAGTATTTTGATCATATACAAAGGGAGTAAGAAACACCTTCAATCAGTCAAGGATCTCTAACAGTGACTACCATACATCTATTACATACACTATGCATATGCAACACAGGATGAAAGACCTCATCCTTCGATCCACTGATCAAAGTTGTCTCTGAAGCTTGAGTCAGCCACTCAAACAAGACATGAGGAATAAATCCTTCATACAATTAAAAGAGGCTCAAATAATCATCGTTATATTTATGCTTTCTTTAGCACGCAGGATTATCCCAAAAATAAGAATTATAGTATCAATAATATAAGAGAATAGGTAGCAATAGTAATATAAGACACTAGGAGACCACAGGTTTTCCTTTCGGAAGGGTGGGTGCCACACATATAGACTGGAGCACCCCTGCAGCAACCATTTGTAAATAAGCCTATTAATATAAATAGCACCCATTAACAACAGAAATAATAAATAATAAATAATAATAAGTCATGAAAATAGGAGCCATATTAAAGGGCACTTCGGAGGGAAAAAAAAAAAACAATTAATCACCAGAACAAAATTTGGATTTTCACACTTGCCCAACCAATTGCTTTTAGGCTGACGGAGTTCCTTCATTATTCGTACCCCACTCTTCGTCAGCCTCGTTTCCATTAACAAGGACAACTCCATCTGTAGAATCGCCGTCCACCTCAACAGCATCTTCTTGGACCTCTTCTCCATTTTCTTCCATCTCCTGAAAAAGAATAATCAATCCAGCTACTAAGTGAACAGAACTTCATAACAAATCCAACAAGAGGAACTCAAACACAACAGCGGCATAGTTCTAAGTAAACAATTAAAAGAGGATGCAGATGTCAAATTCCCACAAATTCTTGGAATAGAGGTCAATTAAGTTGTCGGGCTCCTTGAGGGTTCAGTCAAATGCTTCATATTGAAGATGCAAAGACAGTTGGCATGTCCTCCATCTCCCTCAAAAGGAAAGAGGGTGGTACATCCATGATTTAGGTTAGTGCGCATCTGATGCAGATAAATCAGAAAATAGGTTTGTTTAATGGAAATAAGCCTTGGGCTGGGTTACATATGTGTTGCGCCTTTGGTCTAATGGGTTTTATTGTATTTGGCAATTTTAATGGGCCTAAAATATGGGTAGGAAGTAGGACTACGGGTTTAATAGTTAAGCTGGAGTCTTAGTAGGTATTTCCATTTCACTTCTTATTTATTATTTTATCTTATGTTAAGCTAAAATAGGCTTGATATTAGCAATCCAGCATATCTCTATCTTATCTCTTATATCTATCTCTAGAGTCTATCTTTTAGTACAATAGGTTGCTATTTTTATTTTATTTTTTCTTTCAGATAAAAATTATCTGTAATTCAGTCCTTTTGTCATCCAACTTTGGTTAACAAAGGATATAAATAGATGCAAAGGCCATTAGCCACCCCAATGATTTGAAGTTATTCAGTTCAGATTTCCTGAATTTTGCTGCTGTAGACTCAGTAGTTGTTGCTGTGGATTCAGTAGTATGCTTTGTGGATTCCAATTGAAAGTTAAGGTGTATTCCTTAGTGGAAGAGTGGATTTTCTTCAAGGGTTTGGTGGATTCTTCCCCTCATTTTATCAAATCTTCAATTTTATATCCAATCTAGTTTCATAATTTGTTCTGTTAGTTCAAAATCATGTCTTCTCTGTTTTGTGATCCTGTTTGTACCAGTATCTAGCTGAATTTTTTCTGGTTCGGGATTAGTCATGTGTGTGGATCAATAACTTTTTTATATTACGGGTAGAGAGCGGGGGTGAGGTTGCAACTGGGTCTTCACTGTGCTAGTTGTGATATGGTAGATGTGTAAAAGGAAAGAGAAGATAAAATATCAATATCAAATGCGTTAGGATGTTGTTGAACTGAACAAGCTAGTGAGCAGATCTGAGGCATTATTCATTGATGAATAATGGATTCCAAATCCAGATGAACTCCTGTCTGAAAAATCTGGGGCAATGCTTTTGGATGTTTTAATAAAGGAATTCAATACTATATGTTCTAGTGGGAACACCAAAATATGGATCAACTATGAGGAATGACAACAGAACAAGCTAGTGTCATAGCTTGTCCATGTTCGATTCCAAGACAAAAGGCATTGCCTCAGAATTTACCTAGCATTAGTTTACAACAGTGAAGGATGGAAACATATCAAATTTCAACTATCAAAGTATAAACCTATCAGATTTTTTTTTGACCATTAATGAATATACCTGTTAAAGTTTTGTACACACCGCAGATGTAGTTTTGTACTTATCCTTGTGGTATAGCTGGCGGCTAGGAGCAAGTGTTAGTGATCACGATAAGGGGAGTCCCTTTCGTGATATCTCTTTATTTATTTCCTGTTATTTTACTTTCCTTTCTTAGTTGTAAGTTGAGTTGTATTCTAAATTTGATTCCTACTTAGATTGCAACTCGTATTTCTGTTTTATAAATGAAGGAATGCCCACGACAGACAGAGCATTCAGAGTATATCATGGTTCTGGAAATCTTCTCCTCTCTCTCATCTTCAAGTTAGGTTACAACCGATTGCCAGGTTATCTTCTCATCTCTCTTGTCTCTCTCCTGGACTTATGATGTATATGAGAAAATGTTTTAACTTCAAACAGGGGGACAATACCTTGAATGAGTATTGCTATACTTGTAAGGGTATTCTTGAAGAACTTCAAATATCAACCTCTTGCTACTGATCTAAGAACCCTCCAATTGATAAATTGTCTCCAGGGCCATCAAATGCATTTTTCTTGGTTACTCTAGAATTCAGAACGGATACAAGTGTTATGATCCTCTTACTCATCGGCAGTTTGTCAATGCCAATGTTACCTTTATTGAAAATACTTCATATTATTTCCTTCCTGCACCTACCCTACTCCTGATGCAGATCCTAATCGTGCACCCTCTATTCCTGTACTTGTGTCGTTTGATGATGCTCCAATCACTACTTCATTTGCTCCTCTGCAAGTGTATCAGCGGCGTAAGAAGAGAGTGCAGTCCACCATAGCTATCAAGCCGGTGTCTAGGCTCCTTGGTCGCCTTGGACTCCTAGGCGGGCGCCTTGCCGCCTTGATGGTGTTGCCTTGGTTTTGGACCCTCTAAATCACCATGGTCGCCTTGCTGCCTTGATAACTATGGAGTCCACTTCGGCTCCAGTCCATGCCCAACCCACCATACACTGTGATCCTGGTGCTGAGGTTCCTCCTCCTTCATCTTATGCTGACTTACCGGTTACTCGTTGCAAAGGTACTCGTTATTGCACTTTTATTGGTGGAAATCTGGTCACGTGGAGAAGCAAGAAGCAAACAATTGTGGCTAGATCTAGTGCCGAGGGGGAGTACAAGACAATGGCTTATACTGCAGCTGAATTGATGTGATTGAAGTCCCTACCTCAAGAGTTGGGTTTTCCGGTTACTAAACCTATGAAGATGTACTGTGACAATCAAGCTACTATCTACATTGCAAGTAACCCGGTATTTTATGAAAGGACTAAACACGTTGAAGTCAACTGTCATTTTGTGCGGGATACAATTATGAGGAAGTTGATTGTTTTACCCTGTTTGTCTCTTTCTGCTGATCAGCTAGGTGATATGCATGGTACTAAATCTCTGTCGAAACTTTAGCTTTGCAAGAATCTGAGACGAAACCTATATGTGATTCTACTTTGTACCTGATTTCAAATGCCTGAACAGGTGGGTTGACATTACTGTTCTGACTGGCCGAGTATCCAAAGTAGCACTTGCTAGCCGGATGTCTAACCTTAGCACAGATCTGGCATTTTATTGGAGAAGAGGTGTATGATGTTGGTAGTTGTTGTTGCTGTGGTGGAAGTGGAAGTAAAGGAGGGGTATTGAAGGAACCACGTCCCTGTGGAGGAAAAGAGTTGTGATGGGTATTAAAGGAGGGTTGACCCTGCTTGGAGGAGTTATACCCTCGACCTTTGGGTTTGCGGGACTGTTTGTTTGAAGTTGCAAGAAGTGCAGTAGGGGATGAGGGATCTAATATTGGTGAAGTGTTGTTTCCATAGCCCCGGCGCAGCCTCTGTTCGTGCGTGAGGAGTTTCACACGGAGCTCAGTGAAGATCACAGGTGGATGGGCATTTTCAATGGAAATAATGAACGAACTGTATTCGACACCCAACCCATTGAGCGTGTGACCGACAAGATCAGAGTCCTTGACTCGTTCATCAATGGCGGCAAGGGAGTCAGCCAAAGATTTGATCTTGTGAAGGTATTCTGTGATTGTGGAGGTTCCCTTTTGAAGAGATTGAAGTTCTGTGCGGAGGTAGTTCTTCTGAGCAATGGATTGTTGTTGGAAATGTTCTGCCAGGGAGTCCCAGACCTCTTTTGCAGTCTTGAGACCTAGAATGTGAGAGGATAAAGACTCGTGCAGAGTGGCATTGATGCAAGCACGGACAAAGTGATCAGTCTTACGCCAAGAGTGGAAGGCCGGATTTGGGGTAGTGGTAACGGCTGTTGTTTCAGAAGCTGAAGGAAGCAGAGGGTCGGGGGCTGTGGTGGTGCCATCAACATGACCCATCAGATCACAGCTTATAAAAATGGATTCTAGCTGTTCTTTCCATAGCAGGTAGTTTGTGCCATCGAGCTTGACGGCAACAAGGTTGGAGAGGTTTGTAATAGGGAAGGGAGAAGCGTCGTTGGCCACGGAATGAGGTGAAAAAAAAAAATTAAGGGGAGCTGTAGAATTACGGCTCTGATACCATAAAGATAAACAACAGCAAGAGATTGAGTTGGGTGCAAGCTTGCAGCCTTGCACTTTGGTGTTGTTCCTGTATTGCATTTATAATACAATTTGAGATTACAAAGAACTCCTATTCTTTAGGATTTTGTTGAAACAGAGCACTACAAAGGTGGAGAGTCCAACGCATCTAAGTGTACATGATAATGTCATGATAAGGTCAATTACAGTTATATGCGTTATCAACTAGGTTTTGCATGTTTCGACTAAGGAAATGTTTTATATTTTTTATTTCATTTACTTAAGATATTATTCATAAATTTGCAAATATCCCCAATTCGAATCCAATAAAAGTAGTTAAAAAATAAATTTCAAAGAATAAAAAGCCAACCCCCCCCAGTTCAAGAACAAAAACTGGATTTTCGGTGGTAGGTGCAATTTTCAACTTTTAAATGTTGGGGTTTTTCTCAAATCTGAAAACTCCATAAATCTTAATATGATAAAACATCGCTAACAGAAAAAAAAATTTGGTAAAATATATATATATTTTTTTTATGTCTAAAAATTTATTTCCATTCAGGGCGATTTTAAACAGCATTTGTGCACACCAAATAAGGTTTGATTGAAAAACAACTTTATTAATATAAATCAGATTTAAGCAATCTTAAACATAACTTTTATATTTATGCCAAATATAAAAGCATTTTTACTTGAAATGATATTTGGCATAAATGAGTGCCTATCTTGGTTCAACCCAGGTTTCCAAGAACAGTATACATTTACCAAACTTGGATCAAAACCACAAGTACCATTTTGAGTGTTATTTTTGCGAAACTAATGCATGGATTGGGTTCAAAATGTCAAAAATAGGCAGCACAGAAAAACTCAGTGGATAAACACAACTTTTGGGCCTCGAAACCTTGGTTTCGAATTGGCCTAGGAAAAGTACCAAGTTTCGACTGAGATATGGTCAAAACCTGGCATATCTCGGTTTTAGGACTGGCCAAAACTGGCCTCAAAACCGAGATTTAGAACCTTGGTGATATGTTTACAAAAACTCTATTTTGTCCTACTTTCCTGAAAGATTGTTCCAAGCATAGTTCAAAATCTCGCGAAATCTCGATCGAGATTTCGAAAATTTCGACCCGCTTGAAACGAAATGACCCCTCGAATAAAAAAAATACTAAATTTCAATCGAAATTCTCGAGATTTCGAGATATTTCGAGATTTTTTCAAAATCTCGCGAGATTTCAAAAATCTCGAGAAAATGCTTTATATAAAATACCATGTTTGGATAGTCTCAATCGAAATTTCGACCGAGACTGAGAAACAGAGCATTTTTCCTCTTTTGCTTGGTTTTTGAAGGTTTTTGCTTATTTCTTCTTCAATCTTCCACTTCCCACTTGAATCCTTGCCACATCTACGCCGGAATCACTTGGAGAACAAACTTCTTAGCACATCTGTGAAGCCTTTCTACTATTTCAAGTAAAACCATATTCTCAAAATTTATTTTTTTTAGGGAAATGCTTGATCAACATGTTTGTTTGTGATGAAATAAATATATGTTAGACACCGGAAGCCGATCTACGACTTCACGGTGTCGAAATTTTTTTTTGGTATATATATTATTTATTTATTTTTCTACTTCAAAAATTGGATTTATTTACAACAAAAATCAAAAAATAATAGGGGTTATGTATATTGTATGGTGATGAATTAAATATATGTTAGACACCATTGGCCGATCTATGGCCTCATGGTGTCAAAAATATTTTTCTGCCAATAATTAATTATTTTAATTTTTGAAAATTATAAAAAATATTTAAAAAATTCAAAAAAATAGCAAAAAATAAGAAATAATATGAGGCTTTTGTTTTAAAATTACTGAAAAATATAAAAGTAAATTGTACATACTTATTATTTGCTGCCCATTTACATATCTTTTCGATTTTGTTGTGCTAGGCCAATATTTATTTGAAAAATATTTTTAAAAAATATTTTTAAATATGAGAAAAATATGAGGGTTAGGGGAAAAATACTAAATAGTTATATACTTATATACTTGTGATAATGCTCTTAAATCTTAATTCTTAAACATTTAAAATTTTAAACTAAAAGAATTGATGTGCTTCAGTGATTAATGAATTATCTTTTATTCATGCAACAGTAAACTAGTCTGATTATGACGAACCGTGGTAAACGACAAAGCCAGAGGCAAGAGGGGCAGAGGCAGCCGGCCCAGACCCAGGAGGAGGGGAGCACACCCAGGCGCACTAGGGGTGACATTGCATGGTTGCATGGCACTCTAATTGATGGGGATAAAAGAAAATCCCAATGCAACTATTGTCACATGCAGTTTTTGGGAGGTAGTGCTACTAGACTCAAACAACATCTAGCTAGGAATTCTCCTGAAGTGGTCGCATGGCATATGGTCCCTGTGGAGGTATCTAGGGCTGTCATTGATTACATGAAGGGAGGGAGGAAGAGGAAGGCTCAGAGGGAGAAGGCAAAAGTAGATCTTGAGGAAGCAGTGAGGTGTACAGCGGGAGGCCAATCAAGCCATCGTGATGATGATGATGATGACAGTGATGATGTCTATGTTCCTGATGATATAGAGACTGAGCAAGAGGCTAGGGATTGGAGACGAGCACGATGCTTGAGCAGAGCCGATTATCATGAGGATCGGGAGAGAGTCGAGAGACAGCAGTAGGTGGTAGTGGAGGAGCTAGTACCTCTAGAGCTGGTGCTAGTGGTAGTGGAGGAGCAGGTACAAGTGGAGGAGGTGGGTTGCCTAATCCCTTTAGGAGATCACAGAGTATGAGGGCAGCTCCCCCTCAACCTCCACCACCACAAGATGACCCAGCACTTCACCAAGCACCTAGTGTTTATAGAAAGAAAGGCAACAAACAACCAAAAATCAAGGGAGCATGGGAACTATGGGGTGACCATAATGTGTGATGGTTGGACCTGGTCCTACAAGAAAATCCATCATCAACTTTATGGTGTATTGTGATGGGAGGACAGTCTTTCTGAAGTCTGTTGATGCATCTAAGGAGAAAAAGGATGCAAAGTATATCTACAAATTGCTTAAGGAAGTGGTAGAAGATGTAGGAGTGGGGAACGTTGTCCAAATTGTAACGGACAACAGAAGCAACTACAAGAGTGCCGGTGAGAGGTTGATGCAAAACAATAAGTACCGGTTGTTTTGGACTCCATGTGCTGCCCATTGTATAGACCTCATGTTGAAGGACATGGGAAAGATCAAATTGGTACAACATGTCGTGGAAAAGGCAAGGCAAATGACCAACTTTGTCTACAACCATGGGTTTGCACTAAACCTCTTGAGGGAGAAGTGTGGGGGTGACTTAGTGAGGCCAGGCATAACTAGATTCGCCACCAACTACATTGCACTCAAGAGTATAGAAACCAAGAAGTCTGGACTGAGATCAATGTTTGCTTCTAAAGACTGGTTCAACTGGAATGGGTCCAATACCCATGGTGGTAGGGAAGCACAAGCTACAATTTCATCAGATGACTTTTGGTCTAAGTTGCATAAAGTAGTACAACTTCTGGACCCAGTGGTCAAGGTTTTGCATATAGTTGATTCTGCTATCAAGGGACCAACCATGCCACATCTATATGCTGCCATAGACTTGATGAATGAAGGTGTTTACAATGCAAATCCACGAAGTAGCAAACACTTTCTCAAAATTATTAAGTGTACACTCTTTGTTTTTTATGCAATTACATCTTTTAAAGTTAATTTGAAGGTGTTGGTCGAACCGTGGGTCAGAGAGAGGGAATAAAATAATGGAATAGCTTGTATTAATGATAGAAAGGCCCCTCTATTAGGGGAAGTTACAAATAATAGAAGCTAGGCGATGTGGGACTAAAACCCACATAACCGACATAAGCTAATAACACTTAATAATATAAAAATACCCCCAAAGGACCAGAATACCCCCACGGTATTCTGGAGTACATTATTCTAACACTCCCCCTCAAGCTGAATTATACAAATATTAAAGAAGGAAGATCCAGCTTGGACTAAAGAAAAAATTCTCACCATAACAATGCTAACACTCCCCCTCAAGTTGGCGCATACAAGGTACTAATGCCCAACTTGAATAAAATGGGAAAAAATAAGTTGTAGCAGAATCCAGCTTCAAGATGAATACAGCTCCTAAATAAACCTTCAAGAACTTTGAAAAAAAGACCTTCAAACTTGGACAGACATGATCAGCAAACCAGAACTGGAATGTCTTTCAAAAAAGGCAGCTTTCAACGATCTTCAATAGCTATCTAGTGATGAATCTCAGATTGTCATTATGACATAAAATCTTGAAGTTAAATAACTAGAGCAACAAGCCGCGAAAACAAACTGAATCAGGCAGTGGGAAAAATACTGTACCAACCCAACTGAAAGTCCTCAAATAGGCAACAACCAAATATCTTCAATACTCTTCAATACTTCAATCTCCCCCTTACGACAAACTCAACCCAATAACAAAGTAGATACCCATTGGCAATGGTGAAAACTCTGATCTTCTATGTATTGCACCAAGTGTTTCCTGCAAGTTCTGCTTCTACAATGTCTGCAGGTGTACTGTACATAATCCCCCCCTCACGTGTAGTACACGTGGACATAACAGAGATGATGTAAGGTTTAAGGGCAAAAATGTAACTTTCCAGAATTTTCCAAAGGTGCTATGGGTAAGTAAAAATGAAGGAATGGCAAAATTGTAATTTACCAAAAGTTTCCAAAGGTGTTATGGGTAAATACCAAAGGTATGGGATATGAAGGGAATTAGAATTATTGAAAGGGAACGGTGTTGGAAAAAAGGATGGCATGGCTGTAATTTGGTGGGATCCACTTTTAAATACAATCCAAGCCAAAGGGCAAACTGGTAATAAACCAGAATTTTCAAGGGTCAATTGGGTAGTCAAATAGGGGAATGTATTAAAAGATAATGGTAGTTCCATAAACAACCAGAATTTTGTAAGGGGCCCTTGGTAAATAAAAAAGTAATGGATCAAAGAAACATTGCAAATAACATAAAGTTGAATAAGGGATGGCATTCTGGTAAATATGGTGAACAAGTTAAGATTCCTTTAAAAAAAAAAAACAAAGAAGGCCATAGGGTGTAGGAGTAAATAACTTCAAAAAATAAGGGTAAAGTTGGAAACTCAAATAAGGTAATGATGGCACATGATGACATGAAATTTTAGAGAATGGCTTAAGTGAAATAAAGAGAGAAAGGAGGGGTAATAATTAAAGGTAGGGTAATAGCATTAAATACCAACAACAAAGAAGCCATTCGTAAAAAGATACTTCACTAAAACAAATAGAGAGGGTAGGGGCAAACTTGGTAAATAGGCAATAAAACAAAGTGGAAACCGTGGAACCTGAAAAATAAGGTTTAACCGAGAAGATGTTAGAGACCTTCACGGTACCAACTAGGGGAACCTTCACCTTCAATTGCGGAAAGAGCACCTGGGGCGCAAAACCAGAACCAAGACAATGGTGGAGATAGAATATCGCCAGCTTGAAGTCGTATCTTCCTTCGAAAGACACGAAGAAATACTTCAATAAGTCTTTTCTTGTAAACGAGAAACAAGAAAGAAACCACAACCCTCTCCTTCTTCGATCAGCAAATCGACAACCTCTCCGGCTGAGAAATCCGCAAACGATAGCATTAGTCGATTGCACCGATCGAAGAAAAAATTAATAGAAAACCCGCAAGGATAGATCATAATCAGTGGAAGCGGCGAAGAAATTCTGGGAACCCAAGTATTCAGCTCTCCAGGATTTGGAGCAGCATATGAATCCCCAAACTGTAGGATTTTCGGCAACAGCAAGCGATGCAAAATATCAGTCATCAGATTCTTCACCTTCCGAATCTTCACCAAGGCGGAAAACCCATCAACAAAAAAACAAGTAACGATACTGGCAGTGGCTCAAGAGCCAGATCTGAAACAGAGTATGATGAAGTAATCGTAACCAGAAAAATTCCCTAATTGATACAACCAAAGGAACCGTGGGTAGAACAGAGAGATTTTCTGACCCAAATAAAAAGTGAGCCCAACTTCAATCGATTCCAGCAAACGACAGCAGCAATAGAACGATAGCTCTAAACTCCAGCCCCTCGATCAACGGCAAATCGAGAAAAAAATTTGTTGTACCTTCAACAATAGATTGGTTGTGGGAGGGCAGCAACTGAATCATTGGTTTAGGTTTTCCACATTAGTGCTGCCCTCTTACAAGAAAAAAGAGGCTAAAAACCTGAAGAAAGAGAACCCGAGAGAGAGAAAAGAGGAAGAAGTCGATCGAAGAAAAAGAGGAGTTTTTCTTTCTTTCTAACCTAGATCAAACCTGCTCTGATACCATGTTGGTCGAACCGTGGGTCAGAGAGAGGGAATAAAATAATGGAATAGCTTGTATTAATGATAGAAAGGCCCCTCTATTTATAATAGAGGGGAAGTTACAAATAATAGAAGCTAGGCGGTGTGGGACTACAACCCACATAACCGACATAAGCTAATAACACTTAATAATATAAAAATACCCCCAAAAGTATTCCATTATTTTAACAGAAGGATATATTACTAACTAGTCAATATGTAATGTCAATTTCAACATATTATTTGAACCCCAAGTACCAATACAGTCATAAGCTTGGGTTGAATAATAGTCTTATTGACGCAGTCAAAGAAGTAGTTGCCAAGTTGGAGCCGAATAGTAAATTACAGGCGATATGCAACAATGAGGTGAGTCTTATAAGTTATAATTCATTTGGAATTACTCAATTCAATACTAAATAGTAACGAGTCATTACTAATTTTAAATATTTTCCAAATGATTATAGTTGAAGACTTTTGGGGATGCATTGGGAAGTTTTGGAACCGAAGCTGCACAGCAAGGTCGGGCACGTGGTGATGCTAGTACTCATTAGTCATTACTCAATTCAATATCTTATTCTTTTGAAATGAAGGTGACATGTTTCTTTTGTTGTAATGCAGCTGAATGGTGGGTGTTGTAAGGGGGTTCGGCAAACAATTTAAGAAAAATAGCAATCAAGGTTCTCTCCTAGACATGTTCAGCATCTGGCTGTGAACGGAATTGGAGTACATTTTCTCTCATCCACTCCAAGAGGAGAAATAGATTAGGTTTTGAACGTCTCTCTGACTTAGTGTATGTGCATTATAATTTGAGGTTGAAGATGCAACACATACGCATGGGACAAGAGGGTATTAGGGAAAATATCGATCTCGCCGACATTTTCCAGGTGGAGTCAGATAATGAAGATCCTATTGTTGATTGGGTGAGGGATAGAGGTGAGCCAGTGTTAGATCAGCCTGGAGGTAGACCTGACCCCAAGATAGCTGAACACATAGAAGCTGATGTGGATGACTTCATGGCTGCAGAGGGTGAGGTACATGCATGGGACACGTCACCCATACCGTTCCAGTCTACTGGTGGTGTTGATGAGGAGGATGAAGATTGGTCTATGTCATCTGGTGGAGATGGTGGTGGTGGAGATGGTGGTGGTGGAGATGGTGGAGATGGTGATGATGGAGGTGATGATGAAGGTAATGATGGACGTGATGATGATGGTGATGGTGATGGTGGTTAAGCACATGAGGGAACTCGAGTCCCGTTTGTGGAACAAGAGCAGCAAGAGGCAATCCGTGCCCCCACCGGCCCCACACCAGCCACACGGCCCACATCGTCCACCTCGACCTACTCGAGAAAGCAGCGTGGCCAGTCCCGTCCTGGTGGTCGTGGTAGTGGTACTAGTAGGCAGGCTGAGCTTATGGACATTGATGCCCTATCTGGCTCTGTTGGTGGACTGAGTATTGGCGATAGAGACAGTAGATCGAGTGGGCATTTCCGTGCCCCATCTTTTCATGTAGACAGCAGTCCATCTCCAGCACAATCAGAGCATGGTTCATCTCATTCACATCCATGTGGCGAAGGGCATTCTGGGCAGTACCCTTGGGGGCAGCAGCCTATATCTTCTCCATCCATTCCCAGTTTTGAGTATGACTCCCACTCACAAGGATATAGTGGATCGTCTTTTGTGCATGACTTCTTTTCCTACACTGGCTACCCAACCCACCAGCCGCAGCCGTACAACCCGTACATGCTCCCAGAGCCGTCATATGACTCATATCATAGTGGATCAGTGGGTAGTACTTCTTCACAGTTTGGTGACCTATATCCTAGGATAGGTTACCTTCAGCATGTTGATGATGCAGTTTACATGGCTACTGTGGATGACTACACTCGCTTCTTCTCCCAGACTATGACGTGGCATGCATTTGTCCTACAGTCGGAGAGCAATACACGTTGGCTCCAGCGGACCATGAGTGGGGTTGATCCTGGACGGCGGAGTAGTTATTATTAGCAAATTTGTAAACATTTGAGATGAATGATGACTAGTTGACTACTTGACTTGTAGCCTTGTAGGGGACAATTGGGGATATTGACAAATTGTGATTTGGAATGTTTGATATCATCTTCTTAAATCTTAACTCTTAAGTTGTTATTTGTTAACTTGTTATTGACTTGATGTCTTATGTACTTAATATTATGATTTATGACTTAACTTATGAATCATTATGTTTCCAACTTAGTTCCAAGTCAATTTACTTGTTTAATGTACAATGTGTATGTGTAAATGTGTAATTAACTAAGTTATACACTTATACATTGTTCGACCGTACGTTGCCAATCAATGGTGCACATCCAAAACACCATTTTGGGTGACTATTTTTGCAATTTGAACATTTAAATGTGCTTATATAGCCTAAAATAGTTCCATGAAGTTTCAGGCCTTAACTTGGCCTAAAACCCACCAAAATGACCTATCGAAACATACCAGAAAAAATACAATATTTCGGTCAGCTCGAAATACCGAAACGAAACGAGTTCTCGAACTATGGTTCCAAGCTGGGCATGGGTGATTTGTATGCTACAGGCTCCAGCTTGAAAGGGAGTGTTAAAGTTTGTACATCCCACAGTGGTAGTTTTGTCTTTATCTTCTGGTATACTGGTATAGCTGGCAGGCCAGCGACTAGGCGTTAGTGTTAGTGATCACGATAGGGGGAGTCCCTATCGAGATATCTCTTTATTTATTTCCTGTTATTTTACTTACCTTTCTTAGTTGTAAGTTGAGTTGTATTCCAAGTTTGATTCCTACCTAGATTACAACTCATGTTTCTGTTTTATAAATAAAGGACTGCCCATAATAGATACTGCATTCAGAGTCTATCATGGTTTTGGATATCTTCTCTTCCTCCCTTCTCATCTCTTTTCTCTTCACTTCTCTCTCTCATCTTCAAGTTAGGTTACTGCTGATTACCAAGTTATCTTTTGTAACAATACCCAAACTAATGGGAAGATTAATCAACTCCTTGCAAGGTAAACCTAAAGTTGAAATCCAATTTAAACAGGTACATCATTTAAAAAAAAAAACACAAACATAAAGCAAATATCAGATGCTGGCGAAGGTGCAGGTACATGAAGATCTCAGGGTATATCATATAGGGGTAAAGAGGAAATATCAGTGTTTACACAATAGAAACAGGATAGCAATTATACCTCATGACCAGTATCAGTATCTCCAGTTTCCAATGGCAGAGAAAATATCAGTGTTTACACAATAGAAACAGGGTAGCAATTATACCTCATGACCAGTATCAGTATCTCCATTTTCCAATGGGGCCTCTTCCTCTCCATCAATTTGCATGCTTTTGAAAGCTTCCAAAAGGTTCACATTCAATTTCTCGGCATAGCTCAAGTATTCTTCCGCAGGAGGGTAAATGCCCCTAATAGAATAGGAAAAAAGGGAGGGAGGGGGAAGATTCACTTTATAAAAAAAGGCACACTTGAATGGCAAGAACCAAAAAAACAAAACACTATCGGTAACATTATTCGGTGACTATCCAATATTAATGCAAGATCAAAATTGATAATACTGAAGTGCATCCTCCAGCACACTGTTGAATCATTGTACCTTTTCTCTGCAACCTTAGATTCAATGGCAAGAGCTACCTGCCAGTCCTCAAATAGATTAGGGTACTCTTCGGGATCTGCCAAAGACTCTGCAGCTTTTTGGTTAACCTATACAACAGGCAACATAATTGTATCAAGTCAAGCAGAATTCAAATGTAACACCATCCCTCCCCAAGAGAATCAGATTGAACTATAACAAAATAGCAAAAAATGAAGGGTTTTTCTTATCAACAGGTGTACAAGTGTAAAATCGTTTGTAACCTCTTTTAGTTATCCACATCTGTACAAGACAGATCGCTTTTAGTGAGGGTAAAATAAGTCATTCTACATCTACACTCAAAAAGCATCCAACAATGACAAGTCTATGCAAGTCAAAGGTGGTTGGGGATATAAAGGTAATATCAAGTGCTGATGGTTGTATATTCACATGGGAGTGCTAAGCCTGACACGACACTTTTTAAATTCAAATTGTGCATAGAAGCCAATCACACCAGTGAACTTTATGATATTTCCTGCTATCCTCCCAGACTTTGTGAAGAAGGGTGCAGGTGTACAGTTGTTTCAATTTGTCAGTATAAGTCCACTAAGCGACCAAGAAACGAGGTTTTTTGTAATCTTTCCATGTCCTCTTTACTAGAAAAAGGTGGCAGATCAACCAAAGATAAGTTTTGAACCCTAACCAATAAGCCCAATCGTATTTCACACTAAGCACATATTTATCTTTTTTTTTAAACATATTATCTATTTAAGATCTGGTAAATCCTCAGTCGAATCTGATTAGAATCAGCCGTGACCGATCCCAATTTTGGTTGTTTCAGAACGGTCGATTCTAGGGTTTATGGGAGTGGATTGTTGGGTTTTCAGATTTGAAGGCTGATCAATGTTTTTTGAGATCGATTCCAGCCAATTTCAATCCGATCCTGATCGTAATTGGCAAGGACCAATTTGATCCTTGGTCGAATCGGCAGATCTCGATCGAAATTGATTGTGACCAATCCCAATCATAGCTGTCAAGGCATCGCCTAGGTGTCGACTAGGCGGATTTTTTGGGGCCTAGGCAACTACCGCCTTAGTGGTATTGAAGGCCTTAGGCCCTTAGACCCTTATTTATAGTAAATGTTTTATATTTATTATTTCATTTACTTAAGATATTTTTCATAAATAAGCAGAAACCCCCGATTTGAATCCAATAAAAATAGTTAAAAAATAAAATTCCAATAGGATAAAAAGTCAACCCCCCAGTTCAAGAATAAAAACTGCTGGAGTTTTTCTCAAATCTAAAAATTCCATAAATCTTAATATGATAAAACATTGCTAAAAACCAAAAGTGAGGTAAAATATTAATTTGTGTTGATATATAAAAAAATATATTCATTCAGAGCGATTTTGATAGCATTCACACATCAAAGAAAGTTTGACCGGGACATAACTCATTCAATATAAATCAGATTTAAGAGATCTTGGATTTGTTGCAAAGCTGGTTTTGTGTTCTACCTAATACAAAAGTCTCATGTAAAAATAAAATCCTTTGACCAATCAAACTTCTCAAAGAACAAAAACATTTCTCCAAATCGAGAGCAGTTTAATTATTTATAGATAAGATCATATTTTCTAAGAACAGTATAAACCAAATGTGAGACTAGGTATACCAGGACAATGACCAATTCCAAGAACAATATAAACCAAATGTATGATTTGATTGTTTTAAACTTCCAATAGCTTGCTTCTTCAGTTCTACTATCTTCTAGTTCTACGTTTTTGTTTTTTTTTTTTTTTGATGACTTGAAGTGGCTTAATATTGATTTTTGATGACTTTATGTGACTTAATGTTGATTTTTGATGACTTGATGTAGCTTAATGTTGATTTTTCATGACTTGATGTGGATTAATATTGATTTTTATGATATAAGGTATATATTGTAGCATACTAAATAATGTAAGAAAAACAGGGAAATAAAAATTAATACTTGGGCTCCTTAGTCGCCTAAGCGCTTAGGCACCCCTCCACCCCCTTGGGTCGCCTTGCCGCCTTGACAAACACACACACACCTCCCGTCCTTTTTGTCTCAGACAGAGATTGAAGAAAAATTAAACAAGGCTTGAAAGTTGAAACATGAGTCACCCTTGTTTAATTTTTCTAAATCTTTTCTCTACCTATATTTGTCATTCAAGTGTGAAGTGACCATTCTGCATTCAGATCAATACTTTATGAAACAGAATTTGTAAGAAATCAGGACGCTCATTAATGAACACAGACAAAATTTGTTAACTGATTTTTTCAAAGTATTAAGGTCAGTGCTAAATGTGTGAATCAATTTACTTTTCTAACCTTACTTTTGGGTCAAAAGCCAGCTAGGAAAGACTTTAAATGATTGAATCAAATTTCAATAATGCCGTTTCTTTAATAGATGTGCGTCACATACACCATGGGTAGTTGGAGTCAGGTTACAACTTCAATTTGACACCAATAGAGGTGTCATTCAGACAATCCCATAAATGACAAAATAAGGAACCTTACCTTATTCAGATCATTTCTCCAAATTGCGATTATCTCTGCGACCTTGCTTGGCAGGTAGGAACGGGCCATCAAAGCAGCTTCAGGAATTCGGTTGCTGCGAAAGAGGAAGCCAGCAAGATTATAAACCACAGAATAGAGATATAATTAGTAAGTCTGCGGACAGATATAAAGGATCCAAAGCCTTTACCTCTCAACTAATAGTTGAAGGCACTCCTCCAATTTTCCGAGCATAAAAAGACAGAGAAATGCAACATTGTTCTTTCCTTGCTCTTTAGCAAGAGATGCAAGTTTTGAGATTCCTTCAGCATCTCCAAAAGCAGAGTAAAGAAGCAACAATCCACTCAAGTCCATTGCATGCTGTAAGCATTCTTCTGCCATTTCTAACTGCAGACAGGAAGTCGGTATTTAATCAACACATATTCCTTTTATGCATACACACACATTGGATGAACTATAAAAAGAAGGGAGGGGGGGGGGGGGGATGGGGGAAGTACATGGGGAAAAAGCAGGCAAGGCAAGGAAGCCAGTATTTAATCAGAAAAAAAATCCCTTTTAAGTGTAAACTCACTTTGGATGAACTATAAAAGGAAGGGGGGGGGGGGAGAATACATTGGGAAAAAAAAGCAGGTGAGGCAAGAAGAATGAGGATGAATGAATCCATAAAGGTTAAAGTAGATCGAGACAGCTAACAGAAGTATCTTAGTCATGGTAACAACACCAACCAGAATCACTTGGCAGGTGATTACCATCAAGTTGTATAATATTAATTAGGAATCCTCATTGATTAAACTGGATTCTTAATGAGCGTAGGCTAAACCACCCCCCCCTCCCTTTGTTCCCTTCTTTGTGAAAGCCTTTTCTTTCAGACCCTTGACAGGGGGGGGAGTTCCAACCCAATGAGTAAGAGAGCATTTTTGTTATTTCAGGCATTAACACAATACCTGGCTATTTAGCACTCCCCACAAAGCACTGTTGGAAATCAGTCTGTAACTTTACTTTTCCAGGAAACTTGGGATTGTTTATGCAAATATGCATATTTTGCTCTGAAATGTGTAGGTAAGCATAGAAGAAATGCTCTGAAATGTGTAGGTAGCATAGAAGAAAATAACTTCCTTAGGATCTATTCATGGTAACCAGGATACCTTTCCAGTAGACATGGCTAATTCCCCCAACTGCTTCCATTTCGATTCACTCTGTACTTCTATGGCGATTGCCTGCAAAAGATAAATTATATCTTCAAAGAGAGAAGCGAATGATTATGAGACAGTTTATCTGTGAAAGTAACTAAAAGAAGATCAATTGCCCAAGTGACTTTAGAGCTCCAATAAAGGCCCTCCTGCTAGCCACATACGATCATCAGAACCATACCTTTGCAACTTCTAGTCTCCCAAGCTGGACGGCCAGATCAAATCTGTAATTAGGATCAGTTGCTACTTCTAGTGCCTCCTCTAGCATACCTCGAGATTCCAAGAAACGAGCCACACTGCATGGAAAGCCTTTTTTTTATCAGGATCTAAGATTTAGAACTAAAGAACTCCATATTGGAGCTTAAGAACCTTCAATTCATAATAAGAAACAAATATTTCCCTGCTGGAGGAATGAAATACAAACATGATGCACCAGAATTAGAAAAATATTAGCAGAGAACGTAGAAGCATTGCTGCTCCACCAGTGTTTAATCTAAAAGACGTTAATAAAGGTTGTGAAATCATAATTTTTCTGTATTAAGTTGAGCAATGTCATGGATAAGCTTTAACTATTCTATAATGGAAATGATGACAAACTTTCATGTTTGAGCATTTTCCCAAACAAAAACAAATAATAAAAACATACCTATTATAATGCTCCTTTGGAATTGAGGTTAAGACCTCATTTGCCCGCTCCAAGTCTCCACGCATCACAAGAGTCTTGTACTCAATCAAACTAAGAAGCAAGGTGTATCCCATAACACTGCAGGGGCAAAAAATGAACCATGAGAGATGAAAATGGGAATAACAATAGTTAGCACTACAGAAAGACCAGCACCCAAGCACACTCACTTGAATTCTTTGTCTATAAGATACACTCGGCTTTGACTAGCAAGATATCCCAACAAGTACATGGGCCGATCCAAGTGAAACATGGTCGTAACCTGAATCATCATAACCAAGTATCAAGATGACTGCAAGCCATCCATGAAAATCATAAATTACAAACTTTTCATAAAGCAAAATCAACTAAGACTTGGCTCAATGTGGGTTTGGCAAGAAAGAATTGGCAAACCTAAAGACTACATATACAGTATACCTCGCCACCAACACAGTAGTTAAGTCGCCAAGAAGAGTTGTTGTAAATGAAACAGTCCCCAACCCATAATCCTGTCCTGACTCTCTCATTTGTCTCATGGAGAAGCTCAAAAGCATCCTCAACACCCTGCTCATCTACTGCTCTTCCACTATCCAAATAAGATGACACGACATCTCGCTGGAACATTAAGTAACAAGATTCAGTTAGAAAATACAAGTTTCAAACCCCACAGTATAGGTGCAAATTATTAAAATTCATGGTCCAGGACTATAGTTGCCAAGGCGTCGCTTAGACATCCAGGCACTTTGGTCACCTTTCGTCCAAGCCCCCTCCAATACCTTGGGTTGCCTAGATGCCGTGACAACTATGACCAGGAATCCAGGACACATTCCATCATCACTAATCATTAAAAAGAAAATATAATAAAGCAGAACTTTTTTTGGAGGGGGGGATAAAAAACCAAAATATAGTTTAGCAGTCTTACATTGTACTTAAGGACGTAAAATGATGTATCACTGGCAATTGCCACTAGATCTCCACTATCAGCCCAATATAGATTCTGAAATTGTCAGAACAACAAAAGAATTGAAACATGAATGTGGGTATTAAAAAAAAATTGACACTAAAACCAAATAGGAAATCTCAGCTAGATTATTTCTTACTTTGACATTAACATCAATTCGGCGAATCAACCTACAGTCACCCCAATCGTAAAAGCATATAAAGTCATTCGAGCACATTGCTAATAAATTTCCCCCAAAAATACGCTCAGCAGAAAATGTTGGACGTATGGTCTTCTTTTCCTGCAATTGTGAATACAGTTAAACTCTATCCAAAAAAAACTAGTAGAAAATTAATAAATTGAACCTGCCAATTTGATTGCAGAATAAAATGAGGCCAGCATCAAGAAATTAAAATTAGCAAAAGCACACAGAAAAATGTAAGCAAGTCACCTGATAAAAAAAACGCATGACTGAAAAATGATAATTTGCCAAGGAGATGTATACAAGGGCAGTTTGTCTTAACAGCCTATGGCATCAACATTTTTTACTTGGAGGTTCCAACATCAGATGTTTTATCTTCACAGAAATCACTCCCACCGTTCTTCTTTTTCTCAAATAATGACACATTATTTACAGCCAGACAATGCGATTGTCACATTTTCAGCAATAATGTCTATTCAGTATATGATTCTCAAATTGAATAGGCAATAGCCATCAGCAGCTGAAATATTATAAACGAGCCAAAAGAGAGGAGGAAGATAACTTCCAGACCTTGCTGAGTAAGGTTGATACACAAGGTGGGCCAACTGGTCAATGAGTCCAATGGACAGAACATAATATACTTCTTTCTTTATATTTTTATAGGGAATCCACAAATAAACCGGTTAGAAAGAAGAAAGGGAGAGCATTTAAATTAGTTGAGCTACTGTGTTCCATTAAATTGGAGATTTTTAAAACTTCCACATCTAAGCTCCTAAGGGACATTGGTATACAAAATGGGAATTGGAATCCCAAAATAAGATGATCCCTCAAGTGAACTAAACACCAAAGAAAGCTATAATTGCTATAACTAAGGGTATTTAGGAGAGAGAATTGTTGTTGCCAGGTATATTTAACGTGTTAGATTGGCGAAATGTACAGTTAATGGTGAAACTAGCTTAAGAGTAGGGATGTAAATGGATATTCGTAAATCCGTATTCGATCCGCATTCGTATCCGTTTAGGAGTATCCGAATCCGTCCGAAACTAATCGGATACGAATATGATAATCCCCCTATCCGACCGATTATTATCCGATTCGTTTAACTGTCTGACATTAATAAAATATCTGAAATATAACTTTATGTTTGTCTATCCTTTTAAGTTACCTTATTGGATTTTGTTATCTTATTTTTATAAATTTATAAGTTAAGATAATGTGATTCTTTTTCTAGATTTGCTATTGGTTTATATATATTATTTTATGCAATGTGATACATGAAATTATATATCTATTAAAAAATCAAAAGTAAAAAACGTAAGAGAATAAAAGACTAAGAAGAGTAGAAGAAATGGTAGTTACTGAACTCTCAAGTCTCAACCCTAACCCTCATCATAAAAATGGTAAATATATCAACGTATAGTCGAAAAATCATATTCGATCCGTATTCATATCCATTTAGGAGAACCTGTATTCAAAAAATCACTATCCGAAAATTATCCGAATTCGTCCGAAAACCTATAGGATATTATCCGAATCAGTCCGAATATAATCGGATACGAATATGATAATGCCACTATTCGACCGAATTCAATCCGTTTACATCCGTACTTAAGAGTCTCGGTGGATAGATGGTTGACGAGAAGGATCAAAGGGAGTAAATCATAAGATTTAATGATGGATTATAATGGATTCCGCTAAGCAATAACAGAAAACAAAGTATTTGAAAACCCACCCCTTGACTTGTTCAGTTTTAGAGAGGAAGGAAAAGGAGAAGAGTAATCTCGATTTGTGTTAATCTGTTGTGTCTCAAACTAGAGACAAACATGTTTATATTGAAAAGAATAATAAATTACACAGGGGCCCCTGGCCTTATACAAATAACAGAAGAAACATAAAACAAGTTGGGTTTATGTACAAGAATACCCCTTAAACTCCTATTCTTAACACTCCCCCTCAAGCTGGGTGGTATATGTCATACATACCCAGCTTGTTCAATAAATAGTCAAAATGATGAGTGCTAAGTCCTTTGGTGAAGATGTCGGCCACTTGTTCATTTGTCTTCACAAAAGGGGTGCAAATGGTCTTTGACTCAATCTTTTCCTTAATAAAATGTCTATCAACCTCAACATGCTTAGTCCTGTCATGTTGCACTGGGTTGTGGACAATACTTATGGCTGCCTTGTTGTCACAATATAAACTCATAGGTTTAACAGTCTCAAATCCCAATTCTTGAACAAGTCTCTTCAGCCGCAAGATTTCACACGCTCCATGAGCCATGGCTCTAAATTCTGCCTCAGCGATTGATCTAGCCACCACAGGTTGCTTCTTACTTCGCCAAGTAACCAAATTTCCATCAACAAAAGTACAGTATCCTGAAGTGGATCTTCGATCAGAAATAGATCCAGCCCAATCAGCATCAGTGTATGCTTCAATCCTCAAGTGACCATTCCTAGAGAAGAGAAGACCTTTTCCAGGGCATGACTTTAAATATCTGAGGATTCTATAAACTGCATCAAGATGTCCCATTTTTGGTGCATGCATAAACTGACTTACCACGCCGACAGCATAGGCTATGTCAGGTCGGGTAAGGGAAAGATAGATTAGCTTGCCTACTAATCTCTGATATTTGTCAGCATCTACAAGAGATTCACCACAATCTTCTCCTAGTTTGTGATTCTGATCAATAGGGGAGGAGGCTGGCTTAAACCCTAAGTACCCTGTCTCTGTAAGTAGATCAAGGACAAACTTTCTCTGACAAACATTGACCCCTTGCTTGGATCTTGAAACTTCAATCCCCAAAAAATACTTCAATGGACCAAGATCCTTGATCTCGAACTGCCGAGCCAAGTAAAGTTTAAGCTTTGAGATTTCAGCCTCGCTGTTTCCTGTGACCACAATGTCATCAACATATACAATAAGAGCTGTAATAGTGTTGCCCTTCCTTTGTATAAACAAAGTGTGATCGGCTTGGCTTTGGGTGTATCCATTCTGTAGGATAGCTTGTCTAAACCTCTCAAACCAAGCCTTAGGAGATTGTTTAAGGCCGTAAAGAGCCTTCCTAAGACGACACACTTTTCCATTGCCACTAGGATGTTTGAACCCAGGAGGAGAATGCATGTAGACTTCTTCTTCTAAGTCACCATGTAAGAAAGCATTCTTTACATCAAGTTGGTATAATGGCCAATCAAGATTTGCAGCCATTGAGAGGAGTACCCGAATGGAGTCATGCTTGGCCACTGGAGCAAAGGTTTCCTGATAATCAATGCCATACACCTGGGTATAGCCCTTAGCAACCAACCTTGCCTTATATCTCTCTACAGTACCATCAGACTTGAACTTGACTGTGAATACCCATCTACATCCAACCGGAACTCTCCCCTTTGGGAGTTCAACAAGATCCCAAGTGTGGTTCTTCTCAAGGGCCACCATCTCGGTATTCATTGCTTCTCTCCATTTTGGATCAGCCATGGCCTCTACTACACTCTTAGGAATAGAGATGGAGGAGATAGCCACTGTGAAAGCAACACCTGTAGGGGAGATAGAATCATAGGAGACAAACTTGGCAATGGGATTAGTACAAGCTCGAGTTCCTTTGCGGTGAGCAATAGGAAGATCTAAGTCTGAGGATGGAGGGGTAGAGGAAGGTATACTTTGTCTCAATGGATGGAGGCTCAGGATGAGGAGACGAAGGAGGATTTTGGCAGGTCTTCTTTATAGGAAGCCATGAAGGAGGATTTCTCTTGTCCTTTGTATACACAAGTAGATCCCCCTGTTCTCTGTTCACCTGTGTACTCGGAGACTCCCCCTCAACAACAGTATCCATAACAACAGTATCCTCAGAACTTTTCTTTCCCTTATCAATCTGAAATGGGGAAATAGGAACGAGAGAGGAGGAAGGAAAGGATACAAACTCAGGAGCCTCTTCAACCTTACTACCACGACACTCCCCCTGAAGAGGTGACTGAAAAAAGGGAATGTTTTCAAAGAAAGAAACATCTTTGGAGATAAGCCACCGGCGGATAGGAGGGTGATAACAGGTGTATCCTTTGGAGGTAGAGAAACACCCAAGAAAGAGGCACTTCAAGGACTTAGGATCCAATTTAGTGCAGGCAGATTTGCTAATATGGACATAGCATATGCAACCAAAGACCCGTGGGGGAAGGGAGAAAGAAGAAGAAAGTGAGGGTAAGATCTCAAGAGGTACCCTGAAATTCAAGACATTGGAGGGCATATGATTGATAAAAAAGACCGCAGTAAGTAAGGCATCGGACCAAAAGGTTTTTGGAACATGCATTGTAAACCAAAGAGACCGGGTTATTTCCAGCAGGTGGCGGTTTTTTCTTTCAGCAACCCCATTTTGTTGAGGGGTATCAACACAATCCACCTGGTGGATAATGCCATGATAAAAAAAAAAAAAGAGACTCCAAACCACCATACATATACTCTCCATCTTTATCAGAACGGACAATCTGAATACGAGTTTGAAACTAAGTATACAACAACTCATAAAAGTTTTGAAACGCAGCATAGACATCACTCTTTTGTTTCAAGAGATAAACCCAAGTAACTCGAGAGCATAGTTGTCACGGCCACGCGATCCAAGTCGGTGGAGGGTGTCACGTCGATATATCGACATGTCGCCCGCCATGGCGTTGCCATGGCGAGCATGTCGACCATGTTTTATTTTTATTTTCTCTATTTTTAATGTGTTAATAGATGTATACTCAAGCCATGTTTTATTTTTCTCTATTGTTTCTCAAGTTTTAAGAAGAAAATTCAGAAATCGAAGAAGAAATCGAAGAGGGAAAGAAGAAATCGAAAGAAATCGAAGAGGGAAAGAAGACAGGAAGAAGAAATCGAAGAGGAAAGAAGACGGAAGAAGAAATCGAAGAAGAAATCGAAAGAAATTGAAGAGGGAAAGAAGAAATCAAGAGGGAAGAAGAAATCGAAGACGGAAGAAGAAATCGAAGAGGGAAAGAGAGTCGGAAGAAAAAATCAAAGAGGTCGCCATGGCGTGGTCGCCATAGCAGATGCATCAGACAACTGCAGAGAAGTCATCAATAAAGGAGACAAAATAGCGGAAGCCACGTAAAGAAGTAACAGGGGAAGGACCCCAAACATCAATATGAACAATGTGAAACGGTGAAGTAGATCTATTACGAGAAGATGGATAAACTGTCTTACAACTTTTTACAAAAAGACAAGGTTCACAATGAAAAACATGATTGACAGGAAAAGAGGTAAATAAATGTGGCAACATTTTTCGCATAACAGAAAAAGAAGGATGTCCCAAACGCTGATGCCAAAGCAAAATATCCTCCTGTGTACGTCCGCCATGTTGCCCACACACATAAGATTGAGCTGTCGTCACAGGGGAAGCACAAGTGTCCAGAACATATAATCCATCAATCTCACGTCCACTGCCAATCACCCTCTTCGTCACCAAATCCTGAAACAGACAATGGGTAGGAAAAAAGGTGATAAAACAATTCAAAGATTTAGTCAATTGGCTAACAAAAAAAAGATTAATAACAAAGTTGGAAACATGAAAGACAGCCTTCAAAGGGATAAGTGGAGTGACTTGGACATCTCCCTTACCCGAGATGGAAGAAAGGGAACCATCAGCAATTTTTACCTTATCTTTTCCTAAACAAACAGTGTAGGAATTAAAAAGCCGAGACCTACCAGTCATGTGATCGTGGCCCCCGAGTCAATGACCCAGGAGTAGGGGGAAGAGGTAGAGACTGAGAAGCGATGGAAGTAGCGGCAAAGAGAGGAGGATCCATCCAAGTGTGCCACAATCCGACGAAAAGCTGCTATGTCTTCTTTGGAGAGGGAGGATGAATCAGACTCACGAACCCCAACATGGGCTTTAGGCCCATTCTTCTTCGGTCCTTTCTATCCTCCAGATGCAGTAGAGGATGGTTTCCCACGAAGATCCCAACAAAACTCCTTCTTATGCCCAGACTTGCCACAATAGTCACAGGAGAATCGGCCTTTACCAGCCCCCTTAGTGAAGGGAGGACGGTCCTGTGTAGTGGATGAAACAAGAGCAGAACGCTCAACAGTGGGAGTGGTCTCCATAGCACTTCTACGGATCTCCTCTCTGTAAATAACCACACACCTCCTCCAGGGAGGGAAGACTTGGTCGACCAAGTATCTGTACCCTTATGGGTTCAAACTCAGAGTTAAGACCACCAAGAAGGAACAGGACCCTCTCCTTCTCAAACAACTGGTGCACTTTAGACTCATCAAAAGGACACAGTTGGAGATCTCTGTAGTGATCATACTCCTCCCAAAGTCCCATAACAAGGCTATAGTACTCAGCGATACTTTTGTCACCCTGGCGCAGGCTAACAATCTGTTGGAGAAGTTGATAAACCTTTGTAGAGTCCCCCACTCTATCAAAAATACGAGCAACACTATCCCAAATATCTTTGGCTGTCTCCTTGCTCATAAACCTTCGTCCAATCTCCTGCTTCATTGAAAAAATGAGCCAAGTCATCATAAGGGAGTTCTCAGTTTCCCATTTGGAGTAACCTGGATCAGCAGAGGAAGGGGCTTTAAAGCTCCCAGATATATATCCCAACTTCCCCCTACTCCGAAGAATGAGTTTCATTGACTGTGACCAATCCAAGTAATTATTATTGTCAAGCTTGACAATGGGAAGCTGAACATTTGGATTCCCATATGAAGGGGTAATAGGCAAGGCTGCTGCACCAGTGGGGAGTTCAGATGTCTCAACAGTCTTTTCACCCATGGTGGCTTCAAAGCAAACAGAAAAAACACTTGGGAGAAACAACCAATAGCACCTCAAGCAAGAACAGTTGGTTCCCAAGAAGCAACAGAAAAAACAGAGGAAAACTAGGCCAAAAACACTTGAAATGACTTGTAGAACTTCACACAAGCATCAAACAGCAGCGAAGTGAAAAGAAATAACCATCCTTACCAAAAAACGATAGCAGGTGACCCAAAAAAACTGCCAAACAAAGCTCTATTGAAGAGCAATGGCCAATCACAAACTCTGGCTGGCGGAAAAACAGGCAGAACAGCCCTGGCCGAGATTCACTCCTGTCCATTGAATGCTTCCAGATGGCTTGAGATAACACAATGGGAAGAAATGAGACTTCCAAATGAAACTAAAGCACCTGATTGCTCTCCATTTGGGTTAGAAACAAGGGAGAACCAGGTCTGTGAAGAACCTTAGGTTCGAGTACAAACACCAGCAGCAACCAAGAGGAGAACCCAACTCTTAGCCTACTAAACTCCCTTCTAACCTCTTCAAACTCCAAGAACACTAAGCTCTGATACTATGTTCAGTTTTAGAGAGGAAGGAAAAGGAGAAGAAGAGAGGAGAGGAGAAGAGTAATCTCGATTTGTGTTAATCTGTTGTGTCTCAAACTAGAGACAAGCATGCTTATATTGAAAAGAATAATAAATTACACAGGGGCCCCTGGCTTTATACAAATAAAAGAAGAAACATAAAACACATGGGGTTACGTACAAGAATACCTCTTAAACTCCTATTCTTAACAATCACCTCCAGTATAGGAATAGAAATGGGAAATGACTAGGGTGTAAATGAGAAAGCTATCGGTGAGATATGGATGTTGTTTAATGAAGAGATGGAAGAAAAGAGCTGGTCGTGGGTAGGGGAATTAGTGCCAGAAAGAAGTAATAAAACTAAAAAGAGAAGACAGAATAGGAGAAGATGGGGGGATAACCAGATGAAAAACTCAAATAGAGTTTATGCAACTACCACTAGAGCAAGTGTTAGGAGTCTAATGACACCTAGACTGGCTCAAAGGATCGAACCACTTGAGACACTAACCGGCCGAACAGTCGGATCAAACCACATCACACCATTTCAGTTAAATTAGTTGATAATGATGCCCAATGAACCCTATTCATCATCATTTGTAATACAAGTTTTTCAAAACCCAGCTTCCAGAACATGCTGACAATGCTTGAAAAATGACAGGTGTAACTCCATTGAATAGATTCCAGAATAAGAAATAAACAGCGAAAGTAGTTGCTTGCACATAATTTCCTTCATTGAATAAGAAATTTAAGATACCAAAAACTAAGAGAGAATCCAAACCTGGAATGTTTTACTGAATATCTTAATCCTTGATGTACTCTCTCTAACAGCATATTCTCCTTCTGTTGACCAAACAAATTCGAGGGCTGACCCAAAGGATCTATTTCTCCAAGCAAGAGCAGTATAAATGATGTACTCGCCATCCCCACAAACAACAACAAACCTCCCGTTTGGGTTGTGCTTCAAGCTCTAAAAGCAAAATTAACATAAAATACAATAGAAAATAAATCAGAATCTTTCATCAAGAAACATCAACCTACTTTTACATTTAATAAGTTCATCCTTAGCTTCTTTTAGAACAAGCATAAGTGCTAAAACATAAAAGCACTTAAACTATCATCATTACATTGCCTGCAGTGGCAATGTTAGAAAACAACCGCACATAGAGCTTTTTTTTTTTTTTTGACAAATTAAACTACTATGGGAGTATAGACAAGAAGCTCCAAGGATAAGACTTAAAAGTGCTAATCTTTGTCACCACTTGCCACGTGGCACACATGGATAGAGTGGGTGGGTCCGTGTGATAAGGACCCCACACCCATCTCACTAACCAAATTTCAGCCTGAAACAACAACGGAAGCAGTTTAAAAGTAGGAACAAAATATCATGTCATTTCACCATAATGGAAATCGAGTGGCATTTATGTAACTTTATTCATTTTGAACTTATATTTTAGGCAATTTCCCTGGTTGTTTGGGACTTAAACTTCATCAACAAGATGGGTGTGTTTTCCTCTATGATATGAAACCACCCATGCTTGCCACATTGCAAGTGGTCACAAATATAAATGTCACCACTCACCAGCCATAGTGATCAAGGACCCAACACAGAATTACCAACTTATCTGACACACTTTTCAACTGGTTTATTCTCTTCATTGACGGGTCCACATTGATAACAGTGATCATCTTCAAAACAATCTAAAGCCCTAGAACACTCTGCTCCTTTAATATATTTTCTTCAGAGGCTACAATTAAGCCAATGTGAAGTAAGGGGATATGTTTCTAAAGTGCTCCATGATAATGTCAGTTGAACTTCCATGAGGAAATGAGATTCCATAAAAGTGATGCGTCAGCGTTTTTACACAATTACATATGACCACCAATAGCCCAACGTACCTGAGGGTAAAGATCACAGGTCCCCAACTCCTTCACAGCCAAAGGCAATCGTTCTCCATCTGTCACCTGAGAAATACAAAAGACATGGACGGAATCTACCATTAACAAAGATGGATGACTTCTAGCTTTTAGTTTCAAGTAATGGAACAGAGAATAGTCAGTGTGAGTAGGGAGTTAAACCTCAAAATCTGCACCAACACTCTTAATGTTCACAGTCTGGATTTCATTATGCTTAGCCCATATTATTTTACCACTACTATCCATACTAGCAACTGGCTCTTCTCGGCCAATTTTTATCATAATGCTTCCTTCATCATATCCAATCACAACCCTGAAAATTATCAGTAGGGATGGGAGGAGATAAGATATGTTAACAATATATGCAGACAAACATCAAACATAAACGAATTCCATGATTTGAACTTTCATGTTTTGAGAACGAAAAGAATTTTAATGAGCAAAGTGTGCTGCAATTCATATCGTGGACCACAGGTAGGTATTATCTTAAATCCAGAATGAATAAAAAATTCCCATTATTTCAAAATATATGGGAAATAAAACAACATCAAATTTATAATTAAATAAAACAAGGAGCAAGCCAAGGAATGGAAAAATACCAAACAGAAAGATAACCATCTATCTACCAAGACTCTAGTTAATACCAAACAGAAATGGAAAAATAAAACACTCACCGGCGTGAACCTTTCATGTATCCAATAGCCCACACTCTCTCAAGGCCATAATTCAATGTGTTTTCAAGCCTGTGAGTTATAGGCATGGTCAGTAAATCATTTCAAACTAGGAGTGCATGGATATGGCAAACAAGTTAGCTTAAATTTTGGATGGCAAGTAATAACCACGGCCGAGGGGAGGGGGCAATATTGTGTTGAAAAAAATGGAGAGGCACAGCAAATGTGACCAAGAGGCAATTAAATCCCTGTGGGAAGTTTTAACTAGCATTGAGAACCAAAGTCATCCAAAGTCCAAACCAAGGAGAAATGAGAATTAGAATATTCATCCAAAAAAAAAAGAAGAAATGAGAATGAGAATAATGTCCGACCAATTGAAGAAATGTTATGGTTCGCCCCATTTCTCTGGACCTATGTTCAAGGTGGGGGCATTAGTCCTCATTTGATGAGGCAATGCAGTGCTTGAGAGCCAATGCTTGAACTGAATAAGTTAAATGAAAGGAGTTGATACCACAACTAGGTAAATATAGGAGAAAAGAAAATGAAGCTTGAATTGATTTGGCAAATAACAGATGATAAAATACAGAAGGCAGGACCCGAAAGGTTATCTAAATCACAATGTTAAAGACCTGCAATAAGCCAGTGACACAACAAGATGGGTAGAATTAGAAGTGAACATGAACTATCCAGTCTTAATAATTCAAGAACTACGAAATTTAATGTCACATAAGACCCATGCACTTTCAATAACCAAAAAGCTACCAGAGAGAAGTTAGAACCCTATGAGGCATAAAAGGGCACCTGCACTCAAATACTTCCACATAGTCGACCAAAGCATTGCCAGTAAATATCATATTACCTAGAATTAATGAATTATTGAATGTACCTATAAGTGGTTGAATGCCATATACGAACAGTCCCATCCTCAGAGCCTGTAATTATTATTGGAAGTTCAGGATGGAAACAAACTGCAGAAACATTGTGTGTGTGACCTTCTAGCGTTTGGACACAACTTTTGGTTTGGTAGTCCCATACCTGTTCCCATGAAATTAAAGAAACAGAAATTGTCAAAATTATCATGCATTCTACAAAAACATGCATTGTTTAACAGGAATCAGTTGGCCAACCTTAGCAGTATGATCATCAGAACCAGTGATCAGATATGGCTTGTCCCCACCAGTGAAGTAATCAACGCAGTTTACCCCTTTCAAATGGGCATCCAACGTAAAATTTGGGTCAGGGGAGCCAAGATTCCAAATCTGAACACATACAGAGCTTATTCAAATATTATAGTATGGCAGAGAATGATAAATGAAAAAGTTCTTGAAAGAAGTTAAAGATAAAGTTCCCAGTCAAACCTTTATAGTCCGATCCAGAGAGGCACTAGCAAAAGTGTTGGTGTCTTTTGGATTGAATGTCACTTGCATTACATAGTGGGAATGCCCCTCAAAAATTTGAGTGCACATCCAACCCTTCTCCCAATCCCAGAGCTTTATAAGCATGTCATCAGATGATGATAACACATATGGAAGCGTTGGATGGACTGACAGACACCTGATGTAATCTGTGTGTGCTTCGAACACTTTGACCTTGTCCATCGTGTTGTAATTGTATACACGTATGAACATGTCATCAGCTCCGGCAACAACCCATTGCTTGCGTGCTATAAATTTGGCTGATCGAACTGCAAATTTATAATTAAATGTAAGAGTAAATTAGCAACCTCAAGAAGCCATGATTATGGCTGCCTCCCTCCCTCAACTCCCTCGTCCCCCAACCCCCACCCCAAAAAAAAAGATGGGAATAGAGATCACATAATACGAATAATGTACCTGGCAACTCAGTGACCTCAAAAGATTTTGCCATAGTCTGCATAAGCATTCACAAACTTTCAGTTAGTACAATCCAAATATTGCATCCATATAACCAAGTAACCTTTGGTCAAAATGATATGAGCAAAATAAGGAAATCTGTCAACGGAAGAGTATAGGTAGATTGCCCATGAATGGAAATGTATAGTTCATTGGAATATTAACATTTCATGTCTGCCACAGTAAGTATTTAGCTTGTTATCTTATGGCCTTCAGTCAAACTGTATAACTTACATAAGGGTCAATCACATAGTTGTCAAGGCGTCACTTAGGTGACTGCCTTGGCAACTAGACACCTTGATACCCAATGTCGCCTTAGTCGCCTAGGTGGGCATTTTGGTCATCTTGGTTCGCCTAGATGCCATGACAACTATGGTCAATTATGATCCTGATACAGCTGTAGATATTGTTTATCTGGTTGCTGATTGATTACGCCCTAAAAAACACACTTTTGTCAACTATCACGAGAGGTTCTAACAAATCAAAATTTCATTATATTCATCTAGCAACTTGCCCATTCATGTAGAGCATATGTTCAATACCACAATTCACAATAGCGGCTTGGTGGGGTTTCAGCCTTTCAGTCATTAATTAAGTGTCCAATAATCAATGCCTAATTACCTAGCCGTATATTCCAATCAAAGTTCTCAATCTTCAATGTTTTTGATGATGTTCCCAGTCTTCAATGTTCCGACTTTTAAATATTCCAAATTAGTTAGAGCTTCTAAGTAGTAGGTCAAGCAACGTCAATTAGTTCCTCAATGTTTCTATGTCCAATAATTTACACGTCCTTCTTACCATAAAAAAAAACATGCATTTAGAATGCAACCTTTTCCGATATGAAACAGTCCTGTTTTCAAAGCTTTGGCTTACTTAACTCATCCTCAAGTATATAAATGTCAACCTACTTTTGGGATTGCTACATTACCCAAAACATTACTGAGAAGCCCTTACTCATATTCTATCAAAGACAAGAAGTGTTGGCAAGCAGTTCATTTTATACATTCAGAACAAAATCCACCTAAGAAGACATTTATTCTTTTCTTATACAAGCAAATTATGCAGGACAACCAGGGGAAACCCTATATTGAAAATGGATCTTGAAACAATCATAAGAACATAAGGTACATAGGGTGAAATTGTACAAGCAGAGTTTTAGATATCTATGCAGCATTTTAGATATCTATGAAGCCTAAATGTAAGTCATAGCTACAAATAATAGAAACATAAAATAGATGGTGGAAAGGAGAAAGAATATGAGAAATTTAAACAGAATTCCACCAATGGAGCCCTCAGTATCCACCTATATATCTCCAAACTCCACCTAAATTAATATTGTAAGGAATACACCTTTGAAATCCAGTTTGAGAGACAGTGTCAGTATCATGGATTCCTGCTTAACTTAAAACAGTAAGACCTGAAATCCCATCACAGAATCTTACTGAATTTTATCGTAAGTCTTTCGAATCAATTCAAATTCAAGAGAATCCAGCTCTCTCAAGTCTAGCAAATTCAAGAAAATGACTTACTAATGTATTGACCATAACGTAGTCTTGGAAGATTAAAATATGAAAAAGGGCTACTCATACAGCCATGTACTTCCTTAGGCCAGGAATTACAGTAACTATCAGAAAGGGAAAGTGCAAACAGACCAATTAAATATACACATCTAAGTATGGGACTGAGAGAGACACTCAGTAACCATTCTGAAAATAGAGACACTCATGATCAGGGAGGTTTTCTTTTACCAAGATAACTCTTTCAGTATAATATACCTACAATAGTTATACAATTTTAGTATGGGTGCATCTTGTTGTAACCAAGGAGGTGAACTGAGAAGTTATAACCTTCCTTTGCTTGCCCCTTGTTTTATTCCCAAAAGTTCTTTAACTTAAAGGGTGAAAAAGGGTTTTCAAAATAATTTGAAAGTGCCATACCAATATGTCATTTCCAAGAGTTATCATTGTCTTGCATACTTTTCGAGTACACATGTGAAATGCTAGGATTTTACCCTCGTTGAAAGAAGTGTGTTATTCAAAAAGGGAAAAGAAGTAAGGTTACAACTTTTTCTCCAATTTTGGTTACAAAAAAATTTCCTTTTCAGTATAGTCGTTCTCACTATATGAAATATGACATACAAATGTGTATCAAGTTTGTTCAGATAGGAGTATATTACAATGCATTGGCATCCATCACTTGCACCCACGTCCATATCTGAGTTGCATAAATAATGTCATTAAATGCCCTAAGAACAATAATTTGGTAAAGGGTCTAGTTTGTCCTCACTCATTCCAGACCCAATGACTCCAATGCATTCCCATTTTAGGAAACAAATATGAATTTTATATTAGCACTCTCTATCATCTACCTGACTTGCTATCTAGCCTTCTCAATGGGAGTTAGTCCAGAGAAAGGCTTCATTGCTGGAATGGTAATGGCTATAAGCACATTAAATTTTCAAATGCGGACTACAATGACATAGAAAAGGCATGGGACTAGAGCAATGTATGCTCAAACAAGCAGGAACAAAGACATGTATAGAAGAAAAGTTCCTCACCTGTGACTGGTAGTTCCAGATGCATACACTTCCCGAATAAAGGCTTGCAAGAATCCTACAGAAAGTAGTTCAATGCGAGTTAGCAAAACAAATAACTTCTACAACACAAAGCTTAATTCTCGTTAAAAAGTAGTGATGATTTTAAATTAATCCAGATATGCAAATAATGTGGTAGATTTCCATCAAAAGTATTATTACCATGGTTCTGTTGGATGTAGATCCACTGATTTTACTCTTTCTGATCTTTGCGCAAGTTTTCTCTGATTCAGATTTTATTGTCAGCACCGTACTCAACAAAAGATATGAAAATAAGCAGAATTCAGAAAAGATCTACACAACAAGCTAGAGGCAGTGAAAAACAATACCTTTATTTCGAGTCTGAGAGGCTGCACAAGCAACGAAGTTGCGCAAACAATTAAGAGAAACAGATAAAACTTATCAGTTCACTCAAAAACCCGATCTTTGAAAAAAAATTCTCAGAACCGTAAATGATGCCAAGTCCAGCACCAAAACTATACAATTCTAATTTGTTTAATACCCAAACAAACGAGTGATAATTCGGAACCTAAGTACCAATCAAGCATCAATTGAACTGCTTAAAGCAAATCGAATTATATGTTTCCCAGATCTAAGCAATAACCAAATGCAACAATTAAACGTGACGTGGAAAACGATAAACCCTACCATTTTTGCTGCTGAAAAAAAAACAGAAGAGATCCCTGATCCGACTGTTGTTGTTCAGGAAATCACAGATCGATAACTGAGAGCTCTACAGATTTAAGAGATCGATAATGAAGAGATCGATTAGTAAATCCGCAATTGATGAGCCTTCTCTGAAAATGCTCGCAAAGACGAACAGGGAGGTACAGAGAGACTACGAGCGAGCAAGCGAGAGGCTTTGCTTCTGTAGCAAAGAGACCTCTCCGTTGGTAAATGTTCTGCGAAGTGAATGGGGAGCCAATAAAAAGGTATCGGGAAATTGATCTGTCGTGTTTCGCTTTTGTAGTTAATAAAAATTGTTTCCAGATTTCAATTTATTTACGAAACTAGCACTGCGTAAGTGCATTACTGCATTAGACTACGAAGAAACTCAGTAAGCGTGTCAACCGTGAACCAAAATCGAAATTCAGAATCAAAACCGATCAAGCCGAATCCAATTGAACCAAAACAAATCGGTTTATTTTGGTTTTAGATATAACTTTTTTGGGAAAATGGTTTTTGGGGGGGGGGGGGGGGAGACTGACCTTGCGGTGAGACGTAGAGGGGGTGAAATAATCGACCCGTCCTCATGAAAGATAGAAATGTTAGCTCTGTTGATGCTTTTGTGTGTGCGCAAGAGCCACGATTCCCTACAGAGAACTGTTCCCCAACTTTTTTTATTTTATTTTGATCAAATCAATCAAAAAGAAGTAAAAACTCTTCAGTTTTGAGAGTGACCCTCTTTCACTTTTCCATATCGGCTTTTCCTTCTTCAATTGTAAGTTGAGAGTTGAGATGGTTGTGGTGTTTGTGAAAGTTCAGATCTGATGGGTTTTTACAAAATACAAATGGGTTTAATAGTTTGTAATATTTTGAAGTTTATACTTTATACCCATTTGGATCTGTTTGATCCATATAGATTTAGATTTCCAGTGTGTTTATTATGGAACTTATGGAACCTAGTTCAAATTGAAACCGAAGTCAAACTGGGTAACTGTAACTGATATCAAACTGGATTATCGAAACCAAATAAAAACCAGGTAATGAAATCGAATAGTAATCGGTTTTGGTTGGAACCGATTAGCATTTGGTTCGGTTCGTGTTAGATTTATACTTGTTATATCATGAATTGAACCAAAATTGAATTGTTTAGGTGGAATTGAACTGATAAACAACCTTACTTTAGAGTATAAACAAGTTTGAATCGATTCATGCATAATGTCCATCAAATGAAATGATGCTCTAATTAACGGACAAGATAGTGTTCGTTTATTTCGTACCTTTTATTCTAAGAAATTTGTTGGTATCTAAATACGCACTTGTAAAGTTGTTGCTTTGGTGAATTAGGATTAGTGGATTTGTAAAGAAAATAATCATTTTAGGCTCTCCATTGGAAGCGTGAATCCCTTTTGCCTTTTGAGTATCTCAAACTCCCCTGATTCATCTTCCTTGAACCATGGCTTGCACCTCCCGACAACTACCTTTACCACCAGCAAACCCCCCCTTCGTCCCAAACGATGAAGCTTCCATAGTGGATGACGAGCTAGAAGACCTCCTTACTCAATTGTGGCATGAAACTCTCATTGTACGGATCCTCTAAGGGAAACACTACTGATCACAACCAGTTATAGAAGGTCTAATCAAAGGTTGGAACACCAAAGCCCAGGTAGAAGCCTTCCCTTACGTTGAACATACCTACATCTTCCACTTCCAGCATGAACTAGATCTACAAAATGTCTTAGAAAAAGGACCCTGAACCATCTCTGGCAACCCCATCCTCTTGGAATGGTGGCATGAATCTAGGGACTGGAGCTGCAACCAGACTAACTTCTGGATCCAACTTCACAATATCCCATCCAAGCTTATGGACCTTAAATTAGCCCTTCAACTTGCTACTAAGTTAGGGACCCCAACCAAAGCTATGCTCATTGATGGAAATCAGTTCACAGAACATATCAAGTATTTGTGTGTTCGAGTTTCGATAAATATTCAAAACCGTTTGAGAATTACCATTCCCCTTCAACATCGTAATGGCAACTAGTTCTTTATTGATCTTGAATATGAAAGGCTTCCCTTATATTATTGTACTATGGATTGATCGATCATGAGGATAAAACGTGCGTTAAGTTGTTTGATGTTGAACATCTACGTACATCAGAGTAACGTAGACACCCCATTTTGTTGCCTCGAGTGGCCCTAGAAGATGATGAGATCGGAATCTACCCTAAGTATGGAAGTGGTTCCCTCGTTATAATTCGAAGTGTCCCCCCTTGCCCCTAGACAATGTTCTCAACTCCCATGATGGTATAGGTGGTCAAAATGAACCCAAAATGATTTTCAAATAATGGTCAACGATTTTGACATACTTATGTAAACCCAGACGTTAGCTAGAATAGGTTTAGAACTGGCTACAATACCCCCTTGGTGCTACATATGGACCAAGTAGATCCTGTTTCAAACAACACCTGATGTTGTCAAAACGGCGCCTGACGCACCTCAGCCGGTGCCATTTGGACTCCATCCTATGTTGTTTTGCCCATCCCATGACGTTTTGGTGAAAACCCAAGGATTTGGTAAATCCCAGTGCGAGATTCGATTTGGTTTCGCATCTTTCAACCTTAGCATTGTCTTAAACACCGTTTAGGACTCAAAAGACCTTCACAAAACTCTAGAAACCTTCTTTGGATGGATCAAAGTGAGTTTTCTTCCTTCCCAAGCAAGATCAATCCTCCTTCTTATGGTAAAAAGATCTCTCTTTAACGGAAGTTGAGAACTCATATCTTGCATGGTTTTGGTACCATTTGCACTATAAATAGGTGATCCCTTACACATTTTGGGTGATTTCGATGCAATTCTGCTTACGATTCTGTTTATAAGATGTAATAGTAACTTTTAATGGTTGGTGGCAGTTACCATTGGTTAGTTGTAGTAGTTACCAATGGTAGTTGGTTATTGTAGTAGTAACCATTGGTTAGTTGTACTAGTTACCAATGGAAGTTAGTCATATGGTTTGTTGTAATAGTGTTACTAAGGGTTTGTTGTAATAGTGTTTAGGGTAGCTATAAATAGCAACCCTCCTCTCCATTGTAAGGGATCCTTGGAGAGACATTAATAAATTCCGATACAAAGATCAATCAGTTACAAGAGTATTGGAGTATTGATGAGCACATTTATGTGTGAAATCTTAAGTCATAAAGCATACATTTTACCACATTGGACAAAGTTACTCAGTGCTTTCTTGTGCTTTTCAGGTTTTAGGTGAATTCTTGTGAAAATTGAGGAGATGATGTTAAGGAAATGTTTTTAAGCTGTTTAGAGGTGTTAATGACTTGAATGCGTAACCCATCGAGTCAGCTTCTCAACGGTTCAAACGGCACTTGATTTCGAGTTGAAACGAAGAAGTTACGGCCGTTTCCATAACGAAACGCGAAAATGGTCTGTAGGGGTTTATTTGTAATTATTGATAGTCGGCCGGGGATAAAGTGAAGAGAAAGTTTTGATTCTAAGGGCTTTAACATAATAACTAGAAGTTATATTTCCTGTACCTGAAAGATTCGATTTGAAGGGCTCTGGACAGTCCAACTTCAACTTGAGATATCTTAAGCTCTCGAACTCCAAATTGGACGAAATTTGGGTCTATTTTGGGTGATTTTTTGCAAGGAACACAATGGTGAGGCCTATATAAGCACCCCATACTCCACGTTTTCTGAAGGATAGAATGGGTATTTTATTTATTCTTGAAGGAATCCTTGTCATCACCCTTACTCTCTCTCTCCTCCAACTTCTCAAGGGCACTTCTAGAATTCTACTTGGGATAGATTTATTTTGAAAGATATTCTCTCACCTATGGAAGTTGAAAAGTCAAAGATACTTTGATTTTATTGCTTGGAGAAGATATCTACAAAGAAAAGGAAGCATCTGTTAGAATTGAAAGTTTACTTTTCTAGAAATAGAAGGTCAATGTAAACAATCTTCTCTTCTTCTTTTTTCTATTTTTTTCTTTTTTTTCTTAGGATTTAAAGCATTGTAAAAGAGGAAGGACAAGAGAATATTCTCTTTTATTAGGGAATATTTCTCCTACACTTCCCTCTTCTCTCTTCTCTCTTCTCTTCTCTTCCCCCTATAAATACCCCTTGCCCTTTGGCTTGTAACAAGTTAGTTTTTAATTTAGTTTTTAGTTAGTTTCTAGTTCAATTTTAATTCAGTTTTTAATGTAGTTTTTAGTTCAATTAATTAGTGAAATTTTTTCTTCTCTTCTTCTAGTTTTTGGCTTTCTAAGTTCTAGTTTGATTTCATGCTTTCAATCTCATGGTTGTAATGCTTTTGATTCATGCTTTAATTTTATGTCTTCAATATGGGTGTAATAATTCTAGTTTAGTTTCAAGCTTTCTAGTCTAAGTTTCTAAGTTGATGACAAGACTTGGAGATTTAGAAGAGGAAGCAATTTTAGTCCGATTCAAGTACATCCAGGTTTTCATTCTCTAAACCCTTAATCTCATTCTCCCTCTCCTCTATCTCTCTCTATCTTCTTCTTCTTCTCCCTCTATTTCTTTTATTTTTTTTATATGGTTGTGAGACGTGGATGCACTTTTATTCCTTTATTTATTTTTATGTGATTACGAAGTGTGGTTGCGTTTTTGTTATTCCTTCCAATTTACGTTAGTTTGATAGGTTAAATGCTCATATGTTAGGACGCCAATTTAATCCCTTAATTTTGTTAGATGCTTATGACTAGGTTGCATTAATTTTCATTAGTTTAATTTAACACTTTAAGTTGGTTCACTTTGCATTACTTTTAAGTTAGTTAAATAAAGTGGCGTATATCTCCTTGTGTTGACCCGACTACGATTGACCCGTACGCTTGCGGTATTATTTTAACTCAAACAAGTTTTTGGCGCCGTTGCCGGGGAGATTATTGACCACTTTATTTTTTTGATTTTTAAGTAATTCGAAGTGCTTTAGTTTCTTCTCTTTCTCCTCTTTCTTTTAAAAAAAAAAAAAGTTTTGAAAACCTCTTCTTGTTTCTCTTCTGTTTCAAATAGTGTGCGCCCAATCTAAAGTCCTTCATATGCCCAAACCCAGCCAATCTTGGTGCCCCTTGATTCGTTGGGTGGTTTGGATTGGCATGTGACTTATCTTTGGAGGTGACCACTCTTGATAACAGGAAAGCGACATAGTGAGAGCGTTGGAAACATAAACGTATAGTAGTCCTCCACCCTACATCAGAATCCATTGGGAGTCACCCGTAGGTGGTTCGTGAAGACTACACGGGTTCCCTTGCTGTCAACCTATATGGCAACCTTACAGCTTTGGAACCATTGTTTCGATTTCTGAGGGATAGATGCACTATCTACCTTGGGCTCTCTCTTATTTTTAGTATTTTTTTTTTTTTCTAATCTTTTATTTTTCTTTAAACTTTTTTTTATGGGAAACCTCAATTTGGGATAGGTGGTTAATTTAAAATAATGGGAGATACACTTCCATATAAGACTTTGGGGGAAAGATAGACCTATGTTAAGGCAACCATGATTTTAGAGGAAATATTTAAATAGATTAGGGAAGCCAAAAGTAGTGAGATAGAGAACAATTTTGCACGACCCCAGTACAATTTTGCTCCCCTACCCAACTATGGGCTTTCGAGAAATTTTGATTGGTCACTTCCCCAGACAATCCATGTTATGGAAGGATGCCCTAATCTTTATGGGGGTAGCTATGGTAATGAGAATGTGAGTCCTCAATTTCAATACAATTCTTTTGGCACTTACAATCAGGGGTGGAGTGATCATCCCGATTTCTTGTGGGATCAATGGAATAACCAAGCTGGATCACCCAATTTCCAATATCATGGTCAGTTTGGTCCTCCAATGCCCAACCCTCCATTAAATCTCAATGGGTCACCTCTCCTTGAACCATATCACCAACCCCTTGAGTTTCAAAACATGGGTGAGGAGGCCAAACTGAATGAACTTGAGAAATACATAGATCTTCTCACAACAAGCCAAAATACCATGGAGAAGCAACTCTCTCAACTGATCACCATGGTGCAGGAGGAGGAAATGGGTACATTACCTAGTCAGCCTGAACCTAGTCTATGTTATCAGATTCCTGTTCAGAATGAACCACCCCATCCCCAATTTAATGATATTGAAAGTCCACCACCCCAATTTGAGGTTAATGAGAGTCACCCCCAATAAGATGCTTTTCATGACAATTTATTTGTTTAGATTGAGTCTCCTATAGATATTAGTGAAGCGAGGTTTGATGAGCTACCTAGGAAAGTCCACATTTTGCCTGAAATTTTTGATTTTAGTGAGCCTAGTGAATTTATTGATTTAGAATCAGATTTTCAGGATAACATAGAAAGCCAGAAAATTAGATCTCCCCCTCTCTCTTTGGAAAACTTAGATAATTGTCATTTTGAGGATTTCATTGTCTCACATGTTGATTTGTCCAAACCTCCTAGGTTTGACGATTTTATTAAGGAGGATAATGTTAGTCATAATGCCTTTCAAGCATATTTCCATGATCCTTATTTGGCAAACCAAGTTATGCAAAGAGCGGATAGTTGTATTGCTAGGATTAATTTGAGTAAACCTCCAATTTTTTATGATTATTTAGATGATGTTATTCATAATCCTTTTTATATTTATTGTGATCCATTTTTTATTGGTTTTTCAAAGAATGATAGGTGTTTTACATTGCAAACAGGAGAGGAGGGATGGATTTATGGCCTGAGTTTTAATGCCTTCATTTTCCATTGTCCCATGGGGATAGATTTTTCTATTGGATATTTCTCAGTTGTGCTTAATTTCCATATTATTTCTCGCTTTACTAAAATTCATGGTCGAGTGTTTTCTGGGTTTGAAGCTATTTCTCCATTTACTGGCCATGGATTGAAATTTCTATTGCTGCTCCTAGCACTTTTTGTAGAGCTCATGACTCTTCATGATCCTCTTTGTTGATTATATCTAGTAAGCCCCTTCATCTCCCCCCTTGTCCTTATTCTTTCTTTTATGCATGCATTGAAGATACTGCATGAATTAAGTGTGGGGGGGATGTTGGGCTTAATTGGTGAATTTTGATTGTGACAATAGTTTGGTTTTGTGCATATGTCTCTTTAATTACAAAGTGAGAGAAAGAGGAAATTAGGTGTCCTAGCATGCGAAATAATAAAAAATCCCTTTTCAAGGACGGTAATTGGTCTGTATCCGGTGAGAGGGATTGAATTGAAAAATATGAGCTTTATTTCATTTGATGGCTAGATTCCTCTATGTGTTTTATGGACCCTTTGATCTTTTGGCTAGTAGTTAAGACCAATTTGTATGTGACAAAGCAAGACATGAAAGTGGAAGTGAATGAAAAAAAAAAAGAAAAAAAATAAGGAATAGAAAAAAAAAGTGGAATTCCTTGGGACTAGACAAGGCACTGTGTCTCATGAAGCAGGGTGACTTGATCGAAATTCTTTGGAAGGAAACTCAAAAAAAACTCTTGCATCAATGTCTCAAAGTCTCTATGGATATATGCAAAAAGTGAAGCTATCAAGTATTTGGGTGTCTGGTGTATGCTCCACCATGTCATTCAGAGAACAGTAGTTGAGTAGAAATAGAGTTTGTGGTTAAGAAAAAAAAAAAAAACATTTGCCTTAATGCTTGAAAAAAAAAAGAAAGTATGGTCAACAATACTCAATGCCTAAGTCTTTGGTTCCATCGATGCTATGGGGGGGTTTACTTGAAGGTGAGTAGTGTTCAGAAAATATGAGGAGATCCCTTCAACTTGATGCATGCTTGTTACTTGAATTGATGTGGGGTGATAAAATTCAAGTGTGGGAGAACCTTTGGCTCCTTGATCTCTAGTTGAACACTTTTTGGGATTATGTGCACTGTCTTACTTATGCCATGATTAAAATTTACAGCATTTAATTATAATTGAATTTTGGGTGTATATTCACTGCAAACACCCACGAGACACAACTCGTCCACTAGGGGTAACCTAGGGGTTTAAAGGCTTGTTGCACATGCTAAGTGCAATCGTGATTCCTACGAAAGTGAGTTAGGATTTTCTGCATTCTAAGTTAGTTTTTGTTTTTACTTTACTTGAGGACAAGTAACGTTCAAGTGTGGGGGAATCTGATGAGCACATTTATGTGTGAAATCTTAGGGCATAAAGCATACATTTTACCACATTGGACAGAGTTACTTGGTGCTTTCTTGTGCTTTTCAGGTTTTAGGTGAATTCTTGTAAAAATGGAGGAGATGATGTTAATGAAATGTTTTTAAGCTGTTTAGAGGTGTTAATGGCATTGAGTCAACTTCGCAACGGTTCAAACGACACTTGATTCCGAGTTGAAACGAAGAAGTTATGGCCGTTTCCATAATGAAGCGCAAAAATGGTCTGTAGGGGTTTATTTGTAACTATTGATAGTTGGCCGGAGACAAAGTGAAGCGAAAGTTGGGATTCGAAGGGCTTTAACATAATAACCAGAAGTTATATTTCCTGTACCCGAAAGATTCCATTTGGAGGGCTCTGGACATTCCAACTTCAACTTGAGATATCTTGGGCTCCCGAACTCCAAATTGGACGAAATTTGGGTCTATTTTGGGTGATTTTTCGCAAGGAACACAATGGTGAGGCCTATATATGCACCCCATGCTCCACGTTTTCTGATGGACAGAATGGGTATTTTATTTATTCTTGAAGGAATCCTTGTCATCACCCTTACTCTCTCTCTCCTCCAACTTCTCAAGGGCACTTCTGAAATTCTACTTGGGATAGATTTATTTTGAAAGATATTCTCTCACCTATGGAAGTTGAAAAGTCAAAGATACTTTGATTTTATTGTTTGGAGAAGATATCTACAAAGAAAAGGAAGCATCTGTCAGAATTGGAAGTTTACTTTTTTAGAAATAGAAGGTCTATGCAAACAATCTTCTCTTCTTCTTCTTTCTATTTTTTTCTTTTTTTTCTTAGGATTTAAAGCATTGTAAAAGAGGAAGGACAAGAGAATATTCTCTTTTATTAGGGAATATTTCTCCTACACTTCCCTCTTCTCTCTTCTCTCTTCTCTTCTCTTCCCCCTATAAATACCCCTTGCCCTTGGGCTTGTAACAAGTTAGTTTTTAATTTAGTTTTTAGTTAGTTTCTAGTTCAATTTTAATTCAGTTTTTAGTGTAGTTTTTAGTTCAATTAATTAGTGAAATTTTTTCTTCTCTTCTTCTAGTTTTTGGCTTTCTAAGTTCTAGTTTGATTTCATGCTTTCAATTTCTTGGTTGTGATGCTTTTGATTTATGCTTTAATTTTATGTCTTCAATATGATTGTAATAATTCTAGTTTAGTTTCAAGCTTTCTAGTCTAAGTTTCTAAGTTGATGACAAGACTTGGAGATTTAGAAGAGGAAGCAATTTCAGTCCGATTCAAGCACATCCAGGTTTTCATTCTCTAAACCCTTAATCTCATTCTCCCTCTCCTCTATCTCTCTCTATCTTCTTCTTCTTCTCCCTCTATTTCTTTTATTTTTTTTATATGATTGTGGTATGTGGATGCACTTTTATTCCCTTATTTATTTTTATGTGATTATGAAGTGTGGTTGCATTTTTGTTATTCCTTCCAATTTACGTTAGTTTGATAGGTTAGATGCTCATGTGTTAGGACGCCAATTTAATCCCTTAATTTTGTTAGATGCTTATGACTAAGTTGCATTAATTTTCATTAGTTTAATTTGACACTTTAATTTGGTTCACTTTGCATTACTTTTAAGTTAGTTAAATAAAGTGGCGTATATCTCCTCGTGTTCGACCCGTAGCTACGATTGACCCGTACGCTTGCAGTATTATTTTAATTCAAACAAGTATTTGGGAGAATAAATTTCTATGCTACTGTGTCAGTTAGGACTTGAAGCCCCTGAAGCCCCTCTAAGCTGAGTCTAAGCCACTCAATCGATTTTCCTTCATTCATGAAAGTAGTAGGTAAATGAATCTTCTTTCTTTTGATTTTGATTTCACTTTTTTTTTATTTTTTGATTTCACCTGTACAACTCTTTTTATGGATAAGAGGATCCTTACACTTTTTTTAGGATAAGAGACTCCTTGCACAAGCCTTCGTACAATTTAGACTAAAAACAATCCTATGCTCTACACTAGAGTTTTACAGACTCAAGAGCAAAGCAAAAAATACAATAGAAATTGAAAATGTTACCTAACAAGGAGTGTGACACAAACTCCTTGTAGTGGGTGCAAATGATATGGAATTAGATCCACAATGGTTGCTCCTTGATCACTTTTCTTGATGTTATAACTTGGAGAGAGATTTGAATACTTGTGGAGATCACTTGACTTGATTGAATTGAATGCTTTGATCTCAATAGAAATTGACTTGAAAAAGGATCGAATGTCAACAATAACTCTCTTGATTGTATGGTAGGTTGTTGTCATAGTGGTAAACAATGTTTGCTTATATAGGAAAACTTAGTAACCCAATGGATAGATGGAAATCTATCTCTAAAAGATAATTTTTTTACTATACCGATCGACCGGTAGGATCATCCAGTTGACCAATATATATGGCCGCTGGAGAAAGGGCCTTGACCTACCAATGGCATTCCAGTCTATCAAGGTGTCAACTGGCAAGCCTTTCAGTATCAACCGACAGACCTACTAGGACTTGTCGACCAACAGTCCTACTTTTGGGTCCGATTTATCGATTACATCGATCAACAACCTCCCAAACTTGAATTTTTTGGTTTGGATTTTCTGGCCTTTTTACCATCCTACTTCCACTATGTTTAGGTTAATTTAATGGATTGTTGGGCATCAACTAAGGTCCTTCTAAGTCATTGAAAATGTGTGTATGATATGCTATGCAAATTACACTAAATGTAAGTGTCCTATTCTAAGCTAAGTACACTCCATCATCTTCATTGAGCTTTTCTTCGCTCTTCACACTTCCTTGAGTTTCAATTGACTTCATTTTTTAGGCTTTTATCTTCTTCACAATGGAGGTGATCAATCTTCAATTTTCTTGGACTCTATTATTCAATGGATATGTTCAATGGTGTTATGTTCATTGGCTTTGCTTCTTCAATTTAGATCACTATAAGGCATGGTACTATGAAGACAATTGTTAAATAGCTTCAAGTGTTTGTTATCATCTAAACCAAGTTGTGATTAGCTTATGAGAGTGAGATTCCCAACAAACTTGTGTTAGCATTTTTCCAATAATCTCTCCCTTTTTTATGATGACTAACAATTGATTCTCAAGGTAATGATGGATAATGTGTCACACCCATACCCCAACTATACTAATAAAGCATCACCTTGATAAGTTATATGTGTTAATTATATTTCAATGATACCCAATTATACCCTTCTTGTATGTATAGAACCCCTCGAGAAGACCCCACTCCATTTGGAGTGGAATTGCCCTAGATTTTGCCTCAATAGATGATACAGTAGGAATCCAGCGAACGATCGTAAATTGCCCAGAAATCGTGTAGCCTTGTGTTGGGTCATAAAGGCTCGAGCCTAGGGCTACTCTACTAGTTAGCCTGACTTACAAATGACCTAGTGTGACCATCTTTGACCCAATACATAAACCCTACACCCCATTTGGGTCCCCAAGCATCTAAAACCCATTTTGGGCACTAGAACACCCCAAACCCAAACACACCTTAATCCCCTTAGCTAACTTGAGCTACACCCTACCCGTCCTCTCATTTCTCATATTTCCAAATCCTAAGCAAGAGAGGAAAATAAGGAGAGCTCAGCTTGGAGAGGAGGAGGAGGAGATAGGAAGGTTTCCAAGGCCATTTTTAGCTGCCCTTGAGCTCATCTCACTCCCTCCACTCAGCCTAGCACCTACCTTGGACTTGGAGCTCATAGGAGAGGTGGATTGAATCCCAAATCTAACCTTGGAGCGTTCCCTTGCTATATCAAGCTCACTTCATTGTAAGCAAGCTAAACTATGAAGCTCCTTGTCTAATCTCTTGTAATTTGATGGAAATGTCATCTAATCTCTAGCCTAAGCTTTGGGCTTCTTGTTTTAAAGTAGTTAAAACTTTTATTATGTTGATTTGATATTAATTGGTGACCTCTATTGACTGGTTCCCTAATTCACAGCAAAGCCACTATGAAACCCCAGGATTCTTATTGAATAGAACCCAAATCCTCTTGGGGATCCTAAAAGGATCAAATCCCTAGGATTAGTAGCTCTTATGGAGCTAAGAACACCCCTCATGGACCTCTGTTTGGCCCCATGACCATTGACCAAGGACTAGTTCGAGCTCAAGCCAAAACTCAGCAGTTTTGGTTTGAGCGGATGATATAGTCTGTCTGCTCAGTGAAACAGAGCATCATCTGCACGAATTCACAGGGGTTGCTACCTGCACAGTCTGATGACCTGCGAATGATGCATACAGTCCGCTCTATCCCATCATCTGCTCAGGCCAATGAATGACAGGTTTGGGTGTTTAACTTCAAACTTGATGCCCAGACCTTCTCTTACCTATTATATAATTGTTTATGAACATGTTAGGGTAAAGTACACCTATGGTGGAGGGCGTACATTACACAAGACCCTTGATTGCTTACGCTTCTACAATTATGAGTGGATAGAACATTTAATCTATTTTATGGAATGTTTCTCATTAGGCATGTGTTTAGGATTAGAGTTGTAAACGGATCGAATTCGGCTCGGATAGTGCTATATCCGCATCCGCATCTAATTAGCTATCGGACAGATTCGGATAGTGCTAAACAGATACGGACACGAATACGGATCGAATATTTTATCCGTTTACATGTAAATATAGTTTTTCAGATAGCTATAGCCTATCTGAATTCGCATCAATTTAGCTTTCGAACGGATTCGGATAGTGCTAAACGGATACTAACACAGATAAGGAAACAAATTTTGACTATTCATTTACACCCCTACTTAGGATATGCATAATGATGTGATGTGCTTGTTATGCATGTTATGCTCTATGATTGATGCAAACATGAAGAAATACATTATGACAGATGATACTAAGATGAAACTTTATTTCAAATGTTATGCGATTGATGATATGGAAGATATGGAACATGAAAGAGTGTTGGGATCCAAGTGTTGTGAATGTGCGTCGGACTTAGGATTGCCATGAGAGTGTGGTGAGGAGAGTGTTATGAATATATAATGATTATGATTTATGTATGCTAGATTGGGTTGGGATGTGACCGATCGATCGGTATTTCGACATCACACTCGACATACTACTGTTATCTAGCGTGTGTGTGTAAGCTAGAGGGGGCGAGAGGATAGCCATGCCACAGTGATTGGCACCACAGACTCGACCTCTAGGCTACACATGTGTGTACCTATGCATCTCAAGAGTGGTTTGTTGGTTAGGATATAATTTACCCAGTACTATGACCCTTAACGGCAGGGATTTAGGTATCGGGCAAACCCAAGGGTCCTAATCGTATTTTTGGGGTAGCCCACCGCGAAGCCTTGGCACAGATAGTGATTAGGGCTGGGCACCAGGATGGGTTTTGTATCAGGGGTTAGCGGATAACCTAATGGAGAGGTTCAGTCTCGCTAGCTTTCAATGTAGTATGGGTTTGACATTGTCGGAATGTCATCCGAATTATGGCACTATTTATCGACGATGCTACCTGTGCTATTGTAGTACTTGACTCGACTTAGAATCTTGTTGTTAAGGAAAAAATGAACAAAAGCATTCATGCATCATATGTGATGTGCATACTTTAGTATGCATTGTGATGTGTCTATTGATGTATATTTGTGTACGATTTAATTGCTCACTGGGCTTGTGGAAGCTCATCCCTCAGGAACCTGTATTTTAGATACTGATACAGGACATGCTGTGGAAAACGAGGAGTCCCGATGGCCATACTTGGCTGGTATTGACATTTGGGGAGATCCTTGGTGAATACTTATGCCCGACGATGATATTTGTAGTGGACCCGTTGATAAGTGTCATGTCGGTGATCATACTAGCGAGATGGATACTCAGGGAGAGTAGTGGTTTGGGGCTAAAGGCCCAATGAGTTGGAACACTCTTTATATTTTGATTTAAGAATGATATGGATAACTGTAATTAATGTTGGTGAATATTTACATTTGGTCCCCTCCTTTATAGTTGACTTTATAGTATTTGGTACTTATTCATATGTGGGCACTTGAGGTAAACTGCATAAATGAATTATATGATATTATTTAGATATTCTTAAACTTTATGTTATTAGTATCCTTTAAATTCTTTCGCTGTGAGTCTGAATCTATCTCTGTTCTTGGAATGGTGAACACGGTACTACAATGTATCAATAATGTGATTTGATGTGAAATACGAGGGTATTCCCATCACATAGCCCTAGTTTGGAATAGGGGTGTGACATAATGAGATTTAGAAATATGTCAATATGCATAATGAATGGAAACACAAATTAAAGAAAGTACTGATGCAAGTACTTGTTGGAAGTAACCATAGCAGTGATTTTTGTTTCATTGGATCAAGTGAAAAACTGGTAGCTTCAGCCATTTCGTCTGTTGTTAGCTACATTGGTATATATCATCGTAAGTGATGATATAACTAGAAACAACAAGATGTGAGAACTGATTGAGAAAGGTAGAAACTAGCGCAAAGAGTAAAATAAGGTTGTTTCCTTTGTGTGTTTAGGAAAATTTTCAATATTAAATCATTGTTACATTGCTAGATATGGAACATCTAAATGTCTTCATCTAGTCTTAAGATGTATAATTGATTAATTAGGCCAGAAAAAATCCACACTTATTGCTTTGGTTAGTCAACCAGATTTTTATACGATTTTACTAATATTTTTTGTAAATAACTATCATTCTATTTGTTCAATTATAATCTAAAACATAGTTGAGAAGTGTAAACTATCTCAAGCATCCTCACTCTAAGGTTTAAATCTTCAGACTCAAGTTGTTTCATGAATTAATTCCTCTTTATGCAAGTTGGACTCGGTAGCAGTTGGTGTAAGTTCTAGTCTGCAATTAAACATAAAAACAAAATTAATTTATAGAGAATTTTCTTAATGAAACATGGACTATAAAAGCAATTAATTATAATAAGATTCTACATTTGTTTTCTCTTCATTCAAAGCATTAAGACTTGATACAGCTCCAGGATGGATCCATCGATCCAACAAGATTCTGTACACCAATTATCTGAACCAACCTAATAAATTTGATTTTGAGCATTGGGTTTTATGTAGAGCGGCTCCACTCTGCCTAAGGGTTTTCGCTTGGCAGTAGGCAACCCTTTCTTGACAGCTTTCACTCGGTAGCCATCTCCTAAGTAACATGACTCGACCCATGACGTGGTGCCCAGCTTCACTACAACAAAGCACACTTGTAGTTGTGGATATTTAACTGTGGTTTTTAAAACCGCAGCTATAAATGTCTAATAACTGTGGTTTCGACATGTGCAGTAACATAGAATAATTATTGCTGCGATATTTAAAAACTTAGTAATAAAGGGCACTGTTACCATGGAAACAAAACCACGATTAAAAATCGTAATAACAAAGGACCCTGTAACTACGAGACTTATTGCTACGGTATTTCAAACTACAGTAACATAGGAACTTGTAATTGCAGAAACAAAACCAAAGTTAAAAATCACATTAATATGTGACATTTAATTTATTCGTGATTATCAATAGTTAGGGGTGTCAAAACCTAGCCCGAACCGATAAAACCGGCCAAAAAAACTCAGACCGTGCTAACCGTTTGCTTAACATGTGGAATTTAGGCCGAGGCAAACATTTTTTCTCGGTTCTGGTTTGGTCTGATCCAATCCGATGGACACCCGATTGAACCGATTGTTACAACCCGATTAAAAAAATCCTACATATATAAGTGTGTTTTTTTACATTTTACCTTTACTGCTTTACAAATTTGATTTACTCTTTCCCTGCTACAGCTACCACTAACAGCTAACCCTAAAATACGGCAGATGGGTAGAGCTGTGTAGGTTCTTCCATTCTTCTTCTAACTCCATTACTCTAGACTCGAGAGCCTTAAGTTCTAATCATGAATCTTCTGTGAGTAAGTAGTATCTTTGATCATTTGTTTTGCATCAATTACATGATAACTTTTTAAGTAATCTAATTGTTCTTTTGGTGTAATTGAAACAACAGGCATGCTGGTTATTCATATTTAAGTTGAGCAGCAGTGAGCAGCCTTTGTATTTGTCAACATCGATCCATTCATCCAACGAGCATGTGTGCTATTTCTCTTGGTTTTTAGGATGCCTTACTCTGATCTTGTATTCTTGTTCTTCCTACTTTGTTTATTTTATCTACTGTAGCATTTTTCACTTACTTTGTTTATAATATGAGTTTGAGAGTTTCTATATTGTTTGATAGTTAGATTATTTGTCTTTCTCTTGGTTTTTGGGATGCCATGGCTCATGGGTATAGGCTATTTTAATGGGGATCAGAATATTTATTGTCTCATTGATATGGTCATATTTTTTATAGTTTTTTTTTTAGTCAAAACAACTGAATTTTAAAAGCGTGCTCAAAATAATTATTGCTCATCTCAGAACAAACAAAGCCTTAAAATTATTGCTTCTTCTAGAAGGCGGGTTGTGGTTCATGGAGCAAAGAGGAAAATCACCAAAAAAAAAAGAGAGATGGCAACTCTAGTAAAACAGTTGCTCTTGTTATCTCGTGGATGGTTCTCGCAACATAATAAGGGAAAGGGATATACATGGCTACTTGCAACATAACTCATCCTATCAGTCCATAGCTTACGGCCCATTTTCCCAGCCCAAACATCATTGATGATTTTCTCTACCCATTTGATAGTTACAGATTCAAACATCATTAATAGCCTACATGGTATGGGTAGTGTAAAAGACCTAACATTTCTTTAAACACCCCTTTTTTGGAAGCTTAAATTATATCCTAAGACATTAAAAATTTTATGCTGCCATGTTGGGGTTTATTTTTATTTTTATTTTCTACCTTAATATGAAGGTTTAACTTTGGTTCTTTTATCTACTTTCTCCATAATCTCTTCTGGTTTTAGTAGCCCTTCCAACCTTGTTTTGTTTTGTAACAGTCCTTCCAACCTTCTTACCTATAAAACAGAGTAAAATAATAAAAAAATACACATAAATAAGGGGTGGAAGGGGGGGAACCAAAACATATATAATATAAGAGGTGGAAACAAATAAAGGTTGGCAATTTGCTTGTCTATAAATTTTCTGTTGTTGTGTTGTCATCATCAATAGGGAAAAAAAAAAAGATGGAGGATAGGGAGTAAGCAAATCAATTATACAGCTTACATAATTTCTTTTAAAGCAAATTCTGATAATGGATGCACCAAATGTAAAATGTCAGATTGCAAAGGATAGGATTCCATCCCCCACCCCCCTCTTGCTTTGTTTTCATGCTAGCCAATTATATAGTCTTTTATTTCTTTTGATTGTTTTCTAAACTTCAGTTTTTTTCTGATTTCTTTAGGTTATTTTCTAAAAGTTCTTTATTAGAAATATCTTTCTTTTATAGTTTCTAATTTTTTAGGTTATTTCATAGCATAATATGCTTAGGTAACCATGTTATACCTAACATCTACTTTAGTTTATTGTTTTTACTTATTTGTTTGATGATATGATTTAGAATACTAGATTCCAATGTGGTTTTGAATATGGTATATTTTCCTATTGACAGTAGTTAGCTTCAGAAATGTCCAAACGACCTATTGTTGTAGAAGATATTAAGGAGGAGCCTTGTCTTGGTCCCAATGCTGATGACAAGTCCGATGATGGACTTGGATTACCTGGAGAAGCATCAACTGCTACTATAACTACTGCAATTGGAATAAATTCAAATAACAAGAGGGGAAAAAGAAGTGGTGTGTGGGATGAATTTAAACCACTTGATGGGAAAAATTATGATGATGGGGGGGGATAGAGCAGAATACAAGAATTGTGGGTAAGTCTATAAGGCAGATAGTTGCATTAGTGGAATCGGTAGCCTTAGGAGACATCTTATGATTTGTCCAAAAAGAAAAAACAAAGATGTGAGACAAATGATTATTACTTCTAATGAAGGGAAAATGATTGTTAGAGATACAAGACTTGATCAAAATAGTGTTCGGGACAAAGTCACTCGGTTTATTATCAAACATGAGTTACCATTGATTTTTGTTGAATATGAGGAATTTAAGGAGTTAATCTCATATCTTTTTCCTGAATACTCTCATAATAGCCGAAACACACAAATGTCTGAAATTTTGAAGTACTACCATATGGAGAGTAACAGAATAAAGGATTTGCTTAAATCCTTGAGTGTGAAGATATCTCTAACTAGTGATTTGTGGACATCCATCACTAATGATGGATATATTTCTTTGACAGCCCATTATATTGACAAGGATTGGGTTTTGCATAAGAAGTTGTTGCGATTTTGTATATTGTTGCCTCCCCATTTTGGAGGACATGCATGTTTTAATGATATTACTACTAGAGGATATTGAACATGGATTGTGGATTAGTGGATTGCATTCATTGTGGTGATCTCTTTTCAATATAGTGGAGATGGTTCTATCTCAATCTCAGGTACTTACTTTCTTAATTTATGATGTGATATATACAAGTGTTGAATTCTATTTTCAGCTCACTTAATTTATTTGTTGTTTATGTAGGTCAACAAGAGAGTTAGCTTTATGACATTTGAGGGGCTGCTATGCATGCTTGGTTGGTTGCATTTGAAATTTGCTAATTTTCATATCTTTTAGGTTTTCTGTGAGAGTTGGAGTGAATAGTGGCTGAATGCTCAATGGATGGATGTTGTAATTATTATTTTTTGGTGGATTTTAACTGTTGAGAATGAGAGTGAATAATGGTTAAATGGTTGAATGCTTATAAGAATGAGAGTGTTGCATACTTGTGAGAATGAGAGCGGACAAGATCATAGATAGGTTTTAATGTGTGAGAATTAGAGTGCTGAATGCATTGACAGGGTTTTAATTTTTCAAAGGTTTTTATTTTAATTGACAATGCAATGGTGGATGCTTGTAAATGGGTAAATGAAAGTATTATATGTTAATTCTAGAGACGTAAGAAGTTGGAATTTTGTTTGAAATCAAATGAATAAAATAGTACTAGTGAATGGGAACCATCAATGTTTGAAATTCCATGAATAAAATAGTAAAATGGAACAGGAACCATGGACCATTTTTGTTCGAAATTCAATTAATAAAATTGTATTACAAATTACCCCAATTCAAACCGATCATTAACAGCCCATTGTACCCGTTAACAGCCCAATATTAAAAAATCGAATTAGCCCAGAACTGTACCGGATCGAAGCCGAAATCAACCAAAAATTGAAAGTTCTGAACAGTTTGGTTTCGGTTTCACTAATTCCTAGCCCGAAAACCGAATCAGCCCGACCGAAACCGAACCAAACCGACCGTTTGACACCCTTATCAACAGTAGATACAAACTAGTTCCCAAGATAGTATAAGGGAGAACCATCAATAACAGCCTAATTCCATAGTACTCCTCAACAAATTAACCCTATTATGATGCGCATGAACATAATTGACTCTTGAAGCACTATAAGAAACAACATGACGGTAACACTTGGGTGGAGGCCTATGGTGGCGTTACCCAAAAAGTCGTTATATATAGTGTTATATGTGGCATTATACGAATAAATGGCACTTTATATCATAATACAACGACGCTAATACTAATAGTAAACCGCCGCCAAACAAATGTATTCTCGAACGCATCTGATTAAATGCTGCCATAGAGTACGCCATTATAGAGTTATGACCAAGAGAATGCTAACCGGTTGTATGGCCCTTGCGCTAGCACGGGGCAATGGGAGCAGGAATAGGATCAATATCCTCTCCCATGAGGAGATCATCCAAAGAGTGCTCACTGAGGCATCCAATGGCTGGGTTGGCTAGCTGGCACACATCCTGGCAAGTGCCCAGTCAGTGAGCCCAGCCAGCCCGATCGTTGGATGCTCATTGGGCAATGTGCTCATTGGAGAGGAGCTAGATCCACTGGAGCATGCGTGCAAGCATAAAGGAAAATGGTGTTTACACCTTTCCATGGGGATGGAGTGGTCATTTTGTACTCCTTGTGTCTAGGCACAATGGCCACACGACCGGATTGTCTTTTTAACCATGAGTTATATAATGGCGTTTGTTGGTAAACATTGTAATACTGGCAAAAAATAATTTTCCCTTCACGGGCATTTAATTTTGTCTTTCCTGCTTAACTAAATCCTGCATCCCCACTCTTCGAAACCCTAATCAAACTCCCACGAAATCCCCCTTTCCCTCCGCTCCCTCATCTCTCTCTCTCTCCTCAACAAAACCTTAGCTCCCCATGTCCCTCTTCCAATTCATGAATAAAGGATTATGAAGAAGGAATCACTACTGGTGAGCTTCAATTTGAGGTTTTAATGGAGAGGTCGGGTTCTTCGAGCTTTACTAACTTCTTAGATGGCGATGATTTGAAAATTGAAATTGGATTGCAAGATTTTTTCATCTGTTGGATTGAACGCTGCGAAGTATAGATTGATGTCATCACCTGCCCGACTTCCCGTCTCGTTGTCACCGTGTCTGACGATTCCTCCTGCCTTGAGTCCTACTACTTTACCTGATACCCCTGTTCTTCTCTCCAACATGAAGGTTAGGGCTTTCCCTAAAGTTTTTCTAGAATTCTAATTTGGTATTTAGGCATAATGATATGATCTAACGATTTAGGTTTCAATCATATCATTTATTACTGTCTATTGGGTCTTTGTTAGAAATCATCTTATGTTTGTTGTTCAACCTTTTCTATACCTTTGCCTTAGTGCCCTTGGTTGCATATGATGTATGGTTATTTGGTTCTGGATTGCAGTGTTATTTCTTCTTATTATTAGTGAAAGAGATTTCTGACTAGATTTTTAACATGCTGGCCAGCTGTTTCTCTATCTTTTTACCTTTTCCCTTTTCCTCATCTTATCTGGAGATAGAAAATAGAGGACTGATATTAATTTTCCATTCATTCTTCTGGTTATGGTACTTTAGGGGTCATGAATAATCTGTTGATTCCATTTTGCCTTTTTTTACATTTCTGTATCATGATTTAGTTGATGAGAGTCTTCTCAATTAATAAGTTTTTTTTTGTCACATCTTTGTCTTGCAGGTAGAGCTTTCCCCAACTATTTGTACCTTTTCCAAGCCTAAATTATGCAGTTTGCTATTGGTACTGCCGCATTCTCTTCTATAATATACACTGCCAATGAAATCACTTCTACTGACTTTAAGTTTAAACCCTATGTTAGATCTCGGGTTATGGCTTATCCTAATTGAGAACTTTGGTAACTTCATATTGATTGTTTGGTTGATTTACAGAGGTTCTACTTTGTTGACATTTCTGAGCTCAACATGGTGGTAAGGTGATCAATTGTTTCCCCTCTCTTTCTTTACTGTTGAGTTACCATTCATAACTCCTTAAGAAATAAATGTTAATTTAGTGTAGTTAGACTATAGCACCATATATTCTTGTTTTGGTGTTGTTCCATAAATTGAACTGACTGGTGTGGTTCAGTTATTGTAGTGGATCTTTCAAAGGCACAATTGGTTGTCCAAATGCCATCTTTTTAAATACACCCAGCATCAGGACTCAGCTTTTCCATAAAACATGATATGAAACCAATCTCCTTACTGCTGATAAATTAAAGAAATCTCCAAGGCAATATAGGTCCTCCATTTTCAAATTATAAAGTCGGAAGTTTCAAATACACTTTTTTCTAAATATTAATGGCTCTGACGCCCTCTAATGCAGGCCAACTTTGCATCTTCTATTGTTGGAAGTTCCTATCCGCCATCTCAGCAATACCCTACATTTATTGAAAGGTTTTTATTATGGAAAGTACGGGGTCAGCTATGGAGATACACTTTCCTAATTGGAACGGGATTTTAATGGAAACCTAGGTTCACATAGTTTCCTATTTAAAGTGGTTCTTATTATGGAAATTTCGGATTGGCCACGAAGGAGAAGTTACCTATTTGATGAAGGTAAATCATTTTGGAAGCATGAAATCTTCTACAGACTTATTTTCTAATTGGACGATAATCTATATTTGGAAGTTCAAATGTGAAAATTATGGCAACATATATATATATTTTCCGTTTTGAGAATTTCTATTTTAGAAGCTCTATTTTTAGAAGTGTTTGACATGAAGGATGAACACTTACCAAGCTTGCAACGAACGTGGAGTTCCTTTGCTTGGATCTTAATATGGAAAGCTCACAGGGACAACACTAAGTTGGAAGGTTCAACTTTAGAAATCCCTTGACTTTAGAGTCCGTGGGAGATCACTTGGAGCACAAAGAGAAGCTGCCCAATGTAGAGTACCGAAAACAACTTGCGTCGACCTACCGGGGTGCACCCCTTTTGTGGGGGTTTAACACCTCGATGACGCCTCACGACATTGATGTCCATGTTCCTTAACGACTCAAATTGAAATGCTAAAAGACGGTGTTGTGGTTCACTCTTATGAACCGGTGATGGGGGTGCGGGGAAAGCACAATTTAAAGTAGGGAGTTGCCACCTAGGTTGTGAAGGGCCTAGAACCCTAAATGGGTAGCCCAAATCCTGGTTAGAGGATGGGGCTATGACTGATTCCATATGATCCGACTAGAGAATGGGTAAGAGGTCAGGTTACGGAGATGGGAAGGATTTAAACACCCCACTCCGTCCGAAGGAACCGGTCCTTCGTGTTAGATGCTTGGGTTCACAAATTTTCTCTAAATAAGGTCTCATATAACAACATGCAAGATTGATCTACTGTCAAAATATCATGATCATGCATCGTAGGACATTATATAATGAAAACTACCAAAATGCCCCTGGAGGGCATAAAGGCATAAAATGCAAATAAAGCCATGTCTGAACATCACCATTGATCCGAATATGGCTAAATGCATTAAAGCATATGTATGAGCTATTCCAAATACCAATAATGCACTCTAGCTCATAATGGTAAATATTACCAAAATGCCCCTGGAGAGTAGACTTGTAGAAAATCATATTTAAGCATCATTACTGATATTAAACATGATTAAATATATTAACTAAACATATATGTGATATTTCAAATATTTAAAATGGGTTCCAGCTCAAAATGGTAATAATTACCAAAATGCCACTAAAGGGCAAAAAATGCAGAAAAATCACATTTATGGCATCACTACTGATATTAAACATGATTAGATGTGTCAACAAAGTATATGTGAGATATTCCAAATATCTAAAGTGCAAATGCTCAGAATGACAATAATTACCAAAATGCCATTGGAGGGCAGAAATGCAGAAAATGCATGGAGATGTTCCTTTATGTGTCAAAACATGTTTATTAATGACAAAACATGAGTTGCAATTATTAGGATTCCTTTCTGAGTCCTATACAAATTTTGGTTGTAAAATGACCAAAATGCCCCCAAGGGCATAATGGTAAATGGGTGTAAAAAATGACACTCTGGAGGGTTGTGTACATCAAAAGTGATGTTGCTCAACTTAAGATGTCTAGACATACTGAATAGTATTTCTGGAATGGGATTTTGGGCCTTTAATTGGTAAATTACCAAAATGCCCCTGAAGGGCATAAGTGCAATGAGTGCGAATGAAATCTTTTTTGAGTATCACCATTAATTAAAAACTTAATTTAAAGTGCATCCATATGCATATAGTAATGTTTCGAGCTTGACGGGGTGATTGAACATATTTTTAGAAAAGTCGGTACTGTGATGATACAAGGATCGACAGGTCTTTTTACAAAACACGGCGACATAAGGACCGAAAAACCGAGATTCTGGAAGGACCAGTGTAAAACAGTAAGATTCTGTCAGATGCCAGAGTCATTTACTCTAGAAAGTTGTAATTCTGGAAGGACCGGTATAAGACAATAAGATTCTGTCAGATGCCAAAGTCATTTACTCTAGAAAGCTATAATTCTGGAAGGACCAGTATAAGGTAGTTAGATTCTGTCAGATGCCAGAGTCATTTACTCTAGGAAAAATAATGATCGATGCGGGATAAAAGAACCTCTCGTTCATCGATCAGATCATTAATATACAACGCATACACACATCACTAAAACTTCGGAAAGCGGTAATGATTGATGGGGGGGTAAAAGAACCACTCGGTCATCAATCAGATCATTAGTATAACGCACACACACATCACTAAAACTCCGGAAAGCAATTAAATTTCCCGATGACAAATCTCCTAAAATGACTAAATACGCCATTTTAGTGATAATGGATGGCCATTTTGGGCTCTTTTGGATAGTTACTAGAATGCCCCTGAAAGTCTGAGATGATATTTTATCTGATTTTATGATGTACAATGAGCATAACATATGCACAGGGATGGTATAATTATCCACAAGTGTATGCCATACTCTGGTTACTCTACCGGTCTACATCATGCCAGAATTGAAGTGGGATAAGAAGGTGAAAATACCTGGATTCGACCTTCGTATAGAAATTTTGATAGTTCTTCCATTCTATATTAGGGTTTGCTGATGAAATGGGGGCAGAACCACGGCGTGCCAGAAGAACTTCGTAAAAAATCGAGCAGAACCTCGGCTCAGGTGGAGGGGAAAAGACTTCTTCTCTCTCACTTAAAGGGCTATACATCTCATAAGGTAGGGTTTGGAAACATCCCCATTAACTGCAGACTAGGGATTTTGAGGGACTTGTCAAGGGACTTTCTGCAGAGTAGCGGGGCATTAGGGGCTTTCAGAAATTCAAACTAGAAGAACAAATTCTAGAAAATCAAAGTTCTTTTATAGCTTCTACCGAAGGACCAGAAGGAAAGAACTTTGAATTCTCAAAGAAAAAAAAGGAGAAAATCAGATTTTCTTCAAAGCAAAAGCCCAAAGACCAGAAGAAAGAAATCTGAATTCTCAAAGCAGGTTGATCATCCAGATTTTTTAAATTAGAAAAAGGTTTCAAAAGCAAGGTTTTTCCCAAAAACTCTAGTGTTTTTCCAAAAAACTGAAGTATGTTTAGAATAAAAGGGGGGTATTTATAGTGTTTAGATTTTAGGATATTTTGATTTTTTTTTATTTGTCATTTTATCAATTTTTCATTATTATTTTGTTTATGTAAAGCTTATCTAAAGCTTACACGGATCCAAGGAACTTCCCTTGGGTTCCACGGAACGGTGTAGCTTACACGGATCCTTGTAAGAACTGACCTTAACTTACACGGATCCGTGTAAGCTTAGGCTAATCCGTGAGCTGCCACGTGGATCCGTATCCTCTGGTATGGCCCGAAAATACCAATTTCGACCATTTTTTACGCCATTTCGGGCTCGGGTATCGGATTTTGACGTGTAATACCATCGGAATCGTCTTTCCGAGCACTATCCATCGGTATAAGATTTGGTCCAAGATTAGGTCAAAAAATATTTTAATTTTGAAAACAATGATAAAACCTAATTTGGTGTGTTTCCAATCACTGCATCTGCACCCTTGGTTATCTTTGAGTATTTGACACTTTAAAACACTTGTCCGAACCTTGTCGAAATAAAAAATGGGTTAGGTGGTCTAGCCCTTTCTAGAGAGAGAAACTTCATCGATTCATGTCCAGTTATCATCATTGCCAGGAGGTGACAAAATTCAGGGTCAACACCCAATATGGACAACATTCCTTCAACGATTTTAAGCACCATCTTGGGACGATTTAGAAGATCACAAGCACTTAGTGGAAGGTTTGACTAGACTATGAGCTTAATAATCCAAGCTGACCGAATTCTTATAGACCCTTTCCTTAGTTTAGTCTTTGATTATTTTTGGTAATATTGTATCAAGGAGGCCTACGCTAGTTAGGGTTTTTCCTTTATATTTAATTGCTTTTATTTGATGTAGTCTCAACCATAGGATCTGGTAGGCTTAGAGATTAGAATTAGATTTTTGGTTTCTTATAAATGTAACCTCATTGGGGAAGTAGTGAAAGTCGAATAAAATTAAGACGTTAGTCTTTGGATCTCAAGAAGAGTATCCCCCCTGCAACTGTGAGTGCCCGTTCGATTAATCAACTCTGTGACGAATTCAATCGTTCTCGATTCCCCTGATCCACAACTTCCACCAGGCTGCTCCACCCTCTCTTGGACTAACTTAATGTGGTCTTCCTTTTTGGCAGCTGGTCCTAGTTGAAATGATAACATTATGTCAAAGTATCCAGATTTTGATGTGATACTAGAAATTTGCATGAGACCTAGTTGAAACAGGACAAAATTTTCTAATATATATCTTGAAACTGGAATGCATCTTTTTTAATGTCATTTAATATTTGAACCTTATACATGGCTCACATGCTTCTTTGTTGAGGGCTTGACCATCTACCATGTGGATTATTTCTTAAATTTGAGATAGCTTCTATGCAATATGAGCTCATACTTCATTCATTTATGATTTGCTAATATAAACTCGCAAACCTTATGCCAAAGACAAAAGAAGGTAAAACTTGTGATGTTTGTGGTTGTTATGAATCTGGTATACTTAGTTATACTTAGTGGCATGCAATGTATGGACCAAATAATGCTTTCGAATGCTGAATTCAAGATGGATTGAATATCCCATGTTGAGATATTATCATAGTGTTTCCTATGCCCATGGTATTATAGTCGTGGTTACTCATTTTTAACACTTGAGCCAGCTCTCTGGTCATGTCCAAACTTCGAATAGGTTATAGTGGCATTTTGATATGAATGAAATGGATCTCTGTTTCAAGAATCTACTTCCCTTATTTTTTCTTTTCTAATTAGTGTATTAACAAAAAATATAAGTTTTATTGGTAGGGAGATTTTTTCGTTTATTGAGAGTCATGCGATGTTAGTATAGATCCCATCAATGATATTTTGTACAATTAAACTGAAAACCAAAGGTTAATTTTTTTTTTTTTGAAGTGGTTCATTAATTGGGTGATTCATGATTCTAATCATTAGATTGGGTGATGTGTCTGACAAATTTCGTAGCATTGTCTACATGTAATGGTATTGGATTGTGTTCAGTATTTGCTGAACATTCAAGGAGTACCATGGGTTGAGCTTCTGCTAATATCTTTTATACATCACTTGATTGTATTTTTGATTAATTGACGGTAGTGGTAGAATGAAATTCATCGTGTTATACTTTATAATTTGTCGTCCTCTTTTTTAGTGAGTTGGTTAAAAATAATTGCAAGGACTCTACTATGTCAGTGTTGGACATTTATCGCGAACTTATGCCTTTGAAGCTTTGTATTTGGATATAGCACGGATAGCTGTTCATCTATAAGTTTTATAATAATGTAATGCCAAGTGGCAATGAACAAGACTGGTTTGATTTTTTAAAGAAACTCTTTCTAACGGAGTCAAAATCAAAACAAGAAAAGGTAGATAAATAATTGCTTCTTCAAATTTACATTTCCTACTGCTAAATTGTGGAAAGAATTTTGAAATTTAATTAGAAATTGATTGTTGGACTGTTTTATTTGGTTATTATTTTCACATTAGATTATGTACATAAATGTGTATTTTCATTCTCAGAAGGAGGAGGAATGACAGCTTGTTATTAAAAGAAGAAATCATGGCCATGTTCCTAAGAGGTGAATGCATGCTATTATTTTTAGAGATTTTTTTGTTGTCCATTATAATTTATTGGTCATTTATTTTTAACTATTATTTTCTTTGAGAATAATCATTTGTTATCTAAGTGTGTGATAGGTACTTGATTTTTCAAGTGACTAGGGTGAGTCAGCACTACAAAAGAAACACTCCTCTTTAACGAGTCATAATGCTTCTTCATTTGCTTAGCTCTTTCCTCCCATCTTCTACTGTTAAGTCGATAATGTCAATCTATGTTAATTCTGACCCTGATAGATGGATTTGTTCTTTGAGCAAGAATGGTAATTTCACTACCAAATTAGCCTCTAATTTCTTACAGTCTTACAAGTTTACTGATTTTCCTAATCCGAAATCGTCCTAGTGGCGATTTCTCTAGAAGCTTCCGGTTCATCTGAAATTTAAAATGCTTTTTTGGCATGTCTTAAATGCAGGTATCCCAATCAAGGCCCATATTTTGAAATGGTTACACATTAATTCTCATTGTGTATTCTGTGGATCCCATGAGGAATCCTATTGGCATATTTTTCTATCATGTGAATGGGTAAAACAGATATGGGTTGCGGGCCCTTTGGGATTGAGAACAAAATATCCCACCGCATCTTCCATGGAATCTCTCGCATCCATATCTTTTCTATCAAGTTCATGGACAAACATTCTCTTAAATGGTTTTTTTCAGTCATTGTTATTACTTGTTATTATATTTGGAATCTTAGGAACAAAGTAGTTCATGAGACTCTTAAACCTAATCCGGGTCGGGTTTTAATTAATGTTTCTCGATGGGTGAATGATTTGAACCTGTATCCCTCACATGTTAATTCTCCAGATCAGGTTATGAATTTTTGTGAATCTATTAGTCTTGATCCTTTTGATTGGAAGATGCAATTCCCATTATTACACTCTTCTATTTTAATTTGTACAGGACTTACGGACCCAGTTTTAAAGGGATCTGGATGGAGTTTTTGTTTTTTGGTCGATGGCAGATTTTTGTTGCTAGCTGCAGGTTTTTTGGACACAGTCCAATAGGAGGAAGCAATACTAAAAAGTATTGAACACAGACTTGATCAGGCTGAAGAATTGGGAATTCATCTTCAGGAGGTTTGGCACAAGTGTACATATGTGGATCAATGGCTACCAGATCCGGTTTTGACCCCATGGCCCATGCATCTCACTCCTTGTTTCGTTAAAATTACTTCTAAGTCAAAGGGTTTTTTGTATAAACATAATTATCATCCGACTCTTTCTAAAATGTTGGGTGGTTTTGCTTTCAAAGCCTTGATAGATCATACTCCCCTTCTGGCCACTACCTTGATGTAAATTTTTTTGTTGATAAATGAAATGTTCTTTTTCTTTAGATAAAAAAAATGATATAGAACTTATGATTTTGTAATAAGTATTTATTAAATGATATTGTTAAGTGCTAATATTTTTTAATATTGATTATAGAAAGTATCCCACAAACTCAAAATAGTCAATCAAGAAGGTGGTAAGACTATTGCAGAGTTACCCAACAATATAGAGCTCAAGATGCTTGAACTTGGTCAAGATCTGAAAAACAAAAAGTACTCAACTACTAGTCGAGACTAGAGTTGTTTTTGTTTAAGTGTATAACATGAATTGTTGATGGAATTGAGTTTTCTAGGATAAGATTGTTGATTTATCAGGTATTTTGGATTTAAATGATTTGGATGATGAACATGATTTTTATTTTAGATATATTTTGAATTTAAATCATTTGGATGATAAACAAGATTTTATGCATTTACATGTATTTTGGATGTAAACAAATGTTATGTATTGGGAAATGAATGAAATTTTATTTTAAATGTATTGTGTATTGAATGGATTTTTATTTGAGATGTATTATGTATTTAACTGATTTTGTGGATTCAATAAACAAATACAAATGTACTTCTATTGACAGCTGTAGGTTTTCCCAGTTAAAATCTTAGCTAAAATTTGGAGTTACAAGTTTGATGACAAAAAATTCACAGATAATATCCGTGGTTATAGCCTTTATTGCACATAAATCCGCCACTATAATTTGCAGCCACGTGTTTTCCTAATAAAATATTCATAGCTATAGATTTTGTTACACAAAAAATTCGCAACTACAAAACCGAATCTACAGAGTTTGATGCACAAATTTTCATAGCTAAATTCTAAAATTATAGATTGTTACGGAAAAATCCACAGCTAAAAATCCGTAGCTATAGAGTTACTGTGAAAAAATTCGTAACTAAAATTTGCATACATAGAGTATCCTTTTCTTGTGGTAGGAAATCTCCAGCTATAGACGTAGGGACGACACTTGTAGCTGTGGAAAAACGCAAGTAATCCACAGCTATAGGCTATTATTGTGGAATTTTGGATATTTTACTGTGAAAAAAACAGCAATTATAGGCCTTTTTTATTATAGTGTTTTGACTCTAAATGTTAGGTATTTAATTGATACGTTAAAGCTCCAGAGCTGATCGAATGCATTCAATCCAGCGTTTTAACATATCCCACATTAAGAACATAATAAAAGATAATTTCTATTCAAGTCATTAACAAGTGGTGATGAACCCAAAATCACCCTGACCAATCAAGGACTGCCACATGTCCTAACCCAAGAAAGAGGACTAGCTCAGGACCAGAACCAAGCAGGCACACCCAGGAGAGAGTCGACCCAAGCTGGACCCAGGCGCGGACCGCATGACCCCGGACGTGGATCAGCGCAGGGCACGGATGGCCCCGGGCATGGAGCTATCTGGGCGCGGACCAGGCATGGATGAAGACCTCGAGCACGTCATCCCCGGACACAGTCTCCCTTGAACACGGCAGCAACCATCGCCATCAACAAGACACAGACCGCATCACCAAGGACTCTAGGCCACCGCCTATCAAGTCATGTAGTCTGAACGGACTCATGCACCAGGAACCTCATCTACCACGTAGATAGGTCTCCATCAAGGATACCAAGTCTATCAAGGACACTGCGTCTCTCAGGAAGACGACTACCAAGTCTACCATGACACTATATCTCTCAGGAAGACGACTACCAAGTCGATCATGACACTACGTCTCTCAGGAAGATGATTACCAAGTCTATCGTGACACCACATTTCACGGGAAGACAACCAGTCAAGGATGAGCCCTGCTACTTAGGGACTCTATCACCTACGACGGACAGTCTACATCAACTGGGACTCTCCATACCGCCATACTCTACTATAAAAGGCAAGGAACTCAGCCCCATCAGGGGACATCTTAACTCATATTGAATATTACTATTCATCTATTTGCTTAGAGAGATCTAACTTAGGCATCAGAGAGTCCTAGGCCGAAATCACACTGGTTCTTCTTTGTCTCCCAGGGTCTTTTGCAAGTTACGACACTTGAAGGACCGCTGAGCGATTTCTTGACGCAACAGATTGGCGCCGTCTGTGGGAACGACGCTAGCCATTACCTTTACTAGCCAGTTTCCATATCTGTTCAACCATGACACCACGGGGTAAGAAGACTGCTCCCTCCACCAACAATGCCCCGAGGCAGGGGAATGGATCACCTCCTCCAGAGAGCTCACGTCGCAGAGCCAATGACCAGGACCATTCCTCTCTGGAGAGGGAGATCCCAAACGATGATCAAGTTGCAATAGTCGAACCCAACAACGAAGTGGTGGTGGAGGTGGTACCTGACCCCAATGCCCCAGCGACTATGGGTCAGATCAATGACCTACAGTGATAGATCCTCGAGGATCAATGACTCTTCCGTGACTACTTGAGGCAGCGTGCAACATCACACCGTCGTAGGACGGATCCTCGACGGGAACAGAGCCCCAGGAGGAGCCCTCCCAGGGGTGACAGATCAGAGAGACACACCAGGCAGCGGGGAGAGCCTTCCAAACCTAGAGGGAGATCGGTAGATCCTCCAGCACGGTCGAATCAGGGGAGAACACCATCACACCGATCCGTTGTACCTAACCCTAAAGGGTCCATCCGGAGGTCGGTGTTTGATGGTCGACTAGGAGGAAGTCATGCGCCAGAGCAAAGCCGGACTTACCATGAAGCAAGCCCCTTGCGGTCAAGACAAGATTCATCACAATGCGACCCTTCACCATCTCGCCAACAGTCGAGACGGGAGGGGACTTCCAGGAGAGGACGTGAACGAGCTCGTAGCGAACGACCAGTCAGACGTGAAGGACAAACACGAGATGAAGAGCTAGACAAGAGACTCCGAGAGTTGGACGAGAAGCTGGAAGGGTTGAAGAAGCAGACCAAGGGTGAGACACACTCAATCCCTGGACAACACCCCTTCTCGAAAGAGATCATGTTAGCCTCACTGCCATCCAGGTTCAGGTTACCTACCTTTGAACTCTATAGTGGTACCACCGACCCTAATGACCACATCAACTATTTCAAGGGCATGATGACGCTATATGGTGGATCGGACGTGGTATCCTGTCGATCATTCCCTGCATCCCTCAAGGGTGCGGCGACCTCATAGTTCTCCAGACTGCGACCGCGGTCGATTGGGTCATGTGCAGAGCTATGCGAACAGTTTGTGACCCCCTTCTAGAGCAGCGTCTAGCAAAAGAAGACCACGATCAATCTACTGAAGGTGATACAAAATCCTGGGGAGTCCCTCAGGGAGTGTGTCAGCAGGTTCACCAAGGAGTCCTTAGAAGTCAGAGACCTTGACGATCAAACCTAGCATACCGCCTTGGCAGGGGGCATCCGAGACATGGAGTTGATTAAGGACCTGGCGCATCATGAGACCAGGACTATGAAGGAGCTCCTGGAGCGATGCAATGAGTTCGCCAACATGGCCAAGATAGTACAAGCTCGGAAGAAGGCAATTGAAGCCAAGCCACAGGACAGCAAGAGGTCATCACCAGATGACCGTAAAGAGAGTAAGAGGTCGAGGACTGAGCGTCGACAAGAGAAGGGCGATTGCCCAACAGGAAGAAGTGACCGTCGCCTAGAGAAGAGTGAGAGAGCAGGCAGTCTAGAGTTCACACCGCTGAACACCACCAGGTCCCAAATCCTCATGCAGATCCAGGACCGTGACCTAATTCGATGGCCACGACCCATGCTAGCAGGACCTGAGAAGTGCAATCCCAACAAGTACTATCTCTTCCACAAGGACTATGGGCATGACACGGAAGACTGCTATCAACTGAAGAGGGAGATAGAAGGCCTTGTGAAAGCAGGGAGCTTGAACAAGTACGTGAAGGGGAGACGTGATGGCCGTTCGGGCCAAGGAGATCGAGGACGTGACCGAGAAAGAGAACCAAGGAGGGAAGAAAGAAGAGCAGACCAAGATAGGGAGAGAGACCGCACTGATGAAAGAAGAGATGTAGCAGAGCCCAATGGCACCAAGGGAGCCCCCATTCTCACCATACTTGGAGGACCGGGGCAAGAATCAACCAGGAAGGCTAAAGCCCATGCCAGGTTCGAGGGAGTAGCAGAGAAGCCAAACAAGATAGCAAAGACGGAGACGGTGATCTCCTTCTCGGATGATGACTTGGAAGGTATGAGCCTTCCACATGAGGACACCCTGGTAGTACAGGTGGAGATAGCCAACCGACCTATGCACAAGGTGCTGATAGATACAGGGGGGTCCGTGGATGTACTCTCACTAGAAGCCTACTGCAAGTTGGGATTCAGAGACGATCAACTCAAGCCAGAACCTACCTACCTCCATGGATTCTAGGGCGCCACAGCCTCCATCAGAGGCACCATAGAGCTGCTCGTCACCTTTGGAGAGCACCCTCGACAGGTGACCATCATGGTAAACTTCATGGTCGTTAGGTCCATGGTGTCGTTCAATGGCCTCCTAGGGCGACCTTCCCTGATAGCCCTTAGAGGTGTGGTGTCTCCGCTCCACCTGAAGATGAAGTTCTCCACTGACAACAAAGTGGGGGAAGTTCGAGTTGATCAGAAGAAGGCCAGAGACTGCTATGCCCCCTTCGTGAAGAAGAATAATGGCAACATACGGGGGATGGCACTATGCATAGAGAACCTGGTCAGTGACCAGAGAGATGAACTGATAGAAAAAAGAGGAAGACCGGTAGAGGACCTCATCCCCTGGCCACTCAGCAATGACGACCCTTCTAAGGTCGTACTGGTTGGCTCATTATTGAGCGATGAACAGAAAGAAGAGCTGGGGCACCTCCTCTAGACTAACATGGATGTCTTCGCATGGTCAACTGCAGACATGCCAGGCATACCCAGATCCATAGCAGAGCACAGATTGCATGAAGACCCAACCAGGAAGCCCATCCAGCAGAAGAGAAGAAATTTTACCCTCGACTGACAGGCAGCCATCAAAGAAGAGGTCGAGAAGTTTAGCCGAGCAGGGTTCATCTGGGAAGAGAAGTTCCCTACCTGACTCGCGAACGTGGTCATGGTACCCAAGCCTAATGGGAAATGGAGAATGTGCGTCGACTACACTGACTTAAACAAGGCGTGCCCAAAAGATGAGTACCCACTACCCAGGATCGATCTGCTGATCGACGCCACCGTCGGACATGAGATGCTGAGTTTCATGGATGCCTATTCTATCTACAATCAGATCCTCATACATGAGGATGACGAGTCTTACACCGCCTTTCGAACGGACAAGGAGAACTATTGCTATCATGTCATGCCGTTCGGATTGAAGAATGCAGGGGCCACCTACTAGAGGATGGCCAACAAGATGTTCGAGGAACAGATTGGTCGTAACATGGAGGTGTACGTAGATGACATGCTCGTGAAAAGCGTCCAAGCCCACCAACACCTGACCGACCTAGAAGAATCGTTTGCCGTGTTGAGAAGGAACCCGATGAAGCTAAACCCTGCGAAGTGCGCCTTCGGGGTGACATCAGGAAAATTCTTGGGGTTCATGGTCTCAGTACTGGGAATAGAAGCCAACCCATTCAAGATCAAGGCCATCCAAGAGATGGCACCACCCCAGACAGTCAGAGAAATACAGAGATTGAATGGAAGGATCGCTGCCCTCTCAAGGTTCTTGTCACGGTCGGGAGACAAGTGCCTGCCATTCTTTAAGATGTTGAAAAACCTCCGAAGTCCTAAAGACTTTGCATGGACGGAGGAGTGCCAAAAAATGTTTGAAGAGCTGAAGGTGTACCTCCAGAATCCGCCATTGCTTGGGCCCCCAGAACCCAGCGAACAGTTGTAGATCTACTTAGCCGCGACACCCGTCGCAGTGAGCGCAGTGCTACTAAAAGAAGAGGGTAAGATACAGAGACCCATCTATTATGTTAGCCATGTCTTGATTGATGCAGAGACCAGGTACAGAAGGATTGAGAAGGTAGCGTATGCACTGGTGATCATGGCTAGGAAGCTCAGGCCTTACTTCCAAGCCCATACCATCACAATCCTCACCAACTTACCATTGAAGAAGGTACTGCACAAGCCAGACATCTCCGGACGGTTGATCGCCTGGGTAGTTGAATTGAGTGAACATGACATCAGGTACCAACCCAGGACTGCCATTAAAGGCCAAGCCCTGGCGGACTTCGTCGCCGAATGCACCCTACCTGAGACTGAGTTAGAAGCAGAGGAACCAGAGGACCAGGACTGAGGATCATGGGAGATGTTCATGGATGGTTCGAGTAACGCCACAGGAAGCGGAGCTGGTTTCATACTCACCAGCCTCGAAGGATTTCAAATCCAGTATGCTCTCCGGTTCGCCTTCCCAGCATCCAATAATGAAGCAGAGTACGAGGCATTACTCATTAGACTCCGGGTGGCCAAGGCCATTCAAGTCACACACCTATCCATTCGGAATGACTCCTAGCTGGTAGTGAATCAGGTGAATGGAGAATATGAAGCAAAGGCCGATCGAATGGCATCATACCTAGCACGTGCTCGAGAGCTGATCGAAGAGTTCATGAAGTTCGAGATGGTTCGGGTTCCCAGGATTGAGAACACCATTGTCGACGCACTGTCCAGGCTAGTCAATGATGAACTCAGAAACCTGTCCAGTGCAGTGTACATGGAAATATTACATGAACCAACATACCAGGAGAAGCAAGTCAATAAAATTGAGGAAGGGCCTAGCTGGATGGACCCTATATTCAACTACCTATAGAACGACGTCTTACCAGAGGACAAGGTCGAAGCAAGGAAGATAAGGATGAGACCTACAAAGTACACCGTCCTGGATGGAGTACTGTACAAGAGGGGGGCCACAGCACCATTGCTTCGGTGCCTAGGACCCAAGGGAGCCTAATATGCCCTGGTAGAGGTACATGAGGGGATATGTGGAAGCCATATGGGAGGACGGAATCTAGCCTACAAAATCCTCCGACAAGGACTCTACTGGCCGAGAATGCAAGAGGAAGCGGTGCAATACGTCAAGTCTTCTGAGTAATATCAATTGTTCACCCCAGTACCCCATCTACCCGCCACTAAACTGACATCGATCCTCAACCCTATTCCCTTTGCCATGTGGGGGGGGGGTAGACATCTTGGGAGACTTCACAGCAGCATCAGGCAATCTCAAGTACTTGGTGGTTGCCATCGACTACTTCACCAAGTGGGTAGAGGCCAAACCATTGGCCAAGATCACAAAGAATGAAATGGAGAAGTTCGTCTGTGACGACATCATCTACAGGTTCGGTGTGCCAAAAATCATAGTCTCCGACAATGGGAAGCAATTCAACAACCCCAAGTTCAGAGCCTTCTACCAAAGCTACAACATTGACTATCGGTCAATTTCGGTCGCATACCCACAGGCCAATGGTTAGGTGGAGGTAAAAATCTGAACCCTACTAGATGGCATAAAAAAAAAGACTGGAAGGAGCCAAAGGGAAGTTGGTCTAAGAACTACTAAGTATCCTATGGGCATACTGCACCACAGTAAGAACACCCACAGGAGAAAGTCCATTCTGCCTAGCATATGGCACAGAGGCATTGGCACCGGTAGAGGTCCTCGTCATGTCCCACAGAGTACTGCACTTCAATGAAAGGACATACACAGATGGACTGTGAGCAAACCTGGACTTCCTGGATGAGGTACGAGAGAAGCACTACTGAGAAACGTGGTATACCAGCAGCACACAACCAAGTACTACAATGCCAAGGTGTGAGAACGATTATTCCACCAGGGGGACCTAGTCCTAAGGAGGGCAAGTGCATCGCAGCCACGGAAGGAAAGGAAGCTATCAGCAAACTGGGAAGGACCTTACATAGTTTCCAAGCAGATACGTCTAGGGACATACCGCTTGAAAACTTCGGGGGGCAAGAAGGTAGACCATACCTGGAGTTCAGAACACCTGAAGAAGTACTATCAGTAGAAGCAACAAGAGAGCGAAGACAGCCAAGGAGTAGCGATGTGATGAAATGGCAGATCTTGTTTCAAGGATAATTTGAAAATTTTTCTCATTTGAAGTAAAGAGTTGGTTTTGGAATACTTGTCTTCTACTACTCAAGTCGAATCACTGCCACCACACCAAAGCCCGTTGGCCACCAAGGTCCGTTGACCACCAAGGTGTTATGCCACCAAGGCGTTATGCCACCAAGGCCCGTTGGCTACCAAGGTCCGCTGACTACCAAGGCGTTATGCCACCAAGGCCCATTGGCTACCAAGGTCCGTTGACCACCAAGGCGTTATGCCACCAAGGCCCGTTGGCCACTAAGGTCCGCTGACCACTAAGGCGCTATGCCACTAAGGCTTATTGGCCACCAAAGTCCATTAACCACCAAGGCATTATGCCACCAAGGCCCGTTGGCCACCAAGGTCTGATGACCGCCAAGGCGTAATGCCACCAAGGCTCGTTGGTCACTAAGGTCCGTTGACCACCAAGGCGCAAGACCACCAAGGACTGTAGACCACCTGGGGTCTCAAAAGTAAGAAAACCATCGAAGCAACAAGGATCACATACATACCACGTCCACATTGAAGAAAGAAAGAAAGTTAAGTACATACAATTCAAAAGGAGACCACAATCCAAAGTTTAAGATCTAGAAAGTTCAACATCCAAAAACATCTACAAACTCATGGAGCATCTGATGGAGGAGCGACATCCGACCCAGCGGGGGACATCATATCAGCCTCAGTTGGACGAGCAACACTCTCCTTTGGCAAGACCACACCCTCCTTCATCGCCATAGCACCGTCCTCAGGAGGAACACGATCCACAGCAGCAATCGCAGGTAACAACGTAGTGACCTCTGGGAACCCCAAGAAATCATAATCTGGGGTCTTCTCCAAAACGTGGATCGCCAAGTCCAAGGAAGTCAAGATGCTAGGAATGTGAGCCAACTTACTCCTAGGGTCACCAACAGAGGTAGAAGCTCTAGAAGGCCTACGACCCCTACTAGGGGTGGAATCTCCAGAAACCTCCTCCCCATCACTAGCAACAGAGAAAGGCAAAGAAGAAGAAGTATCCGCGGGGGATGACGACCCCGAAGAAGACTTCTCAACAGATCCAACCACGACCGTAGTCAGATCCAAATCGTCAAATGATGACATAGACAAACAACAAAGTAGACTAGCTACTTACTCAGAACAACGGTCTCTCAAAGCCAAGCAACCAACGTGGAGAGAGGGATGCCAACCTGCAACCACCAATGCATAACCAATCAAAAAAAAAAAAAAAAAAGATAAAAAAAAAAGAAAGGAAGAGAAAATGAAGATGACACGTACCAGACACAACCAAGGCGTGGTCAGGGGCGCCGATCGGGTACGGGCACAGATTGAGTGCAGTAAACAGGCACAGACCACGGATCGGCATAGGCGCAGATTGAGCGCTATGTATAGACGCAGACCTCAAGAGGGGCGCGGATCGCCAAGAGGGGTGTCGATTGAAGCAGTAGGCGTGAGTCTGAGCCAAGCGTGGACCACAGATGGGCATTGATCAAGCGACAGGCATGGATCCGGACAGGCGTCGATCGAACTAGGTGCGGACCGGATGCGAAGATATTGAACAACAGGCGAGTGTGGACCAAGACAAACTAGGCACACGAATGCAAGCACAAGGCAAAGACGTAGCACAATGGGCAAGATACAGGTCAAGCACAATGGGCAAGACACATGTCAAACACAATCGACAAGACAAAGGTCAAGCACCCAGCCACGCAAACCAAAGCAGGCCAAGTTCCAAGGTAAGGCTAGTAGCCAAGAAGTGTTAAGCAAGCAAGTGGAGGACACTACTGTTCATTGCAACCCAGGAACAAACACATGGGGGCACAATGAATAGCAATCAAACTCAAAGCCCAAGCAAAAGTAGAAGATGAAGAAAGCAAAAAGTGAAAAGAGAGAATGAGACAAGAGCATATATCTACAAAAAGAAGGAAAAAAGAAAAAGAGACAAAAAAGATGGGAGGGGAGAGGTTTGAACCCACAACCTCTCCCTCACCAGGTAAATTGCAGGCGCACCCTCCAAGAAGAGATTATTCACTATGAACCCCTCAATTGATACAAGAAAACATGGAATATTCTCTTGATCACTCTGTTCCGAGAGAGTGGGGCAAATGATGAACCCAAAATCACCCTGACCAATCAGGGACTACCACATGTCCTAACCCAAGAATGAGGACTAGCTGAGGACCAGAACCAAGCAGGCAAACCCAGGAGAGAGTCGACCTAAGTGGGACCCGGGCGCCGACCGCATGACCCTGGGCGCGGATCAGCGCTGGGCGCGGACTATCTAGGCGTGGACTATGGGGCGCGGACCGCCACGGGCGTGGAGCTATCTGGGCACGGACTGCCCTGGGCGAGGACCAGGCATGGATGAAGACCTCGAGCACGTCATCCCCGGGCACAGTCTCCCTTGAACACGGCAGCAACCACCGCCATCAACAAGACCCAGACCGCATCACCAAGGACTCTAGGCCACCGCTTATCAAGTCACGTAGTCTGACCGGACTCATGCACCAGGAACCTCATCTACCACGTAGATAGGTCTATCCATCAAGGATACCAAGTCTATCAAGGACACTGCATCTCTCAAGAAGACGACTACCAAGTCTACCATGACACTACGTCTCTCAGGAAGATGACTACCAAGTCTATCATGACACTACGTCTCTCAGGAAGACGATTACCAAGTCTATCGTGACACAACGTTTCACGGGAAGACAACCAGTCAAGGATGAGCCCTGCTACTCAGGGGCTCTATCACCTACGACGGATACTCTACATCAACTGGGACTCTCCACACCGCCATACTCTACTATAAAAGGCAAAGTATTCAGCCCCATCAGGGGACATCTTAACTCATATTGAATACTACTATTCATCTATTTGCTCAGAGAGATCTAACTTAGGCATTGGAGAGTCCTAGGCCGGAACCACACCGGTTCTCATTTATCACCCAGGGTCTTTTATAGGTTACGGCACTCAAAGGACCGCTAAGCGATTTCTTGATGCAACAAGTGGAATCAGAGTTGCTCCCGCATGGAGGAAGAGATGGGGAAGATCTCTATTCCTCCCATATGGAGGAATGCAGTAAATATTCACAACTTCCATTAAGTAGAAGGCCAAGATGACTATTGTTATCTTATTATCCTATATGGTAGGATCGAGATGGAAATCAAGCCTTCTTCATATGCTTCATATTTATTTTTATCAGTTGGAACGTTCGATCGATCAACGGTTTCCACAAACCAATTAAAGATGGATGATTGAATGGTTTATAGTTATATATTCAACCAGTACTTATTCAAGTACTTCCAATTATTGAATGATAGATACATAAGAGTGAGTGAGCAAAAGAGAGAAAGAGAGAGATGGATGTCGAGCAAGTCACGTGGTCCGAAATGGCTATTCACAGAGGATTTTTTTCCCCGTTGATCAACAAACTTGCATGTGGAGTAGAGTGAATAATAACTAATGTGTCTATTGGCTTTTGAGAATTTGGCCTATATATATATATATATGTATGTATGTATATACAAGAGATGGTGTGTGTGTGTTGTATGGGTAACGAAGGGTTGTTTAAATGATCTTCTCGATATGAGATACTATGGTATTGACTCTAGTCAATCATGTGGATGCTGATCCATAGTTAGAATTTTGAGTAGCTACTCAGATATTATTTTCAAAACAAGAGTTATTTTAGAACAAAGAGATACTATATGAGCTATTATTCTCTAGACAATCACGTGGATGTTGATCCATAGATATAATTTTTTGTAACCACTAAAGTATTATTTTAAAAAATGAGTTATTTTATTAACAAAGCTGGATTGTGATACGTCATAAAACTGGCACCCAATAGGGTTCTGACATGTGTAGCCCCGTGTAGGCAAGAACGGTACGTACCCGTGATCAAGTCATCTCATTGAGGACGAGGCGAGGAAGACCGACCTAGAGTAGATAGCGACCCAATCTTGAGAGGGGCGACCACGCCCGGATGCCAAATCCGGATAAGGCGATAGAATCACGCCTTGGAAATGGCGTAGAATGGCCCTAACGGCCCTAAATTAGCACACTAATCTAGCCTGAAGTGGCATGATGGGCTGGATAGCTTATCCCTAGCCCTAAAAAGGCTCCTAATCACCTAAACTCACGCCGGGGGGATTCCCTTTCCTATTAAGTCACATCACTGCCTACAGGACTCTCTCAATCACCTATAAAAAACTGGGTAACCTCCTTCTATGATCATCTGATTTCAATTACTATCATCTGTTGCTAGAGAGTTTTGACTTAGGCATCGGAGCTACCAAACTAGCTTGGCCCGATCCTCTATTGCTGTCTTTTTCTTTGAAGGTCCAGAACGCTCCCCTCAGTTCCTAACACAAAAGATTGGCGCCGTCTATGGGAACGACACTTGCAAACCTACGAAAGCTCTCATGGTAGGAAATCGAGAAGTCATCCTCATCAATCCTGATGTACCCCAACAGGAGGGGAACCAAGCAACCCAACGAGCGATGAGAAACACTCGCGGTAGTGCACATGGAATACGGTTGACAATGCGGTAGGCAACAACCACCACAGCAAGAGCACAACCGGCCACTGCGGTTGCTACGGCAGGACCTAGCATAACCTAGGGGGAGGTACTAGTCAATGAGGGATCCCTTCCCCCGCCGCCTCCTCTTCTAGAGGGTATCTCGATAGACTTGGATCCAAACGTGCCCTTGCAACCATCGGTCAAATCAACGACCTTTAACAGCAGGTGCTCCAGCAGAATGCCCTTTTTAGGGACATGCTTAGAGAAGTGCAGGCAAGAAGAGCACTCAACCTCGCGCGGGGCGTCGCGCTTGCTCCTACCCTTCCACCACCTCCCCCGGGTCTACAGGCTAAAGTCCAGGAGACAGTAAGAACCCCCAGGGGTGAAGGTACCCGGAGAAATTAGAGCCAGGCCGAGTCATCCCAACCTACTTGAAGGAGCGTATCACCTCCGAGAGTTGGTCGGATTGGAGACTTGCCAACTAGGATCCGTGAGAATCTGGCAAGCACCATAGAGCAGTTAGTCACGATGCACCAAGAAGTGCATAGCCCAACTGAATAGAGCCATACCCGACAATCCCACCAGTGCAAGTCACAAAACTCCAGACTGGTAGACCAAAGAAATGGGCATAGAGGAGATGGCTGTGACAAACAGAACGGCCGAATTGCAGATACGGGCGTGAATTTGCTCGTAGGGGACAAGCTCAACCATAAGCTCAAAGAGATCAATGATAAATTGGGGGTCCTGGAGAAAGGGACTGACCCCGAGGAGTACTTTAGGCCGGGCCAACACCCGTTCTCGGCCAAAATAATGAAGGAAAAACTCCCTTGGGGGTTCAAACCACCCAACTTCAAGGCCTACGATGGGAAGATCGATCCTAATGACCACATAAGCTAGTTCAATGTGATGATGACAGTCTAAGGGGGGACCAATGTCGTGTCGTGCCGGTCATTCCCAACATCCCTGAAGGGACCAACAACCCTGTGGTTCTCCAAATTGAAGCTGAACTCTATAAAAATCTTCATAGAGCTGGCCCGGGCGTTCGTGAGCGGTTTTCAAAGTAGTGTGAAGCACAAGAAGACGACAACGAACTTGCTAGCAGTGAAACAGTGACCCAACGAATCCATACGGGATTACATCACTCTCTTCAATGGAGAGTCCCTGGAGATAAAACACCTAGATGATGGCATGGCTTTCAACGCCCTGCACAATGGGGTCACAAACCATGACCTGGTTCGATCCCTAGCCCTGGAGCCGGTTTGCAATATAATCGAGCTACTCGATCGGTGCTATTAGCACGCCAACATGTTCGACATTATGAAGGCCCGAAAGATGGTTGATGCTAAGGGACTGGAGAAGAGAAAGAAGAAAAGAAGGATGATAAGAAGCAGAGGTCGGAGCGGTACCAAGACCGAGACCAAAGGCCAGATTACGCCCCGCTGACTACCTCTAGGACGAACATACTTAAGGAAGTCCATGACCGGGGTCTCTTATAATGGCTAAGGTCAATGTTCTTGAAACTAGAGGACCAGAATCAAAAGAAGTATTGTAAACAAAGATGCCGGGCACGATACTGAGGACTATCGACAGTTGAAGAAAGAGATAGAAGTTGTAATCCAGAGAGGCCACCTTTAAAGTTATGTAAAATGAGAAGAACGAAGGGATGGCTCGCGTGGTCAAAGGGGCGTGTGCACGGAGCAGAGGAGAGATGACTGAGCTCAGGAAAGAAATGAGTGAGATCAATGTGATGATCGGAGAGGAGAATGACCAGATGATCATAGGCCAGGGACTGAGGCCAACACATCAATGGTACTGGCCATCCTCACAATCATCGGAGGGCCCGGACAAGAATCCGCTAAGAAGGCCAAGGCGAAGGCACGGTTCATAGGACTGATGGAGAAAACAGAGAAAAAAGAAAAAATTAATCCGACCATATCTTTTTCAATGATGGTTTGGAAGGGCTAAGCTGGCCACATGGTGATGCAGTCATGGTTTAGGTAGTTATAGTAAACAGGCCCGTGCACCATATCCTCGTAGATATTGGGGCCTCAGTGGACCTGCTGTCCTACAACACGTACTTGCAGTTTGGGTTTGAATCGGGAACCTTAAAACCAGAAAGCTCGCTATTGTATGGCTTCTCTGGATCCCTTGCCCCCATTGAGGGGTCAATAGAATTGTTGATGACAGTAGGCACGACACCATACCAAAAAATTATAAAGGTCAATTTCATGGTGGTCCGGGTCGCGACGGCTTACAACGTCATCTTGGGGAGGCCCAGTCTGAATGAGATAGGGGCAATAGTTTCCACTAAACACCTTAAGATGAAATTCATCATAGAGAATGGTGTGGGAGAATGCCGGACCGAGCAGAGAAAGGCTAGAGAATGCCATGCTGCATTCCTAAAGCAGACCAAGGGCAATTGTAGAGGGACAGCCTATGCAGTTGAAGTCAGTGACAACCGGGATGAACAAAAGCGCCACGGGGAGAACTAGTGGAAGAGCTGATAGAGGTCTCAATCGATGATAACAACCCGACCAAGAAGGTTAAGATCGGGGTGTTGTTAAAAGAAGAGGAGGCGAAGGAACTAGGGGCCTTCCTTAAAGGTCACGCCGACGTGTTTGCTTGGTCAGCCGCTGACATACCGGGCATCCCATGGCACATCACCGAGCACACCCTACACTTGGACCCCATAAGAAAGCCGGTCCAGTAGAAGAGGAGATACTTTGCCCCAGACAGGCAAACAACAATGAAGGAGGAGGTAGAGAAGTTGAAAGCGTCAGGCTTTATCCGGGAAGAACAATTCCCAACTTGGCTAGCTAATGTAATCATGGTACCAAAGGTCAATGGAAAGTGGAGAATGTATGTTGACTACACCGACCTAAATAAGGCATGTCCAAAGGACGAGTACCCGCTCCCCCGGATAGATCTACTGATTGATGCTACTGCTGGATACGAGAGGTTGAGCTTTATGGATGCATACTCGGGTTACGTTAGATTCTAATGAAAGAAGAAGATGAAAAATATAAAGCATTCAGAATAGATTGGGAAAACTTCTGCTACCATGTCATGCTGTTCTGCCTAAAGAATGCAGGGGAAGTTACCAAAGGATGGTGAACGCGATGTTCAAAAAATAGATCGGGCGTAACATGGAAGTATACGTGGATGACCTGCTCGTGAAGAGTGTCCGAGCCCAAGACCATGTAGCTGACCTGAGAGAAGTGTTCCAAGTACTTAGAGAAAATCAAATAAAGCTGAACTCGATAAAATGCGCCTTTGGGGTCATCTCGGGAAAATTTCTCGGGTATATGGTATCCCAAAGAGGCATTGAGGCCAACCCAAGCAAAATAAAAGCAATATAAGAAATGACCCCACCAAGGACGGTCCAAGAAGTTTAAAGATTAAATGGAAGGGTGGCAGTCCTGGCCAGATTCATGTCCCGATCTGGGGACAAATGCTTATCATTCTTCAAGACACTGAAAAATCTCCGAGAAGCGAAGGATTTTGCCTGGACCAACGCCTGCCAGAAAGCATTCGAAAACCTAAAGGATTATTTGATGAGACCGCCCCTACTGGCATGACCCGAGCCTAAAGGGGAGCCGCCGGTGTAGCTGGTAACTTCACCCATGGCAGTAAGAGTTGTACTCATAAAGGAAGAGACCGGGCAGCAAAAGCCGATCTATTACGTGAGCCATGTCCTCTTGGATGCAGAGAGCAGGTACCCTAAGGTTGAGAAGCTCGCGTTTACATTGGTGATGGCGGCAAGAAAGCTCAGACCCTACTTTCAGGCTTACCCCATAACTGTGATGACTGATCAGCCCTTGAAGAAGGTAATACACAAGCCAGATGTATCAGGCCGCCTGATCGCATGGGCAGTAGAGTTGAGCAAGTATCAGATCGAGTTCAGACCCAGGACAACCATAAAGGGCCAGGCCCTCACAGATTTTGTGGTCGAATGCACGATGGCAGAGGATGAGCGCAAGCAAGAAGAAGAAGTTGAAGAGAAAAACAAACCAAAGGTGCCTTGGATGATGTTCGTGGGCGGCTCGAGTAATCCCAGGGGGAGTGGAGCTAGTTTCATACTAACTAGCTCAGAAGGCTTCAAAATACAGTACACGCTATGCTTCGACTTCCCAGCATCAAATAACGAAATCGAGTATGAGCCCCTGTTAGGAGGTTTAAAGGTAGCCCGAGCCGTCCAAATCGAAGGGCTGAACGTGAATAGGGACTCCCAATTGGTAGTCAACCAGGTGTGTTACACCCGCAACCGAAATATACCCAGATACCCCGGGTTAATTAGACCTTTACCAACAGGTAATGCCATGTGGCCATGGTCAACACGGATGACCTTGAACCTAGTATTTTATTATAAGTGTCCCCTCGAAGTCCTGGAAGTACGGGCCAAAGCCCCATAACTTTCCTCGAAGTTTGGGCCTTGACAGCAGCAATGGAATCACAAACGGACTCACTTGACTGATACCGCTCATGAATCCGCTCGTGCTATTACTTGCCCTTTTGATTTATTTTCCTGTGACACCCACATCCCCATGTCCCGGACACCATAATTAGACCCTCGGACCATAAGAATCCTCACCCTTACCATTAATTGGTTATTTGGGCCATGAAAGTGGGCCCACAAGACTTAATTTAAAATAAATAATGGGTTTTATACCCTAACTTAAACCAAACAAACCTTAGATGACAAATAGGTCTTATGGGACTTAGGGTGAACCCAAACATGACCTAACTAACTAAATAGACCTAATGGGTTATGACATGGGCCAAATAAGACCTAACGCCCAAATTAAAACCCATTTAAACCTAAAGACCACTAAGCATTTTAGGGGCACCTAACCAAACAAGACCTAAGGCCCTTTTAACCCTTAAAAAACAAACCTAAGCCCTTTATTCCCTTATCTCTCCCCCTCCCAAGCAAATCGTGGAGGAGAAGAGACAAGGAAAGAAGGAGAAGAGGCAAGGAAGAAGAAGAAGTGGAAGTAGGAGAGGAATAGGAGGGGAAGGGAAGAAGGTGGAAGCCATGCCAAGATGGCTAGCTGCCCCACATCTCCTCCTCTTGCTGTCCGAACAAGGGGAGAAGGAGAAGAGAAGAAGAAGAGTTGGAAAGGAAGGGAGGAAGGAAGAGGTGGTGGTTCTTCAAGGCTGGCTAGGGCTGGGAATGGAGCTCCTCTCACCAAGGTATGACCTAAACCCTTGGTACCACTCTCTTTTCATTTTCATTTTGATAGATTCCTTGAGCTTGAGCCAACCATGGGTTCAATTTGGGACTTAAGGTGAAGCTCGGCCCTTATTGGGAGCTCTAATGGTGATGACCAAACCCTGGTTTGAGCTCCTATGAGCTGCCTTGCAGCCCTTGCTACTGATTTCTTGGTTCTAAACCATCAAACCCTACCTTTGGACCAAATGGAGCTAAGCCCTTATGAGATCTTGGATCCATGGGGTAAGCCTAGGTTCTAGTGACCCTAGGGAGACCTAAGACACCCTCTCCATGACTTGAGTGTTGGGTAAACTCCAGGCTTCAAGCTTGAGGAAAAACCCTGAAAAAACTTGAAAAGGAACTCCGACGGATGAACGAATGGATTCACCAATCGTGGTACCGTCCGTCAGTCCGCCCAGTATAATCCCAGTGACTTAATCTGAACGGATGAAGGAACGGATTCACTCTGTTGCCTCCGCTCGTGGGTCTGTTTGCTCTCGGGTATGTCTCAGGGATCGAACGGATGTAAGGGCAGATTAAGATGGCACATTCATCCGTGGATCCGCTCGCTCTCGGGTGTGTCTAAAAAATAGAACGGATGCACAAACGGATCCAAGTAAGAAGTTTCGTCCGTGGATCCGCTCCTTATGTTTTTACCTTTTGGCCTGAACGGAGTTAGGGGCAGACTCACCCTATTGCTTCTGCTTATGAGTCCGCTCATGCTGTCTTGGTTGAAACTTGATTTTAATCTTGGGGGCCTAGCATGGGACCCCTCTATAAACCTTTTAATGATTACTTTTGTATTTTTAGGCTACCCAACTCGATGGATAGCTGGTGCACCGGTGAGATTCATGTCAACCAAGCCGGGTGACACCCGATTTCGGTGAGTGGGTTTTGGGTGACTTTATTGGGTTTGAATATACATATTAAGCAACCATTATCATGCTATTATATAAATATAAGCATTGTGCACATTACATTATTTATCTCAAATGTGAACTGTTATGAATGTGATATTATTCTCACCATTGTATCGGGTGACGGTGCCGGGTGTGCCAGTACCAGAATCCCAATTTATTTAATTATGAAAACTGTTATATGTCATCCTGATCTGTATGTGTCGTGCCGTGCTGGTACTCGGGTACTAGATGGAATGGGACATTGATGCACCCGAAATACCTCTCGGGATGATAGAACTTGCATATAGTATATCTCTGGCTAGGATGCTTGCTCCCTTATGCTACGACCCTTTCCAACAGGGGTTTATGTGTTGGATAGTCTGAGCACCTGTTGCCTATGGAGGTGGGAGAGGCCAGGTCAGGGGCAGTGATGGCTATCGGGGTCTGTCACTGGGTGACTGGATGGTTTCTACCAGCATAGGCTCCCGTGTGATAATTGAGGTTTCACTGGGGTGATAAGTTAAGTGACTCTCAGTGTCTCCCGAGTTATCATAGTAGCATATACTTAAGTTATAGAATTGTGTGTCAGGTGAAAAATGAATCTAACATTAGCATGCATCATTCTGCTTGAAATTGTTTGTGTGTATGTATATGCATTCCCCTTTGCTCCCTTACTAGCTGGTGTAGCTAACCCCGTTGCGCAACCCCTTTTTAGTTGATGTGCAGATAAACTCTTGATAAGCATCGTTAGATGCAAATCAAGTGGAGCCGGTGGTTGTGACTTGGATGTAGGTGTACACCCAAGAATGGTGTCCTAGTGGCGTGATTTATTATTTAATTTCTGTATTCATCCACAATCATGTATAAACTTTATGTTTAATTATAAGGAGAGAAATGAATGGTTACAAATATTTAAATTATACTATGTGTTATCATTAGAGAACCGATGCTCTATAATTTCACATGATTTAATTAAATTTTGCTTCCGCTAACTTTGTAATTGGAACAATATATTCCATTTGGTACGCTCCTTACTATTATCATGATTTGATGACAGGGTGGACTGTGGCTCAGGACACTGAATCTGTGATCCTGGTAGGTATTGGAATGACACGTGTTATCCTAGTCATCCTCTATTTAATGTAAAATATATTAATCGGGATGGGGGTGTGACAGAGTGGTATCAGAGCGATGATGCTCTGCACCGATCACAGTCTGGCGTAACCTCTTGATTTACTCTCCACAATTAGGTTCTAAATTAAAAATCTCAAGAACATAAATAAGTGTGTGCAAACATAGGAGAAGACTGATTGTGGTGAAACCAGAACCTAGAAGATAACAGGTGAACATAGAACTAGGACTTGAAACATAGGCTCTCAAATAATAACTATATTAATATTTTGTTGGGTTTTGAGTAAGTAAGTGATGGGCAAGTATATGTGATGATCCCCCATAAGCAATGATAAATTAAACATAAACAACCCACAGTAGTCCAATGATGATCTAAAAGAGGGAATTAAGTAAAGATATAAATATATATATATATATAACTAAATACAACTTCCAGATTGTTCCAATCCTTCCTTGAAGGCAATTAAGTCCTTCTCAACTCAAAACACATGATACTGCCCTGCCCAATCAAAGAAAAAGATATGCAAATCTAACCACCATTGTTCTAAATTTTTGCTTGGGAGTGATTGTGGTTCTCCCAAAACTCAAAATATATGAATCCAACCAATCCAACTCAAAACACCTGATTCTGTCCATCCCAAATCAAAAGATACAAGTTCACCATACTCAAAAGTTCCCAAATTAATTGATCAAAAGAAAAGAGAAAGGAAAAGCGAGGAAACTAAAAGAAAATAGTTCCACAAATATCCATCCAAAGACAAGAAGACAAAAGACTGATTTAAAACAACTTCAAATTGCTTGGAGAAAGAACTGGGCTAGTCATTCGTGCCATCGCCACCACCGCGACCAAGGAAGGTGTTGATGTCGTCCACTCCTCTCTTTATGCCTTCGAGACGCCGAGCCTGATTGGAGAATTGCTTCTTAACATCATCGAAGCCCTCCAACATCCTCAAGTTCAGTCGTCTGATAGCCATGAGAATATCACTTCCACCTCCTCCTGGTGCACCAAAAGTCCCTGCAGCAAATGGCCCGGAGCCCATGAACTCGATGTCATCATCACTATCATCATCCATATCTCTGGGTCCTCTACCCTCCCCATACTTGACTGGCTCCCTGGAACTATCATAATCGTAGTACAACCCCATCTTCTGTAATGCATTGAACCCAAAAGGCCCCTTAGTACTGGTTCCCTTGGGCTCGTGATCGAGATGAATCCCAAAGTACAGAAAGATACAGGTAAGCAGTCTACCATATGGCAAGGTATTCTTGCGGGCAGGATTTAACACCGCGCGAGCCATATGCTAGATGACCACATGAGGCAGACAAATATGCTGGCCAGTGTACAGTGAGTATGCTAGGACTGCTGACATCAAAGGAGGCTGGGTGCTATGTGCCTTGGAAGGAGCCAAATTGGTTTTGGCTATAAAGGTGAGAACCCGTTGCGAAGGAGGAAACTTGGAAAGATCTTCATTCCTATCTAACTTGTTGTTGGTGAGAGTCTTGAACAATTTCTGATTCTCTACTGGAGACAAACACTTGTTGGGATCACTGCCTAGGGGATGATAAACCCTGTCACCCTCTGAAGATACATCAAGGAGAATCTCCAACTCCACCGCATTAAAACCAATGGTGACCCCCTTCACAAAGGAAGTCAACCTAAAGCCATCATCATCCTCTTTGACCAGTACCAGATTGGAATAGAATTCCTTGACCAATGTGGGATAGTAGAGTTCAGGCTGAGTCAGCATGCTGCTCCACCTCAGCTTGTCAAATCTGACACCCACCTTGTAGGCCAGAAGCTCTTCCACCACTACATCTCTCTCCACTAAAATTTTCCTGTCATGGAGGTGTTCCCGGAATATCCCCTCGGTCTTTTCCGAGATAAACCTCTCCACATTGTATGCTGTGGGAATTGTTGTCACAATGGCTAGATCCCTCTTTCTTTTGGGAGCCATGGCTATTTTCCTACACACAAAGCACCACCCAAGAAGACAAAAATAGTGAGTCAAATTGAAACAATTGAGACGTGAATGGCAAATAAGATTATAGAAGCAAAATGCCTACATGATATGGAGATTTTGTATGAAAGGAGTACACAATGAGAAAATAGAATATGGATACCATTGGAGATATGACTGAAGTGAAGGAAAAGAGATAAGATCACTACACATATAAAAGTCCATATGAGATCCCTAGTGTGTGTGAAAGGATGAGGTCAATGTAAATGATTTGTGCTTTTGACTACTTTACACCCAAATCAATAGTAAACAAACAAGTGATTGAATGGAAAAACCAATAAGAGACAAAGATTGATTTTCATATAGTAAAAGGGAAGGGGATAAATTCTAAGGATGGTACTAACAACCAAATGAATGAGAGAATATGCTTGAGGATAGATCAAAGGAATGATATTTATGAAATTTTAGGACAGATAATAAAGTTAACATGCTTTTGAAGAGTTTTCCCAAAGTATTGAAGATTTGAGACTTTATTCCAACCAAAACCTAGAAAGAATCCAAGTGAATCAATTAGGCATGGCAAACATGACAAATAATTTCTAAAATTCTTGGAAATATTTTGAATTCAATAAAAGATACAATGTTCATACAAGAGACCCCTAACATAGTGCCATTGATTGATTAGGGCTTGATTTAATTCCAAAAACCCTAGTCTCAATCGATTTTGGCATGGTTTTGATGGTACATGGCTAGGGAAATAAAACCAAAGACAAAAACACGATCACAAACTTGAGATGTTCATCCCAAATCCAAGAAAAAGGGGAAAGGAAGATGAAGAGACACCATTTCAAACCCTACAAATGGAAGGAAAAGAGAATGGAAGGGAGAAATAGGGAGAGAACCATACCTTGAGGGTGTGGGAGATCTACTTTAGGGCTTGGATTCACCAAAAATCACCCAAAATGGACCAAGGGAGAACAAGGGATGCTTGAGCAGAAGTTTCTTATGGCAGTTTTTCTCCTATGAGTATGTCCCTCTCTTTGGAGCCAAAAATAAGTTTTGAGACTCGTGGCTCAGTTTTATTAAAATTCTGCAAACGGATGCATGAACGGATCCACCTATTGTGATTCCGCTAGTGAATCCGCTCAACGTAAAATTGTAAAAAAATTCGTTCTTAAAGCTACATAGAACAACGAACGGATCCACTCTCATGAGTCCGTCCAAAGATCCGACCGCCTCAGCATTTTTATAAAACTTAGTCTTCTGAGAACGGATGAACGAATGGATTCACGTTCCACATCCGCCCGTTAGTCCACTCTGCCTATTTTGCAGAGGAGCCACGAACAGACTCATATACTGATTCCGTCCATTTTCTTTTAGGATTTTGAGCCCAGATTTTTGGAGACCTTTTGGCCACACCTATATATAATGATTTTATGCCTATACCCTAGTCTTGACACCCATGTTGTTTGGCCCATTAGTGATTATTGGTTGATCTAATGGTAAGCTACGATGTCTAACTTTTAGGGCCTACATCAACTGGGCCAACCAATGAGAAGTGTCACGCCCCTATTCCAGACAAGGAATATAATATCATATAAAGGGTGACTAGGACGACGCGTGTCATCCTACTAAACCGCCCGGATCACTGACACAGTGTCCCAACGCACAGTCATATCCAATATTAACACAATGTAACATTAGAATGCAGAAAAGAGGAATATTACATTCCAAGGATCAGTAGTATTGCGGAAGCGTATAAATCGAATAGTTACAAGATGTTCAAAGCTAGATGATAAATACGATGAATTAGTTACATTTCCAATGATCATCTAATAACTATCAAAAACGGTATTACGATAAGTATTTCACCATAGGCCTTAGCCTCAAAAGTAATCAAAAGGGATCGAGTCCAGAATATCCTCACGGCCCGTAGGCACAATCATCGCAAGGACACCCGTCGCCATGTTCCTCAAACACGGCCTCCGGTTCCTCCTCACCGATCTCATCGTATCCCGAGGGCTGAACTCCAAGTCCCGCGAGATATCCGTCACCTGCACCATAATCTAAAAAAATGTGCACACGAGGGGTTAGCTCCACGAGCAGTGAGGGGATGGGAATGCACAAACACGCAGTTCACATAGTCCAATGATGCATGCACATGTTAAGTCCATTTTCCACCTAACAAACAACTAAGTCAATGGCATATGCTCTGTGACAACTCGGGAGACACGTGGGTCACTTAACTTATCGCCACAATGAAACCTCAATTGTCACGTGGGACCCACGCCGATCGAAGCCTCCAAGACCACTCGGTGGCGGACCCACGATAACCAATACTACCATGATCGGCCTCTCCCACCTCCACGAGAATCCGGTGTGCTGATTACCCAACACCTAAACCCCTGTTGGTAAGGGTCGTAGCATAAGGGTGTGAAATCCTAGCCACAAATATACTACATGCAAGTCCTATCGTCCCGAGAGGTAATCCGGGCGCATCAACTTTTCATCCGGTTTAGTGCCCGGTTACCGGCCGACGCGGCGATCTGATTCAACATGACATTCAACATAATTTCTTCATAAATGTTTATAGAGTTCGGGGTTAAACCGTACCCACCGCACCGAGACCCATCAAGATACAACATTATCAATCAACATTATAACACATAGATATAAAATTATGCAATATGCGCACACATGCTTATTAATTATAATGAGTACATAATATATAGTGCAATAGTAATAACAAGCCCAAACAACCAAACCCACTCACAACGTATCGCCAAGCACCAGTTTATCGTTGTCGCCTCGATCAAGCAATAAGCCACAAAAGTGAATATTTTAACCTATACAAAGAGTGGAATAAGGTTAAACGAGCGAAAGGAACGGATCCCCAAAAGATCTCCCATAAACTCTTAAGTATAAGGTTTCGAGAGACGAAGTGGTTGCGGGAGTGGTTTCATGCCCAAATTCGCAACCACATGTAAATCCTAGGAAACCGGGACAGTTTTAGTCAAGGTCGGATGCGAGATGTGGTTTCGAAAAACTGAATCCAAGTGTAAATCCGAGCTTCACAGGGCTCAGGACAATTTTTGCCAAGGTCGGATGCGAGATGTGTTTTTGAAAAGCTGAATCGAGTGTAAATCCGACCTTCAGAATCCTTCTCGGGAAGGTAGTTTCGGGGGTTTCTTGCAGTGCGAAATCACATGTAACCCTCACACCTTCAGGTCCAAAATCCGAAGGATTCCCCTCCAAGGACCCCATTTCAAGTGGTTTTTAAGGCACAAGGACTTCTAGAAAACTCTATCCTAAGCTCCTTAGGGTCCAACCTTAAATCCCCCAAATGGCAATGAGAACCCTCACATTAGAGCTCATAATGGAGTGAACTAACTCCACCATAGCTTGGCTTTAAAGCTCCATCTACTCCCTAGGTTCCAAGAGAGATCTAGGTCAATCTCTCCCATTACCCAACCCCTTTTTTGAAATCCAAAATAGAAGAAGGAAGAAGCTTACCTACCCCCAAGATGAGAGCTCCACAATTTCTGCCCAAGAGATGGGGTCTCCACCTTCCTCCAAGCCTCTCTCTCCTTCCTCCTTCTCTTTCTCTCCTCTTTCTCTCCTCCACGATTTAGGGTAGAAGAGGATGTTGAAGAAGAAGTAATGTTCTCTCCCCCTCCTCCTCTCTTTATAATAAATGGGTCTATGGGTACCCTTAGTCAAATGGGTCATGAGGCCTAATGGGTCAACCCATTAGTCCTATGTGGGTAAGTGGATGGAATAACCCACCATTGGGCCAATAGGTTAAATGGGCCTGCCCACAACCTTAATTAAGGAAAAGCCCATTCTTAGATGGGCTCATATGAGATGGGTATAAGTCCCCAATGTACTTCCTAAAGGTACGCGGGACCCGAACTTAAATTATTCCCTTCTCTCATGAAATAGCTCGAGCGGTTCAAGCCCGGACCCGCACCGAGGTTACCAAGGGAAGAATAATTAATAAGACTTGAGGCTAGAACTTACTTTTCCCCCTGTCATGGTTTATTACCCATGACCCCAACAACCTTCGCCACGGCAACGCTAAGCTCATCACCGAACGAAATATCCAGGTGAGGTGACGGTCCAGGATGCTCTCTCTGAACTCCTCGCTTCCGGGCTGGTACTTGGAGGGTAGTCGCGAAGTCGCCGTCCACGAACTTTCCCCATCGGCGGTTGAGGAATCTTTCCTCCACAGGCAAACCCGTCTTTGTGGTCAACGATTTTGTAGCTAGGTTTGACCATCATGGAGAACAGGTCACCAGCATACATGGCGCGGTATCTACACGTCACGAGAAGAAATGATATTTAATTATATCCCGGAGTGCAGGTATAACATCCCCCACCTTATAAGAAATTTCGTCCTCGAAATTTGGCGTACCTTGTAAATAGGCAAGAAAAGGGTATTTCGCCCGCATTTCTACCTCTGCCTCCCAAGAAGCTTCCTCTTAGGATGGTTGCACCATTTTATCTTCACATAATGAATGGGCCGGTTGCGAAGATGAACAACCTTGCTGTCCAAAATCTTTTCGAGCAGACTCTTTATAGGACATGTCGGCCGCAAGTTACGGTGGTTCATGCGTCAATACATGGCTTGGATCATGGACATACTTCCTCAACATGGATACGTGGAAGACGTCGTGCACACCTTCTAAAGATGGAGGGAGTGCTAACCGATATGCCACCGGTCCAATCCGTGCAAGGATCTCAAAAGGTCCTATAAATCTCGGACTCGACTTGCCCTTCTTGCTGAAACGCATCACCCCTTTGGAGGGTGATACCTTAAGGAACACTTTATCACCGATAGTGAACTCAAGGTCCTTAGTCTCAAGTCTGCATAACCCTTCCGCTGGGTGAGCCGCCTTGATCCGCTCACGAATCAAGTCCACCTTCTCGCATGTTGCACTGAATCAACTCGGGTCCAAGAATACGCCGTTCACCTACTTCGCCCCAATATAACGGTGTCCGGCACTTCTTCCCATACTGAGCCTCAAAGGGTGCCATGCCTATAGTAGCACTGGTAGCGTTATTGTAAGCAAACTCAATAAGTGAGAGATGCTCGTCCCAACTGCCTTGCATATCAATGGCACAAGCTCGGAGCATATCTTCCAATGTCCGAATAGTCCTCTCCAGTGTCCGTCGGTTTGAGGGTGGAAGGCTGTCTTGAAACTCAATAGTGTACCCATTGCCTTGAAACCCTCCCGAACTTAGATGTAAATCGGGATCCCGATCGGAGATGATGCTCGGGAACTCCATGCGGACGAACTACATTATCAATGTACAAGCGGGCCAGCTTGTCCATCGAATAGGTAATCTTCATGGGGATGAAGTGAGCCGTCTTTGTCAATCATCAACGACAACCCATATGGTATCGACACCTCTAGGCGTGCGGGGCAACCCGGTGACAAAATCCATGGTAACATGCTCCCACTTCCACTCGGGACAGCAATGCTGTAAGAGGCCATGAGGTCTTGTCGTCCGCCTTCACCTGCGACAAGTAAGACATTTTGCCACATACTCAGCCACATCCTCTTCATTCCACTCCACCAGTAATATTCCTTGAGATCTCTATACATCTTCGTACTACCTGGATGAATAGAATAGGGAGAGTCATGGGCCTCAGCTAACACTTCCTTCCTCAACTGAGGGTTACTAGGAACACATAGCCGTTGTCCGAACATGAGAACACCACTCTCTGTTAAAGTAAAATCCAGTTCCCGCTGCGTGTCCCCCTTGATAGCCTCAATAACCTTTTGAATCTCCTCATCGAAGCCTGGGCTGATTGAATTCGCCCTACCGGTGTGGATTGTATTGATAAAGGCGATAGAGATAAGGTAACACCATCAACCAGAATTCAGGTCCATCCTTCTAGCTTCCTCGATGAGTTTCTCCTTTGGCGCTAGTGATGCAGTGACAAGGACGAGATTTCGGCTCGGCGCATCCGCTACTACATTTGCCTTGCACAGGTGGTAATGGATAGTACAATCATAATCTTTCAACAACTCCAACCACCGCGATTGCCTCATATTGAGCTCCTTTTGTGTAAAGAAGTATTTGAGGCTCTTGTGATCACTGTATATTTCGCTCTTCTCACCATATAAATAATGTCTCCAGATCTTGAGAGCGAAAACCACAGCGGCAAGCTCCAAATCATGGGTCGGGTAGTTCTTCTCATAGTCCTTCAATTGCCGAGAAGCATAGGCCACTACCTTCCCATCTTGCATTAGAACACAACCCAAGCCCATTTTAGATGCATCACCGCAGACTACCATCCCTCCGATACCATTAGGAATGGTAAGTCTTGGAGCGGAAACCAGCCTCGCTGAGCTCTTGGAAGCTCTTTTCACAGCTATCGAGACCACTCGAACTTCACTCCCTTTCGGGTCAGTCGTGTCATAGGAGCGGAGAGCCTTGAGAAGTTCTCAATAAATCTCCTGTAATAGCCACTAGTCCCGGGAAACTACGAATGTCCGCCACATTCTTGGGTATCGCCCATCAACTCGACTTCACCTTGCCAGGGTCAACCTCTATACCCTTACCGAGAAACAAGGTGTCCCGAAATGCCACTGTTGTAGCCAAAACTCACACTTACTGAATTTGGCGTACAACCTTTTCTCTCTTAGGCGTTGTAATACTAGGCGAAGATGGTGTGCGTGCTCCTCCTCGCTCTTGGAATAGACCAAGATGTCATCAATGAAGACAATGACATACTTGTCTAGAACATCGTGGAACACCCGGTTCATCAACTCCATAAAGGCGGCGGGGCATTGGTCACCCGAAGGACATGACCAAGAACTCATAATGACCATAGCGAGATCGAATCTTTGTCTTGCTGATATCACTATTTCGATCTTCAAGCGATGGTACCCGACCGGAGATCAATTTTCGAGAACACCTTCGCACCTGTAGTTGATCGAATAGGTCATCGATCCTAGGCAAAGGATACCGGTTCTTGATTGTCAATTTGTTGAGCTCACGGTAGTCAATGCACAGACGCATACTACCGTCCTTCTTTTCACAAACAACACAGTGCTCCCCAAGGAGATACCAGGTCTAATGAAACCCTTCTTCAACAGGTCCTTCAAGCTGCTCTTGTAGCTCCTTTAACTCGGTTGGGGCCATCCTGTAAGGTGCCTTGAAGGGGCTGCACCAGAATCAGATCTATCATGAACTCTGTCTCGCGTCTGGTGGCAACCAAGCGTTAGATCCTCGGGAAAGACATCCGGAAAGTCTTTCACCACGTACAACTCTTCCAAAGGCTCGCCTTTGGCTTGTGTCTATCACGGATGCTAGATAACACCGACATCCCCTCGCCAACAACTTCGTACTTGGAGGCGGAGATGATAACTTTCTTGGGTCTCTCCCGCTTAGTACCCATAAACACAAACTCTTCACCTTGACTGGTTTGAATAGAACCTTCCTCTCTCGAGCAGATTAGGCGGCTTTGTGAGTTGATAGCCAATCCATTCCCAAAATCACATCAAAGTCTTTCATATCCAGCAGTACTAAGCTTGCTTCGAGTCGTGACCACCCACACATACCGGGCAAGGATCACAAACCGAGTTAAGTTCAACCTTGCTACCCGTTGGTGTCTTGACTATCGTTTACGGGCCATTAGCTTTGGTTCAATGGACATCTTCTTAGCAAAACTAGGGGACACAAAGAGTGTGATGCCCCGAATCAAATAAAGCATAAGCGGTGAGAGCAAACAAGAACGACACACGACAAGCAACAGATAACCAATCATAGAAACAAAAGCTATTATATGCACATCTTAAGAGTAGAGTGCATTACTGTAATAACTCTTGGGATCGGCCTGGGCCTCTTCATTTGTCACAGAATACACCCGACCTTGAGATCTATGGGCGGGAGAAGAAGAGAACGCACAACTTGCCTTGGCTTGGGGTGCCTTTTGTGTAGCTGCACTGGAGGACCTATCATCCGCGGATGAGGACAGTCTCGAACCATATGCCCGGACTCCTTGCAATTGTAACATATAAGAGTCGGGAACCATAGTGAGGAGTTGATGTAGGCCTGGGTGCTTGCACCGCATCGACCTCCGGGATTGGACCGGAAAAGTAGTAGTGTAAGATCCTCTCCTTTGGAATTTTGTGGATCCCCTAGGTTCGTGAGAGGTCATGGGCCTTTTACCGGCTGAATGGCCTGTAATTCTCTCTCTGCTTGGTCCTCAATCACCTTAGCGGCCTGGACCGTCTCGGCGTAAGTAGGGTACTTGTGTAGCACCACGAAGTACTAATGCTAGGTCTAAGCCCCTTCTCAAACTTCCTAGCCTTCACATTCTCGGCCTTCATGTGTACGGGGCGAAGTAAAACAGACTCCTCAAAAGCTTCTTGGTACTCAAGGACCGATTTGGATCCTTGAAAGAAGCTCATAAACTCGGACTCCTTCCTATCACGGAAGTTTTGAGGGAAGAAATTTTTGAAGAAGACTTCCTTGAATTGAGCCCAAGTTGCCTCGGGTGAGTTGCCCAAAAATGGTCTTTAGAGGAGAGCCACCACGCATCGAGAATCACCCGGGCTGGTAGGTAGCACACCGGATCTTGTCCGTGTCATTACATTGTATCACTTCAAAGATTCTCTCAAGATCCCTTATAAATGTTGCTTAGGAAAAAGGAATCATGGGCCATCTTGTAGAAGGTTGGAGGACGATGTTTCGAAATCTCTCCGATAACCTAGCGACATCCACCCAAGCCGGAGTCACCGCTTGGACCGAAGGAGCCACGAAGTGGAAGGTAGAATAGGTGCTGGCACCTCTTGTGTCAAAGGAATTCCGGCGGTGGCTTGAGCCAGGAGGAACACTAGGTACAGCGAGAACCCACGGGCGAGGTGGGGAGGATTGACTTGCACGGGAGGAGGCACGGCTGCCTTTCCCTAACAAAGGCTTGGAACATAGCCGTCATGTTTTGCATAAATTGGCGTTGCTCTTGTTGCGCCTCCCTATGCTCTCGTTCCATGGATTGCAACCTATTGCTCAACAACGCGGCGACATCCGCATTATTACTAATTGGCGGTGCTACCGGTAGAACCGTATTGAAGCCTCACCGGCCTCTTCCTAGCGAGGAGAGCGGTTGGCATTTGACCGTGTATTAACCATGGTTCACACCTGGTTCTGATCAACACCCACGTTATAGGCACAATAGCAATATTAAGCAAACCAATCAATAATCGATTTGCAAAGGTAAACATAGGTTACACGAGGGGTAAGGAAGCAATTATGAGGGTAATAAACATTAGAAACAAGTTGGTTAAGCAAAACGGGGCCAAAAACCTTTTACAGCGGTCGGATTTACATGCGGTTTCACTAGGCTGCATCCGAGTGTAAATCCGACCTTCACAGGCCAAAGGCTGGTCTCGGGAATCGCGGATTCACGGTCGGATTCAAAATCTTGCATCCAGTGTAAAACGCATGGCCTAAAAACAGAATTTCTCACTCGAACTCTCCTTCAAAACCCAAATTTCTTTTTCCAAACACCCCCTACGCTCTGGAGAACCCAAAACCGCACTTTCGTTCCTTGCTCCCTCTCCCTTCTAGGTGGATTTTTGGCACTCAATCCCGCACAACAGCTCCGATCGAGTTCGGTATGCCCTCATCCCTCTCTATCGATCTATCTCTTTCTCCTTTCGACTTCTATTATGGAGAAACCCCAAAATCCATTTCGGGTTTACAAGATTTGGTTTTTTTGTTTTCTCCTAGCTATTTAGATGGATTTTTGTCCATCCTACCTTCGTTTCCCTTCATATGCAACCTAGTTGGGGCATTTCCCCAATCTTGCACCATCACCAAGGGTTTGGGTTGGATTTTGGAGAAATCCCCAAACCCTAACCGAAATTCTATGTCTTTTTGCCCAATTCAAGTTCGGTTTTGCTAGGTAGGCTTGGTGTATATCATTTGGGGTTGTCTCAAGCCATTACTTATTTATTTCTTGCAAATTGGAACTTCAAGAATCACATCTGAATTTTCTTTTAGAGATTCAAGCATTATTTACCACAATTTAGCTCCATATATTGCTTGAACTAGGTATTTAGTATAAACTTCATGTGTTAGGTGTACTATGGCCATGTATATATATTGTGTACTATATCATTCAACTTCCAACCAAATTCTGAAAATTTCCTCTTTGGGTTCATAGTATAATTTTGTTTTCAATTCAGTCCAATTTTGTTTGAACTAATTGCTTGTATGATATAATGCTTCTCCAAGCATAATGTGGCCATGTACCTATATCCTCTATGATTGCATCTACATAGTGGCCATGCATCAAGGTCTAGGTTCTCTTGCCTTGTTTCTTTTCATTGTATATTTGCTTAGACCTTAATATCCAAGCATGGACTTAATGTGTTTCTGTATTCTTGGCCTTCCTTGGTTGCAGGTTAGGGAATCTAAATGGCTCCTAGAACAAGGCGTGCACGGCCGAACAAGCTGCCCGATTGCTTTGGATACGCAATGGTTCCAAGACCTAGAGAAAGCGGGAGATGTACCAAGACCACTTTCGCTTTAAGAATATCTTGGAGGAAGAGATGTGGTTGGAAGACCTCAAGGCCTACAAGGTAGGGCCGAGATTTGAAGCTCTTGGGGTGGTCCAACCTCCTCAACCTTCCGAGCCATTCTATCCCAAGCTCGTTCGTCACTTCTACGCCAACCTGCACACCGAGAACCTAGGCACGCGAGATTATCGGATCCTCTCTTATGTCAAGGAGTCACCATATCCTTCACGGGGCACGGTGGCGGGCATCCTCAATGTAGCTATACGGGAGAGAAGACCTCTGCGCACCATGGAAGAATCCCTACTCCTTTCTCGGGAGAGAGGCATACAGGAGTTATACGGGAGCTTACACGTGGGGCATTCGAGAAGAAAGTGCCCGAGACTTCTTTTGCCAATTCTCCCGAGGATGCGAGTCGGATTGTGCAGCACAACATCGTGCCTATAGCCGGTCACCGCACCATGCCTTCCATCTTCGTAGGCTATGTGGCCTATCACCTCTACAAAGGCATTCCCATCTGCCGCCCTACATTATCATGCGGACTATGGATCATGCGGGCGAAATCCCGGGAGGAACTTAGATTTACCCTATGGGAGGTTGCTCACCACTATTTTCCAGCATTTTGGAGTTGACTTGAGTGAGGAGGATCAAGACTTAGCAGAAGATCCACCTCTAGATCGTAACGCATGATGGCGAGGATGCAGTGCGATGGATGCATATAGTGATGGGGAGCCATTGGTCCCCCAGAGGGTCACGGGCACGAGCCTCGGAGTACGGAGCCTCCTCCTCGGCCCATTGTGCATGCGGCCTCTTCATCCCGGCACTTTGCTCCTAGTGGGTCGACATCGATAGGATTCTTGCAACTCGGGCCGGATGAGCACCAACATGGCTCGGGGTTTGAAGGAGTGAACACTAGGCTCGATGCATCGAGACAGGACGCATGGAGAGCCTCGGAGCAGCGAGATGGAGGACTTGCACTCCTACCTCCATGATGAGGGCACGGAAGGGCGAGCCCGGTAGTGATGATGAGATGGAGCGGTAGATCTCTGTCCATTCCCACCATGCTCTCAATGGACCCCTAGCTTTTTTGTCTTACCATGCGGCAAATTTATTTTTCTTTTTCTTGGTTGTAAGAATTTGAAGTCTCTGATTCAGCTGAATTTTGTTGTAATCACTCATTTGGCTTATGGAAATGTATTCTGGTGGAATTAAGGAATATATGTTGTCTATTATTTGCTATTGTCTTGGCTTTCTCCTAACATTCGCACACATTCCAATTATGCATTGTTAGAAGCTTTTACTTTAGCAACCTATTGTGTAGAGTAAATCACAATTCCGCTAGGCGTGGCTGGTGCGAGCATCTCGCTCCGATACCACGCTATCACGCCCCTATTCAGGACAAGGAATATAATATCATATAAAGGGTGACTAGGACGACGCGTGTCATCCTACTAAACCCCGGATCAGCGACACGGTGTCCCAGCGCACTGATCATATCAATATTAACACAATGTAACATTAGAATGCGAGAAAGAGGAATATTACATTCCAAGGATCGGTAGTATTGCGGAGCGTATAAATCGAATAGTTACAAGATGTTCAAAGCTAGATGATAAATACGGTAATTAGTTACATTTCCAATGATCATCTAATAACTATCAAAAACGGTATTACGATAAGTATTTCACCATAGGCCTTAGCCTCAAAAGTAATCAAAAGGGATCGAGTCCAGAATATCCTCATGGCCCGTAGGCACAATCATCGCAAGGACACCGTCGCCATGTTCCTCAAACACGGCCTCCGGTTCCTCCTCACCGATCTCATCGTATCCGAGGGCTGAACTCCAAGTCCGCGAGATATCCGTCACCTGCACCATAATCTAAAAAAATGTGCACACGAGGGGTTAGCTCCAGGCCGGTGAGGGGATGGGAATGCACAAACACTTGATTCACATAGTCCAATGATGCATGCACATGTTAAGTCCATTTTCCACCTAACAAACAACTAAGTCAATGGCATATGCTCTTGTGACAACTCGGGAGACACTGGGTCACTTAACTTATCGCCACAATGAAACCTCAATTGTCACGTGGGACCTACGCCGTCGAAGCCTCCAAGACCACTCGGTGGCGGACCCACGATAACCAATACTACCATGACGGCCTCTCCCACCTCCACGAATCCGGTGTCTTGATTACCCAACACCTAAACCCCTGTTGGTAAGGGTCGTAGCATAAGGGTGTGAAATCCTAGCCACAAATATACTACATGCAAGTCCTATCGTCCCGAGAGGTAATCAAGGGCGCATCAACTTTTCATACGGTTTAGTGCCCGGTTACCGGCACGGCCGCAGCGCATACTGATTCAACATGACATTCAACATAATTTCTTCATAAATGTTTATAGAGTTCGGGGTTAGCACCCGGTACCCACCTAGCAAGACCCATCAAGATACAACATTATCAATCAACATTATAACACATAGATATAAAATTATGCAATATGCGCACACATGCTTATTAATTATAATGAGTACATAATATATAGTGCAATAGTAATAACAAGCCCAAACAACCAAACCCACTCACAACGTATCGCCAAGCACCGAGTTTATCGTTGTCGCCTCGATCAAGCAATAAGCCACAAAGTGAATATTTTAACCTATACAAAGAGTGGAATAAGGTTAAGCGAGCGAAAGACGGATCCCCAAAAGATCTCCCATAAACTCTTAAGTATAAGGTTTCGAGAGGCGAAGTGGTTGCGGGAGTGGTTTCATGCCCAAAGTCTGCAACCACATGTAAATCCTAGGAAACCGGGACGGTTTTAGTCAAGGTCGGATGCGGATGTGGTTTAGAAAAACTGAATCCAAGTGTAAATCCGAGCTTCACGGGGCTCGGGACAATTTTGCCAAGGTCGGATGCGAGATGTGGTTTGGAAAAGCTGAATCCGAGTGTAAATCCGACCTTCACGAGAATCCTTCTCGGGAAGGTAGTTTCGGGGGTTTCTTGCGGTCTGAAATCACATGTAACCCTCACACCTTCGAGGTCAAAATCGAAGGATTCCCCTCCAAGGACCCCATTTCAAGTGGTTTTAAGGCACAAGGACTTCTAGAAAACTCTATCCTAAGCTCCTTAGGGTCCAACCTTAAATCCCCAAATGGCAATGAGAACCCTCACATTAGAGCTCATAATGGAGTGAACTAACTCCACCATAGCTTGGCTTTAAAGCTCCATCTACTCCCTAGGTTCCAAGAGAGATCTAGGTCAATCTCTCCCATTACCCAACCCCTTTTTTTGAAATCCAAAATAGAAGAAGGAAGAAGCTTACCTACCCCCAAGATGAGAGCTCCACAAATTCTGCCCAAGAGATGGGGTCTCCACCTTCCTCCAAGCCTCTCTCTCCTTCCTCCTTCTCTTTCTCTCCTCTTTCTCTCCTCCACGATTTAGGGTAGAAGAGGATGTTGAAGAAGAAGTAATGTTCTCTCCCCCTCCTCCTCTCTTTATAATAAATGGGTCTATGGGTACCCTTAGTCAAATGGGTCATGAGGCCTAATGGGTCAACCCATTAGTCCTATGTGGGTAAGTGGATGGAATAACCCACCATTGGGCCAATAGGTTAAATGGGCCTGCCCACAACCTTAATTAAGGAAAAGCCCATTCTTAGATGGGCTCATATGAGATGGGTATAAGTCCCCAATGTACTTCCTAAAGGTACGCGGGACCCGAACTTAAATTATTCCCTTCTCTCATGAAATAGCTCGAGCGGTTCAAGCCGGACCCGCGCCGAGGTTACCAAGGAAGAATAATTAATAAGACTTGAGGCTAGAACTTACTTTTCCCCTGTCATGGTTTATTACCCATGACCCCGAACAACTTCGCCATACAGCAACGCTAAGCTCATCACCGACGAAATATCCAGTGAGGTGACGGTCCAGGATGCTCTCTCCTGAACTCCTCGCTTCCCGGGCTGGTACTTGGAGGGTAGTCGGCGAGTCGTCGCCGTCCACGAACTTTCCCTGGCGGTTGAGGAATCTTTCCTCCACAGGCAAACCCGTCTTTGTGGTCAACGATTTTGTAGCTAGGTTTGACCATCATGGAGAACGGGTCACCGGCATACATGGCGGCGGTATCTACACGTCACGAGAAGAAATGATATTTAATTATATCCCGGGGTACGGGTATAACAAGAAGTGGCAGGCATCAGTATACGCTGTGACTCCCCTCTTACATAAAAGGAGGAGAGTTACCCTTGAGGATGAAAATCCTTAGACCCCGTTAGTGAGTGAACCGGGAGTGATTAATAGAAAGCCTAAACCTATACGGTGTAGAAACCTTTGAGTAGATAAATGGAATCCAGACCCGTATCTAGATAATAAGAAAGAAAATTCCTCAGCTAGTTTCAAATGGTTTAATTTGAATGATCAATAGAGACCCTGTAGAAGTGAAGGTCATTCATGACACCTCGCAGGTTAATGGCAACCCTGTGTGGAACCTTACTTGGTCCATCCAAACTTTACTTAGACTCATAGTTGGAGTCCTGGGTCATATTTAGACTTTCGAAGAGACCCAGTATACCGTACCTAGGAACTTCTTATTCTTGTGGATTAACCTAGGTGACAGATACGTCCATAGGGATATGAATGTAAGTATTAAACTTATACTTATGTATATGTGTGAATTGAAAACAAAATAAAATAAATACATCCCTTAAACCCTAGTGTGTGGCTAGACAAATTTCTCTAGCACTACAAATGTGACCTTGCCTTGACCTCACTATGTTGGTCAGTTTGAGTCCCGACCTTAGTCAAGTTAATCGTGGGTTGATAGGTAATGAATTTAACAATGACCGGGTAGGTTAATTATTGGAACCTGCTTAAAGGAGTTGACTTAGACCGAAACTAGTAAAAGATTGTTGGTTCTCGAAAGAGGACCATTGTGGACTTTCCCTGAGAAGCCAACTAGGTTGTAGGTTTATAAGGTTGTGAAAGCTGAAACTAAAGGATGTAACAAGACATTCTCCAACAACAGATATGAATGGGGTAATGGGTCACCAAATGCGTTCCCTCCGTACTGGGAGTGAACAATAGGAGATTCCATCAATATTCTAAATCGTTCTAAAGTTGGGTTAGGTAATGAGATAACCCGAAGTGAAAGCATTCAAGGTGAACCCTATGTTGGGGACTATACAAGTTTAGATCCTGTAATTCAAGGATAACCAGAGTGGAATGCCGACCTGATATGGAAGATCTAGGGAACTTTCTGTTCCTTATGGCTTTACTTAGCATTTGGAACCCTGTTTCCCTTGGGATATTGTAACCATTGACTCTTAACCCAAATTGAGTCCGAGTTACTACGGGCCACACCCTTGTGGTGATGTGACCCTATAAGGAAGAAGAATTGTAAAACCTGACTTGCCGTGTCATATAGGCACTGCCCCACCTTGACCAAACCCTTGACTTAGTTTATGCGGTGGGTAATTAGAGGTGTTGTTAGTTAACAGTCCTCACCCATTGAGACCTTAGGTACCTCAAATTTTGGGGACAAAATTTTAATAAGGTTGGGGGGATGTTACAGCCGCACCCGAAATATACCCAGATACCCCAGGTTAAATTAGACCTTTACCAACGGGTAATGCTATGTGGCCATGGTCAACATTGATGACCTTGAACCTGGTATTTTATTATAAGTGTCCCCTCAAAGTCCTAGAAGTACAGGCCAAAGCCCCGTAACTTTTCTCAAAGTTTGGGCCTTGACAGCAACAACGGAGTCATGAACAGACTCACTTGACTGATACTGCTCGTGAATCCGCCCATGCTGTTACTTGCCCTTTTAATTTATTTTACTGTGAGACCCACATCCTCGTGTCCCGGACACCATAATTAGACCCTCGGACCATATGAACCCTCACCCTTACCATTAATTGGTTATTTGGGCCATGAAAGTGGGCCCACAAAACTTGATTTAAAATAAATAATGGGTTATATACCCTAACTTAAACCAAACAAACCTTAGATGACAAATAGGTCTTATGGGACTGACATGGGCCAAATAAGACCTAAGGCCCAAATTAAAACCCATTTAAACCTAAAGACCACTAAGCATTTTAGGGGCACCTAATGAAACAAGACCTAAGGCCCTTTTAACCCTTAAAAGACAAACCTAAGCCCTTTATTCCCTTATCTCTCCCCCTCCCAAGCAAATTGTGGAGGAGAAGAGGCAAAGAAGAAGAAGAAGAAGTGGAAGTAGGAGAGGAATAGGAGGGGAAGGGAAGAAGGTGGAAGCCATGCGAAGATGGCTGGCTGCCCCACATCTCCTCCTCTTACTGTCCGAACAAGGGGAGAAGGAGAAGAGAAGAAGAAGAGATGAAAATGAAGGGAAGAAGGAAGAGGTGGTGGTTCTTCAAGGCTGGCTAGGGCTGAGAATGGAGCTCCTCTCACCAAGGTATGATCTAAACCCTTGGTACATCTCTCTTTCCATTTCCATTTTGATAGATTCCTTGAGCTTGAGCTAACCTAGGGTTCCATTTGGGACTCAAGGTGAAGCTCGGCCCTTATTGGGAGCTCTAATGGTGATGACCAAACCCTGGTTTGAGCTCCTATGAGCTGCCTTGCAGCCCTTGCTGCTGATCCCTTGGTTCTAAACCATCAAACCTTACCTTTGGACCAAATGGAGCTAAGCCCTTATGAGATCTTGGATCCATGGGGTAAGCCTAGGTTCTAGTGACCCTAGGGAGACCTAAGACATCCTCTCCATGACCCTGAGCGCTGGGTGAACTCCAGGCTTCAAGCTTGAGGAAAAACCCTAAAAAATCTTGAAAAAGAACTCCGACGGATGAACGAACGAATTCACTAATTGTGGTACTGTCCATCAATCCGCCCAGTATAATCCCAGTGACTTGACCTGAACGGATGAAAGAATGGATTCACTCTATTGCCTTCGCCTGTGGGTCTGTTTGCTCTCAGATATGTCTCAGGGATCGAAAGGATGCAAGGGCGGATTAAGATGGCGCATCCGTCCGTGGATCCGCTCGCTATTGGGTGTGTCTCAGAAATCGAATGGATGCACGTTCAAATCCAAGTAAGAAGTTTCGTCCGTAGATCCGCTCCTTGTGTTTTTACCTTTTGGCCTGAACGGAGTCAGGGGCGAACTCACCCTGTTGCTTCCGCCCCTGAGTCTGCTCGTGCTGTCTTGGTTGAAACTTGATTTTAACCTTAGGGGCCTAGAATGGGACCCCTCTATACACCTTTTAATGATTACTTTTGTATTTTTAGGCTACCCAACTCGATGGATAGCTGGTGCACCAGTGAGATTCATGTCAACCACGTCGGGTGAAACCCGATTTCGGTGAGTGGGTTTTGGGTGATTTTGTTGGGTTTGAATATACATATTAAACAACCATTATCATGCTATTATATAAATATAAGCATTGTGCGCATTGCAATATTTATCTAAAATATGAACTGTTATGAATATGATATTATTCTCACCATTGTATCGGGTGACGGTGCTGGGTGTGCCGGTATCAGAACCCCAATTTATTTAATTATGAAAACTATTATATGTCATCTTGATCTGTATGTATCGTGTCGTGCTGGTACTCGGGTACTAGATAGAATAGGACGTTGATGCACCTGGAATACCTCTCGGGATGATAGGACTTGCATATAGTATAACTGTGGCTAGGATGCTTGCTCCCTTATGCTACGACCCTTGCCAATAGGGGTTTATGTGTTGGATAGTCTGAGCACCTGTTGCCTGTGGAGGTGGGAGAGGCCAGGTCAGGGCTAGTGATGGCTATCAGGGTCTGCCACTGGATGACCGGATGGTTTCTACCAGTGTAGGCTCCTGTGTGATAATTGAGGTTTCACTGAGGCGATAAGTTAAGTGACCCTCAGTGTCTCCCGAGTTATCATAGTAGCATACACTTGACTTATAGAATTGTGTGTTAGGTGAAAAATGAATCTAACATTAACGTGCATCATTCTGCTTGAAATTGTTTGTGTATGTATGTGCATTCCCCTTTGCTCCCTCACTAACTGGTTTAGCTAACCTCGTTGCGTAACCCCTTTTTAGTTGATATGCAGGTAAACTCTTGATGAGCATCGTTAGATGCAAATCAAGTGGAGCCGGTGGCTGTGACTTGGATGTAGGTGTACACCCAAGAATGGTGTCCTAGTGGCGTGATTTATTATTTAATTTCTGTATTCATCCACAATCATGTATAAACTTTATGTTTAATTATAAGGAGAGAAATGAATGGTCATAAATATTTAAATTGTACTATGTGTTATCATTAGAGAACCGATGCTCTATGATTTCACATGATTTAATTAAATTTCGCTTCCGCTAACTCTGTAATTGGAACAATATATTTCATATGGTACGTTCCTTGCTGTTATCATGATTTGATGACAGGGTGGACTGTGGCTCGGGACACTGTATCTATGATCCTGGTAGGTATTGGGATGACACGTGTTATCCCAGTCACCCCCTATTTAATGTAAAATATCTTCATCGGGATGGGGGCGTGACAAGGTGAATGGGGAATATGAGGCCAAGGACAAACGAATGACGTCCTACTTAGGAAAGGCCCGAGACCTGATCGTGACATCTGGAACGTTCACTATACAGAGAGTACCCCGGATAGAAAATGCAACAGTAGATGCATTGTCAAGATTGTCTAACGATGACTTATCCGAGATGAACGGAGCAGTCTACTTGGAAAGCCTGAACAGGCCGACCTACGAAGAGAAAGAGAATGAGGTTGCCCAAATTGATGCTGAGCCAAGTTGGATAGACCCAATAGTGAGCTACCTCCGAGACGACGTACTTCCTGACGATCGGGAGGAAGATAGAAAATTAGGGGGAGAGCAGCCAAGTACACAATGATTGAAGGACAACCATACAAAAGGTTGGTTACCATACCCCTTCTAAAGTGCTTGGCACTGAGTCGAGCTCAATAGACATTGGCCGAGGTGCACGAAAGAATATGTGGAAGTCATATGGGAGGACGTGCCCTAGCATACAAGGTATTTCGGCTAGGCTTCTATTGGCCAAAGATGCAACAGGATGCGATCCGGTATGTTAAAAAGTGCGAGTAGTGTCAGAAGTTCGTGCCTATCCCTCGCCAACCCGCGACATAATTAACCTCCGTCCTCAGCCCCATACCATTCGCTATGTGGGGAATGGACATACTTGGTGACTTCACCCCTGCCACGGGGGCCAAAAAATACCTAGTAGTCGCGATAGATTACTTCACAAAGTGGGTAGAAGTTGAGCCCTTGGCAAAAGTCACAGAAAGACAGATGGAGAAGTTCTTCAGGGACAAAATTATCTATCGGTTCGGTCTACCTCAGGTGCTCATCACTGACAACGGGACACAGTTCAATAACCCTGAGTTCAGGCAATTTTGCGCACACTATCATATAGATTTCAGACCTGTTGCAATAGACTACCCACAAGCGAATGGACAACTTAAAGTCATAAACCGCACACTTTTGGCAGGAATAAATCTGGACATTGACCGAGGCCAAGGGAAAGTGGGTAGACAAGTTACTCAGTGTACTATGGTTGTACCGAACCACAGTTCGTACACCAACAAGGGAGAGCCCATTCCGATTAACATACGAAACAGAAGCCTTGGCACTAGTAGAAGTATTGGCTGGGTCACACAGAATTCTAAACTTCAATGAGAGAACATACCAGTACGGGCTATGCGCGGACCTGGATTTTTTGGATGAAGTCAGGGAAAGCGCCCTCATGAGGAACGTCGCCTATGAACAAAGAATGGCTCGCTACTTCAACTCAAAGGTGAAGGAACGAGTGTTCAGAGCTGGAGACTTGGTTCCAAGTAAAGCGCGAGCGTCGCAACCACAAAAATAGGTCAAACTATTAGCCAACTGGGAAGGTCCGTATGTGGTCTCCAAGCAAATGCAATCGGGCACGTACCGCTTGAAGACCTCGGGGGCAAGAAAATGCCCCGACCGTGGAACTAAAAAAATTTGAAGAAATTTTATCAATAAAGTTCGTGTTCGTTCCTTTTAGCCAAGATCATGCTTATAAATAAATTTTATTTATGCAAGTTCGTGCATAACCGACCTCGAAAAATTTGAAGAAATTTTATCAATAAAGTTCATGTTCACAACTTTAAGCCTATGTATGTTCATTTCAGAATGTTCACAATAAAATCCTATTTCTCAAAGTAAAATCTCCCTACTGTTCAAAAGACTGACCTTGTAAGTTGGTATGAAAGTCCCCAAGGGACACCAAAAGACTAACCTCGTAAGTTGGTATGAAAGTCCCCAAGGGACACCAAAAGACTAACCTCGTAAGTTGGCACGAAAGTCACCAAGGGGCACCAAAAGACCGACCTTGTAAGTTGGCACGAAAGTACCTAAGGGGCATAAAAGTCCGATCTCAAAAGTTGGCACAATGTGAGACAAACAAAAAAGCTTTAATGGAGAAAGACACAATAGTGAAACACACGAAAAAAGCTTTATTGATTGTACAAGGCCCGAAGGCCGATTCGTCATTACAAAAAAAAAGAGAATGAAACGACCACAGGTCGGCAGCGTCTTTGGTGGTGGGGACGCCCTCACTTGGAAGAGCAGGGGGATGAGACTTAGGTGGAGGAGGCACAACCTTGCTAAGGAGAGCCGCTCCAGGAGACTTTACCGGAGGAGGGATGTACGCGTCAAAGTTATCAAACTTGAACTTGGGGTCCTCACTGAGGATGAACTTAATAGTGTCGTTGACGTCGTAGTCGTACGTCTCTTGCGATTTCCCCTTGACATACTCTGCAAGCTCGAAAGACTTCTTGAAATCCTCCACAGCTTGGGCACGGATCCCGCCATGCCTCACATGAAGCTTCTCCAACTCTTTCTCCAGAGCCTCGATCTTTTTGGTCGCGGTAGAGGTCTCCTCCTCCAGGACGTCCTTCCTTTCGGTCAGGGTGGCAAACGTCTCCTCATAATCCAGGACCTTGGCTTCCAACGAGGAGTATTCCTAGGAGAGGTCCAACATTTGAGCCTCAGCAGCTTTACGGACTTTCTTCTCCTCGTGGTATTGATTGTGATACTTCTCCAGTCGCTGGACCGTATCAACAACCTTTGCAACAATCTGAAAGGACGACCATATAATGTCAGCACAAAGAACAAAAAGAAGAAAGGAAAAAATAGAAGAAGAAGATGCAGGAGGCTTACCAAGGCCACGTCCGGGCCAATGGATGTAACGAGGTGCTCGGTAGTCATGTCCCCGACGGTAGCACGATTTGCAGAGAGACAACCCTACTCCAGCTACTCCCGTGCGACCTATGGGTCCTTAAAGGACGAGTCACCCTCATAAATCTCCCACCTGGGGATCAGGAGGGGCCTTCCCTTTACCCTCGATCTCACTACCTAGGGGATCAACTCACCGCTCGTGCTGGCGGTGTAGGCGCCCTTCTTGGAGAGCTGCTATTCTGGAGGGGCGAGCCCCTCCCTCTTGCGGCTCTCCTCCACCAAAGTCAGAGGAGCATACAGGGGCAGCCCCTGGTCTTTGGGTGGGGCCTAAATGGACCCTTCCACAGTGCTCACTCCTGCTGTGGCCTTCTCGCGATTGGCCCACTCTTCCGCCATCTTCTTCTTTCAAGCCGCTACATTGGATCTGAATGCCTTCTAGTCCAGTCAAACATCCACTGAAAATCAAATAAACATAGGTCAAAAACTAAACAAAACACAAACAAGAAAGGAGCATCAACTCGAATCAGGAACACTCACCTTGGGCCGAGCTATAGCGGGCCAGCAGGTCTTCCCTTTTCAACTGACGAACATCAAAAGATTCACCGCCCAGGCACACACTGAGGGACGCCTGGTCATAAGGGCTGAGCTCGGGCAGGTGGTTCACGGTCCTATGGTGGATCACCCTCCACTCCATCCGAGCCTGTTTGGGCAGTCGGGGCCAAGCCGATTTAGTCACTTCGATGCCTAAGTCAGAACTCTCTAGCAATAGATGATAGTAATTGAAAATCAGATAATCATAAAAGGAGGTTACCCAATTATTTATATGTGGTTGAGAGAGTCCTGTAGGCGGTGACGTGACTTAATAGGAAAGGGAATCCCCCTAGCGTGAGTTTAGGCGATTAGGAGCCTTTTTAGGGCTAGGGATAAGCTATCCAGCCCATCACACCACGCTAGACTAGATTAGTACGCTAATTTAGGGCCGTTAGGGCCATTCTGTGCCATTTTCGGGGTGTGATTCCACCGCCTTATCCAGATTTGGCGTCGGGGCGAGGTCGGCCCCCTCTTAGGATCGGGTCGCTCATTTACTTTAGGTCCGTTCTTCTTCGCCTCGTCCTCAATGGGATGACCTGATGGCGAGCACGTACCGTCCTCGCCCACATGGGGCTACACGTGTCCGAACCCTATTGGGTGTCGGTTTTATGATGTATCAGACTGGTATGGATAATCACATGTTATTTGATCCATAACATTCCCATTACTTCGGTAGGCAATCGGATGCTGATCCTGATTTTAATCACAATAAATCATCACTGTGATATTGTTGCCAAGTTTTTTGTGACTTTGATGCTGAATTATTTTATATATACTGACCAGCTTCAACATTCAATGATAAACCATCCTTTCATCGAACGAAGATAGAGAATTCTTGAAAAATGTAGAATGAAGCATTTGGTTACCAATCCTGCACCCATTAAGCAACAATCCCACCCTTGTTTTCTATCCCTCAAAAAATGAAGAAGAAACATGAAAGAAAGAAGAGAAAATTTATTTGCAAATGCGATGCAAGTATGAGCATTACGTGGGATAGTCATCCCAATCACCACCACCATCGAAAGCACCAGTGTTGGGTTCTCAAAATAACCCAATCCTCGTTGTGGAGAACTCATACGTGGGTAACCTAAATAAACATACCACATTTGGCAATAAATCCAGAAAACTGGCAAATGATTTGGAGGTGATCCAAATATCAGAGAGTAATGAAGATGGTGTGGATTCAACTCATTCACTACTACGTGACGACATTCATCACCTATACGGGGATGATGTGGCCAGAGAACTTGGTCTTTTTTATTTATAGGGAATTGATGATAAAGAGTTAGTCTCTTCAACATCAAAGAAAAGACGTAGAAATGGAAAGAAAACAAAAGGGAAGGCCCTTGTACCACTTACTCCACCTGCGATTAAAAAGGGAAAGAAAGTTGCTTGCACTCCTCCTACCTACTGACAGAGGAATTAGTTTAGTTTCTTTTCTTTCTTCCTACTAACGAAGGAATAAGTTTAGTTTCTGAATAAGTCTATGTTCTCTTTTTTTGTTTCTTTTTCATCCTTCATTCGGTATAGTTATGAAAGATATTAGAGTATAATGAGTTAACATGACAATTTATGAAGAATCACAGTCCACGTCAATTATGGTGCTTTTTTTTATTAGAATGAAAGCATATCCAAGTTGTGTGTCATATACGAACAAAAGTAATGACTACAAAAATATTGTAGGAAAAATTATTTTATAGATTGATGTGCACTAAATGGGCTGTAACCGTTAGTGTGATGATATGGTGTTTTCATTTAGAAGCCCATACATTTAAAGATATATGCATAGAGAAGTCTCATGGACAATGCATGCTCATCTTGACTAAAATCAAATGCATGTTATCTTGTCATGAATCAAATTTGCAATTTTTAAGTTTTATATTTTTTTTTCTTGAAAGACATCCTGGGTTCTGTGAGGCAAGCAATTTCGAATCCTATTGCACTCTTGCAAGGATTGTGATAGAACAATCAATCAATGTTTCTTTTTGATCTTTTACTCTTATTCTTCACCCGTCCACTTGCTTTGGTCATCATAGGCCAAGAAGGTTTAGTGTTGTTGCCCATTCTTCGTTATTTAGAGAAGCCACCACCAATATTCCACTTATTTCTAACTAGTTTTCAACTAATTATAGCATCAAGACGTTTTTGGAAGGCATTATAATGACATTATTCACGGCACACAAAGTTGAAGGTCCAATTGGATATCAACTCCTATAGAATGTGCAAAATTAATTGTACGTCCTCTTTTGCAAACCAAGAGGAAAGTTCATAGAACAATTCAACAAAACATTCAAACACACACACTCTCTCTCTCTCTCCCTCTCCAGACATATGAACGTAATAGAAACTTCTACAAAATTAGTGTACCCTATGTGTTATAGAACTATCATAACTTATACACAACATATCAAGTTTTCATTCTTTTCAGGGATTCAGAGGTACATCTGATATCATACCATTTCAAACCTATTCAACTGTCTTCAGTTAGCTTGAAATGTTTGCTCTATTCCATATAAAAAGTCTAATATCTTTGGTTCAAGAATCTGATGCAGGCCCATCCGCATCTTGAAGACCTCAGCCCAACTCCACCATGTGGGCCAGTATTAGTCCAAAATTATCTCAAGGTCCAACACCAACTCTTGGTCCAAAATGAACCAAAGACTAAGGACAAAAAATTGGCCATCCAAAGTTGATCAATGAATAATCCAGAATTATGACTTTGCACGTCTCTCCACTTCAAGTAATATTTCATATTATTTTTATTAGGAATTTAGAAAAATTCAAAACATAAAAGTTATAGATATGTTCAAATGGCTTTATAATGCAGTCAATATGATCTAAAATGAAGGAGTTATGCATTTTACACTGAACATATGCAGTCCAGCTCATGAATGACCTTCATCTTCCTTGTGTCTCTTCATTTCCCCATAAAGCTAACTTTCTCCCATGAACTCTCTTGAGAAGCAACAAGAATATTATAAGGTCTTCTCTATTGGGGCACCCACTTTAACCTTGGAACTTGCATCAAGGCACATTGGGACAACCCCTATATCATGAAATTTACTTTTAGTTATTTGTTTTCTAGAATTTTTATTTTCTTGGGAATTAAGCATGTAATCTCAACCCTTGAAAATCATTAACTAAAATATCGTAAGAGCTTTTAGGGTTTAGCTTTGATTTGACTATAAAAGGCCTACCTATCTTGTTTGTAAGTAATGTTGAAATTTGATGAATGAAAATCATTGTTGTTCCATTGAGTAGACACTTGAACCATGATGAGTTCTCTATAAAACCAAGATGAGTGTCACTTCAATCAAGCTAAATTGAAACTTTTTTTGCTGCCTTGAAGAGTTGCAGTAATTAATCTAAAAGTATTGATGCATCTACCTTCTTTGACAACCTTGAAGAGTTTATTCATTGGGGTTGTTATTCTTTTTCTCTCTGTCTCTTTATTTCTTCAATTTTGTTATTCTATCATCATTCAAGTTTTTTGTCCTGAACTAAAATCTCTACTTCACGAGCCATTATTACCTTTTTTCTTCTAGAATCTAGACAAACTTAAAGAATCAAAGTTGTAACCCTTTTTGTTATCTTGAATCTCCAACTTGAATCACACCAAATCTAGTTGTGTGTTAAAAGTTATGTATATTTTATCGCGGTTGCACAAATCTGCCTTCTACTCGGGTTTATTGGCCTAATTGAGTGTGGCACCTCATCTCTCTCTCGATCCGAGTTTAAGCAATCCCATGAGGGCAATTGCATCAAAATCCGTAATTGCATAATACACTCAACGGCAACATCTTTCTTCTTTGTACCATGAGCTTAAATTACAATATCAGACCTTAACCATGAATGAAACCATAAACTTGGATTTATATATTTGTGTATGTTGTGTATGAACAAGCAAGCCTACAAACTTAAAACCTCAAACTTGCAAAACCTACAAAAACTTAAACCATGAATTAAAAAATAAGATGCACCTGAAACCACAAACACGTGAATGAAAAACTAAAAGAGAATGCTAAAACTGTAGAAAACAAATAGCCATTGAATAGCAAGAGATGTTATCTAACAGTGGAGTGATAAAAAACAAGATATTAGGGAGAGAAATCATAGAGATAGCCGAAGGTTGTCATCTTACAAAGAGTATCGAAGGGATGGAAAGAGGCCGTTGAAGGATCGGAAGAAGATGAAATGAGAATTATAGTAAATTCCATCATTCAAAATTTTTTTGGGGACATAATTTGAATCCAAGAAAACTCCCACCAAAATCTTGAAAAACATGAGAGAGAGTATTTTGGTGTGGGTTGGGTCGTTACCTAAGTTGAATTGATTTAACATATGTTATATTTTGTGCGGTCTATCAAATTGGCGGTGTTGCTTATACTCTGAAACTAGCATTGATTTCTATGCAATGTATGTGAATGATAAACAATTTTGAATGCTGAAATAATTTGGTGCAGAGAGAAAGATAGAGAGATAGAGATTTAAACCTTAAAATAATTGAGAAAGATGGGATGTAGGATATTATAATATGACATATACTCTAACTTAAATAAAACTTAGAAAATGAATAGCCCAAGCATGAATCTCATACAATCATGTAAGTTATTGATTGTCAACACTCTTATGGCATGGAATAGAGATTGATGGATTGGATCTTTTGCCTAGATCACTTGGACCTTTTGATCAATCTATTGTGGCTATCTCGCAAAATCTCTCCCTCTTTTTTATCAATGCTTAAATTAATGAATATAAGCTAGAAGTTATAAACAACTTATAAGACATTTAAAACATTCAACAACAACTCAACTTTTTCCCAAATAAATGGGGAAGGCTACTTGGATCCTTACCTTCCAATCAACTCAGTTCAAGGTGATACTTGATACAATATCTAAGCTATGCATATTTTTCCTCACCACTTGTCCAAGAGTCATTTTAGGTTTGCCCTTGGATCTTTTAGCTCCTTCAATTTATAGATACCGGATTTCGCCCCTTTCGCCCAAGGAAGATCAGAGCTACCCGAGATTATACAATAAAAATGATCGTTTCACCTAGGGCTACAACAGGGTCTGGTAGGACTAGGATTTTTAAGAACCCAACCCAACCTTGAGTCCCCTTAGTTGGGCCCAGGCCCGACCCGACCCTGACTCAGGGGTTATGCCCGTACCCAAACCATATCTGATTTAACCTTGGTGTGTAGGTACTATACGAGCATCTGTCAGTACTGGCAATATGTGGGTCATAACAGTCAAGCAACCACATAAGATTCTTGATGAGAAGACAGGGAGATATGTGGAAGACAAGTTTATATACAAGAATAGTGGGTGATTTGTCGAACATGGTAGCTTTGTAGATCGTGCCCCTCCTATGGACGTGATGAGCGAGAGGTTTAGAAAGAAATGACCACATCGGTTTTCAGACTATTTGAGTCCATAGATAACCATCCACATCATTCTAAACCTCATTGGCATAGTAGAACACACCCATATTATGATGCACAAACACCTCATATAGCAACCTCGCGTGTGGGTGAGAGCCCCAGTTAAATCCCAGCCCAAACAGAGCTGAGATTGACCCACATCACCCGGTCACATCCATTGGTGGGTCCTGCTGTCCTGTTTCGGGTTGTCATGTGTGGGATCCCCAGATCCCACATTGTATCGACCCTCGTTTACGTGGACTTGTAGTATGACCTATCCTTAGCTCAATGACTAGTATGGAGTCAAGGTGGGGGGTCCGTGGGGTCCAACCGAAGAATTTATCTGTTTTGACCCAAATAGGTGCGCAAGCAAACAGGCCTTAGTGGCTTTAATATATATATATATATATATATATATATATATATATTACAAATTGAGTTTCTAAAACTCAATCCTCACTTCATTTAAAAAAGAGAGAGGAGAGAAAAGAAAGGAAAGAGAAAAAGGGAAGAAGAAGAAGAAGCAGGAGGAAGGATGAGCTGACCTTAGACTGTTGCCAGCTGTCGGTTGCATCCTTAGTCAGGTAGGCTCTTGGTTCCCTACCTCTTTTCTCTCCTATGCCACCATTCTATACCTAGTTTTTAGGATTTTTGGCTGGGTTTTAATTAAAACACAATGTTTGGCAAGGAGGCCAGTTGGAGTGTTGTTGTGTGAGGGTTCTACACCTTCTTACACACTCTCATTTCCATTCCTGACCAATTCCAATGAGGTTTGTGCGAGAACTCCCCAAACTCTAGCTTTTAGGTTTTGATCGGAGATTCGACCATAACTCCGATTCCACTCGGTGAAATGCAGTGCAACTTAGCTCTATGCGTAGATGGAGTGATCCCCTACAATCTCTATGGGATGGCAATAACCTCGGTAAAGTTTTAGAGAACTCTGAGCTGAAGAACAACTCCCGGAGCATCCATCGGTCGATGACAGGGGATCCATCGGTCGATGATCACATCCACAGGTGGCATCGACCGATTGATCATAGACATCCACCGGTGGACCAATCACATCAACCGACTACATCATCTGGTTAGTCCCCAGTGTGTGATTGGGAATTGACCTTCTGGGTAAACTTTTGATACTCGATTAATGTTGTGTCTAACACCTTGTTATCATGAATGGGTCAACGCTAAATACATTAGTGAGGCGTAGCTTGGGATCACTTGGGAAACTATCAGGTTGTGATCACCTAGTCTACCGACAAGGTGAGTAGGTGTGGTTGACTTCTTTTACGGAGTGTTTTTTTATTTTAAATTTATATAAGATGATTTCAACTATCTCAATTATGAATTGATGTCCATATAACTATGCTTGATCGTGAACTAGGAATGAGATGTATGTTGAGAGTTGGAAATGGGATATGGTATGGCCGAGGTGGATTCTGGTACCGAGATTGCCATAATTATGTTGCATTCATGCTATATTTATTTATTTATTCAAATACATTGTGGTGTGACCAATGGTGGTTCCGATATCGTAAACCCGTGATTATAGTATGTGTATGTTAGTGGAGACAAGGTGGGTATTGTGGTAGGGGAATTCTAGTACTATCATCTTGTTCTTTATTATAAATGTATGTATGCAACACCTGTCATATTAGATGCATGCTGGCTAGGATAACTAACCCTATGCTATAACCCCTAGCCAACAACGGGTTACGTGTTGGTTAGGCCTTTGTGGTATATCAGATGATGATTTTTCTGAATACCATATCCACAGTACGATGTGATTATTGCCAGAGGTGGTTCCGAGCCTGGTAACCGAGGTTGTTTTGGGACCGGCGGGGTCTATTGGGGTTTGCTGGGTGACCTAGGGCACATTCGGGGACCAACAAGCTCCCACTCACAATTAGGGCTGTATTGCTGGGTGACCTAGGTCGCATGCCGGGACCAGTAATACATCCTAATGTGTTGCAGTAGCATATTACCATTTGACTTAGTTTTGTTGATTAGGTTTTTGTTTATAAAACTGGAAATCATGCACCACATCATAATTATTATGTATGTTTGCATGCCCCCCATCCCTCATTGAGCTTAGTGAAGCTCATGTTGGAAAAATTCTTCCCTCCCTCTATATATGTTTTGATGATAACAACCAAGTTGGCAAGTCTTTGTGTTCAATTATGTCAATAGGTCTAATGCAATAATAAAGAACAGGTCAAGGCTCAATTCACAAGGAAGTTTAAGACAAAGAGACAAAGCCTAAAGAGATCAAGCCAACAAAGAATTTTCAAGATAAATAGGTCTTGAAGAAAAGACTACTCGAATATTGAAGATCATCTTGTAAAGAAGAAATCAAGTTGAAGATGCTCCTATGCACATTCACACACTTGCATAATTGTAATTGCATACATATAACTAAAATTGCATATGCATCATATAGACTATAGGAAAGTACTTACAGACCCCAGAAGTCCTTAGCATTTGTTGGGAAAAGACTGGACCAAAAAATAGGCTAACAAAATGCCTAAAAACCCCTACTGGTCGGACTATCGGTCAATCGACTGCAGAGCTAAATCGACCGCTGGAAACAGTGAGTAACTGGTTTCAATCGGTTCTCCCAAACGATCACCGAACACATGCCGGTCTCTCAATTGATCGATCGACTATCGACCACTTTGACTTAAGAGTCCTAACGGCTCTATTTTCCCCAACGGTTATATCTAGCGGTCGATCGGCAAAGCTAAGTGGTCGATCGGTTGAGCAAAAAACCAACCGTTTTATAGCCGTTAGAGCAATTTTGATACATGGTTTTTGAGCATTAAATGATGCCTATAAATACTAATCATGTCAGACCTTTTGACCATCACTACAGTCCAGAAGAATATTTTGCTGAGAAGTGAAAAGGTCAAGTCAAGCTCCTAATGCTAGTATTTGAAGTTAAGAAGAAAGCTTAGTTACTCAAGCTCAACATCATCATTCGAAGATTTATCTTCTTCTAATTTAAAGCTCAAGCATCTTCATACTTGTCATTGCATATTCACATTTGCACTGCGTGAAGTAAGTTGGAACACTTCCGCTCAGGTAACACTTTACTTTTCATCTCTCATTAATTGCTTTCTTACTCTTGAGTCAGGTTGGCTCTAGATGAGTAAGGTGTGCTTACTGTTGCGTGTGAAAACCTCCGGTACTGGGTTCGCCCGCGGATGAACCTGCAAAAACCAAGCAATGAGCGCAAGAGGGCCGGTGTGGCTCCGGCCTAGGACTCTCCGATGCTCAAGTCAGGTCTTCAACGCGACAGCGTAACTGCGTAGTAAAAAGCAAGATCTGGAATAGAGCTCCATACCTGGGTATTTATAGAGTAAGGAGGAGATGAGACGGTTGGGAGAGTCCTAGTATGGTAGGAGTCCTTCTTTCGGAAGGTTCTCTCGCGTAGAGCGGAGTGGAGAGTTATTTTCGGGGTCGGACTCTTATTAAGGTAAGAGTCCATGTAGAGTGTGATTACGTGTTGTCTTTGGGATCGTGGCTCGGTCCTTATCCCGTGACTCTCGGGATGTCTTGACGTGGCCCGGAGATCCCCGGAGGGGTGCTATGGGAGCCTCGATGGAGGAGGGCTCGGCCTACGAGGTCGGCCCGTGGGGTCGGCCATGGAGGTCGGCCCGAGAGGAGGTTGGTCTCGGCCATGAGGTCGGCTAGACTGTCCTTGGCCGACCCGTATAATCTCGGCCTCAGTCACCGGCCACCTCGCTCAAACCAGGCTTTGTCAGGTGACTTATCGGATATGGGGTCGGCCCAATTTCCTGCTCGGTCCAACTCGGTTCTCGGACTGAGGTCGGGTCGGCCACGTGGCAGCCTCTGATAGGTGGGGCGTTTTATGCCTCATCACAGGCCCCCCCACTCATCAGGTGTCGGCTCGGCGCTGATGAGTGAAATCTCCTGGGCGCTTGTCGGGAAGATTCTTGCGGTTGAGCCGAGATCATTTATTGCTCCGGATTTGACGCTGCACGATCTGACGGTTGGGCGTCAGTGTCACGTCAGCAGTCATTATGGCGGGCTCGGGAATTCGAAACGTCCTTTGATCTGGGCCGTTGGATCATGTTGAGCTCTGGTCGACCGTTGGATCAGTAGGACCCAAGGATTATAAATAGGTGACTCCTAACTATTCATTCTTCACTGCTTTAAGTTATTGACTTCTCGGCAAGTTTGGATCCGTCACCTCGGTAGATCTCGTCGCTTGCTTGCTCTGACTTCTCGGCAAGTTTGGATCCGTCACCTCGGTAGATCTCGTCGCTTGTTTGCCGCGATCGACTCGGCCGAAGCTTCGTTCGTGATCAACTCGGCTGTCGTTTCATTCCCGCTCAGCTCTTCTTCAACCAGATAAGTCTTCTCCGCCCTTGACATGTCGGTTTGTAGTAGTCCTACGGGCGACGCTCGCCGAGCGGCAGAGGGCACGAGTCGAGCCGAGAACTCCCATTCGCTCTCCCACCATAGACCTGTTGGGCTCGACATCGAGACGAGCCCGACGTAGTGGAGCCGTCGGGCCGAGGTGGCGAGCCCCGTTACCCATGGAGTCGACCACGCGGCCCAATCCATGGCTGCATCCGGGCCGAGAACTCCGGGTCGTCCTCATCCGATGAAGACTCAAGTGAGGAAGATTCGTCGAGGTGGGGGCTGGCTCGGTCAGCTCGTCACCGACGCCCCGAGCCCGAGGAGGGTAGTGTCGGCACTGTTCCGAGCACGATGACGGAGGCCGACCTCGACTATCCGAGGATGACCTACGCCATCCCCGAGGACATTCAGCTCCGAGTTCCTAATCCCGGGGAGATGGCCTGCTTCATCAGGCCCGGCGAGGTGGCTCTGTACGAGACGCCCTTCAAGTACGGGTTTCGGCTCCCCGTTCTCAGCCTGGTGGACCAGATCTTGGACCACTTCCACCTGTCCCCTGGTCAGCTGGTGCCGAACTCTTGGCTGGCCGTGTATGGTTTCTACTCTTTGTTCTGCGAGATGGGCCGAGGTGCGAGCATGGCGCTTTTTTCTCGGCTCTTCTTCCTGAAGAAGTCTCCCGAGAAGGGCTGGTACTACTTCTGCCGCCGATCCGGGAAGAGTGCGGCTCTAGGCGGCCACAAATTTCTGGTCGGCACGCCGACCTTCAACAAGTATTGGAAGCCTCGCTTTTTCTTCGCTTCCATTCCCAACAGCCCTCTCCGAACCGAGTGGAAGGAGATGAACCTGAATTACGTCAATAGGGTATTACCCCTGACCGAGAACGAGATGACCTCGCTCGAACTGATCCCCCGGCGTCCGCCCTTCGATGTCCTCCAGCTTCAGGACGAGGGGTTTCTCCAGAGTTGGCATATGACCCCGGGTAGGAGCCCTTGCCGAGCCTGTCTTTGTTGTCCGAGCTGACCTCTTTACTTAGCTTTCTTTTCTTGTTCTGACTCGTTTTTTGTGTTTTCGATTTCTCTTGCAGTGGTCGGCCACATTCCTCCTATGGACACAGCTCGGCTACGGGCCGAGATCATCGCAGACAGGAAGAAGAAAAATTCAGAGAAGAAACCCCGGGGCGAGTCCTCCAAGGCCTCCAAGGGAAAGGGGGTGATGCCGGGACCATCGGATGCGGTGGTCGGCCTGGAGGCCGAGAAGAACACGGGTCAGGCCGTGTCTCCGAGGAAGGGGAAAGGCCGAAAAGGCGAGAGGAGCCCGCCGAGAGACATTAAACGCCAAAAGCTCTCGGTTAACCTGACAAGTGGCGGCCTTCCGCCCGTGGCCTCCCCCACCAACATCTCCCGATACGTCCTGGGGAGGGCTTCGGCCAACAACGTCCCTGTGAGGCCGACCTGGCGCCTCTTCCCGGGGGACTCGGCCTTGACATCGGCCGCTCACGCCAAGGAGTGGCTGGATGCCGATCGGCTCACCGACAAGGAGAAGCCGGAGGCGCCGTCCGACCCCGAGCTCCTCTCCACCCTATTTCAAGACTTCAATATGGTAAGTTTCCTTGTCGGCTCTTGCCTATGATCTGATATGTGTAGTTTATTCTGATTCTTTGTTCTCTTGCTTTTTTGTAGGGGTTCGCCAAGCGGTGGAGACCATGCTCCGCTCGAGCGGCTCTGACCGAGAACTATTCCTTGGGCGTCCAAGGCAAGAAGGCTTATCAGACGCCCAGGATGCCGTTCCGAGGCATCGGGAGACCCAAGAGAAGCTCACCGCTGCCGAGGCCGAAGTGGAGAGCTCTCGGCCGAGGTGGCCAGGCGAGAGAGAGGGTCCGGGCTCTGCGAGGCTCGGCTCGCCGAGGTGAAGGAGAAGGCCAAGGAAGATCTGGCCACGGCTCGGGCGCGGCGATTAGCGACTATCTTCACTCGGAGGAGTACTCCAATATCCGCCACGAGATCGGAAGCCTCCCTTCGCCGAAGGTTTTGAAGCTGGCCGAGTGAGCTTTTGGCCGAGATCAAGGCGCGTATCCTGATCTCAATCTCTCCCGCTTTGACGATGATGCGACTACTTTTGCAGGGGAGATGGGAGATGAGGAGGGAGCCGAGGTCACCCAAGCTCACCGGAGGCACTGCTTCAGCCGACGTCGTCCCTCCGGGAGCTGGTCCTCAAGATCTCTGCCGAGCCCAACACCGTGGATGCCTCCCAGGGTGTCTCCAAGTCCCACGCCGAGGAGGCTGAGATGTAAAATTTTCTTTTTTTTTTTTTTTTTTTTTTTGTATGGGTGGGGCCGAGCTGCCCTTTTGTAACTGTGCCGATCAGTCGGCTTTTAATGAATAAAACAACTTGTTTTTGTCAAAATTTGTCTAAGTATTTGAACTCGGCGCCCACAATATTCTTTTCCTTGCGTATTCTATTTTGTTTGTGGCCGAGCTGCCGAGTTGTTTCCCTAGCCGAGCTTAGGAACTCGTCTATTTTTTATCCATGTTCCACGTTGTCGGCGGTTTCGGCCATGCACCGCCGAGGTCAATGTGATCCTCACCTTAGTTGTTTAATTCGCCTTTTCCTTCGATCCAATTGGAGAGGCTATCATATACGCGGACGCATGGCCGAATATCCTTCCTGGCCGAGCCCAATGCCTTAGCTTAGTTTCGTACTTTGTTAGGCTCGGCCAAATAAGAATGGCGGCCCTTGAGATGTCGGCCATGTCTATTTGGACAGGTCTTACGACCCGGCTGACAACCTATGAGGGTCGGTCTTTGATGTCGGCCTGGTCTATGAGGACCGGTCTTATGACTTGGCTGCCGATCTATGAGGGTCGGTCTTTGATGTCGACCTGGTCTATGAGGACCGGTCTTACGACTTGGCTGCCGACCTATGAGGGTCGGTCTTTGATGTCGGCCTGGTCTATGAGGACCGGTCTTATGACTTGGCTGCCGACCTATGAGGGTCGGTCTTTGATGTCGGCCTGGTCTATGAGGACCGGTCTTATGACTTGGCTGCCGACCTATGAGGGTCGGCCTTTGATGTCTGCCTGGTCTATGAGGACCGGTCTTATGACTTCGACTTGGGAGCTTGCCAATACGTTGAGTGTTGGAGGAAAAACTTTATTGAATCAAATGTCAGAACTGAAACCGAATACAAGCATTTATTGAAAAAACTTTTTCAAATTTTCCGAGTTCCAAGGTCTCGGTACCTTCTTGCCCCCCAGAGTCTGCAAGCGATATGTGCCAGGGCGAATTTGCTTGGAGACTATGTATGGGCCTTCCCAGTTTGGTGCTAATTTTCCTTGTTGCCTCGGCTGAGATGCGCTGAGTTTTCTGAGAACAAGGTCCCCTTGGCGAAAATGCCGCTCTTTGACTCTTGAGTCATAGTAGCTTGCCGTCTTCTGTTGGTACGCCGCGTTTCGGAGTAGGGCATTTTCTCGGACTTCATCGAGGAAGTCCAAATTGGCTCGCAGCCCATCTTCATAGGTCTTCTCATCGAAATTGAGCACTCGGTATGATGAAGCCATAACTTCAACCGGTGCGAGGGCTTCGGTCCCATAAGCGAGGCGAAATGGACTCTCCCCGGTTGGAGTTCTTACAGTCGTCCGATATGCCCATAGGACGCTTGGGAGTTCTTCCACCCATCTCCCCTTGGCCTCATCCAACCTCCTCTTAATGCCGGCAAGTAATGTTCGGTTGGACACTTCTACTTGTCCGTTTGCTTGTGGGTGAGCTACCGAGATGGGTCGGAAGTCAATGTGGAAGTGCTCGCAGAATTCTCGGAAGGCCGGGTTGTTGAATTGCGCGCCATTATCAGTGATGAGAACTTTCGGTAGCCCGAACCGGTAGATGACCTTATCTCGAAAAAATTTTTCCATGTTCTTCTCAGTGATGGTGGCAAGGGGCTCGGCCTCGACCCACTTGGTGAAGTAATCGATCGCCACTACTACGTATTTTCTGTTTCCCGATGCTGGGGTGAAATCTCCGAGAATGTCCATTCCCCACATAGCGAATGGGATTGGGCTCAGCATTGAGGTTAATTTTGTTGCTGGTCGGCTTGGGATTGGCGCGAACAGTTGGCACTTCTCACACGTCTTCACGTATTTCATGGCCTCTTCCTGCATTCTTGGCCAATAGAATCCTTGCCGAAGTATCTTGTATGCAAGAGCTCGGCCGCCCATGTGACTCCAGCATATTCCCTCATGCACCTCGGCTAATGCATACTCGGCCCCCTTCGGTCCCAGACATCGGAGAAGAGGGGCCGAGATTGCCCTTTTGTAGAGTACTCCGTCGATCATCGAGTACTTGGAAGATCGGATCTTGACCTTCCTTGCTTCGTCTCGATTCCCCAGGAGCAGGTCATTCTCCAAGTAGTTGACAATGGGGTCCAACCAGGTCGGCCCATCCTCTTCAATGTGCTTTATGCTTTCGTCTTGTAAGGATGGCTTCTCCAATATTTCTATGTATACTGACCAGCTCAGATATTGGAGGTCGGCCTCGGCCAACCTAGATAAGGAGTCCGCCGCGGCATTCTCTTCTCTCGGTATTCGGGTCATCTCGAAGTGTTCGAGCTCGGAGATCAGATCTCGGGCTCGACCCAGGTATGCTATCATCCTTTCGTCTTTTGCCTCGTAGTCTCCGTTGACCTGGTTGACCACGAGTTGGGAGTCTTCTCGCACCTTCAACCGCTTTATGCCCATAGCTTTGCTGACTCGAAGTCCTGCTAGAAGGGCTTCATACTCGGCCTCATTGTTTGAAGCGGGAAACTTGAACCTTAGGGCATATTGGACCAGAAAGCCTTCGGGGCTTACAAGAATTAGGCCGGCCCCGCTTCCTCCGGAATTGCTTGAGCCGTCAACATTCATTGTCCAAATCGGGTCGGCCGTAGCCCCGACCTCTTGGACTGCCTTTTCTTCTCCAACCTCATGTTCGGGCCCCGTGCCTTCAGCAATGAAGTCGGCCAGGGTCTGTCCTTTTATCGCCGTCCTCGGTCGATAGCTTATATCGTATTCACTTAACTCAACTGCCCAGGAAATCAGCCGTCCCGAAACGTCGGGTTTGTGTAATATCTTTTTGAGTGGCTGGTCGGTCAGTACCACGATCGGATGAGCTTGAAAGTACGGCCTTAGTTTCCTTGCAGCCGTGATTAGGGCGAATGCTACTTTCTCGAACCCGGAATACCTTGTCTCGGCATCAACAAGAACGTGGCTGACATAGTATATCGGCCTTTGAGTTCGACTCTCTTCCCTGATCAACACCGCACTGACCGCTACGGGAGTGGCGGCTAAGTAGACTTGAAGCTCCTCTTTTGGTTCAGGTCGGCTGAGAAGAGGTGGGTTCTCCAAATATTTCTTCAGCTCTTCAAAAGCTTCTTGGCATTCGGATGACCAGATAAAATCTTTTGGGTTTCGGATATTCTTTATTGCCTTAAAAAACGGTAGGCACTTGTCGCCCGATCTCGACATGAATCGCGCCAACGCCGCCACACGTCCGTTTAGCCTTTGTACTTCTCGGATCGTCCTTGGAGGACTCATCTCTTGGATTGCTCTGATTTTTGCCGGGTTGGCTTCGATGCCTCTGACAGAGACCATGAAGCCGAGGAACTTTCCCGAGGTTACGCCGAATGCACACTTGGCGGGATTCAGCTTCATCTGGTTCTTCCTCAATACGCCGAAGGCTTCTTCCAGGTCGGCCAAATGGTACTCGGTCTTTAAACTTTTCACCAACATGTCGTCAACGTAGACTTCCATGTTCTTTCCGATCTGCTCGCGGAATATATGGTTCACGAGGCGTTGGTATGTTGCTCCGGCATTCTTCAATCCGAACGGCATGACCTTGTAGCAGAAATTCTCTTGGTCAGTTCGGAAGGCCGTGTACGACTCGTCCTCCTCATGCATCATGATTTGGTTGTAGCCGGAGTACGCATCCATGAAACTCAGCATTTCGTGACCTGCCGTGGCGTCGATCAAGAGGTCGATCCGAGGTAGTGGGTACTCGTCCTTTGGGCAGGCCTTGTTGAGGTCGGTGTAGTCGACACACATTCTCCACTTCCCGTTCGGTTTAGGGACCATGACGACGTTAGCCAACCAGGTCGGGAATTTCTCTTCTCGGATGAAACCTGATCGGCGAAGCTTCTCCACCTCTTCTTTGATTGCAGTTTGCCGATCAAGTGCGTAGTTTCTTCTCTTCTGCCGGATTGGTTTCCGACCCGGATCCACATGGAGTCGGTGCTCAGCTATATGTCTGGGTATGCCCGACATATCAGCGGCCGACCAGGCGAAGACATCGGCGTTCGCTTTTAAGAAAACTCCGAGCCGCCTTCTTTGATCTTTATTTAGTAGTGATCCGAGCTGGACCACCTTGGTTGGGTCATCTTCGCTGAGATGAAGTGGGGTCAAGTCTTCCACGGGTCGCCCTCTTCTCTCGATAAGCTCATCCCGCTGATCCTCGGGGAGATGTTCGACGCACATGGCCATTCCTCGAACATTACCCTTGTTTTGCTTGACGAAGGTAGCATAGCACTCTCGTGCCTTCTTTTGGTCGCCTCGGACCTCGCCGACACCGTTCTCGGTGGGGAACTTCATCTTCAAGTGAGTCGGGGAGATGATGGCTTGGAGGGCGGTCAATGACGGACGGCCGAGTATGGCGTTGAAAGCCACTACCGATCGTACCACCATAAATTTGACTTGGATCGTCGCCTGGCAGGGAGCTTGCCCAATTGTGACTAGTAGATCGATCGAGCCCTTGATAGTTGCCGCCGCTCCCGAGAACCCGTGAAGCGAGGTTCCTTCGGGCTTAAGCGCTTCGTCGCCGAAGCCGAATTGTCGGTACGCTTCCAATGACATAAGGTCCACGGATGCGCCGGTATCGACCAATACACGGTGTACGGGTCTGTTCGCAATTTCTACCTGCACCACTAAAGCATCGTCATGAGGTAAACTTATACCTTCGAGGTCGGCTTCCGTGAAGGAAATCGTCACAGCCGGCTTGAGTTTCTTGGCGGGCATCTCGGCTACTCCGACGAAGCGAGCGTTTGCCTTAGCCTTTCGAGTACCTTCTTGCCCGGGCCCCCCGAGGATAGTGTATATGGGGGCTCCCTTGTCATGGCTCGGCCCGGAACCGTCCTCCTTCTTCTCGGCTCGGACCTTGTCATCGTCTCTTTCAACTCGCCTGGTTTCGGCCTTAGGCTCGGCTCTTCTCTGATCTCGGTCATCCGGCCGCCGACCTCCACGGTCTTCTCGGCCTCCTTTGACATATCTCTTCAAGTGGCCCGCTTTTATCAGCTCTTCGATTTCTCTTTTCAGCTGATAACAATCTTCGGTGTCGTGACCGATGTCCTTATGGAATTGGCAATATTTGTTGGGATTCCTAGATGACCCCGCTTGCATCGGTCGGGGTCGGCGGATGTACCCCCCATCTTGTATTTGCATCAGGATCTCCTTGCGAGATGCATTCAATGGCGTGTAGTCGGGGCTCCGAGCTCGATCCGACCTTTCAGCTCGGCGATCCGTCCTTGGCCTTTTGTCTTCTCTTCGGTCATCTGTTGTCGGCCTTTTCTTGTCGGTACGACCTTCGTTGCCCTTCCGGGCTTGGAGGACCTCGGCCATATTTGCGAACTCGTTGCACCTCTCCAAGAGCTCGGCCAGGTTTCTTGTCGGCTTCCGGGCCAAGTCCTTGATAAGGTCCATGTCGGCCAATCCGTTGCTCATAGCCGTATGGGCCGTGGCCTCATCCAAATCCTTGATATCTAAGGATTCCTTGTTGAAGCGGGAGACGAATGCTCGGATCGACTCGTCGGGCCTTTGCTTCACGCTAAGGAGGTTGACCGTGGTCTTCTTATGTTTCATACTACTCTGGAAGCGCATGACAAAGGCTCGACAGAGTTGAGCGAAGCTTTTTATGGAGTTCGGCGGCAACCAGGAAAACCATGAGGTCGCCGCGCCCTTGAGGGATGCAGGGAAGGCTCGGCAAGAAACGATCTCGGTTCCCCCGTACATGGTCATCATCGCATTAAAGTAGTTAATGTGATCTGCCGGGTCGGTCATCCCGTCATACTTCGAACGGGGAGGTTTGAAACCGTGTGGTAGCGGCGCGGTCATGATCTCGGGAGGATAAGGGTGACGCCGACCAAAGAGTAGGCGTCGGGTCGCTGTTTCTTCAACCCCTCCACCTGCTCGGCCAAGTCTCGTAGCTGCTTCTCCAGCTCGGTTTCAGGTGCTTGGCCAACCAGCTCCTCGGCCCGGGGTTGATAGGATCGGTCATCCCGCTGTAGTCGGCCATTCTGGTCAGCTCGGTCCTCACCGTCCTTCCTTGTTCTTTTTTCTTCTTGGAAGTTGGACCCTCGGGGACTCCCCTGTTGTTCTTCTCGGTGAGGTGAGCTCGGACGTCGGGGAGTATGACGCGATCCTTCTCCGTGTCTTGGTGCGCGCCTTTCAACCGGGTCTTTCCTTTGTTCTCGGAATATCCTTGGTGGTTCGTCCTCTCCGATCAGTCCAGAAAATACCGACCTCCTTGCTACAGAGCCGGCTGGTTCAATTTCACGCCCTGTTCGCGGGCTTTGGCGATGTTCTTGTTCACCCTGCCGAGCGCCCATCGGGGCGCGGAGGTGGAGTCTTCGACGAGACGGATGCGAGGACGCAGCCCGACTCGGCTCGGCCCTATGCCGACCCCTCATTTTGCGCAAGTTTCTTTCGGCATTGGGCCGGAGCCGGAGGGAGCGCGGTCGGCACGACCCATCAGCCCACCTCGGGCCATCTGGTTCATGAAGGCGCGCAGCATCTCGTTGGTGTGGAGCATCTGCAGCTGCAAATCCATAACCTGTCGATTATTTGCCGGGGCTTCTGGGTCCAAACTCTCCGGCAAGGGTGGCGGTGCAGGTAAGACATTCCCGTCCAAACTTGGCTCGGCCTGTACCCGGCTAGCCGCGGCCGTGGTTAGTGCACCTCCTCCATTCCCGCTTTCTGGAGGTGGAATGGTGCCCGTGATGGGCTGCGCACCACCTGCTCTGGGGGGTCTTCTGTTTATCCCCTGTCGAGAGGCTTCGGGGGGCGGTGATCTCCTCGTCTGCACAACGGGTTGCGGCTCTTCTCTGCGGGAAGTCGAGCCATGCTGCCCTGACCTCGTGTGCACCATTGTTATTGCTCTTGGGATTGGTAGAAACGACGATGCTTGCTGATGTCGTTCCCACAGACGGCGCCAAATCTGTTGCGTGTGAAAACCTCCGGTACTTGGTTCGCCCGCGGATGAACCTGCAAAAACCAAGCAATGAGCGCAAGAGGGCCGGTGTGGCTCCGGCCTAGGACTCTCCGATGCTCAAGTCAGGTCTTCAACGCGACAGCGTAACTGCGTAGTAAAAAGCAAGATCTGGAATAGAGCTCCATACCTGGGTATTTATAGAGTAAGGAGGAGATGAGACGGTTGGGAGAGTCCTAGTATGGTAGGAGTCCTTCTTTCGGAAGGTTCTCTCGCGTAGAGCGGAGTGGAGAGTTATTTTCGGGGTCGGACTCTTATTAAGGTAAGAGTCCATGTAGAGTGTGATTCTGTGTTGTGCTGGGATCGTGGCTCGGTCCTTATCCCGTGACTCTCGGGATGTGCTGACGTGGCCCGGAGATCCCCGGAGGGGTGCTATGGGAGCCTCGATGGAGGAGGGCTCGGCCTACGAGGTCGGCCTGTGGGGTCGGCCATGGAGGTCGGCCCGAGAGGAGGTTGGTCTCGGCCATGAGGTCGGCTAGACTGTCCCTGGCCGACCCGTATAATCTCGGCCTCAGTCACCGGCCAGCTCGCTCAAACCAGGCTTTGTCAGGTGACTTATCGGATATGGGGTCGGCCCAATTTCCTGCTCGGTCCAACTCGGTTCTCGGACTGAGGTCGGGTCGGCCACGTGGCAGCCTCTGATAGGTGGGGCGTTTTATGCCTCATCACTTACATTTTTCTAGACTGTACTTAGGTTTTGTAAGGGATTCTCTTATCCTTAAAAGATTGTGGGATTCTCTTATCCTTAAAAGAGTGTAGGATCCTTTTATCCTGGTAAAAAGATTTGTCAAGGTGTTTTCCCTACCTATTGTACTGAAAGGGAAAGATTAGTGAAATTCTCTCAAGGTTGAGTCGAACCACTATAAATGCTTGAGTTCTCTTGTTTTAATTTGCTTTGAATTACATTGTCCCGAAACTTGGGTATATTTTTAAAAGAATAAAAATTCCACTAAGGTAACCTATTCACCCCCTCTAGGTTATCCAACATCTCACACCATGTGCGTGCTTCTTTAGATGTCTCTGCAGGTGATGCAGCCATGGACTGTGATGCTGCTCCCTCTTCCGCGACAGACGAATGGTGGACTCCCGGGTACGAGGATCACGAATCTGGTTGTGTTTGTGAAGTGTGTGCCTACAGTGACACCGTTTGATGTTTACATGTAATAGCTTATATACTTTATCTTTTGTTAGATTTTGGGTATCACTTTTGGTACTTTTGAATAACTCGGATAAATGTAAATATATCACTTAGATGCCCTAATTACAATGATCTTATTATACTATGAAATCAATTCTTCCATTGACTTTTATTGAGTTTCATTGGTTACTGTGCTGCTAAGATACTGTATCTGTGATCCTGACAGGCGGTGTAGGATGATGTAAGCATCCCCATTGCACTTCTATTGTCTTTGGAAGTGGGGTGTGACACAGGGCTTAGAAAATTCAACCTTGAGCCGCCCTCAAGGTCGGGCTGGGCTGACCCTGATTGGCCCTGATCATGGAGTGGGGGAAGGGAGAGATGCATGAACTAGATTGAGTTGGGTGGGTCAAGGAGCAAATTATCAATTTTACATATAGTAACATTGTAATAAAATATAACTGCAACGCTACCAAACTAAGCAATTTTAGAGAGAGAGAGAGAGAGAGAGAGAGAGAGAGAATGGAGCTTTAATGCTCTACCAATATGGACAGTCTTCCGTTTGACTCCTTCCAACATAGGTTGTAACACTAAAAAGGCATCACATTTTCCAGCAACATTTTTCCTATGCATCCTTCAAACTTCTCCTTCCCCATTATTCCAATAGGAATAGGATAAAGGGTAACAAACTTAGAGAACCGTGCTATGAATTGCTTTGATATTCCACATCATTACAGGTGTTACATGTGTATTTATACACAGTTGGTTTGAGAGATTCTCAACCCTTAGCTTACTATATGAGAGAAATATAAAATCTGTTATATAAGGTTACAGAATAATAGAAGATTGGCTGAAGACTGTGACTGGAGACTGAGGGAATGGAGTTGCCGCATCTGTGCGCATAATATAAAAGGAAACGCTCCATAAGGAAGATATGCCAAGATCACCAAGCTGGACCGAATATAGCCTGCCATATGTGGCTTGTGCTATATTCGGCTGATACACCCCCTCAAGCTGATGATTTGATGGGTCGGATCTTTAGCTTGTCGCTGAGAAACTGGAACCGGGACCAGGACAGACCTTCTGTGAAAATGTCTGCGATTTGGTCAGCTGTGGAAATGAACTGTATTGAGATTTCCCGACGGACGACTTTTTCACGGACGAAGTGATAGTCAATTTCAATGTGTTTCGTTCGAGCATGGAACACCGGATTGGCTGATAGATATGTGGCCCCAATGTTGTCACACCAGAGTACCGGAGGTTTAGGTAACACAATACCAAGCTCTTTAAACAAGGACACAAGCCAGGTCAATTCGGCTGTAGTGTCGGCCACAGAGTTGTATTCGGCCTCCGTAGGGGACCGTGCTACTGTACGCTGCTTGCGAGATGACCACGATAATAGATTGGTGCCAAGAAAAACTGTAAAACCCCCGGTGGACCTTCTATCAGTGCTGTCACCAGCCCAGTCAGGGTCAGAATAGGCTTGGATATGCGGGGTTGATTTCTTGTCAATGAGGAGCCCATGTGACTTGGTGCTTTTGAGATACCGTAGTATACGCTTCACAAGGGACCAGTGCTCCTCTGTAGGGGCGTGCATATGTTGGCAGACCCGATTTATGGCATAAGCAACATCGGGTCTCGTAAGTGTTACATATTGTAGAGCACCCATAGTGGAACGATACAATGTAGCATCAGTGAACGGTGCACCCCCTGACTTGGCAGGTTTGCACGAGACTGGAACTGGAGTAAGAACCTGCTTGCAATCAATCATACCGGTTTTGTGTATCAAATCTTTAATGTATCGCTATTGAGAGAGAAGCAACCCTTTGCTATGTCCTACAGCCTCAATGCCCAAAAAATAGTGCAAGGGTCCAAGATCTTTGATTGAAAACGCCTTGGAGAGCTGGTCAAGAAGGGCTGATATATGAGTAGACTTGCTGCTTGTGACCAATATGCCATCAACATATACCAGGACATAGGTCGTAACCCCATTCGCCAGATAAATAAAATGGGAAGGATCCGTCTGGGATGCTGTAAAGCCATGCTCCAGTAGAAACTGGGACAGTCTGTGGAACCAAGCACGTGGTGCCTGCTTGAGTCCATAAAGAGAGCGATGTAGCCTGCAGACATGGCTAGGTCTAGTTGGATCCTCAAATCTTGGTGGTTGAACCATGTGTACTTCTTCTGTTAGGTTGCTATGTAGGAATGCATTGCTAACATCTAGTTGCCATATGGGCCACCCACTGGATACAACCAAGGAGAGAACAGTTCTTATGGTCGTGGGCTTCACCACGGGGCTGAATGTTTCATTGTAATCAATGCCTTGGTGTTGGTGGAACCCTTTTGCAACAAGGCGGGCCTTGTAGCGCTCAACCGACCCGTCCGCTTTCCTCTTGATCCTGTACACCCACTTACAACCAGCAACATTAAAGCTGGGGTTTGGGGGAACAAGAGACCATGTTTCATTTCGAATTAATGCATTAAACTCCTCTGCCATGGCCGCCCGCCAAGTTGGGCTTCGTTTAGCCTGATTGTAGCAGGTGGGCTCAACATCTTCTAGCTCACTGGTGGTGGTAGACAATGCCTGTGCCCCTGACGCAAGGGCCACTTGTGGTGGGTAAGGGATGGGTTGGGTGGCTGCATACAGGTCTGAAAGTGCTCTCATCTTTGGTTGACCATGCGGAGCCACAATGTTGGGTGGTGGACTGGTTGGTGGAGTGACAACAGGGCTGGACGGTGGAGTGGGTGTGTGGGCTACAGGGTTGTTTGGTGTGGTGGTACCCGGTGTAAGATGTGATGGTTGAGGTATCAAATGGGGCGGCATTAGAGGTGCAGCCATGCAATGCGTAATCGGTACTAACGCCCATGGAGTAGAGGGCATAGTCGATGGTACAGGCCCCAGGATAGACGGCTGAGATGTAGAGAACGGAAAGACTGTTTCATTAAAGCGGACATGCCGGGCTATGTAAATTCTTTTAGTAGCATTGTCCATGCATCGGTACCAGAATGTGATGGGCTGTAGCCCAAAAACACACAAGGAGTGGAACGAAACTCCATTTTGTAAGAATTATAAAGCCTGAGATTAGGAAAACATAAACAACCAAATATACGCAAAAAATTATAATCAGGAGGACGATTATAAATGAGCTCAAAGGGAGATTTACCTCCAGTAGCACGAGACGGCATTCGGTTGATAAGATATACTACCGTCTCAAACGCAAAGTGCCAATAATGATGAGGCACCATTCCCTGGGCAAGCAAGGTCAATCCTGTTTCAACAATATGGCGGTGACGTCTTTAAACGGTACCTTGCTATTCATGGGTGTGTGGGCATGCAACACGATGTTGAACTCCTAGGGATTCAAAGTCCTTGGAAAGATTGCAAAATTCCCCACCCTAATCAGACTGAACTGCCTTTATTTTGGTTGAAAATTGACGCTCTACAAGCGCCTGAAATTTTTTAAAAATAGCATAGGCATCCGATCTGCGAACCAAAGGATAATACCAAATATACTGGATATGATCATCAACAAAAATGATAAAGTAACGAAAACCATTAACAGAAATAAAGTGTGACGGTCCCCAAATGTCCGTAAATATAACATCCAAAGGAAATAAACTGCGATAATTAGAGGTGCGCAAAGTTTGTCTGCTAGCTTTGCCAAGCTGGCAGGCCGTACAAAGAGAGCTCAATGAAGAAGGAGAAACTGCTAATTTATGTCTACGAATAATATGGTGATAAACTTGGGAATGGGGATGGCCAAGATGACGGTGCCACCCATCAGAAGAAGTGCGCTTAGCAATATTGGCATTTGGCGTTGTTGGTGCTGCTAGAAATGTGTACAGACCACCATTACTCGGACCGGTAAGAAGAGTGCGATTGGTTTTCTGATCCTTCACAAAGAAAGAAGATGGGTGAAATTCAAAATACACACCATTATCTCGAGCAAAGCGTTGAACGGAAATAAGGGATTTTTTCATATCAGGGACACAAAGGACATTAGAAACATTAAGAGAACCACTAGTAGAAGGAAAGGAAGTGGAACCAGTGTGGGTTATGGAAAGACCCTTACCGTTTCCTATGTGAAGCTGATCAGTACTTGAGTACGCATCGTAGGATGACAGTGCCTGTAAATCTGGTGTGACGTGATGTGTCGCACCTGTGTCAGGGTACCATGTAGTTTGTGATGGTGGAACCATGAATGGATATGGTTGGTAAGGCGGTTGGGCTGGGCTATGGTTATTCGGCCAAGGCTATGGTTGATGATAGGGAAAAGGTGGGTAATATGTGTGGTAGGCTGATGGGTGTTGGCTATGGGTTTTTGGTTTAGAAAAACAATCAGCTGTGTTGTGGGTGTTTCGGTTACAAAAGGTGCACCACAGACGGCCCTGCTGATTAGGGCGATAACCACGACCACCACGTCCTCCACGGTTTCCACGCCCACCACGACCGCCCCTTGAAGGGCCACGATCTGATTGCACATGGGTGGATTGATTATTGGATGACGAGTCTCGTGTTGCAACATTGGCAACAGGCGTAGAAGGAGTACTACTTGCATCAATAAGTGAGAGCTTTTTCAATGATGAGATGTGTAAAAACTCATGAGTCTGCAACTGTGAGTGCAACTCATCATAAGAAACCGGGGTCACACGACCCGCAAGTGTAGGAATTATGTCTCGAAGATCAGCACGTAGAGCTCTGAAGATATGAATGTTAAAATCAGTATTTGATATTGGTGTTCCAGCGGCAGCGAGGCCATCCGCAATGGTCTTAGCACGGTGCAAGAAGGTAGCAACAGGTTCGTTAGGCTGATGAACGAGATCCTGGAGTGCTAAATGTAAAGAGAGCACACGGGTAGCGGAAGCAGATGCATATGTGGTAGTCAATGTTTCCCAGATTTCCCTGCTGGTTGTCTTGCCAATAATGACCAAAAAAACCTCCTCGGTTAGAGAAGAGAGAAGAAGGCTGCGAAGGACTGCGTCTTGCTGTCGCCATGTTGCTGCAGCCACCGGTTGGGTAGGGATGTGAACCATCGAGGAATCCAAACAAATTCTGGCCAAGAAGAAAGGCCTCCACTTGTGGGCGCCAGTAAAAAAAATTCTTGGGTGAGAGCTTGATCGATATATAGTGATGGGCATTTGGAACAGCTGGAGATAAAGAGGAGGGTGTCAAGCTCGGTTGCAAGCTGAGTATTGGATCTGTGAAGGTGGAATGATTAGAGATCACCGATAGAGGGGAGGTGATCGATGAGCTGATGGCGGCAGTGGTGTGAACAACCTCAAGAGAGGTTGAAGATGAAGATTGAGATGTATTCGGATCCCCCATTACCGTGTGTTGCAGGGAAGAAAATAGAAAAAAAAAAAAAAATAAGGCTCGGTGGAGCTTAACTTGGCTCTGATACCATAACAAACTTAGAAAACTGTGCTATGAATTGCTTTGATATTCCACATCATTACAGGTGTTACATGTGTATTTATACACGGTTGGTTCGAGAGATTCTCAACTCTTAGCTTACTATATGAGAGAAATATAAAATCTGTTATATAAGGTTACAGAATAATAGAAGATTGGCTGAAGACTGTGACTGGAGATTGAGTGAATGGAGTTGCCGCATCTGTGCGCACACTATAAAAGGAAATGCTCCATAAGGAAGATATGCCAAGATCACCAAGCTGGACCGAATATAGCCTGCCATATGTGGCTTGTGCTGTATTCGGCTGATAAAGGGAAACCTTTTGAAAAAAAAAAAAAATGAATTTTTGGCCGAAATGATTCAGATTTATCCGACACACAATCGTAGAAAAACCGACCGATCCCTTTCACATTTTGTACTTTAGCATATCAAATTGCTAAAGTTCACACCCAGTATGAAGCCAATGTCACTTTCAGGTATGGCTTAGTAAAAGTTTGGAACTTGTTAAACTTCCATAAATTAAGAGGTAAAGAATTCTCCAAGTTTTGGGTTCATAATCTACAAATGATCATAAGAAACTGCCTAACTATACATGCTCTGACTCTCTTAATAAACTGTTATCTTCCCCTAAGTAAGTCTCTCTTTCTGTCTCTATGTAGTAGTTTTTCTTTTACTTCTTTTTTGCATGTTTCACGAGATCGTGTCAGAGGAGCTCATCTTCTTGCTAAAGGAGTTTCTAGGTTTAGCTTGTCTCGACTCTGGCGGTCCCTGCCACCCCCCTTCCTTGTACACATTTCTACCGGCCAGAGTTTCTCTGTTGCCGATTTTTCTTAATAAAATTTTCTGTTCTTGGCCAAATATATATATATATATATATAAAGAGTTGATGGTAGAAAAAGAAAAAGACTTTTTTATTTTTTATTTAATAAATATAAAGAGTTGATGGTAGGGGTTTATTTTTTATTTAATAAATATAAAGAGTTGATGGTAGGGGCACCATAAAATTTTATAAAAAATAAACAAAAAGAGAAAAAGGGAGTGAAGGAATCGGGGTATTTAGTGGTATTTAAATAAGAATGAAAGGTAGAATAGGTAAATGAAAGATTTGCCACAACGTGCTTTTATATAATAGTATGATATATGTTCCCCATTTGCACCCTATTTATCATGTCATACTTTTCTTTTTTTGGTAAAAATCATGTCATACTTTATACCATGTTTATATTAGATCTACATGTTTTCGTACATATTTTTTTGCTTTTGGCCTAGATACCTAGACTAGACTAGATTTATCGCTTTCATTACTAATATTCTTTTTGTCATAGGCTTCGCCACTTGTGGACATTCTTTTTGTCACAGGTTTGGGCCTTTGGGGTTATCTCTAAATAGTTTTAGGTTGCATAAACATGTCTAAATTACATAAAGACATCCCATATGAAAGGGTACAAATATTTCTTTATGTAAAGGCATGACCACATGTACGAAAGTTTGAAGTCTATTAGTTTAAATCCTTTATTCAGATTCCATTAGTTTAAAGTCCATCCTTTCAAAGGGGCATACCCCTTTGAAAGAGCACCATTACCTCTATAAATAGGACCCATAACATTCCTTTGGATCATCCATCTTCTTTCCCAAATCAACTCTAAACCGAGATGTAATTCTTGGAATCATCGAGCTGTACAACGGGACCATGATTGACTAGCTGTATAAGAAAACCTCCCTAGCAGGGTTTGATACCGAGAGAAGACCAGCGCCGTCGCAATGAGTTTTATTGATCGCTGATCCAACAGCGTGGTGACGAAACCCTTGCTCGCTCGCTCTTAGATTCTCTCCAATGATGCATTCTCGTATGGGAACAGCCTCCCTTTACTAGTTTCGTCTCACGGAAATTGAAGCATTTCCTGGGGTTTTGTTGATTCTGTCATCGGACGGGTTCCTGGTTTCTTGACCGAAACCCCTTCTCCGTCGCTTGTACGTGTTTTTCTCCGCCGTTTTTGGCGTGCCATTTCTCCGCCGTTTGTGTGTGTAATTCTTCTCTTCTCTGTCCATCATGATCCTTGGAACTGTCGGCGACGATGCCGATGCCGATGACGACGCATCCACCACTTTGTTCAAGGATCATCACCGCCCCTTCTTTTCCGTTTTCCTTGTTTGTCTGTTTACAGGTGATGCTGTCCCTGATGTTGGTGGCACTGAGTTTATAATTGACTTAGAAGCTCTAGCCGCAGCTCAACCTTCACCATACCTCTCCTGTCGTCGGACGAATCTCCACTCGCCAATCCAGCAGATCTGTTCGAAAGTAGGCTGTGGCAGTGTTTCAAATGGTTTTTTTGTTGTCTATCGAAGCTCCACTCATCGATCCAGCAGACCTTTGCCGATCTAGCAAGTCTGTTTGAAAGTAGACTGTGGCAGCGTGTCGGCACGCATAGGAAGTTTGGTGTTGGTCTGTTCGGCAAGTATGGGCCCCCCTCTATTGGCACGTATGTGCATGCGCTTATCTTTAGCTGTGGTCGCAGCTTTCTCTCTAGGGATATGGTTGTAATCCATCCCCTACTCTGGATGACCCAGTCAATGGCATGTGAGACCGGGTCAATCTCCACTACTTGGTTTTGGATACCATATATCCATACCTTGTGTTTATCTTGCTCTCTATCTATCTTATGTATTTTGTTTTCCTTTGTTTGGCGTTGGGCGCACATGAATGAATAGCCTTTTTTTCTACCAAAAAAAAAAAACATTCCTTTGCCTCCATTTTTCGGATCTCTCTCTCTCTCTCTCTCAATCCTTCTTTTATAAATGAGTTCCTCTATTTCTGTTTTGCTTTCGTTTATGAAAGTGAGCACAGCCTCAAAATATCTGGACAAGACCCTAGCCAACAACTAAACGTCGACTAGCGAGCCTATAAGGGCTGTTTATTTTGAGAGAACAGTTCACATACGAACCCGATTGCACAAGTAAGGGGGAACTAAGGTCTTACGGAGAGTGATTGGTGGCATGACTCAACCCCACCGATATCTCCTAACTTTGTTTGAATTCTATAATTGTAGTGAAGAATGCGACACATTCAAAACTCCATCATCAACCTTCTGTTACAATGGCAAATCATCATCACCAAGATAAGTGAAGAATTATACTCTTACTTGATATCTTATATTACAACTACATTATAATTATGGCGAATTTAGGTATACAACTACAAATTAACTACTAGGGACCATAATCAAGCTTCTTGATCTTTTTCTCCCTCTTTATCTAGATACCAGCAGAACAACAATTTAGTTAACCAACTTAATGATTTCAGATTTATCATATAACCTAGCTATGGGGTCAACATCATCAAGTGGTTTAACTATAGATCATTATCATCAGTTACATAAGTGTTGGTCTCTATAGTAATTGAGGGTCCTGCACTATTTCTGTTATCCTTTGATTCATTAAGCATGAAATGTGATGCCTCAACTGCTGCCTCAATTGATAAGAACACAGATTCCTTCCCAATATACTCAATGAATTTTGATAGAATCAACTTTTCCAACACTGCTACCTTAGGGTTTACTAATGCTACCTGCATAATAAATAACAATTTCCATTAGAAACTTGAAGAAAAAAAAAACAAAAAAAAAAAAGGAAAGAAAAGAATTTGGTTTTTATTTGTTTTAGAGATTCCAATCACTAAAGAAAGAAATATTGCAGTACCTTAATTCCTCTTGTTGCAGTGTTCCTTTGCATTTCAAATAACATTTCAATGCCAGTCATGTCAATAGATGTAACTCCTATAGTAATAAAACCACATGCAAGTTAGAAGTAATTATGTTAATGATGATAACAAACTATAACTTAAAAAGTACTTGTGTTATGTGCCTAGTGGGGCCCACTTTAGTGTATGGGCACAAGATTGGGCCAGCCTAATATGGGATAGGTTAAAAGGTTTGATTTAACGTGTTCCATCAACTCTAGAGCTTTTGGCGTATCGATCAAGTACCTACCAACTTGTCTAACAATAGTAATGCATCCATTCATAAGTTTATTAATTACCTCCAAAATCTAGTATTAGATGCTCAAGATCACACCCTTTTGAGTTTTTTACATCCACTTCCTCTTCAATCCACCCTGAGATCCTAGTTTAAGAATATGAAAATTTCATTAAAAACCAAAATTTCAAACCTACCTAAGAATTTCTTCCATCATCAAACACTTTTCAATATCTATTCTAAACACTTACTTCTCTCTGATATAACCTGAATTAGCAAAGTAAATAGGGGAACCCAGCTGTAGGATAAGAATGCCTGGAACTGAAGTTGCATTAGGGTACTGCTCTATATCACTGAACAATGTTGAATTTGGTATCTTCCCAAGCTTGGAAGCACCAGGCCTGGCTACATATAGAAGTGCTCTAACTATTGAGATTCCTACCTGTAACATAGTAGAGAAAATTAGATAGATCATCACCAACAAAATAACTAGATGCATTAATAAGAAAACTAATAAGAGAGAGTTTCTCACAGATAGCATTAGGCCAATGTCCATGCTAATGAAGACAACACCCAAGAAAGCAGCCATACAAATGCAAAAATCGAACTTATCGAGCTTGAATAAGCGATAAACCTCTTTGTATTTGATGAGTCCAAACATTGCAGACATGATTATTGCAGAGAGAGCAACAAGAGGAGTGTAACTGAAGAGAGGAGCTAAGAATAAGAGAGTAAGCATTATGCATATAGACATCACTACATTTGACATTTGGGTCTTACACCCTGCATTGTAATTCACAGCAGATTTTGAAAATGGCCCTGCAAATAAAAAAGATAGAAATGCACACATATATGAGATTGAGTGTTAGAAAAACAACGCCTAGAATGACGATTTTGCAGAAGAAAAACAAAGAGAAAAGAGAAGAACAAGCACAAGACAAGATTTACGTGGTGTGGTTCACCCCCAAAGAAGGAAGACTACATCCATGGCCGAGCGATAGAATGACTCCACTACTTCTGTGAAGCTAATTACAAACCCTCAATCTAACATCTCTCAAAGAGATAACAACATTTTATAAAATAAACCCTAACCCATAATATACAGAACTACCCCTAGAGACCCACCCAGTCTGGTTCGGATCCGAACCAACATATGTCGAAATACATTGCAAATCGAAGATCTCGATGAGCTTTACAGGGGTCAGCGCCTATGGTGCATGCACTTTTGGCCATTTTGGCACATTTCAAAAGAGAAACGGCCTACCAAAGAATCACCGCAACACTTTCTAGACTGAGATCAGGCTTCACCAATAAGTCTCTTATATACTTAGGGTACTGGGATTGAAGTTACATTAGGGTACTCAATGATAGAACATGCTAGATCTCTTAACCTCATTTGGAGCTAGATTTCTTCTGAAGTGATAACTAGATGCTCTAATCATAGTATAGTGGTTCCTATGTCTAATTTTAATAGGCATATCAGTTCTCATTGGATCCTTAATATAATCTGTAGGCCATGATTTTTTTTTCCCCTTCTTTCATATTTGTAAGTTTCTTATCAGTTCCTTGTTCAGTTTTAATGAAAGTAATTTATACCTGTGGTCAAGTAGCATGAAGTGATGGAGCCAACAAGGTTCATAATCCCAAAAGCTATCATCTCCTTATTTCCATCTATTTGGTAGTTTTTCATTTCAGCAAAACTCCTTCCTATAGCTATCCCTTCCTGCATGGAAGAAGAAGAAGAAGACATGCATAATAAAGCAAAAACAGATCAGAAACTACTTGGAAAAAGGAGAAGAATAGAGTTCAAATATAAGCACTTGTAGCTCTTAGAAGTCTTACGGCTAAAGCCAAGATGCCTGTGATGATCCCAGCTTTTATAGTTACAGGAAGATACTCAGATTCAAAGTTTAATTGTCTAAGAGAAGAAGGATTTAAACCTTTATTCAAGTGACCTACCTGCCATAAACATAACAAGAGCAGATTGTTAGGTATTGAAATCAAGTTAAATTTAAGTATGGCAAAGTATATAGGCAACAGTTCTCTGTGGGGGAGCGTGGCCCATGCGCATATAGGGGTCACCGAAAATGCGTGCAAAAGCATCATGGAAGTGAGATTTCCACCTTTCATTGGGGTGGGGTGGTCATTTAGCCCCCCTGTCTAGTCGTGGCCGGTACATCCCCCCTCGGGATTGGATTGAATGGGTTGATACTTGTCCAACTGGTCCTCCAAAAATCATATATGACCAATCCTTTGATGCCACATGGGGCATATAGATGCCAGAAATTTCATCTAGCTAGCACAAGGACCACGTTTCTGGACAAAAAACCCTTTTCCTTATATATATCCAAGATTTTTTTATTGACACCTCTTAAGGTATCAAATAATTTGTAATTTTATTTTATTTTATTTTATTTAGTTTTTTTTTTTTTAATCTTTTTAGTATAACATAAATTTTTTTAAATGTAGATAAATATTATCATTTCACATAAATACTCCAAATATGTGCATGACAATCACACCTATTGATAGTGGCATAATGCGATCTCAATCTCAAATTATTTTTACAAACCTTTTATACCCCTAACTTAAAAGAACTTTTGAGAATGAAATAAGGGACATTAAAAGAAAGTGTCAAGCTCTAAATACAATCATAGGGGTGTCATTTAAACACTTCCTACTTTGCGTTTATTTTATTTTTGGGGGAAGGGGGGGGGGGGGCTTGGGTGGGGTGGGGAGAGGAGAGGAGAGGAGAAGAGAGGTAGGTACACCCTACAGCACCCTTTTTTGTTTCACTAGTACTCTGAAGTGACTGGAGAGGGTTTGTGGCCCTATCAAATTTGTTAGTTCTTTGCAATTTTATATATTCAAATAATACAAATAAACATTGAACTCAGGCTCTAAAGTAAGTGGGTGTGGCTTCTCTCCAATCACTTGAAAGTACTGATGAAACAAAGAGGCCGAGGCCAAGAAGGTATGGAAGGTGGCTGGATCAAGTTCTCGTATGAGAATCATTCTCGTACGCCCTTAGGTGCACAGATGGAATCCACTCACTCTCTTCGATTCCATCTGTATGCCTAAGGGCGTACAAGAATGATTCTCATACGACAACCTAATTAGTCATTCTTGAGGAGGGGGGAGGGGGCAGGGGGGAGGGGGGAGGGGAATGTAAGACAGGTCTGACACCCCACCCGTTCTTTGTTTCACTAGTGCTTTCAAGTGATTGGAGAAGATCTGTTGCAAAGCAAGGTTTTCAAAATCAGTCACAAGCCTAGGCTACATTTTACAACAAACAAAGTTCATGCTCCGTGATATTGCATTTTTGGGCCATTTATATATCTTTGTATAGGCCAAACAGGGCCCTATGATATTTTCCTGTTTTAATCATTTAGGTAGTCAACTTTACGGAAAAAATCATTTTGGTAGTCAAAGGAAAATCAGAAATGTCAGGCCAAAACCAAAATCAGAAGAGATCGGAAATAAAAAAATTTAAGAAAATTTAAAAACGGAAAGTGATCTTTCACAGTAACTTGACCAAATTAAACTGCTTCATAACCATCTTACCAAACATGTCACAAGCACTAACATGTGTAGTGTGTTCTACACATGTTGGAAACCCCCAACACACCTATTTCTTACGTGTCATTCATTTCAAACAGCTCCCAGCCGTCCGATCTTTCTTTCTTTTTTTCATTTATGGGCTACCTGCTCTCATTAGATCTTAAATGTTCAGTTTCTTACGTATGCTTGGTTACCAATCTGTTCAAAATTTCCACATAAATCATGAAAGAGAGACTTAGTAAAAGTATACTTGACTCCGTCTCACTTCTCTCGTGAGAATTGGGTTGGCTGTTTGGCACATAAAATATCAACTAAAGGGTTAATTTAGTCAAGCCAACCGTGTTGAATCCACTCTTTTCTGACAATGTAATGACGTGGCATGCACCTTTTATGAAGTCTACAGGGTATGAGGTGGATCCAATCACAAGGGTAACCTTAGCAACAAATGAATCGAGTCCGGATCCTCTACTTCCACTAGTCCGTACTTCCATGTGCGTTTTATATACAACGGGTTGCGTAAAGACTGTCTTACTCCTGTCCGAGTGCCTTGCCCGAGCGGGGGTAAGACGGTCTTTGCATGCCCCATTATGTGTAGGGCGCACATGAAAGTAGGGGCAGGCGGAAGTAGAGGATGTGGATATGAATCAAAGACGGGAATCATGGCTTTTATTAGGTAAAAACACTGGGACAAGGTGAAGATGCTTGGAAAAGACTATTCACTGATAGAGTGAATACCACCAAAGATGACAACTGCAAAAACATGGTGATCTATTATGTGTCTAATAGGACTCGATCTCTAGATTGAACTAGCTTAATATGAAATAAACTAAAAAGTTTAATTTAACATGTTTCACTACTCTATGAACCACATAAGTGAAAATACACCATCTGATCATTACGGTTGGACAGGTAGCGGCCTTGGTATTGCTCACACCCAGACAGGGGTAAAATGACCACCCTACCCACTACCCAAGCACCCTACCTGGGTGAGGTCCACGCCCTTGTCTAAATGTGGGTAGCATCAAGGCTGCTATCTGCCCGACCATAAAGGATTTAAATTGAAATTTTTGATGAATCAATCAAGTAACACTCATTGAATTTAATTTAACACGTTTCATCAGTTTTAGAGTTTTTGACGTATCAATCAACAACCTAATGCAAACCCAGTCTACGAGTCTACAAGCTATCCAAAGTAAGTTACAATCATTCATAAAAATATCATTGTCATTTTCACTGTCGGTACTGTCACATTTCAGTGGGAACCACCTTGGCCGGGGAATTAAAATATTGTGGGCTAATTTCAGGTATGGCAGTCTAGTAGGATAACATTTTGGTCCTACAATGGTGAGGGTTGTACACCTCAGGATAAAAGTTTGCCTGACTACGTAGACCATAAATGAATTAAAAACCGAAAGAAGGAAGAAGAAGGATTAGAAGAACTTAACAATTTGAATTCCATGCTTTTCTCCATGAACGACGTAAGCAAAAACACACCCCACTACTACGGTCACCATTGGAGCTACTGCCGACACCCAAAATAGCTTTGGCTTCTTCTTCATCTGCAAATTTATCTCATTTTTCAGCCCAAAAATATATATATAAATGTAAGGGTTTGTTTGGTAAGTAAATTTGATTTAAAAACCTACCAAGCCCCTTGTGGAGAGGAGGAAAACAAGGAAGCATAATCCCACAACTGCACTCTCCCATCTCCACTGCAAGATCAAGGAAAGAAAAAATTTCAGGAAATTTTTTTTAAAGAATTTTAAATTGGCTTTTTTATGCTGTATTTGGTATGCATTCTAGGTCAATTTTGCATTATCAGACAATAAAAATAACTATTTTCATCATCTGAAAATACAAAATCAACTTAAAATGCATTCCAAGAATTCATACCAAACACTGTCTTAAGAATCTAAGGAAACCAAATTAACCTCCTTTCTTTGGCTGAAGATTGAATGCATAACAGAGATTAGATCTGTTTTCGTTGTGAAATGACTCAAACCAAACATGCCCTTAAGTTGTTGCAGAATAATGATGATGGCTGTTCCTCCCATAAATCCAATAATCGTCGAATGTGACAAGAAATCTACCAAAATCCCAAGTCTGCAACTCAAAATAACTTCATTAAATTCTACAACTAGAAAAAAGGGGAAAAAAAGGGTTTAAACAAAAAATTGAAATTTTCTCTGTTTCTGTGAACCTGAAGATCCCAAGAGCCGCTTGAAAAATTCCAGTAAAGAGAGTAGAAGTATAAATCAATCGAAGATACAATGCTGGATCATCTTTAGGAGATACTTTATCTCCTAAAGTTGAAGAGAGGAGCAATGAAGCGGCAGCAACAGTTCCAACTGCAAGATCTCTTGAACTACCAAAAATGGCGTATATCAGAGGAGGCACAAAGCTTGAATCTGCAATAACAAAGAATCAATTACGGAATTACCCAATTAATGGATTTCTTCTAATCAATTGGAAAATTGAAGAACAGAGGAGATTAATTAAAAGCTTACAGAGGCCAATAATAGGAGGAATATTAGCGAGCTTAGCGTAGCTAATTCCTTGAGGGATTGCAAGGCTAGCGATGGTGATACCAGCAAGGAGGTCGTAACGGAAGAGACGGAAGTTGTAGTTTGGAAGCCATTGGAAGACAGGGATGAAGTATTGGATTGCTTTCTTGGCTCGACCGAGGGGGTTTGGTTCTGTTTTGAAATGGTGGAAGGGATCGTCTGGGAAGAATGTTTCTTTGAGATTGGATTTGAATGAGGTGAGAAAGGTTCTTGGGGTTGGGAAGTTCACCTGCTGGACGACTTCCAACTTGGTAGAACTACTACTCATGGCTAAATGGTCCACAGAGAGAGAGAGAGAGAGAGAGAGAGAGAGGGCTAACGTGGCTGGTTCACTCTAGAAAATTGAAGAAGAAGTGAAAAATGAGGAAGGGTATATATAGAGATGGCGGTGCGATGCTAATTACAATTCAGATCCTCTTCAGCGCGCTGCCTGTAGCGGCCTGAGCAGCGCAGACTAAGCCACGCACACAATGATCGCCTTACCCCTGTCCAAACGTCTTGCCCGAGCGGGGGTAAGGCGGTCATTGCGAGTGTGGCCCAGTCTGCGCCACACAGGCCGCTTCGGCCAGTGCATCGATCAGGATCCTAGTAATTAACATGTGGGAGAAGATGATCTGTGCTGCGAACCATGGTTTGAGGAATCTATACCTGGCCTCTTCGTATTAGTATCAGTCTACCGATATCGATTCCTGGCCAATTCCGTATTGATGGATTGGTACGGTCAAGGGTAAACTGTAAAAAAATTTCAATTTTTGAAAAAAAAAAGCAGAGGTAAGCTTGACCAATCTAGACCGATAGATTAGTATCAATTGAGATTGATATTGATACTGATACCGATACGGATTAATCAAATCTTGCTGCCAACAACATTCCCATATAAGTTATGTGAAAAGGTTTTCTGAGCAAGCAGGATAGAGGAGTGCACTAATGAGGTGGGGCAAAATGTTATCATCTATTGAAGGGCAAGGATGTCATTTCATGTGAATAGGAAAGAGGGGGTTGGTGTTCTCTGTGGTGGAGTGTGGTCTCCGCACATACAAGGGGATCAACGAGAGCACACACGTTGGTGATGAACCACAAATCATCCCCACCAATCGGAAGATGCCACGTGTCCGTAAGAAAGAAGATCCACCTGGACGTCCTCTCCTCCAAGGCAACGTACTCCAACGGGATATAAGTCCGAGTTAGATTACACTACGTCAACAACAAGATGAACACCTCTGCAGGACTCCGGAGCCTGGCTTACTACTCACGTAACCCACATGGACTCAAGAAGGACCTAGTCATCCGGAAGGATCTATCTCTCCGGAGGGATCTATCCATCTAGAAGGACAACCTTACTGGGACTCTAAATCTCGCTGGAAGACGACCAACCAGAGAGGAGCCCTGTTACTCAGGAAAACCTCCACCTACGAAGAAGACTCCACATCAACTAGGGACTGTTCACTCCGCCATGCAGTACTATAAAAGAGAAGGTATCTCACACCCTCAACTCATCTTGAATAATCTCTATTCATCTGTTTGCTCAGGAGATCTCACTTTGGCATCGGAGAGCCCTAGGCCGGAACCACACTGGTTCTCTCTGGTGACTTACTTGGTCCTCTTGCAGGTGACAGCACTCGTAGGAATGCTCGATGATTTCTTGACGCAACAGATTGGCGCCGTCTGTGGGAACGACGCTAGGCATTACACCTACTAGCTCGCTTCCATACTCATACAATGCCACCACGAAGGAAGACCGCTTCCTCCACTGACAATGTTCTGAGGAACGAATCACCACCCCTGGAGAGCTCTCGTCGCCGCAGAACCAATGGCCACGACCATGTCTCTTTGGAAGCGGAGGTCCCAAACGGTGATCAGGTCGTCGTAGCCGAACCTAACAACGAGGCGGTGGTGGAGGTGGTACCCGACCCCAATGCACCGGTAACTGTAGGTCAGGTCCATGACCTACAGCGACAGATACTTGATGATCGCTGACTCTTCCGAGACTATCTGACACAGCGTTCGACGTCCCACTGCCAGAGGGTGTTGGCAGCCGCAAGGGCAGAGCCCGTACCCCGACAAGAGCCTGATCCTAGGGGACCACCACTCCGGGAGGAAAGGTCAGAGAGACTTGCCAGGCGATCAGCATCCGTTCCCCCACCAAGGGAGCAGTAACTCGCCAGGAGAACACCTGTTCCCCCGCTGGGGGAGCCTTCTCAGTACCCTAGAAGGACGAGAGACCTCCCGGGGCGATCAGATCGTGGAAGGACACTGGCACCTAGGGCACGGGTGCCAAACCCAGAGAGATCCGCTAGGAGGTCGGTGGTCCAAGGTCGACTGAGGGAGAGTCACAGGCCAGGACAAAGTTGGATCTGGCGGTTCATCGCGACGTAACCATTCACTATCCCGCCAACACTCAAGGCGGGAGGGGACATCCAGGAGAAGTCGTGAACGAGGTCGTAGTGAGCGTCTTGCCGGACATGAAGGACAGGCACGAGAGGAAGAGTTGGACCAAAGGCTTCGGGACCTGGATGAGAAGCTGGAAGGGTTGAAGAAACAGACCAGAGGAGAGACACACTCCGTACGTGGACAACACCCATTCTCCACAGAGATCATGTCAGCCACACTCCCCTCCGGGTTCCGACTGCCTACCTTTGAACTATACAGTGGTACCACGGACCCTAATGACCACATCAACTATTTTAATGGCATGATGACATTATATGGTGGGTCAGATGTGGTCTCCTGCCGGCCATTCCTTGCATCCTCAAGGGTGCGGCTACATCATGGTTCTCCAGGCTACGACCAAGGTCGATAGGCTTGTTCGCAGAGCTATGCAAACAGCTCGTCACCCGCTTCCAAAGCAACGTCAAGCAGAAGAAGACCACCGTCGACCTACTGAACATGGTACAGAACCTTGGGGAATCTCTCAGGGAGTATGTCAGCAGGTTCACCAAGTAGTCCTTAGAGGTTCGAGATTTGGACGACCAGACCCAGCATGCAGCCTTGGCAGGAGGCATCAGAGACTTGGACCTGATCAAGGACCTGACACGTCATGAGACCAGGACCATGAATGAGCTCCTGGAGCGGTGCAACGAGTTCGCCAATATGGCAGAGGTACTGCAGGCCAGAAAGAAAGTGATAGAGACCAAGCCCCAAGACAACAAGAGGTCAGCATCGGATGACCGTAAGGAAGGCAAGTAGACAAGGACCGAGCGTCGACAGGAGAAGAACGATCTTCCCTCAGGAAGAACTGATCGTCATCCTGAGAGAAGTGAAAGAGCCAACAGCCCGGAGTTCACACCGCTGAACACTTCCCGGTCACAAATCCTCATGCAGATCCAGGACCGTGATCTGATCCGGTGGCCATGACCCATGCTAGCAAGACCTGAGAAGAGAAACCCTAACAAGTACTGCCTCTTCCACAAGGAGAATGGGCATGACACAGAGGACTGCTTCCAGTTGAAGAGAGAGATAGAAAGCCTTGTAAGGGCAGGGAGCTTAAACAGGTACGTGAAAGGAAGGCGCGATGGTTGTTCAGGTCAGGTAAACAGAGGTCGTGATTGAGAAAGAGAAGAACCAAGGAGAGAGGAAAGAAGGACGGATATAGAGAGAGACCGCCCTGAAGGGTGGAGAGACGCAGCAGAATCGAGTGGCACCAAGGGAGCCCCCATCCTCACCATACTAGGGGGACCGGGGCAGGAGTCCACCCGGAAGGCCAAAGCCCATGCCAGGTTTGTGGGAGTTGCAGAGAAGCCAAACAAGATAGCCAAGACCGAGACAGTGATCTCCTTCTCGGAGGAAGACCTAGAAGGACTGAGCTTCCCACATGAGGATGCACTAGTGGTATAGGTGGAGGTGGCCAACAGACCCGTACACAGGGTACTGATAGACACAGGGGCATCGGTAGACGTGCTCTCCCTGGATGCCTACCAGTAGTTTGGGTTCGGAGACGATCAGCTCAAGCCGGAGCCTACCTACCTCCATGGATTCTTCGGTGCAACAACCCCCATTAGAGGTACCATAGAACTACCCGTCACGTTCGGAGTGTACCCCTAGCAAGTGGCGATCATGGTGAACTTCATGGTTGTCAAGTCCGTGGTGTCATTCAATGGCCTCCTAGGGCGACCCTCCCTGGTAGCCCTTAGAGGAGTTGTGTCACCACTCCACCTGAAGGTGAAGTTCCCCACTGAGAACGGGGTAGGCGAAGTTCGGGGAGATCAGAAGAAGGCAAGGGAGTGTTACGCGACCTTCATGAAGAAAAATAAGGGTAACACCCACGGAATGGCACTTTGCATAGAGAATCTGGTTAGCGACCAGAGAGATGAACTGATAGAAAGAAGGGGTAGGCCAGTGGAGGATCTTGTCCCATGGCCACTCAGCAAGGATGACCCCTCCAGGGTTGTACAGATAGGCTCACTGTTGAGCGACGAGCAGAAGAATGAGTTGGGGCATCTCCTCCAAGCGAACGTGGATGTCTTTGCATGGTCGACCTCCAACATGCCTGGCATACCACTTTCCATAGCAGAACACCGCCTGCATGTAGACCCGACCTGGAAGCCCGTCTAGCAGAAGAGGCAAAATTTTGCCCTGGGTCGACAAGCAGCCATCAAGGAAGAGGTGGAGAAACTTAGCCAATCTGGGTTCATCAGGAAGGAGAAATTCCCCACCTGGCTGGTGAACGTAGTCGTGGAGCCGAAGCCCAACGGGAAGTGGAGGATGTGTGTTGATTACACCGGTCTGAATAAGGCATGCCCGAAGGACGAGTACCCACTGCCCCGGATAGACCTATTGATCGATGCTACTCTGGCCATGAGATGCTGAGTTTCATGGATGCCTACTCAGGGTACAACCAGATCCTCATGCATGAGGATGATGAGTCTTACACCGCCTTTCGGACGGACACGGAGAACTACTGCTACCTCGTCATGTCATTTGGGCTGAAGAATGCAGGGGCCACCTACCAGAGGATGGTCAACAAGATGTTCGAGGAGCAGATCGGGCATAACATGGAAGTGTACGTGGACGACATGCTTGTGAAAAGCACCCAGGCCCACCGGCACCTAGCCGACCTAGAGGGAGCCTTCACAGTACTGAGAAGGAACCAAATGAAGCTAAACCCTACCAAGTGCGCCTTCGGTGTAACGTCAGGAAAATTCCTGGGGTTCATGGTCTCAATACGGGGAATAGAAGCCAACCCGTCCAAGATCAAAGCCATCTGGGAGATGTCACCCCCTCGAACAGTCAGAGAAGTACAAAGGTTGAATGGAAGGGTGGCAGCCCTTTCAAGGTTCGTGTCGGGGTCAAGAGACAAATGCTTGCCGTTCTTCAAGACATTGAAGAACCTTCGGAGCCCAAAGGACTTTACCTGGACAGAGGAGTGCCAGAAGGCATTCGAGGAGTTGAAGGGGTACCTGGAAAGCCCACCACTACTAGGGCGATCAGAGCCCAATGAAGATCTGCAGGTCTACCTGGCGGCCACCCCGATCGTCGTAAGCATAATACTCCTGAAGGAAGAGGGCAGGGTCCAGAGGCCCATCTACTATGTCAGTCACGTTCTGATCGATGCAGAGACTAGGTACACGAGGATCGAGAAGGTAGCCTATGCACTAGTGGTCTTAGCCAGGAAGCTACGACCATACTTCTAACCCCACACCATCACCATCCTTACCGACCTGCCCCTGAAGAAGGTACTCCACAAGCCAGATGTATCTGGAAGACTCATAGCCTAGGTGGTGGAACTGAGTGAGCATGACATCAGATTCCAACCACAGACTACCGTCAAGGGCCAAGCCCCGACAGACTTCGTCGCCGAGTGCACCCTACCTGAGACAGACCCAGAAGCAGATGAACCATAGGAACAGGACTACGGATCATGGGAGATGTTCGTGGATGGCTTGAGTAACACGGTAGGAAGTGGGGCTGGCCTCATACTTACCAGCCCCGAGGGATTCCGGATCCAGTATGCACTCCGATTCACCTTCTCAGCATCCAACAACGAAGCAGAGTACGAGGCACTACTAGCTGGACTCCAGGTGGCCAAGGCCATCCAAGTAACACACCTATCCATCCGGAGCAATTCTTAGCTCGTCGTGAACCAAGTGAATGGAGAATATAAGGCAAAGGATGAGCGAATGGCAGCGTACCTAGCACTTGCCCGATCACTGATCGAGGGATTCGTGAAGTTCGAGATGGTTCCTGTACCCAAGATTGAGAACACAACTGTCGATGCTCTGTCCAGGCTAGCCAACGATGAGTTTCGAGAGCTGGCAGGAGCAGTGTACATTAAGGTCCTGTATGAACTAACTTACCAGGAAAAGCAGGTCAATACCATAGAGGAAGGGCCCAGCTGGATGGACCCCATACTTGACTACATACAGAACGACACCCTATCGGAAGACAAGGTTGAGGCAAGAAAGGTCAGGATGAGAGCTACGAAGTACATCGTCCTGGACGGAGTACTATACAAGAGGGGGGCCACGGCACCACTACTCCGGTGCCTGGGACCCAAAGGAGCCAAGTATGCCCTGGCGAAGGTCCACGAAGGGATATGCAGAAGCCACATGGGAGGACGAGCCCTAGCCTACAAGGTCCTCTGTCAAGGACTCTACTGGCCACGAATGCAGGAGGAGGCCATACAGTACATGAGGAAGTGCGAGCAGTGTCAGTTGTTTGCCCCTATACCCCATCTACCCGCCACCAAATTGACATCGATCCTCAACCCTATACCCTTCGCCATGTGGGGGATGGACATCCTGGGCAACTTCACTGCTACCTCCGAAAAGAGAAAATACCTAGTCGTCGCTATTGACTACTTCACCGATAGATTAGTATCAATTGAGATTGATATTGATACTGATACCGATACGGATTAATCAAATCTTGCTGCCAACAACTTTCCCATATAAGTTATGTGAAAAGGTTTTCTGAGCAAGTAGGATAGAGGAGTGCACTAATGAGGTGGGGCAAAATGTTATCATCTATTGAAGGGCAAGGATGTCATTTCATGTGAATAGGAAAGAGGGGGTTGGTGTTCTCTGTGGTGGAGTGTGGTCTCCGCACATACAAGGGGATCAACGAGAGCACACACGTTGGTGATGAACCACAAATCATCCCCACCAATCGGAAGATGCCACATGTCCCTAAGAAAGAAGATCCACCTGGACGTCGTCTCCTCCAAGGCAACGTACTCCAACGGGGTATAAGTACGAGTTAGATTACACTAAGTTAACAACAAGATGAACACCTTTGCAGGACTCCGGAGCCTGGCTTACTGCTCACGTAACCCACATGGACTCAAGAAGGACCTAGTCATCTGGAAGGATCTATCCATCTAGAAGGACAACTCTACTGGGACTCTAAATCTCGCCGAAAGACGACTAACCAGAGAGGAGCCCTATTACTCAGGGAAACCTCCACCTACGAAGAAGACTCCACATCAACTAGGGACTCTACACTCCGCCATGCACTACTATAAAAGAGAAGGTATCTCACACCCTCAACTCATCTTGAATAATCTCTATTCATTTGTTTGCTCAGGAGATCTCACTTTGGCATCAGAGAGCCCTAGGCCGGAACCACACCAGTTCTCTCTGGTGACTTACTTGGTCCTCTTGCAGGTGACGGCACTAGTAGGAACGGTCGAGGATTTCTTGATGCAACAGTTGGCATTATGGGGGTCTGAGGTCATTTTGTCCCCACTGTATCAAGATGTAAATGGTACACTTTTCCACGGAGAACATGTCTCCAAAAGGAAGAGATAGATACAGAAGGACTAGCATACTAACTTATAGTCCAACAGCTAGAGAGAAAGAGAGAGATATGCTGATGTGACATTGTAAGCGGAGGATAAGAGAGATGAAATCCAGATCTGTCGCAGCCAGCACTACGACATCTCCTTTATACCTTTTTTGTTTTTTGTTAGTTAGAATAAGAAAAGTTCTTCCAAGCGGTTACCTTGTTAAAGAATCTCTTAGGTCTTGTTTGTTTAACGGAAACTTACATGGGGTAGGAGAATTGGGGTGGAAAAGTGATGATGTGCACTTCAAAATCGCACTCCAATCTTGTTTTGTTTAACTTGGGATGCTGATCTCAAGATGTTTATTCTCGAGTTGAGGAGATTCTTAGCTTAAATATCTATTCTCATTTGCCTATTTCGACTTTACTGTTTTGATTTGTGGAGGACATCAGATCACTGGAGTAGATTCTGCTGGATGGTCTTTCCTTTTTTTACTAGATGGAAAGCTTATTTTGATTGTTGCAAGTCCCCATGTATCGTATAATGATATGGAACCGGAGCTATTGAGTATTTGTACAGGTCTTCAGCATGCTTGTGGGTTAGGGTTGAAGGTGAAAGAAGTATGGTGCTCGAATCAGCGGATTGTCGATCTTCTTCCATCTCCATCCACTAATCCTTGGCCCTGGCCATTACTTAAACTTCTTTTAGACATTAACCTTATAGGCCAGGATATGAACTTTAGGTTTAAGAAGGATCTGTTTTGTTCGGTGATCGCTTCTAACCTAGCCAAAATGGCTCAACAATCAAATAATGCTTTTGCATTTTCCTATTTTGATCCGTATTATATTTTGGTTTTTTATCATAAAAAAAAAAAAAAAAAACTTGGGATGGTGATCTTACAAAAGCTCATGAACAACATTAAATGCTTTGTTTTCTAACATGACACTTGGAAATCCCACCCCAATGGTATCCAAAATACCACAAAAAAACAAAGGTCTTTAGGTCCTGGTCATGAGAAAAGTAAAAAATCTTATTCGTGTTCTCTAACTCAGTACATTGTGGAACCCAGTCCCACAACATTTTCACCTGATCCTCCCCATCAAACAAACGTAATGGAGATAATATATCAGATACCATCGATTTAGAGAATGATATCCATCGATTTGCCACTTGTCAAATTTCAAAACTTAATTCAATCAAATACCTTTGACGTGTTGACATGAATCTCCTAATTTTCATGCATATGCATTATGTCTACTATTACTTAAACAACTACAATGCACTCTCATTGTTTTAAACTTTTCAAAATCTATACTTGAACACTTGAAATTTTCTGTTTGTGCTTAAACTTTAAATGTAATGGAGATATTATATTTACCTATTTATAAATTTTGGGTCCACCTAAACTACAACATAGTAAATATTTTTGTGAGGCTTGTACATAACTTTCCAACCTACCCTCTGGGAGAACTTTCTCTTGAAAAGAAAGAAGAAAAAATATCCATAGTCCCTCTGGGTTCCTTGCAAATACATGGTTGGGCTCATCTTTAATCTTTAAATTATTGAGTTATCCTTGAGATGGAATGTGGCTTGGAGTCAAACACAAGGAAACCAGATAGAGGAAAATCTGAACTCAAAGATACTATTTTAGCTTGCTTATTATAGGCAAACTATTCATGTATCTCTATTGAATAAAAAAAAAAAAAAAAAAACTTATCCAAATGGATTGTGAGAGATATTAGTGAAAATGGTATCACTTGAATTTGTGAAGGTGTAGTCGATATCATCACATAAGGAAACCAGATAGAGGAAAATCTGAACTCAAAGATACTATTTTAGCTTGCTTATTATAGGCAAACTATTCATGTATCTCTATTGAATTAAAAAAAAAAAAAAAAAAACTTATCCAAATGGATTGTGAGAGATATTGGTGAAAATGTTATCACTTGAATTTGTGAAGGTGTAGTCTATATCTTCACACAAGGAAACCAGATAGAGGAAAATCTGAACTCAAAGATACTATTTTAGCTTGCTTATTATAGGCAAACTATTCATGTATCTCTATTGAACTAAAAAAAAAAAAAACTTATCCAAATGGATTGTGAGAGATATTAGTGAAAATGTTATCACTTGAATTTGTGAAGGTGTAGTCTATATCATTTGTTAGTCTAATAAGTTTTGGTATAAATGTTCTCTTAGCCGATCGGTATGTTGACTGTTACGGGTAAAAATTGTGCAAAGATCTCGGTCGTCAGGTGAATGGACCTGCATACACCACGAAAGGCTTAAGAGGGAATAGAGAAGACTCTGGAGGATCCTCTGATGCCTAAGTCAGTTCTCAGAACAATCAATCGAGGGAGAAAAGGATAGGAGTTTGTGGTAACGAAGAGATGAAACAGTATCTGTTTTTCAACCCCTTTACCTAGAATCCTGAGTCTATATTCATAGGAGAACTAGCGAGAAAGATCTGGCCTGACGTGATGATGGAGGATCCAGAATATCTTGACGTATGGGTGACAACCCTCAAGATTAGGATTAAATGTTAAGCCAATCTGTCTAAAGGGATGTTCGTAATAAATGCTGATGTGCCCTGTAAGTAGGACGACCATGGCCTTCGATGAGCCTTGAAGCCGTCGGGTATGAACTTTCTTTACACGCCACTGCATTGAGTCGTATTATTCATCTTTACCTCGAAGTAGATGAGATGCGTACAAGATGGGAACGGTGTAACTCATCGCTCTAGTTGTTCACCATAAATGCTCCCACAATCTATATCTTTGCTTTATTTATAGGTATGAGTCTATACCCTTTAGAATAATAGCCCCATAATGATGAGGCTAGTTGATAATCACCGAGCGGAGTTAGTAAATATATGGTAAATACCACCGCTTGCTCTATCCTCGCCACGAGTCAATCATCCGATGATGGGGTTACTTTTTGGTATATCATTGATCAGGTACACTAGCTCTCTCTCATGAAATGACCTCTCTACCCCTATGAATGAAACCAATTCATTGTTCCTCATTAGTACATTCCCCAATGCCACTTGCTTAGAGAACACTCTGGTTAAGTTTTAAGTCCAATTTTCTGATGTGGGGATAGAAATTTTTGAAAAGTTGTAGAAATTACAAATATATGAATGTGTTTTGTCCAATGACAAGGATAAAAGCTCAATATATAATGGGCCATATGAAGACATTGAATCCCAAATTCAAACACATAACTAATTAATAAAGTCTTTACCAAAAGTAGTTGTTCATGTGGCTTACAAATGGTGGACCGTTATGACAAGCTTATAAAGTTTTTTTTTTTTTTAAATTTTATGGGAAGAGAAAATATATGTTAAGCTAGAAAAGATAACGGCTGTACAATATTGTCTGAGAGCATTATCTGCTCTTTGTTAATATACACATATTTAGCCAATGCATAGAGAAGAGGAAAGATTAAAACATCAGATTTGAAAAGTGACTTGATTCGGAGGCCTTGTGAGCTTTGAGTAGAAGATGAAGCAAAGGCAAATGTCAGACTGTGTTTTGACACCCTTACTTATAATGATGGGACTATCTAAATGAAAATAAGCCATTTTATATAGAAAGGGGTATATAGGTATAATTATGTATTATATGGTTAGGCTTCCATTGTTAATTCTGCATTATTTTGATTTTGGTGATATTTTTAATTTTTAATATGGAGAAGAGTTTTCTATCTTGAAGTACGACTCTTGTGCCAATGCGGGGGCCAACGGAAGTTCTCGTGGAAGTATCAATAGGGGTGTGGTTTTTGCTTTTCATGGAGGTAGGATGATCATTTCATGGGGGATTGAGTCCGGGCGTAGGAGCCACATTCCCGGACACTACTTTTTCCCTTTTAATATATAGTTTATGTTTAAGAATTTATCATATGAATAATACATTTATACATATATAATTTTTTTACACTGAATTTTACATTATATTTTCCTTTATTTTTTGGTACAATACATTATATTTTCGCTTTGGGCACTAATATATATGAATGAATAGTACTACTGCACGAATAGTACTACTGACCGGGGGTAAGGCAGTCTCTGCGCGCCTTGTTGTGTGTAGGGCGCACACGGAAGTAGGGGCAGGTGGAAGTAGAGGATCTAGACTCACCGCACCATATGTCTACTATTCTTATATATTTTTGGGTGAATAATTAAAATACTCAACAAAACGTAAAGAAAAAGGGCCCCTTACAAGAGAAGTCGGGGAAAGCCAAAAAAGAAAAATAATAGAAGAGAAGGAAAGAGAATTATACAAATATTAACAAACCACCCGTAACCGTGAGAGGCAATGGACTGTTAGAATTATATTTAGAATAGAATCCTATATTCCCTATTATGGACTAATATTAAATAACCTAAAACTCAGGCTAATTATGGTATTGGTCTAATTAAGGGGGTCATTGGGTTATATTAGGAATACTATGTGGACTGGCTTTAGTGTGGGCAGATAGATTCCTATTCGGACTGTGATGAGTCAGACCCTATAGGAATTACTATATAAAGAGAGCTAGGTCCCCCCTCTACCCAACACAACTAATTATTCTCAATCTCTATTGACGAGTGCATTCTGGAAAGAGAGGAAGATATTCAGTGTTCATCATCCCTGTGCATACGGTATTCTCATCAAGCCAGTTACTTTGGAAATAGAGGGGAATCACCTAGATCTTGGTCTTTATTTTTCCGTTGCGATCATCATCACTATGGATGCGAAACAAGGTTAGTGTTTCTATCCCTGTTTTCTATTTTTTATTTGATTGTGTTCTTGAATGCCCTATGGAGATCCTGGTTTTTGGGGTTTTGTTCCTATTCAGATCAAATTAATCTAACATGTGGCATCAGAGCCTCCATAGATCCGTTCTTGAACCTATATGGATTCAAAATATTAGATCATGCTAAGGGAATCGAGTTTTTTTCATTTCGAATAAACTTTTTTAGGGTTTTTCAAATTTTGAAAAAATCCATACAGACACTGGCTTTCTGCCGGAATTTTTCTCCGACAAAAATTGAAACAGAGGACATAGGGTGGTAGAGCTCGAAATTTTGAGCAATTTGATGGGTGGATCACCGCTGGCGGAGAAAGCCACGAGTGGGTCTCATTCTTTGGCAGTTTTTTAAAAAAAAAAAAGGGTTTTTTGGGGTTTGCTATCGTGCGACCCTAACTATTTTAAGGATCTGCTAACGTGCGTCGCCTAGTCGGGTCAACCCATTTCTTGACCCAAAAACCCGATGTGGTGACCCGACCCACTGACCCGGTTTAGGGTTGACCTGGGTCAAGTTGGACAGGGCTTAAACTGGACCGGTCAGACCGGTTTGACCGAACAAACCGATAAATTTCAAAAAGGGTATACATCAATAGAATACTAAAAATATTGAAAATATGCATATTTGAGACAACGTTTGGTACCCGTTTACGTTGCTCTGTTTTAGAGCACAAAAACACGTACCTTCTATTGTGATCAAATATGCATATTTTCAATATTTTTAGTATTCTATTGATGTATACCCTTTTCTGAAATTTATCGGTTTGTTCCATTGGGAATCAAACTAATTTTATGACTTGCTGGAATACCTACCTTGATGAACATAATTATTAGTTTTTTGTGTTAGTTTTAGGACATTTAAGCCTCTTGTCATAAATTATAAAATAACATAAAATTGAAAGAGATGCAAGTAATTTTGGAAAAATCCCAAGAGAGAGTTCCATGGGTTCGATAAGATACAGTCGCTAAAGCGAATTTTCTTGTTAGATTTGTGAAACACCGGTCTCATACAATTGTGGGATGTCCTTCAACTCTGATGTGTGTTCATACACCCAAAGGTGGTGGTCGTCATATATTGGTACTTGATGGGGGTACATATACAGTATGCATGTGGATAGGCTGACCCTAGAATTCTGCACACCTAAAAGTGGTGGATTTTGAAAGTTGAGTTGTATTCCCATGGCCACTGATATGTGGGGATTTTTATAATTGCATATTGGGAATTCAGCCCAAAGGTGTTTTCACAACGATGTGTGTAAAATTCTCATTGCTTATAAGGTTTTAAGCTATACTTGCATCATGCTGATTATTGTACTGTTCATTGTTTAAATTTTCGTTCACCTTTTCTGTCAACAATAACATGGTCGCTATTGAGAATCTTATTGGGTCAAACTTTAAGAAGTGGAAAAATGACATTATGTTTTCCATGGAGATGGTAGATGTGCATACGTCTCTTGTTATGGATAAACCAATGGATCTAACTGCTGATAGTACTGAGGACGAAAAATCCGTGCATGTTGTATGACAAAAAAGTAATCGACTCAGTATACTGTCCATAAAGAGGTCAATACCAAAACACCTAAAAAGTGGTTTGTTTGACCAATGTACTGCAAGGGATTGCTAGATGCAATTTCTAAGAGATACAGAGTTTCATCGAGTGCTAAGATTGGGACACTTCTGCAATGGCTATTTAATATGAAATATGATGGTTCTGGGGGTGTTAGGGATTATATTATCAGGATGGTTGATTACCAAACTAAACTCAAGGCCTTGAACATTCCTCTTCTTAATGCCCTAATTGTTCATCAAACCCTAAACACCATACCTTCTGAATTTGACATCATTCAAACCAACTACGTTTCCCAAGATGGAGTCTGAAGTATTAGTGACCTTATTTCTAGGGTTGTGTCTGAGGAAGAGAAACTGAAGAAAGACAAAAAGCATGCTGCCCTATTTACTTCCAAAACCTGTAAGAGTAAAAAGTCTAAAAATCATATTCATAAGTCTACCAATAAACAGTCCGATTAGACTAACAATTTGGGACCCAAGAAAGACTCTTTGAAGAAAGAGAGTGATCGCTGCTTCTTTTCTAAGAAGAAGGGTCACATAAAGAAGAACTATGACAAATACATGGCTTAGTTAATCAAGCCCAAGCAGCCATAAGGTAATGATTCTCTGGCTTTTGTTCGTGACTCCAATCTATCAGAAGCCCCATTCAGTTCTTGGTGGCTAGATAGCGGTGCAACTAACTATGTTGCTTTTACCACACAGGGGTTCATAAACCGGAGGAGGCCAAATAAAGATGAATCAAGGCTGGTCGTAGGAAATGATAGGCATTCTGACGTAGAGTTCATGGGGGATGTCATTTTATTAATAGATTCTGGTTTTGAAATTGACTTTAAAGAATACTATTTATGTACCGTCCTTCAGGCGGAATTTAATTTCGATTTCAGTTTTGGACATTAGTAGTTACCATTTTGAAATAAAGAACAGTATGATTAATTTATTTTTTTAATCCAAGTAAAGTTGTTTCCTGCATTATGTCCAAAGGATTATACAGATTGTGTTTGTCTCCTAATGATATCTACATCTCCTATAATGTTGAAAGTGTTGTTTTCAAAAGACCCTTACATAAAGAATGGTCTTTCACATTGTGGCACAAGAGGCTAGGTTATATTTCTAAGACAAGAGTGGAAAGGCTGATAAAGTCTAACATCCTACCTACTCTCGAAAGTGATCTAGAAATTTGTGTAGACTGTTGTAAGGAAAAGATGACCAAGATAAAGAAGAACACTGCAGTCCATAGTTTTGACCTATTGGAGGTCATTCACACTGACATCAGTGGTCCCTATTCAGCCACATTGTGTACAAATTTTTAATTCATCACTTTTATAAATGACTATTCCCAATATGGCTACCTGTACTTAATTAAAGAAAACTCTGAATCTCTTGATAAGTTCAAGATTTTTAGAACTGAAGTTAAGAAACAGTTAGGGAAAGTTATTAAAATTGTTAGATCTGATTGTGTGGGTGAGTATTATGGCAGACATGGCAATGTTGGACAGCTTAAAGGCTCGTTTTCCAAATACCTTGAGGACTCTAGAATAGTTACTCAGTTTACTATTCCAGGAAGTCCTGAACAAAATTGGGTCACCGAAAGGCGTAACCACACCCTTATGGACATGGTGAGGAGTATGGTTAGAGGATAAATTTACCTAAGTTCTTATGGGGAGAGGCTTTGAAAATTGCACTTTATGTCCTTAACCGTGTACCTACTAAAGCCGTTCCTCTTACCCCTTTTGGATTATTGAACAATTAGCTTTTTCCAAAAAAAAACAGCCATGGTCAACACTAGAACCAACTGAGGTGGTCGTCGAGTTAGACGCCCTCAAAATGTCCTAGAAGTTGAGCTGTCGGACGGAACCGAAGCTCTAAATTTTAAAGTGTCGGCTACTTCGCCGAGGGCACCAATGGCTACTTAAGCCATTGCTGCGGCACCTCAGCCAGGTATAGTAGCTGGTGAGGTGAATGCCTTCATGACCACTATGATGCAGACCATGCAGCAACAACAGGAACTGCTGGGCCAAATGTCTACACAATTTACAGCCATGATGCAAGAGCGTGCAGCATCACCTTCACCACCCAACTGGCCAATACTTTTTCCACCACCTGTACCTCAACACCTAGCAGAAAACTCTATAGCCAAGGTAATGGAGAGGTTCAAGAAACTCTAGCCAACCGTGTTTTCTAAATTAAACTCAGAGGCAATGCAGCCGGAACGGTGGATTAGCTCCTTAGAGAAGGCATTTGATGTGCTTGAATGTACGGATGCGCAAAAGCTGATATGTGCGGGTTATCAGCTACAGAATGAGGCTGAAGCCTGGTGGAAGGCCACCAAGCCAAATCTGGAAGCCGCTCATACAAATCATACTTAGGAGCAATTCAAAGAGGTTTTCTTCAAGAACTACTTCCCAGAGAGCTTTAAGGACAGAAAAGAAGCTGAGTTCTCTACACTTGTGCAAGGAACCAAGTCGGCGTTGGACTACCAGCAACGATTCGAAGATCTATTCCATTTCGCTTCGGAACACCTGGGGAAGTAAGTAAGATGAAGAAATTTGAGAAGGGACTTAAACCTGAGATCGGGTCTGTCCTGTCAATTATGGATATTCGGGAATATGCTCAGATGGTCGATAAGTCGAAGACTATGGAAGATAGATTGAAGGAGAAAGCTACAACGTCGCCCGGATTGGGCAAAAGGCCAAATAACTACCAGAACTTTGGCTGGCCGAACAAGGTTTTTCGAGGAGCTAGTTTGAGCCCCAATCCAACTCCGTATCGTAGGCCAGATGTGGGTCAGAACCCTTTCCACCCCACTTATAATTGGCCTGCCCAACCAACCGCGAGTCAAGCGACAATGGCAGCCTCGCCAGCCTGACCAGCAACAAGCCAAGTGAGCCAAGCCTCATCACCGGCTGTTCTGTCCAACAGATGCTATGTGTGCAATAAAGCAGGACATATGGCTAGGGAATGCATGCACCGTGGATACAACACTTACTCGCCAAACCAGTCCTATGCTAGGCCTTTTCAGCCACGAGACAATCAAACACGAGGAAAGGTATTCGCGCTGACTAATGAAGAAGTGGAGGCGAACCCCGATGTAATGACAGGTAAGTCCATTGAACATTACTAAATTGTAGAGAGTAACCTATGGATATGTGAAATCTAAATTTTATAAAAATCCTAGGTACCCTGAATGTCTCAACCATTCCTGTGCGAGTACTATTTGACTCGGGCGCATCCCACTCTTTTGTTTCAACTACCTTTGCGAGTAGGATGACTGATCAACCGAGGGACATCAGGCACAATTTAGTAGTTAGCACGCCGACGGGTAGTGTCGTGAGCCTACAAAAATTTTACGACCCCTATTAGGTAGAAATTTGTGGGAAGAACCTGACCACACATCTGATAAAGTTCGATATCAAGGACTTTGACGTAATATTAGGCATGGATTGGCTATCCGCCTATGGAGCAAACGTCATGTGTGTGGAGAAAAAGATAATATTCAAGTTAGATGATGGGTCAATTTTCACCTACCAAAGTGAACCGATAAGGAAGCCCAAAAGAATAACCTTATCCACCCTCCAGGCACGGAAGTTGTTGGATAAAGGATGTCAAGGTTTTTTTGGCCACTGTGATGGACACCAAGATAAAAATAAAGCCTTTAGAGGAACTTGACATCGTCAGAGAATTTCCTGATGTTTTTTCAGAAGATCTGACCCAGCTACCGCCTGATCACGAGACAGAATTCATGATTGATCTGATTCCTGATGCAGCACTGGTATCCAAGGCACCGTATTGAATGACACCTATTGAGTTGAAAGAATTGCAGGTCCAACTACAAGACTTGTTGAAGAAGGGTTTTATACGACCTAGCGTGTCTCCCTAGGGAGCACCCGTGCTATTCGTGAAGAAGAAGGATGGTAGTATGCGTTTGTGTATCGACTATCGTGAACTAAATAAACTGACGATCAAGAATTGATACCCGCTGCTGTGCATTGATGACCTATTTGATCAACTACAGGGAGCAAAAGTTTTCTCCAAAATCAATCTTAGGTCCGGATACCACCAGTTGAAGATCAAGAGTAGTGATATTCATAAAACAGCGTTTAGAACTCGATACGGACATTATGAATTTCTAGTCTTATCGTTCGGGTTAACCAACGCCCTGGCAGCGTTCATGGATATAATGAATAGAGTGTTCCATGATGTGTTGGACAAGTTCGTCATCATGTTTATTGTTGACATTCTGATGCACTCCAAGAGTGAAGAGGAGCATGCTCGACACCTTACCTTCGTGTTACAGCGGTTGAGGGAACACCAACTATATGCCAAGTTCAGCAAGTGTGAATTTTGACTTCACCAAATCGGATTCTTGGGGCACACTGTCACTAAAGACAACATCAAGGTAGATCCAGACAAAGTGAAGGCGATTCTCGAGTGGGAGACTCCGAAGAATGCCACTGAAATCCAAAGTTTCTTGGGGTTGGTAGGATATTACCATCGGTTTATTGAGAATTTTTCATGCATCTCGACGCCCATGACGAAGCTGACAAAGAAGGGCGCAAAGTTTGAGTGGAATGATGCTTGCGAGAAAAGCTTCCAAGAATTGAGAAACCGATTGGGGACGGCACCAATTTTAACTATTCCAGACGGCACCGGAGGAATGGTGGTATACATTGATGCATCCAGAATGGGATCGGGTGGCGTCTTAATGCAGAAAGGTAATGTGGTCGCCTATGCCTCAAGGCAACTAAAGGAACATGAAAAGAACTAACCCACTCATGACCTAGAATTGGCTGCGGTAGTCTTCGCATTGAAGATATGGTGACATTACCTCTATGGTGAAAAGAGTGAGATCTTTAGTGATCACAAAAGTTTGAAGTATTTCTTCACCCAGAAGGAGTTGAATATTAGACAAAGACGGTGGTTAGAATTGGTGAAGGACTACGATTATGAGATCCAGTACCACCCTGGCAAGGCCAACGTAGTGGCTGGTGTGTTAAGTAGGAAATCACAGACTACATCTCTCCCTCCCTTGGTTGTAAGTGAGGAACTGTTAGAAGAAGCTCAACAGTTTGACCTAGAGCTCTTGATCGAAGGAATGACTACACAGCTAGCACCTATAGACGTACAGCCGTTGATTCGGGATGAGATAATTGAAAAGCAGCCTTTTGACCCTGAACTGGCCAAGATAATCTGGGAAGTGCAGCATGGTGTCCATAAGGACCCAAACTTTTCATTGGCCCGTGATGGGGCATTAAAGTTTAGAGACAGATTATGCGTGCCTGACGATTATGATGTGCAGGACCGAATCCTTGAAGAGGCTCATAACTCACGCTATTCAATCCACCCTGGGAGCACGAAGATGTACAAGGATCTGAAGAAGTACTATTAGTGGATTGGGATGAAGAAAACTGTAGCTATATACGTGTTCGAATGCCTCACCTGCCAACAAATAAAGGCGAAGAGACACCGACCGTACGGATTGTTGCAACCACTCCCTATTCCTGAATGAAAATGGGAAAGAATTACCATGGATTTTGTGACCAATTTACCCAACACCAGGAAAGGGATAAATGCAATCTGGGTGATTGTAGATGGAGTGACAAAGGCGGCTCACTTCATTCCCATTAGAATAAACTATTCGATGGAAAAGCTCACCCAACTATACATTGAGAATATAGTCCGCTTACACGGTATGCCTATCAACATTGTATCTGCTAGGGATCCCCGATTTACCTCAAGGTTCTGGAGAAGTCTGCAGAAGGTACTATGATCTCAACTAAATCTCAGTACGGCTTTCCATCCTCAGATGGATGGACAATCTGAAAGAACAATCCAGACTCTGAAGGACATGCTCAGAGCTTGTATATTGGAAATGAACGACAGTTGGGATGCCCATATACCTTTGGTGGAATTTGCATACAATAATAGCTACCACTCCACCATTGGCATGGCACCATATAAAGCTCTGTATGGTCAAAAGTGTCGGACCCCGTTGTATTGGGACGAAGATGGAGAACGGAAGCATCTTGGGCCCGAGATGATACAAGCAACCTGTGAAAAGGTAGATATCATTAAAGAGAAGATTAAAGTGGCCCAATCAAGACAGAAAAGTTATGCTGATCATCGGAGGAAGAATATTGAATTTAGAGTCAGAGAGAAGGTATTCCTCCGAGTGTCTCCAACGAAGGGATTGCTATGTTTCAACAAGAAGGGCAAGCTAAGCCTAAGATTCATTGGTCCCTATGAAATCCTCAACAGAGTGGGACCCGTAGCATATCGGCTGGCATTACCGCCATCCTTGCAAGGCGTCCATGATGTTTTCCATGTGTCGATGGTAAGGAAGTACATCAACAACCCAGCACATGTACTCTCAGCTGAACCTAAACAATTAGATGTGGATATGACCTATGGAGAATAGCCTATGGAGATATTGGATAGAAAAGAACATAACCTCCGTAACCGCATGGTCGCATTCATCAAGGTTCGATGGGGAAACAGTCCCATAGAAGAAGCATCGTGGGAACGCGAAGAGAAATGCAGGAAAAGTATCCCCAACTGTTCGAGCTACAAGGTAAACCAATTTCGAGGACAGAATTTTTGTAAGGTGGAGAGAAATGTCAAACCTGCCTCTGATTGGCTGGGAATTTGACTAAAGAACAGGAAACCTTGGCCAATCATCCAAGCACTTTGTGGAGCATCACACTAGTAGCTGATCCTATGGGAATGACCTCCTACATACCTGCCAGGAGGTGGATTGCAGCTCCAAGCCACTATACTGCACACTACATATTATACAGCTTAGACTCCAGGTATTCTCTCTCCTCTCCATAAATGTGGGGCCCACACCTGGAAAGATGTGTATTTGACCCTGGGTGAGGTGTAGGTGTAAGGCCTAAGCCCTAGGCCAAGCCCCTGTGCAAGCACATTTAGTTTACAGCTTTGCTGTATTCTTTGGGTGATGCACTGGGTGATGCACCTATCACCCAGTGAATAGCCCAGAGTGGTAAAATTGATTATTTTAAATAGCAGAGATGTGGGGACCACCCATACAGGCCATGGATACCCTCCAGAGGTAGATGGGAGTCTTGGGAACCATAAATTATCCTTGGACCCTTGTGGACCCCACCAGAGTGGCCAGAATGGCCCAGAATCAGTTCTAAGAATGCATTCTTGGAGTGGGACTAGGCTGCTAAACAGGCCCTAGTCATGGCTGGTCTATAAATAGAGGGACCCCAGCCTGAAATAGGACTCTTTACATTGTTGAAATCGTGGGGAGGAAGAGAAGGGAGAAAAGAGAGAAAAAGAGAAGGAAAGGAAGAAGAAATGAAGGAGAAGAAGAGGGAAGAAGGAGGAACTGTTGTGCAACCCTGATTCTAGCATCCTCAGTTCAAAATCTCAGGTATAAATCATGTCCTTACCTGCTGCCACTGTTGGTTCTCTGTCCTCTCCTTTGGATCTCTGTGTTTTGGATGTGCATCTGGTCAAGGACAGCCCAGAACACCTGGGGGCTGCCTTGCACTGCCTCAGATCTGACATGCAAACTAATTGCATGAAAGATATGAGCTTTTTCATGAGATTTTACTGTTGTTCCTGAGACTGAGACCAGACTTTGTGCCAGACTGCACTGCTTTATTGCACCCAGAACAGGAAATCTGGGCTTGGATCTGTACATGCAAGCTAGTTCTTTCCTGGATCTTGGTAGGGATAGCCTACTGCCATGTTCCTACATGTAAATCTATCCTTGCATGTAGCCCAAGGCATGGCCTTGAGCTGTGACACAGCTGGACAACTGTTCTCTGTGCTGACTGGGCAGCTCCTAGTTGCCAAATGGTGGGCCTAGGTCATGATCCATGTGGACCATTGAAAACCACTCCTCATGGGGTCCACAACAACCCTACATGCAAGATGGGTTGACCTAGGCACTGCCCATGGTGAAAAATGCAAGTTTTGGAGCCTATTCACACTTCAAACAGGCTCTGGATGACGCATTGGGCGATGCACACATCACCCAGTGAATCGCCCAGAGAATGGAAATGGGCTGATTTGCTATCCAGACTTTGGGGGCCTCCACTAGTGTACCATGAACAGTGTAAGGTGGTGATAAATGATCAAAATACCCCTCCTCACATCTGTCCACTATTAATTACACCTTGGGTACCCTAGTTGGCCCCACAGGGCCTGGCAACCCTACTAGAGATGGTCCAGCAACATTGCTGACCTAGGGACTGAATTGTGAGACTATCGGGACCATGTACTATGTATTACACTGGCAAAATACCAGACTTGACCCTGAACCACATCTCCAGATGATGCACCGGGACATGGACCCAAAGCCCAATGCAAGACCCAAAGAATTCCAAGTGATGCCAGACTAAGCACCGAGTCAGACCAGTGAGCCTAGATTAGTACTAGGACCTCCAGAATAGTTTGATTAATTAAATAATACATTTTTGATTTATTACTTTAGGGTTTGATCCTGCGCTCGAGGTGCACTGCCAGACACCGACTGGAACTGAACCAGCAACAGAACCTGCAGGACCAGACCAAGGGGAGTGGAATGTCATCACGTATGTAGATGTAACATAAAGGATATGCTGAATTTAATTTTTATAATAATTATGTTGTGATACATATTTAATTCATAAATCTTAAAAATTCAATACAACACTGTGTTGACTGCTGGAAATCATGGTTGAATATTCTATGCTGATTGTGAATGCTAGATTAGATGCCGTAGTCGGCTTGGAAATGAAGTCTATGGTAGCCCATAGAATGGGATATGGTTGACACCGTCCGACTCATACGATGCCATATAGGCATGGGGTTAGAGTTTCATCACCCGTGCTACGCACCCTTGCCAACAGGGGTTAAGGTGTTGGATGCCTGTGGGAGTGACCATATATATATGAGAAAAGAAATGAAATGAAATGAAAAGAAAAGAAAAGAAATATGATTGCACCGGAATGGTGATTATGGGCTATATACCGGGGTATAAGCCAGAAAAGAAAAGAAAAGAGAAAAAGGGATGGATGCCTCACAGGTTAATCACAGAGGGCTGGTCGGGCTGACCTTAGTGAACGAATGCGGGAGCTAACTGGTCCTCTCCGACAACTCAATGGGTGTATCGCGGGAAGAGGTTAAAAGCCCGCACCAGGGATACATGTACTGAGGATTGTAGTAACACTAACTTGCCTTAGTTGTGATATTAGGTGGCTAATAAATAACTGAACTGCACTTCATGTAGGATCCATATGATTGTGATTGCATATGCATGCATGATGATATGTTTCATTCACGGGCTCAGTGGGGCTCACACTCTGTTATACATGTTTTTCTATTAGATGATTCTGCAGGTAGATGTCACTGTGGCGGGGAGGCTTATTACCCGGAGGAGAGCCATGGTGGTTATGATGATATTGGTATGGACCCCAACGGAGGTCGTACCGTTGATGCGAGTATTCTCAGTGGTTACTGAAGATGACCCGTGAAGGGTGTTGCGGATGATGCTTTTTGTTTTAGGGACTCCTTTTTGTCTTTGACAGGAGCTTATCCCCGTTTCTGCTTTAGTTTCTCTTCATTCTTTTTTAGGCTTGAGTTACCTCGCCCTGTGTATATTTTCTTTTTGTTTCAATTGATGTATATGGTAGCTTTTACTGTTCTGTTTGTGGGAGTGAGAGAGGGAATGATTCGACTTATTTATGTATATAACATCATTTTCTGTACTGCTACGTTTCCTTTATCTTTTAATGTAAATATAGTTTTCTGCAGCACTCTGAGTTATACTTATTATATTACGAGGGATGTGTGTTTGTGAATGGATTAACTGCTTCTAGATCCGTGGGATTTGGCGGATTGCTGGTATGCAATTCGGGTCACCTACCTAATCTTCCTAGGGGGTGGTTTGGGGTGTGACAAGTTCTCCACTCAGGGTCGGCGTCTCGAGAGGATGGAGAAAGAATTGAACGACATCAACACCTTTCTCGGCCATAGTGGTGGCGATGGCGCGGAGGATTAGCCCACTTCTCTCCCAGAAATTTGAAGTTGTTTTGATCAGACATTTCTTTACTTGTCTTTGGATGGATGTTGTTGGAACTTTTCTTTTAACTTTTCTTTGTTTTTCTCTCTTTTCTTTTTCTCTTTTTTTTTGTTTTTTTTTTTTTGTTTTTTTTTGTTTTTTTTGTTTTTTTTTGTTTTTTGTGGATCAGTTAGTTTGAAAATTTTGGAAATGGTGGAAGTATGTACCTTTTAGGTTGGGATGGATGGAATTATGTATGTTGAGTTGGGAAGGCCACAATCACTCCCAAGGAGGAATTTGGAACAATCTAGTAGTTAGATTTGGCCTTACATATATATATATATATATATGTTTATATATTTATTTATCTCTCTCATTTGGATCATCTTTGATAATTATGGGTTAGTTATATTTGTTTGACTATTTAAAACTCACGTAGGACCTAACAATTCAATGTCACAGTTATCACTTAACAACCTATGTTTCAAGTCCTAAATTCCATGTTTGCCTATTATCTTCTAGGTTCTTAATTCACCACAATCAGTCTTCTCCTATGTCTGCATACAATCATTTATGCTCTTGAGGCTTTTAATTTAGAACCTAATTGTGGAGAGTAAATCAAGAGGTTACGCCAGACTGTGGTCGGTGCAGAGCATCATTGCTCTGATACCACTCTATCACGCCTCCATCCCGATGAAAGATATTTTACAATAAAGGGGGAGACTGGGACCACAGGTGTCATCCCAATACCTACCAGGATCACAGATACAATGTCCCGAGCCACAGTCCACCCTGTTATCAAGTCATGATAATAGCAGGGAACGTACCCAATGGAATAAATCGTTCCAAATACAGAGTTAGCGGAAGTGAAATTCATTTAAATCATGTGAATATAGAGCATCGGTTCTCTAATGGTAACACATAACAATTTCAATATCTCGTAACCATTAATTTCTCTCCTGATAATTAAACATAAAGTTTATACATGAATGAAGATGAATACAGAAATAAATAAATAAATCACGCCACTAGGGCACCATTCTTGGGTGTACTTCGACATCCAAGTTCCATTCGCCGGCTCCGTTTGATTCGCATCCATAGGTGCTCATCAAGAGGTTTCCTGCAAATCAACTAAAAAGGGGTTGCGCAACGGGGTTAGCTCCACAAGCTAGTGAGAGAGCAAAGGAGAATGCACATACATACACACAAATAATTCCAAATAGTTCATGATGCATGCTAATGTTAGATTCATTTTCCATCTAGCACACAAATTCTAAGTCAAGTGTATGCTACTGTGATAACTCGGGAGACATTGAGGGTCACTTAACTTATCGCCCCAATGAAACCTCAATTATCACGAGGGAGCCTACGCCGGTAGAAGCCATCAGACCACCCAGTGTCAGACCCCGATAGCCATTACTACCCCTGACCTAGCCTCTCTCCCCCACAAGCAACAGGTGCTCAGACTATCCAACACATAAACCCCTGTTGGTATGGGTCGTAGCATAAGGGAGCAAGAATCTTAGCCGCAGATATACTACATGCAAGTCCTATCATCCCAAGAGGTATTCCGGGTGCATCAACGTCCCATTCTATCTAGTACCAAGGTACCTGCAAGTTCAAGCCAAAGGGTCAAAACACGAGGGACGGATCCACGGACGGAACTTCTACTTGGATCCGTTCCTGCATCCGTTCGAATTCTGAGACATACCCGAGAGTGAGCTGACCCACGGACGGAAGTGCCTTCTTAATCCGTCCCTGCATCCGTTCGATCCCTGAGACATTCTCGAGAGTGAGCGGACTCTCGGACGGAGGCAATAGAGTGATTCCGTTCCTTCATCCGTTCGAATCCAGTCACTGGGATTACACTGGGCGGACTGACGGAAGGAACCACGACGGTAACTCCGTTCGTGCGTCTGTCGGAATTCTTTTCCTAGATTTCTTAGGGTTTTCCCTCCAGCTTGGAGCCTGGAGTTCACATGGCACTCAGGGTCCTGGAGGGGGTGTCCTAGGTCTCCCTAGGGTCACTAGAACCCAGGCTTACCTCATGGATCCAAGATCACATAAGGGTTTAGCTCCATTTGGTCCAAGGGTAGGGTTTGGTGGTTTAGAACCAAGGAATCGGCAGCAATGGCTGCAAGGCAGCTACTAAAAGCCTCCAATAGGGTTTGGTCATCACCATTAGAGCTCCATTTAACGGTCAAGCCTCACCTTGAGTCCCAAATGAAACTCTAGGTTAGCTTAAGCTCAAGGAATCTACTTCAAATCAAGAATGGGAATGGAAAAGAGGGATGTACCAAGAGTTAGAGCTTACCTTGGTGAGTGGAGCTCCAATCCCAGCCCTAGCCAGCCTTAAAGATCCACCTCTTCTTCCTCCTTCTCTTTCTTTCCTTCCTTCTCTTCTTCTCCTTCTTCCCTTTTTCGTCTTTTCTTCAAGCCTTGACCGAGCAACAGGAGGGAAGGTAGTGCAGCCAACCTCCACGGTTTGGCTTGGAGGGGAAGAGATAGGAGAATATGAGGCTTATGTCTTATCTTTTAAAGACTAGAAAGAGACCTTAGGGCCTGTTTGCCTAAGTGTCCCTAAGACACAAGATAGTCCTTTGGGCTTAAATGGGCCTTAGGGCTTGTTTGGCCAAGGTCACCACCTAATTAGTCTATCTAGCTAGGACATGTTTGGGTCTGCCCTAAGTCCTATAAGGCCACATTAATTCTAGGGCTTGTTTGGTCCAAGCTAGGTAGAAGAACTCATTTATTTATTTAAATTAAGTCTTGTGGGCCCATCTTCATGGCCCAACTAATCAATTGATAGTAAGGGTAGGGGTCCATCTTGTCCGAAGGTATAATTATGGTGTCCGGGACACGGGGATGTGGGTCCCATAGGAAAATAAATCAAAAGGGTAAATAACAGCACGGGCGTATCCACGAGCGGAATCAGTCGAGTGAGCCCATTCGTGACTCCGTTGCTGCTCTCAGGGCCCAAACTTCGAGGAAAGTTACGGAGCTTTAACCCGTACTTCCAGGACTCCGAGGGGACACTTATAATAGTAACTTAAGTTCAAGGTCATAGGTGTTAACCATTGCCACCGTGGCATTACCGTCTGGTAAAGTCTAATTTGACCCGGGGTATTAGGATATATTTCGGGTGCGGGTGTAACATAATTGGTCCAGTTTTGAGCTAAGTCAATCAAGTTCAGTTGGTTCATGCCTGGTTTTGACACCCCTAGTTCGGATCTCATCTTGGAAATTCAAGTTGAACCCCCAAAAGTCAGCTGATGAAATGACTGATGACGCATGCATTGAACCAAATCTGGTTTTATATCTGAGTGGTTTACCTAGTGATTCAACAATGACAATGAAGCTTCAGAGCCACTTGACTTAAGGGTGTCAATCCGGTACTGAAACTGTATACCGCAACCGATACCGCACCGTATTACCGTATCGAATACAATTTGGTATAGTATCGGTATGAAAAAATGGTATCGTACTTAGTACGGTACGATATCGGTATGAAGGTTAAAATGGTCGGTACATATCAATACCGTACCGTTTTACCGAATACGGTACCATACCGAATTAAAAGCTATATCTATATACAATTATATGTCTATATATATATAAGTATATATGTATTTCATATATATAATAATTTATATATTCAATATAATATATTTCAATATTTCATATTATATGTAATAATTTTATTAATTTATATATAAAAAATAACATATTGAATACCATATATAGGTATAATACCGAATACCGTATCGAATACCATACCGCATAAAAAACATACCGAAACCGTACCGAATCGGTACGGTATCGATATGAGAAATTCACCATTTATCCGGTACAGTATGGTAACAATATAGGGTATTTGCTTTCTGTACCGTACCGAAACCATACCGAATACCGGTACCCTACCAGATTGACACCCTTAACTTGACTAGTTGGATTAGCAGACATTATGAACTTTCACACTGTTCCACTTCCACTTCCACTTCCATTTCCATTGATCTTATTTTGTGCATCTTCTGGTTTCGGTTGAGAAGTCCAAACCGGACACAAATTCTATTGTTAGAATCACAGTTCGATTTCTGAGACAGACAATGACAACGATTGTGTCTTTGGATTGGAACTTTTTACAAAAGAATCTTGGTCTCTTTTAGACTTCTCAACCATATATATATATATATGGTGAGTATTAATTGTCTCTAATAATTCTGTCTCTCTCTTGTCTATGCTTTTGGTAGTCATGGAATTGCACCTTTTCTAACTTTGTGAGTATGTCCATGCATTTCATATCACACAAAGGCAGTTGCACTCATACAGTGCTTAGTGCTGCTTGATGACGTGCCTGAGTAATCAAGTTTGGGAGAGGAGCACTAGACGTTCAACTAGTTCATAATGGATAGAAATGCTAATTTATATATGGAAACAAAGCAGTGATCTTCAATTCTTGATAAGAAAGTAAGAAACCCTGTCCTGTATCAGATACTAGTCAAGCTTCTATAATTATATTTGTTACGTGTAAGATAATCTAGAAAAACTTTAAAAAAAAATAAAAAATAAAAAAAAAAAGAAAAAAAAGAAAGAGGGAGAGAGAAAACAGGTTATAGATAATAGGGAAAGATAAGAGAGAGAGAGAGAGATGGAATATATGGGGTTTTGGGGTTTTACGACCAAGTTGCGGGACATCTTAGTGCAATTGGGAGGCTGTCGGGTCCTCTTCTCAAGATAAACTTTAAAAGAAAATATTGGGATTTCAAAGATGTCCTTCCCTTTTCAATTATTTCATATTTATACCCATTACATGTTGTTGTAACTCCTCATCACGTTCACACATCCACTACTACTTAACTAACCCCCAATACATACATTAACTGTAACCATTTCTACTAACGTAAAATAAAAATAATAATGGATAATAACTGCTAAGAATAACCCACCAAGGATAACCATTCCCTATTCGTATATAACAATATTTCACAAAAGGTACCCTGGGATTTAGCTTGGCTGGAAAAAGACACAGTGCAATGTCGTGAGGTCCCTAGATCGAGCTTCCACGATCTCCTGGTACACGAGTCTATGGGGGGTGGGTTCATGTAACCGGGGTTTACTCCTGGCTTGAACCGTAAAATAGGATAGATTAGGGGGTTCCACGTTACAAAAATATATATATATTCCACAAAGGGAAATTAATAATGAGATGATTATTTTGTATGGATCATGCATGGTTTCACATAGGAAGAAAGCCTTCACGTAATAGTTCTGTTGAAGTTTAAATATGTAGACAGGTATACCCCAAGGTCCTCCACTCACATATCAAATTTTAGCTCAAACAAAGTTTGTTGCCAAGTGGCAAAACAAGAACTTTGAAAAAGTTAGACTAATACGAGACTAACAGTGAATTGGAGTATCTTGGATGTGTGTAGCCACGTATATGATGAATGCCAAAGCATAAAGGAGTATTGGATTGAAATAAGTTTTGAAATTTGACATGTGACCAATACAAACCATTGATTCTCTATCCCATTATTAGAATTGTCACATCATTATTTTTCGCAGCAGAAATAAGGTGGACCAGTAAACTTCCTTAATTGAATCTTCAATGAAAAAAAGAAGGGAAGGGAAGGGAAGGGAAGAGGGGGGGACCTAGAATAACTTTATGATATAATTTAAGAAAGGAAAGATGATTTTAAAAATGACCAGGACAAAGAAATAAGGGGTAGAAATGTAGAAATCAGTAACATAGAAAGAAAAGCCAATTCATCTTAATTGGACCTCCACTTTCTTGTTTCAAGACAAAAAAAGATTGGCCAAGCACTCTAAGCCACAAAAGTATCTTACAAATAAACCTACCTTAGTTAACCATACAAGTTTGATCCTTAGTGGGGTTGAATTAAATTTCAATTTAACCGCAAGAACAAATTAATTAAAAGCAACTCAAGTTTGACAAGAAACACAAGAAATTGGTGCATGAATGTAAGTTGAAAATTGCTTGTTTACATGGTTTTACTGTGTTTATTCGTACACGTTTTTTTTTTTTTTTAAATAAATGCAAATTTATTTAGATTGACGTAAAAAGCTCATGTATGCAATACACTAATCTTGAATCCATGGATTGAAATTGAGCCAAACTGTCGTAGACGGCACGGACAAGGCCCTCCTTACCAAGGAGCTTAACAGCGCACCCTCCTTACCAAGGAGCAGTCAGCTGCGCTGTTAAGCTCCCTTGGAACAAACAAAAAGTTCCAGTTGTCTATATTTGTTCCTGAATGCAATACACTGATCTTGAATCCATGGATTGAAATTGAGCCAAACTATCGTAGATGTCACGAACAAGACCCTCCTTGCCAGGGAGTCAGCTGTGCTGTTAAGCTCCATTGGAACAAACAAAAAGTTACAGGATTCTATTTTTTTTCGCCAAAAGATATTAAAAAAGAACAAAAAATTACAAACCAATAGGATACTGAAAAATAAAAAGCGAGAAATCTCTAACACCCATCTTCGGCATTACCATCAACATGGTAGAGACTAAGCCACTAAAATGAAAATTAAAAATTTCAGAACCAATATCTCGGTCTACATTGAGCACCTAGCAAAAGATATGTTTACACTGAAGGAGGGGAAACTGGGGAACTGTCAGACCGAGGCATTTTTTGCAGCCTCCTTGATTAAGAAATCCATTATCGGATTGCAGGACTCTAAAGAGGATTGCAAATTAAGAATATCTTCTAAGATGGGCTTGACAATTAGAGGAGCCGCTGAGATTCCATGTTGCAAGTAGGTGGCCACGTCCTTGTTATCTGTTTCCACCAAAAGAAGAGTGAAATCTTATAGATTTGGTGCCAAGAAGGAGGACTCAAAGAAGTAGCTAATGATGGGGCACTCAATTTTAGTCTTTATACCTATCAAGTTATAGAAAAGATTGCATTTAGTGCTAAAGTTGCTTACATTTAGAAGGAGAGAAATTTCAGGTTATTTTGTAACAAAATAAAAATATTGACTTGCATCATAAAGGATATCAAAACGAGGAGAAATGTAGAGTCATTGTTCCAAAAGGGTAAGAGAATCCCTTAGGAACGTCTACCTAACTCAGATATGGGGTGTTCATCCATTCTGGATTGAGAGGCGTATGCCCCCAGAGATCTGATCCCAATGGTTGTTCTTGACTTTTGGGTGGTTTTGGTTTGACCTTTGTGAGACATTCTGGCTTTTGATCCTAGTAGCTAGCAGACTTGGCTCCTGTCCAGCACTCTGCCCGGTGCTGGAGAGGATCTTTTTGGATAGCTAGCTTTGTCTTGAGGGGCTTTTCCTTATAGTAGTAGAAGTATTAGGTGTCTCTTGGGTGTATGCTAGACCTAATATTGGCTTAACTCCAACTCTAGACAAAGAATTTCATTAAAGAAAAAAAAGAAAAAAAAAGAAAAAAAAAAAACTTTAGACAAAGAATTTATTAGATGTAAACATAAGTCTCCTAAGCTCATATGTCAAGACAGTGGGATCGGTTTTCAATTAAGCAGAATGAATCCAAGTAATAAGGAAGTACATAATGTTGGACTGAATGGACCAAAGCTGAAGAATGGTTCAAGCTCGAGTTTTACTCTACCAAACATGAATTGTTGAAAGAGGGGATAGAATTAAGAATAATACATCATTAGGCACAGTTAATTTCTTTATTACAGAGAAAGCTGGCAAATCAGTTACATTAATTCAAAATGATATGTCAAGTTGAGTCAGAGTTTTGACCTATTAATTAAAAAAATTAATGAAACTTCAATTGAGTTTATGATAAATTCTAGGGTTAGGAAGTCAACATATTGTCATTTGTTTTTATTACCTAATACTTTTACACTATTTTTTTTTGTTAATGATCCAATAAAAAATGAAAAGATATACAGGATTAATGTTTGAGCATACCAAGACGAATACAGGATCCAAAAATAAACCTTGCAAGGAGTACCCAAATTTTTTTGTCACTAAATATTGTAGTTTATATATGTTGAACTTTTTTTTTTTTTCTTTTTTTTTGGGGGGGGGGGGGAGGAGAGGGAGATAGTTATGTTGAATTATATTGTTCTTGGTTTTGAATATATAATTTTCAAATTTATGAACTCATCCCTAAGAATTGTATTATGCTATACAACTTGTTGATAATTTAGGTAGTATTGTGTTAGCTAGGTTCCAAATTTAATAAAAAAGAAAGTTTGCAAATAATTTGAAGAATCCATAATATTTTCTATTGGATGAAGTTGCCACTTAGTATAATAGCTGGTAATGACAATGGTCTGTTGTCGACCAAATCCACCTTCAGTTGGGGAGGAATTGGGTTTGGGGGGGGTTAACAAGTAAGAAAAATTTTATATCATGGTTTGAAAATGGTTAAGGAATTCTTAATTAAGATTGAGTTATATCAGGGATTAGCATCAGGGATCAGCCTTAAGTCCTTATCTCTTTTGCATTTATCATGGATGATCTAATCAAGAGCATTCAAAACAAGGTCCAATGGTGTATGCTCTTCGCCGATGATATAGTTTTGGTGGATTAGACTAAATTAGGGATTAACATCAAGTTACAGCTTTGGAGATCAACCTTGGAAACAAGAGGCTTTAAGATTAGTAGAACAATACAAAATATATGATGTGTAATTTTAGTCATACTATGATGGACTCTGACATGGTGCGAATTAAGGATAGAGAGATACCACAAAGTGGCTATTTTAGATATCTGGAATCAATCATAAATAAAGAAGGTGACATAGAGGACGATGTTTCTCAAAGAATTAAAGTGGGATGGATGAAGTGGAGAGGTGCATTCAGAGTGTTATGTGACCGAAGTATTCCTTTAAAGCTTAAAAGAAAGTTCTATAGGACTGTAGTGCGTCTGACTATGATGTATGAGACAGAATGTTGGACATTTAAGAAGTGTCATATTGAGAAGTTTTGTGTAGCTAAGATGAGGATGTTAAGATGGATGTGCGGAAAAATTAGGAAGGATAAAGTAAGAAATGAACGCATAAGAGCTAGCTTGGGAGTTGCCCCGATTAATGACAAACTTTGTGAAAGTCATTTGAGGAGGTATGATCATGTTCAACGGAGGCCTAGGGATGCCCTAGTAAGGAGGAGTGATATGATCCTGATTGAAAAAGCTAAAAGAGCTAGGGGCATGCCTAAAATGAGCATAGGAGAAGTTGTGAAGAAGGACATGCATAGTCAAGGTCTTGTACCAAGTACGACTTCGAATAGAATATTTTGGAGGGCTAGGATCCATGTAGCAGACCCCATTTAGCTGGGATTTTCTTGTCTTGCTGGTTGTGCCACTTTTCTCTTACTTTCATCCTTCATCTTCCATTTTTCTTTATCTTTCTTTTATCATTTTCCTCTTTCATCTTTCTTTTATCTTTTTTCCCTATTTCATTTTGTTTGGACCCATGTAACTGACCCCATTTAGTTGGGATAAGGCTGAGTTTGTTGTCGTTGTTGTTTGAAAATGTCTAGGGAAAAAAGAATAAAGTTCTTATGGATTTAAGCTGATTCTTCGACGGTGGTTGCATTGGTAATAAATCAGGTGATTCCATGGCAATATCAACAACAATGGCTATATCTTCAATGTCAAGCCTGCCCCTAATTGGCTAGAAATTTTGAATGAAGGGCAGGGACCTCAGACTAGTCACCCAGACACACTGTGGAGCATTACTCCAATAGTTGAACCTCCAAGGATGTCCTCCTACATACCTGCCAGAAGATGGATTGCAGCCCCATGCAGTTGCACTGCCCACAGCATAATGTACTGCATAAACTCCAGATATTCTCTCTCTTATCCATAAATGTGGGGCCCACACTTGTAAAGACGTATATGAAACCCTAGGTGAGGTGTTGGTGCAAAGCCCAAGCCTTGGGCCAAGCACCTTTGCAAGCACAGAGCATTTATAGCTTTGTTGTATTCTCTGGGTGATACACTGGGCGATTGGCCCAATCACCCAGTGAATCGCCCAGAGTGGCTGAATGATGTATTTTGGACTCCAGACATGTGGGAACCACCCATACAGACCATGGACACCCTCTAGGGGTAGATGGGACATTTAGGAACCATTACCTACCCTTGGACCCATGTGGACCCCACCTGAGTTGCCAGAATGACTCAGAATTAGTTTAAAAATGCATTCTTGGAATAGGGAGCTGGCAGCCAAACAAACCTTACTTAAGGCTGGCCTATAAATAGGCAGGCCCAGCCCAAAAAAATAGAACCCCTACACTGTTCAAATTGTGGAGGGAGAGAAAGGAGAGAAAAAGAGAAGGAAAAGAGAGAGAAGGAGAAGAAGAGGAAAGGAAGGAGGGGATCACTATCTGCTGCATCCAGCCCCTGTTCTTGCAGCCTAACCATCTCAGGTAATGAGTCTTACCTCCTTATGCTGCTGCTCTCTGAATTCTCTTATGGATCCCAGCTCTGAGAAGGTGAATCTGGCTAAGGAAAGCCCAGAACACTTGGGGGCTGCCTTGTGTTGCCTCAGATCTGACATGCAAACCTGTTGCATGTAAGATCTAAGCTATTTAAACATGTTTCAAATACTGTTTTACATCTGAGACTGAGATCAGTCTATGTGCCAGACTGCACTGCCCAGTTGCACCTAGAACAGGCAATCTGGGCTTGGATCTGAGCATACAAGCTAGCCCTTGCTTGGATTTATGTAGGAACAGTATCCTACCATGATTATACACGTAAATCCATCCTTGCATGCAGCCCAAATCATGGCTCTGAGCTGGAACATAGCATGGGCTGCTGTTCTCTGAGTTGTCTGGACAACTCCTGGCTTCTAATGGCGAACCAAGATATGATCCATGGGAACCATTGGATTCCACTCCAAATGGGGTCCACAACCACCCTACATCCTTTCCAGATCGACCATAGGGCTGCCCATGCAGAGAAATCCAAGAAACCAAGCCTGTTCACGCTTCAAACAGGCTCTGGGCGATGCACTGGGCGATTGGCCCAATCACCCAGTGGATCGCCCAGAGAATGAAAATGGACTGTACTGCTGTCCTATCTCTGTGGGCCTTTACCAGTGGGCCATACACAGTATGAGGAGGTGGTAAATGACCAAAATACCCCTCTTCACATCTGTTCAATGTTATCCATACCTTGGGTACCCAAGTGGGCCCCACAGGGCCTGGTAACCATGCCAAGGATGGTCCAGCAAAGCTGCTGACCTGGGGACTGTTTTGTATGACTGTCAATACCATGTACAACTGATTACACTGTCGTATACCAAACTAAACCCTAATCCACATCTCTGGATGATGCACCGGGACATGGACCCGAAAGCCCAGTGCAAGACCCGGAGAATTCCAAGTGATACCAGACTGAACACCGAGTCAGACCAGTGAGCCTAGACCAACACTAGGTTATCCAAAATAGTTTTGAATATTAATTAATACATTTTTATTTAATAAATTAGGATTTGATCCTGTGCTCGAGGTGCACAGCCAGACACCAGCCGGAACTAAACCAACAGCTGAACCAGTAGGATTAGACCAAGGTGAGTGAAATGTCATCGTGTATGTAGGTGTAACATAACTAATATGCTGAAATGAACTATAACATAATGAAACTGTGCTGTATATTTAATTCATTAAAGCTTGAAATCTAGAAACAACAATGTGTTGACTGCAGGAATCTATGGTTGAATATTGTATGATGTATGTGATTGTTAGACTAGATGTCGTAGCCGGCTTGGAAATGAGGCATGTGGTAGCCTGTAGAATGAGATACAGTTGACACCACCCGACTCATACAATGCCATATAGACATATTGGGCTAGAGTTTCATCACCCGTGCTGCGCACCCTTGCCAATAGGGGTTAAGGTGTTGGATGCCTATGGGAGTGACCATATGAATGAGAAAAGAAAAGAAAGAAATGTTATTGCATCAAAAATGTGAATTATGGGCTATAAGCCAGAGAAAAGAAAAGTGATGAAAAAGATGGATGCCTCACAGGTTAATCATAGAGGGCAGCTGGTCTGGCTAACCTTGGTGAAAGTTGGGGGAGCTGACTGGTCCTCTCCGACAACTCAATGGGTGTATCGCGGGAAGGGGTTAAAAGCCCGCACCAGGGATACATGTATTGGGGATTGTAGTAGCACTAACCTACCTTAGTTGTGATGTTAGGCGGATAATTAAATAAAATGGATTGCACCTCATGTAGGACTCATATGGTTGTAATTGTATGTGCATGCATGATGATGTTTTTCATTCACGGGCTCTGTGGAGCTCACACTCTGTTATATATGTTTTTCTGTTAGATGATCCTACAGGTGGATGTCATTGTGGCGGGGAGACTTATTACTCGAAGGAGAGCCATGGTGGTTATGATTATATTGGTGTGGACTCGGACGGAGGTCATACTGCTGGTGCGTGTGTTCTCAGTGATAGCTGAGGATGACTCGTGAAGGGTGTTGCTGCTGACTTTTTATCTTGGGGACTTCTTTTTGTCTTTGACCGAGCTTTCCCCGTTTTACTTTTAGCTTTCTTTCTTTTTGGGGCTCGGGTTACCTTGCCCTATGTATATTTTCTTTTGTTCAAAAGATGTATATGATAGAGATAGATACTACTGCTTTCTCTATGGGAGTGAGAGAGGGAATGAACCAAGACAGTATTGTATATATTATCATTTCATATACTACTATACTTTTTAAATCTTTTAATGTAAATATAGTCTTCCGCAGCACTCTGATTTTACATGATGTATTATACTGAATGTGTGTCTGTGAATGGATTAACTGCTTCTAGATTCATGGGATTTGGCGGATTGCTGATGTGCAATTCGGGTCACCTACCTAATCCTCCCAGAGGGTGGTTTGGGGTGTGACAGAGCTTGGTATCAGAGCGAGAAGCTCTTTCTACATTCATAAACAGCGGAATAGGAATAATAAATTCAAGAAAATAAAACATGTAATAACTAAAAGTTACAGGGGGCAAATGTAAATAAAAGGCAGAACACACATTAAACTTTAATAAAAGTTAACTGTGGCTTGGCAGAAGCCACTGCATAAAGTTCAACGGAAGTACTACTTCCAATTACATCTGCAGGAAATGAAATGAACAAAAATAAATAAATAAATAAACTACATAATCCATGATAAAAAAAAATTAAAAAAAAAAAAAAAAAAAAAAAAAACTACTTCAAGTCAGGCTGAAAGATTAGGGGACTAAATCATAAAAAGTAAACTGGTGCTGGAAGGCTACTCCTGGGGAGGTATGTCAATCGGCGGAGGTTGAGTCTAGGCACTGCTCCACTCCTACTCTCCACTCCAGGGAAGTGAAGCCCTGATCCATCCGCATCAACATCTCAGTCAGCTGGGTGCAGAGACCCTGAAACTGTGCCATCATATTAGACCACCCGTAGGACTCTGGTACCTGAGAACTAGAAGCATCGATCGGCCCATAGGGGGTAGATCTATAAACTGTGCACCAGTGCTTTCTGGATCACCCTGCTCACCCAACTCTGCCCCCTCTGCTACCTCCTGCTCCTGCTCCATCTCCTCCTCGAACTCTAGATCGCTCTCAGGCTCCCCCTGTATCTTCATTTTCTGGATCGAGTTCTTGCTAATGGGTTTTGACCTGTCCCCATCCGTATACTCTCCAGCTAGTGTAACCCTAAAGTACTGAAATAAAAGGGTTAGGAACTTCCTATGGGGCAGGTTCCCATCAAATGGGTTCTGTGCGTGATAGAGCATCACCTGTATCAGCAAATGTGGGAGGTTGATCATCGGACCCCCCTTACCAGCCCCCAGCAGACAATAAGTGATATATGCCCAAAGCATAGAAATACTACCCCAGTTTTCGCCCTTCAGATAAATGTTGTAAGAGAGGCATCTGCTAATGATCCTAACTATAGGCTTGTAGTCAACCTCGGACTTCGAAACCCCATCTATCCCAGTCAATGCTTTGAAGAACGTCCTCTTGGTCTTTGGAGAAAACATATCGGAAATATCTACCCGAGGCTTGTAGTAACACCTATCACCTATGTTGGGCAGTCCCAGGATCTTTGCTAAGATGGCAGGGATGAACCTCATGTCAACTCCCTTCACCCCTGCTCTCCAGACCAAATTCTTGAGCCCCAGATGGTACAAGGTTACAATAAAAGTTCCGAACCAGGTTCGGGTAGCATGGCTGTGTGGGTGACAACATCGATGCCCAGCCTAGGGCATTAAACCTGGCATATAAGCCATACTGGTGGAAGTCATCAACTTGCACCAACCTTCCATTCACTATGTTATTGGACTTGAACTTCGCCCAGTCCTGCGCATGCTCGAATCTAGAAAACCAATAGTGATCGAACTCCGGTTCCTCGGGCGAGGAATCATCTCCTAGCAAAATAGCGGGTACCGTAGATGGTGAAGAAGGTGCAGGATCAGATCGCAGACGCTTGCTGGTCTCTGTCTTCCTCGCCGTACTATGCCTACCACTTGTGGACATGGTGCTGCAAGCAAGAAGGGAAAATAAAAACAAATTAGGGCATAAAATCTGTATTTTCAAATAAAAAGACAAGAAAATAGTGGACAGCAGTCCAAAATGGGAAGGAAAAAGTAGAAAACTTACCCTAGATTCGCGTGGATGCGCAGGAGACTCGTGAAGACACGTGGATTTGGTGTAAAAATAGTCAAGGAAGCCTTTGGAGCTTTGCCCTAGGGGTTTAGAACATTTGGGGGAGAAAATGAGTTGAAAATAACAACTCTCAGACTGTTATAGCCTGGGCTCCAATTCTCTGGGCGATGGGGCCTAACGCCCAGAGAATCTTCCAGAGAATGGAGTTTCAGTAAATTTTGAGATATTCACTTATGGACTTATAAATTCCACCCTAAAACAGTATGATTAACAAAATTACAGCATTCAAATGAATATGTGAATAAAAAAGTTAATAATATAATAATAATAAATAAAAGTAAACATAAAGGAATAAATAAAGTAATAATGGGAAAATTATATAAGTATAAACTATAAGATGAGGGAGTAAGGAATTTGGGGGAAGATGAAATTTTTATATGTATATACGGCTAAATTTGAGTATAACTATTATATTTAATACTATATGTATGTATGAACCACTGTGTGTGTGATGCTGTGCAAAATTGAACATAGATACGTAGGGATATTGAGATGTGTGGTTGTAGAATCTTGGGAAGCTTAGGCATTACCTAATGTTTTGTGCCTGCAAATAGGCCCTACCATACCTATAGCCAAGCCCAATAAGGATTAGACCTAATAGGCTATCGAGTAGGATAAGAACCTCATAGACACTGTAACACTGTGTACAACCTCGAGTTGACCCATTTAATTTCCTGTCTATGATACTTCATTTACCTATAGTACTGAACATGATTTTTAAGTCAAGTGGCCATAGTGACCTGATATTTAGAAATTCTCCATAGCAGGACCTTATCGCGTTGTTCGGGCTTGAAGACCCCAGCAACATGCTCTACATTAGACGATTGAGGAAGAGACTAGCTTGGATACGAGAGATACAGTCCCGGGCCGAGAACTGACTGATTGTCTTCTTGGCACTTGCAAATACTAGTGGACCCGAGGGTCAGGCCATCTACCTTTCCTTAGCAGACGAGGTTAGGAGTGATATAGGATACCTTTACGTGCAGACTCTTATCACCAGGACAAAGTTGGAAAGACTTGCATGCTAAACACAGGTATAAAACTAAGAAATTGTTGCTTAATATAAATTTTCAACATAACATCATGCATAACAAATCATGGCATAAAACACTCCACGAACATGAAACACTTAATAAAAACATTCAATAAATAACACACCTTACTGGGATGACAACATGATTTCACTGGAACTGTGGAATAGATAATGTACATGTGATAGTTAGGAATTATATGTTGACCTCGTTAAGAGTGTTGGAAATATTGAACGTGTAGCTTCTTCCAGAAGAGAAATCATGGTCAACACTAGATCCAACCGAGGTGGTCGTCATGGAAGACGCCCTCGATTTGTTTCGAAAGTTGAGCTGCCGGATGGAACCGAAGCTCAGAATTTTGAAGTGTCGGCTACTTTGCCGAGTATACCAATGGCTGCCCAAGCTACTGCCGCTGCACCTCAGCCAGGCATAACAGCTGGAGAGGTGAACACCTTCATGACCACCATAATGCAGACCATGTAGCAACAACAGGAGCTGCTAGGCCAAATGTCTACATAATTTACGGCCATGATGCAAGAGCGCACAGTACCACCACCACCACCCAACTGGCCAATACTTTTCCCACCACCCGTGCCCCAATACATAGCGAAAAACTCTACAGCTAAGGTGATGGAGAGATTCAAGAAACTCCAGCTGCCCGTGTTTTCCAAGTTAACTTCTGAGGCTATGCAGCCAGAACGGTGGATTAGCGCCTTGGAAAAGGCATTTGACGTACTTGAGTGTATGGATGCGCAGAAGTTGATATGTACTGGATATCAGCTACAGAACGAAGCAGAAGCATGGTGGAAGGCAACCAAGCCTAACCTTGAAGCAGCCCATCCAAATCCTACTTGGGAGCAATTTAAAGAAGTCTTCTTCAGGAACTACTTCCCTGAGAGCTTTAGGGACAGGAAGGAAGCTGAGTTCTCTACACTCGTACAAGGAACCAAGTCCGTGCTGGATTACCAGCAGCAGTTCGAAGATCTGTTCCATTTTGCTCCGGAACACCTGAAAGGGGAAGTTAGTAAGACGAAGAAATTTGAGAAGGGACTCAAACCAGAGATCGGGTCCATTTTGTCAATTATGGATATTCGGGATTACGTACAAATGGTCGACAAGGAGAAGACTATGGAGGATAGATTGAAAGAGAAGTAGAAAGAGAAAGCCACAACGTCGCCCGGCTTGGGCAAGAGGCCAAGTAATTATCAGAATTTCGGTTGGCCGAACAAGGTTTTTCGAGGAGCTAATTCAAGCCCCAACCCGACTCTGTATCGTAGACCAGATGTGGGCCAGAACTCTTTTCGCCCCACTTATAACCGGCCTGCCCAACCAACTGCAAGTCAAGCGACAACAGCAGCTTCGCCAGCCCGACCTGCAACAAGCCAAGTGAGCCAAGCCTCAACACCGGCCGTGTTATCCAATAGATGCTACGTGTGCCACAAGGCAGGACATATGGCCAAGGAATGCATGTACCGTGGATACAACACTTACTTGCCAAACCAGTCCTATGCTAGACCTTTCCAGTCATGGGACAATTGAACTCGAGGAAAAGTGTTCGCGCTGACCAACGAAGAACCGGAGGCGAACCCCAAAGTAATGATAGGTAAGTCCACTGAACACTACTAAATTTTAGGGAATAACCTATGGATACAAGAAACCTAAATTTTATACAAACCCTAGGTACCCTGATTGTCTCAACTGTTCCCGCGCGAGTACTATTCGACTCGAGCGCATCCCACTCTTTTGTTTCCACCACCTTTGTGAGTAGGATGACTATTCAATCAAGGGAAATCGGGCACAATTTAGTAGTCAATACACCGACTGGTAGTGTCGTGAGCTTGAAGGAAGTCTACAACCCCTGTCTGGTAGAGATTTGTGGGAAGAACTTAATCGCACGACTGATTAAGTTCGATATGAAGGACTTTGACGTGATACTAGGCATGGATTGGCTATCCGCCTATGGAGCAAACGTCATGTGTGTGGAGAAGAAAATTACATTCAAGTTTGATGATGGCTCAGCTTTCACCTATCAAAGTGAACCGATGAGGAAGCCCAAAAGAATAACTTTATCCACCCTCTAAGCGCGGAAGTTGCTGGATGATGGATGACAAGGCTATTTGGCCATAGTAATAGATACCGAGGCAAAGATAAAGCCTTTGGAGGAACTTGACATCGTTAGAGAATTTCCCGACGTTTTTCCAAAAGATTTGACCCAACTACCGCCTGATCAAGAGATAGAGTTTACAATCGATTTGACTCTTGGTATGGCACCGGTATCCAAGACACCATACCGAATGGCACCTATAGAGTTGAAAGAACTGCAAGTCCAACTACAAGACTTGCCAAAGAAAGGTTTCATACGACCTAGCGTGTCTCCCTGGGGAGCAGCACCTGTGCTATTCGTAAAGAAGAAGGATGGTAGCATGCGTCTGTGCATCGACTATCGAGAACTGAATAAACTAATGATTAAGAATCGATACCCGTTGCCACGCATCGATGACCTATTTGATCAACTGCAGGGAGTAAGAGTTTTCTCCAAGATCGATCTTAGGTCCGGATATCACCAATTGAAGATTAAGAGCGGTGATATCCACAAGACGGCATTTAGAACTCGGTACGGACATTATGAATTTATAGTATTATAGTTCGAGTTAACCAACGCCCCGGCAGCATTCATGGACATGATAAATAGAGTGTTCCATGATGTATTGGATAAGTTCGTCATTGTATTCATCGACGACATCTTGGTGTATTCTAAGAGTGAAGAGGAGCATGCTCGACACCTTACCTTCGTGTTGCAGTAATTACGGGAGCACCAGCTGTACACCAAGTTCAGCAAGTGCGAATTTTGGCTCCACCAGATTGGATTCTTGGGACACATCGTCACCAAAGACGGCATCAAAGTAGACCCAGACAAGGTGAAGGCGGTTCTCGAGTGGGAGACTCCAAAGAATGCCATTGAGATTTGAAGCTTTTTGGGACTAGCCGGATACTACTATCGGTTTATTGAGAATTTCTCGCGCATCTCGGCACCCATGACAAAGTTGACAAAGAAAGGCGCGTAGTTTGAGTGGAACGACGCTTGCGAGAAAAGCTTCCAAGAGTTAAGGAACCAATTGGTGACAGCGCCAGTCTTGTCCATTCCAGATGGCACTGGAGGAATGGTGGTATAAACCGACGCATCCCGAACAGGATTAGGCGGTGTGTTAATGCAGAGAGGTAAAGTGGTCGCCTATGCCTCAAGGCAGCTGAAAGAACACAAAAAGAACTACCCCACTCATGACCTAGAGGTTGTTGCGGTAGTCTTTGCGTTGAAGATATGGCGACATTATCTCTATGGTGAAAAGAGTGAGATCTTCAGCGATCACAAAAGCCTGAAGTATTTCTTCACTTAGAAGGAGTTGAATATGAGACAAAGACGGTGATTAGAATTGATGAAGGACTATGACTGTGAGATTCAGTACCACCCGGGCAAGGCCAACGTAGTGGCGGATTTGTTAAGCCGGAAATCACAAACTGCATCCCTCGCTTCCTTGGTTGTAAGCGAGAAACTGATAGAAGAAGCTCAGAAGTTTGATCTGGAACGGCTATGCAACTAGTGGCCATGGATAAACAGTCATCGATCCGGGAAGAGATAATTGAAAAATAGCCCAATGACCCTGACCTAGCCAAGTTAATTTGGGAAGTGCAGCATGATGTCCATAGGGACCCAGACTTCTCACTGGCCCACGATGGGGCATTAAAGTTCAAAGACAGATTGTGCATGCCTGACGACTATGAGGTGCAGGACTGAATTCTTAAGGAGGCACATAATTCACCCTATTCAATCCACCCCGAAAGCACAAAGATGTACAAGGACTTGAAGAAGTACTATTGGTGGATTGGGATGAAGCAAACCATAGCTATATACTTGTCCGAATGCCTCACCTACTAGCATAAAGGCAGAGAGATACCGACCGTATGGATTGTTGCAACCACTCCCTGTCCCCAAGCGGAAATGGAAAAGAATTACCATGGATTTCGTGACCAATCTACCCAACACCAGGAAATGGATGAATGCAATCTGGGTGATTGTAGATGGACTGACGAAAGCAACTCACTTCATTCCCATCAGAAAAAACTATTCGATGGAAAAGCTCGCCCAACTATACATCGAGAATATAGTCCGCTTACATGGCGTGCCTATCAGCATTGTATCTGATAGGGATCCCCGATTCACCTCAAGATTTTGGAAAAATTTGCAGAAGGCACTGGGTTCTCAACTAAATCTCAGCACGACTTTCCATCCACAAACGAATGGACAGTTCGAAAGAACAATCCAAACTCTGGAGGATATGCTCAGAGCCTGTATATTGAAAATGAACGACAGTTGGGATGCCCACATACCCTTGGTGGAATTTGCATACAACAACAGCTACCACTCCACCATCGGCATGGCACCATATGAAGCTCTTTATGGTTGAAAGTGCCGGGCCCCGTTGTATTGGGACGAAGTCGGAGAACAGAGATATCTTGGGCCCGAAATGATACAGGCAATCTGGGAGAAGGTGAATATAATTAGAGAAACTATTAAAGCGGCTCAATCAAGACAGAAGAGTTATGCCGAGAATCGGAGGAAGAACATAGAATTTGGGGTCGGAGAGAAAGTGTTCCTTTGAGTGTCTCCAACAAAGGGATTGCTACGCTTCAACAAGAAGGGCAAACTAAGCCCAAGATTCATTGGTCCTTAAGAAGTCATCAACAAAGTGGGACCCGTAGCGTATCGACTGGCATTACCACCATACTTGCAAGGCGTCCATGATATTTTTCACGTGTCAATGCTAAGAAGGTACATCAACAACCCGGCACATGTACTCTCAGCTGAACCTGAACAAATGGATGTAGATATGACCTACGAAGAATAGCCAATGGAGATATTGGACAAAAAGAAACATCACCTCCATAACCGCACGGTCGCATTCGTCAAGGTTCAGTGGAAAAATTATCCCATAGAGAAAGCATCGTGGGAATGTGAAGAGAAAATGTGGGAAAAGCATCGTGTTGAAGTTTAAATATGTAGACAGGTATACCCCAAGGTCCTCTACTCACATATCAAATTTAAGCTCAAACAGAGTTTGCTGCCAAGTGACAAAACAAACTTTGAAAAAGTTAGAACAACACGAGACTAATAGTGAATTGGAGTATCTTGGATGTGTGGACATGTATGTGATAATGCCAAAGCAAGGTAATAGTATTGAAATAAATTTTGAAATTTGACATGTGACCCATACAAACCATTGCGTCTCTATCCCATTAAATTATTAGAATTGTCACATCATTATTCTCCGTGGCACAATAAGGTGGGCCATTAAGCTTCCTTAATTGAATCTTCAATGAAAAAAAGAAGGGAAGGGGGGGGGGGGGAGACGCCTAGAATAACTATGATATAAGTTAAGAAAGGAAAAATGATTTAGAAGTGACCGGGACAAAGAAATAAGGGGTAGAAATGTAGAAATCAGTAACATGGAAAGAAAAGCCAATTCATCGTAATTGGACCTCCACTTTCTATTTTCAAGAAAAAAAGAATGGCCAAGCACTCTAAGCCACAAAAGTATTTTACAAATAAACCTACCTTAGTTAACCATACAAGTTTGATCCTTAGTGGGGTTGAATTAAATTTCAATGTAACCGTAAGCACAAATTAAATAAAAGCAACCCAAATTTGACAAGAAACACAAGAAATTGGTGCATGAATGTTTGCAAATTGCTTGTTTACATGGTTTTACTGTGTTTATTCATAGACTTTTTTCTTTTTTTTTAAATAAATGCAAATTTATTCAGATTGACGTAAAAAGCTCATGGATGCAATACACTGATCTTGAATCCATGGATTGATATTGGGCCAAACTGTCGTAGATGTCACGGATAAGGCCTTCCTTGTCAGGGAGTCAACTGCGCTGTTAAGCTCCCTTGGAACAAACAAAAATTTGAAGGATTCTATTTTTTTTTTTCGTTAAAAGATCATTTGTATTAAAAAAGAACAAAAAATTTCAAGCTAATAGAATACTGAAAACAAAAAGCGAGAAATCCCTAACCCCCATCTTCGGCATTGCCATCAACAGGTTAAAGACTAAGCCACTAAAATGAAAATAAAAAATTTCACAACCAATATCAGTCTACATTGAGCATCTAGCAAGAGATACGTTTGCACTGAAGGAGGGAAAAATGAGGCATTGTCAGACAAGGCATTTTTTGCAACCTCCTTGACTAAGAAATCCGTTATCGGATTGCAAGACTCTAAAGAGGATTGCAAATGAAGAATATCTTCTAAGATTGGCTTGACAATTAGAGGAGCCGTTGAGATTCTGTGTTGCAAGTAGGTGGTCACGTCCTTGTTATCTGTTTCCACCCAAAAAGGAGTGAAATCTTATAGATTTGGTTCGAAAAAGGAGGACTCAAAGAAGTAGCTAATGATGAGGCACTCAATTTTAGTCTTTATACCTATCATAGAAGGAGAGAAATTTCAGGTTATTTTGTAACAAAATAAAAATATTGACTTGCATCATAAAGGATATCAAAACGAGGAGAAATGTAGAGTCATTGTTCCAAAAGGGTAAGAGAATCCCTTAGGAACCTCTACCTAGCTCAGATATGGGGTGTTCATCCATTCTGGATTGAGAGGCGTATGCCCCCAGAGATCTGATCCCAATGGTTGTTTTTGACTTTTGGGTGGATTTGGTTTGACCTTTGTGAGCCATTCTGGCTTTTGGTCCTAGTAGCTAGCGAACTTGGCTCTTGTCCAGCACTCTGCTCGAGCTGCACATGCAGTGCTAGATAGAGTGAGGTGTGAACAGACTACCTCACCCCAGCCCGAGCGCCTTGCCTAAGCAGGGGTGAGGTGGTATTTTCACGCTTCACTCTGTCTGGCACTGCACATGCAGCCCGGGTAGGGTGCTGGACAAGATCTTTTTGGGTAGCTAGCTTTGTCTTGAGGGGCTTTTCCTTACAGTAGTAGAAGTATTAGGTGCCCCTTGGGTGTATGCTAGACCTAATATTGGTTTAACTCCAACTCTAGACAAAGAATTTCATTAAAGAAAAAAAAAGAATAAAAAAAACTCCAAACAAAGAATTTATTAGATGTAAACATAAGTCTCCTAAGCCCATATGTCAAGACAGTTGGACCGGTTTTCAATTAAGCAGAATGAACCCAAGTAATAAGGAAGTACATAATGTTGGACTGAAATGGACCAAAGCTGAAGCATGGTTCAAGCTCGAGTTTTACTCTACCAAACATGGATTGTTGAAAGAAGGGATAGAATTAAGAATAATACATCATTAGGAACAGTTAATTTCTTTATTAGAGAGAAAGCTGGTAAATCAGCTACAGTAATTCAAAATGTCAAGTTGAGTCAGAGTTTTGACCCATTAGTTAAAAAAACTAATGAAACTTCAATTGAGTTTATGATAAATTCTAGGGTTAGGAAGTCAACATATTGTCATTTGTTTTTTCTTACCGAATAATTTTACACTTAAAAAAATAAATTTGTCTTTTTTTTACATTAAAATATCTAGAAAAGATAGAACCGAGTTTCTCTCCACCGATGGTGAACGGGATCCCATTCGCTAAGGGGGTGGGAGAGGGTGGGAATGGGTATCGGGAGGGTATTTTGGAACATACAAAAACCCTAAGAGGGGTTTGTGAACCCTAGGATGATGGGTGAACCGTTCTCTATGGGTAGAAGAAAACATTGGCCAATAAGATATATAAAAAAATAAAAAGATATACAACATTAATGTCTTGTCATACCTAGACGGATACAAGAACCAAAAAAAAAACTTGGAAGCGTACCTAATTGTTTTTTTTTTTTTTTTGGGGGCGGAAGAGGGTGGGGTAGGTATGTTGAATTATCTTGTTCTTGGTATAGAATATATAATTTATCCAATTTATGAACACCTCTCTAAGAATTGTATGTACTACTTGTTGATAATTTTGTTAGTATTGTGTTAGGTTCTAAATTTAATAAAAAAAATAGTTGGCAAAATAATATGCAGAATCTATAATAATATCGGATCGGTACAGGTATCTCTGTTGATACCATACCATATCTATTCGGTACAGATATTCGGTATGATATGATTCATTTTTACCATTTTGGCCATACCAATACCTTACCAAATATCGATTCGGTACAAGTATCTCATACCGATACAATAGTGAAGTTATTTGGTACGATTTGATATGATATAAATTAATGGTACAGTATCGATATCGATACAATATGCGGCATGAGTTGACACCCTTACTTTAGGGGGATTAACGGTGGAAAAATTTTATATCATGGTTTTAAAATGGTTAAGGAAAAAGGAATTAAATTCTTATGAATTGAATCTGATTCTTAGACAGTGGTTGCATCAGTAATAAAACAGATGATTTCATGGCAATTTCAACAACAATGGCTATATCTTCAGACTTTTTGACCTCTATAGACTGTTGGAAGATATCTCATTGCTTGAGAGAGATAAACTCGATAGCTGATGCCTTAGCTAAAAGAGGAGCCTCTATTCAATCTTCATTCTCTTGGACTCCCCATTCGTCTTTTGTTAGGCAGGAAGTGTTAGGGGATTTTTTAAGAAGACCAAAGTTTCGATTTATTAATTCTTGATGGTATGTCTCTTAGCTTTGGTTTTCCATCTCAGTTGATTTGGTTGGGAGGATTTCTGTTGATGGCTATGTCGAAAGTGGATCTCCTTTCCTATTAGATTGTCTTGTTTTCTGTTGATGACTATGTCGAAGGTGGAGTTCAAGTTAACTTGTTATTATATCCGTTTAGGTATGCTTAGACGTTAATTTTGTATATATTATATTCTATTTGAAAAATGGTAGGATATGCTAGCGGTATACCTTATGCTAGCACCCTATGTGTCTATCTTTCTCTTTTTCCCTTTGAGGGGTGAATCTTTACCATACAATGAAGAAAAACTTTGCCATAGGAACAATCCATTATAAGTTAGTCTTATGAGTAACTAATACACGATGGACCCTTTCTACGAATTTTTATCCTCTCAAGTGCAACGCACCACACTTAAAAATCCAACCGTCCACCCAACATTGTCCATATTAAAAAGATGCCACTACCCATATTTTTATAGTTGGATTCTTAAGTGTGGTGCACTGGACAGTGGACCACACTTGTGAGGATAAAAATCCTCCTCTCTACACAGTTGGAAATGGCTATGTGTGGCAAAAATAAGATACCTCGTGTTGCCAAGCTTAGCAACATGCATGTCTATCTTTTATTTTTTTTTAATTAATTGCGTTACTGATCATTCTGCTTACTTCTTGCCTTGTAAGAAAAGGGGGTGGACGCAACGTTGCGTTAAGACATCCAAAGTACTAGTCTTAACCCATGTAGGTTAAGACTAGTACTTTGGATCTGTCTTCATACACTTATTAGTCCTCTCCAACTCATTAGCTTAAGTTTTTGTGTTGGATTTCTTTAAAAATGGTGGCAAAGCATCCTTTATTCCTTGTTGTTTGTCTTTTCATGTGTATGCAATAATACGGGGTGACGCGGGTGAAAATTGTGAGATGATGCTGGGCGTTAGATGGGTATATATATTAGACCGACAATCAAGAGAATAAACACAAGATGGGACCAGAGATGATTCCGGTGAGATTCTTCGATACTTAAGTCAATTCTCAAAGTAACCAATTAGAATCGAGAGATTAAGAGTAAGTGAGATAGAAGATTGAGAGACAAGATTGGGATATATCGACCATACTCGAATGTTGTCCGAATCTAATTGAGTTGAATCCTCCTTTACCTGAGATTCCTTCTCCTGGCGAATCAGAGGATGTAGTTTGATACGGCATAACGGAATTGCCAAAAGTTTGCAATCTAAGAAGGATCGACTTGAGTATGGAAGCATTAAATGCTAGGATGGGCCTGTCAGGGGTTGATGATTGAGCCTTTCGGCAGATTCAAGATTTGACTTGAGCATATCCCCATTAGATGCCATCATAACTTAACGTGGACCCGATTTGTGGAGATGGAACGTCTCCGAGACGTGGACGATGGAAGTGTTTTATCCAGCCTCAAACGGTGAATGTTTGGTGTCTGTCCCGTTCCGACATCTATCGCAGATATAGGCCTGCGATCTGTAGGCTGGTAGGCTACTGATTCACATTCCTAAGGATTGCGAGTAGGGCTGTAAACGGATCTGATTCGGCTCAGACTCACTATTATCTGAATTTAAATCTGTTTACCAAATACCATATCTGAATCCAATCCGATATTTGACGGACTTTTAAAATGTATTATCATATCTGAATCTGGGAGTTTATCGAATATCTAGATATTATTCGATCCGATAAGCTCTCCGACTATTGAACGCATCTGACATTACAATTGTGGCATCCTTCGAACCATTGATTAAGATTCAAAACCAAATAACACAAAGGAGTCACAGAAATCAATTATAAATTATTTTAGATCCACAACTCTGTTTTTTCTCTCTTTCAAGTTGCATCTAAAAGCTCACAAAAGAAGATTTTGTTATGCAATACAAGATATAGATTGAAGCAGGGTAGGGATTTATTACAGATCCGAAAAAATAAGAAATTAAAACGAGATTTCAATTCAAAGGCAAGATCCAGTATGGATCAGACAAAGAAAAAACTTCAAAGAAAAACAAGATTGGATGAAGGCCGATGCATCTGAACACTCCAGTGTATAGTGTCGATGATTAGCTTGCTTCGATTCTCCATTTTTACTGTCTTCTTCGCTGAGATTTCGCCTTAAATCTCTCTTTTCTCAAACCTTAGATTCAAGTTTTCATTTCTTTTTTCTCTCCTTTCCCTTCGTTTTCTCTCCTTTTACCTCTAGTTTCTCACTCAGAACGACAGATCCCCAAAAATCTCTTTTAGAAACCCTTCTTTATCTTTTTCTCCTGTTTTCTCTCTTCTCTCCCTTTTTTCTCTCGCCCACAACGAAAAGATGGTGAAGAAACCTAATCAAGAGTTGAGATGGAAAAACAAAAAAAAGGGAAATTAGAAGGCAGAACCTACTATTGCCGGTTGTGTGTGTGTCGCTGTCAGTGAGAATCGAGAGTCGAGAGGGTTGTGCATATGCCATTGCCGGTGCAGAGTCGAGAATCGAGAGTGAGAGTTGAGGTCTTGAATGACCTTGAGACTTGAGTGCAAAGTGCCTCTGAAGGTGAGGGCTTGAGACATTGAGACTTGAGAGACAAGAGTGAAAGAGTACAAACGGAAATGAGATTAGTCGATTAGGGTTTAGTCCGTATTACCAAAATAACCTTAAAACATAAAGTTGTAAATGAAAAGTTAAACAGATTGGATATCCTATCGGAAATGGGGAACTATCCGAATCCGTATCCGATTAGTTATCACACCGATTCGGATAGTTTCCAAACGGATATGGATAGTAATTTTTCGAATACGGATAGTCCTAAACGGATTCAAACACGGGTCGGATTCGGATTTTCGACTATCCATTTATAGCCCTAATTGCGAGGTGTACGTGATCATTTCCGTAATTTATAGACTGATTTTTTTATGGCATATCAAGGGGGAGATGCGTTGCAAACTTTAGTCGTGTAGGGAGTAATAACGGTGATAGATTCATGGGTGTTTCCTCCACCCATGGAGGAGGAAAAATTCTCCTATTATATATCAAGACATGCCATAACTGGGTTAACTGAGAGTCGCCTCCATGAATCATATGTCCAAAGTTGAGCCTATCGATTCCTAATCATAGGTTTCTTCTATGATCAACATGGAAAAAAAATCCAAAATGAAGTCTTTGAATTTTTATTTATTTTTTTTTATATCTAGGGGCCCGGGATGTTTCTTTTCACCGACGGTGAATTGAAGAAGGTTTCTTCAATCAATACCCATCATTACCAGAAAAAGGATTCTGTCCAGCTGTGGCGGGAGCTAGAGTGTCTAGCCGTGGCTAAACAACAGCAAAAACAGGGTTGGGGTGGTCATTTCACAGCCTAAGCCCCACATGTGAAATGACCACTCCCTCCCTGTTTTTGGGATAGTTTTCAAGCACTGGACAGGAACCAGGTCCTCATTGTCATGGGATTGGTGTCCAAAAAATAGTGAGAGAACATTTCAGACCTTCAACTAAACTTTATTCTTTTTATTTTGGGTTTAAAAACAATGTCTTTATGGAGAACCGTCACAACATACAAGTTACAAGCTTAACGATGTCTTAAACTGGAATTGTTATGAATCCCATTTCACAAGACACGGTTTCTCCTTTACCACCAGTTTGGTTTGTCCCATGTCAAGTTACGGTGAAGATTAATTGTGATGCAAGTCTCCCTTTCGATTCACAAACGAGTAGTTTGGGATTTATTTGCCGTAATCACCATGGCAAACCGATTCTTGCTATATCAATTCCATCAAGATTTTGTTGATGCTATAACTGGTGAAGCATTAGCTATCCGATCATCACTGATGAAGGTTGTTTTAGAAGTTTATGAAAGAGTGGATCTGGAATCAGAACACAAAGAAATGATTTTCCTACCTACAAAAAGGAATCGCCTTATCACCTCTTCAATGGAGAAACATTCTGGAGGATATTATATATTCATCTTTCTTCATTTTTTGAAATATATATTTTTTTTATTTTTATGCTAAGAGATCAAGATTAACAGTTTAGTTGACTCTCTAGCGAGGAGGACTCTATTGCTGACGTGTCTAATGACTTGGCCCATTTCCTATCCATGACTTGTTGAGATGTGTACTCTTCAATCATGAGTTTTTATGTTTCACTCAATAAATTTATTGACGCAAAGGAAATTAAAGAATTTCCACTTTGACTGAAAAATCCCAAAATAGCTTGGGCCTTGGTGGTGTGGGATAATAAATTGCTTCAATTCCTAACTAGTCTTTGTTTGGATGGTGTATGTAGCATGAAAAATTGCCAAAGGATGATGCTATTAGGAAGAAAGGTGTGATTCTGGTTTGTAGATGTGAGTTCTATCATGGTCACATGGATTCAATCTCTCACATTTTCTTAGAATGCAATTTCACAAAGGCAGCTTGGTATGATTTCTTGGAGTGTTTTGGTCTTCATTGGCCAGACCCATAGTCTCTCTCAAAGTGATTAGTGTGGTGGAAGCGTAAGGTTTGTAATCTTTCCTTTAAAGGAGCTTGGCTTGCTGGGTTCATTCTTTTTCTATATAATTTATGGTTAGAAATAAATTATTGTAGATATTGAGGGAAAGGAAGATATGCCAAACATATTTTTTTCTATGATGATTCGAGATTTGAGGGACTTGAGTCCTAACTTAGTAGGCTAAGGTTGGGTTTCAATTTTCATCATCAACCGACTCCATCTATTCTACAAGTCTTTTGGTGTGAGCCTACAAGGGATTGGTTGAAATCAAACATTGATGGTAGTGTATTGGGAAATCCAGGCAGGGCTCGTGTGGGAGGAATCTTTAGAGACCAAGAACGTGCGGTTCGGCTCTCATATAATGTTTTCCTAGGTCATTGTAACAACTATGAGGTGGATCGGAGTATGCTGCTCTCATATAGGGGCTTCTGAAAGCCAAGGAGTTAGGTGCTGACAAGCTTTGGATTGAGTGTGATTCGGCTTTGATTGTGGTTTCTGTTCAAGGTAGTTCAATTCCTTGGTTTGTGAGACAATCATGGAGTACTCTTCAGCAGTATCTTGCCTCCATTCAATTGAAAATTTCTCATCGTTATAAGAAGGCTGATCCCGTAGTAGATTATTTGGCAAATGAAGCTGTTAAGCAAGGTTATTCATCAATTATATTAGAATTTCCTTGTCATTTACAAGAGGAAATTCAAAGAGGCTGTCTTGGTAGATTGAAATTTCGTTTCTTTAGATAGTGGTTTGATTATTTTGCCGAGGAATTGGGTTCCTTGCTGATGGCAATGCTGAAGGTGGACCTCAATTTCTTGTTTTTCGTGCTTATATCCATTTGGGTATGCCTAGACGTTAATCTTGTTTTTTTTTAATATTTAATACATTTTCTACCCTTTAGCCAAAAAAAAAAAAAACAAAGAATAGGAAGAGCATAGCAAACTACATCCTAAATTAGGGAACCTTTCTTGGCCAAAATTCTAGGATCTAAAAGCAAGAGCCTTCACAACATGGAACCACAAGTTCTGAGGTTGAGTAAGAATCCTCCCGGACAACTTAACAAGAAGAACTAAATTATGAGTAGCGCTTGGCCGGAAGTCCAAACCTCTCACATATATGGGCAAGCAAAGAGGGGTTGGATCCCTCTACTGTTGAGTTGCCCCAATTGCGCCCTACTGCGCAGACACAGTAAGACACGCAATGACCGCCTTACCCCTACCCGAGCATCTTGCCCTAGTGGAGGTAAGGCGGTCATTTCACGCCCTACTATGTCTGTGTAGTAGGGAAGTTGGGGCAGCTCAGTAGTAGAGGATCCGGATCCAGCTAAGAGAGTCTCCAAGAGATAAGAGTCCAATATCTAGAGTTATCACTACAACCATGCTAAAATCTAACAAACAGACACAGACCCAAATACAGAAGGTGGGAATCGAACTCAAAACATACTTTATAACTACAAATCTGAAATCTACCAGCATAAGAAAGCGACGAGCTTATTAGATATATGCTATTATGTAAGATTTCTTCTCCATTGCTTCATGGACAAATTCATGTAGCCTCTCTCCAACAAGAAACCTTTGTTTCTTATTTACAAAGTGGGCCATCTCATACCCTGATTTAGATTCCACTTTTGTTAATACCAACTTAGGTTAAGGATACTTAGGCTTACTAAGAAAATGGGGGAGGGGGGGGCACTTAGCTTAGAATCTGTTATTAGAGGCATTTCTATTAAAAATCATATAATATTTTAATGGAAAGAAATAGAAATTTTTTTGATGGGAAAGAGAAATATATATATTAAGCTAGAACAAAGAGTTCATACAACAAGGGACATTAGGGGCATTTACATAAAATCTATAAAACCAGTCACTAAAGTGCACGTCAGGGTTATTCCTTAAGGATATATTAACAGATAAAGCAGCTATTTTTAAACAAGATTCCAACACCTCAAGCGGCCAGGGTGAAAGGGATGGAGTTGGAAGAAGTCCTAGTAGTAAAGAGTTGGAACACCAAACTTCTTTCAGCTTCACTCCTTTGATAGCAGCGAACTTGAGAGCTAAGAGAATTCCTGTGAGCTCAAGCTCCAAAAAATGATTGTACCTACTTTGACCGGCACAAAGAAAAAGGAGCTTTCCGGCAACCAAAAAACCAAAAACCCAGCCTGGCTTACCTATCTTCTTGGCATCAAATCCTGTGCATAACAAAACAGAAAAATCTAATATAGGTGATCGAAAATGACATGGAACAATGGGGTTAATAGAATCCAAGTTGTCCACAGATGGAGTTATATTAGAGTACATAGAGGGAGGTGAAATGTTCAACAAGTTCAACCACTGGTTCACCCTACGAATGACATCCATAGGGCTAGGGGCCATTGAATTAAACAGGCAATTGTTCCGAGTCTGCCATATAACATAAAAATTTGAGATGAAAACCGAAAAAAACCAAACTAGAGAGGGCTTGTCAAGCTGTTTGCCCAGCAAAGTAGATATGCAGAATTGTCTGATAGAGGGAAAGGAAATGAATTCAGTCCTCAGACCCAAAGGACCAGGTACCCAGATGTGTTTAACCCATTCACAAGAGAGGAAGACATGCCAGAGGGTCTCATTACAAGAACCACAGAAAGCACAAGTGGTATCGACCGGAGTCCATTTCGTAATAAGATCCTTAACTAGAATCCCTGCATTTAATACACGCCAGAAAAAAAGTTTAAACTTAGACAGAATTTTGAGTTTCCAAAAAAACTTCTACCAAGCGATAGAAGCAAAGTCAGTAGCACTAGTGGAAGAGATAAAAGAGGCAGCCAATTTAGTTTTAAAAAGCCCTTTCTTAGAAATTTTGGAGCAAAATAATAATCAAGTTAAATATGTATGATATGTAGTTAGGAAACATAAATAATTGATTTCTATTTAAAAGTAATTTTTGGGAGGGGGGTTAATTGTTTACAAAGAGAACACCTAATTCTTTTTTTTTCTTTGGGGGGGGGGGGGGTTGTTGGGGATTGGAAAGAGTTCAACAATGAGATCGTAATATAACAAATAATAAATCCATACAATTTTGGAAATGTGTTTCCATCAAACCCGAATTTTATTAAATAAATTATTTATTTATTTTCTTCATAATATCATTTAACGGGCTTACAATTTTATTGCTTAGGTATTCACCTAAAACCATTTTTCTGATAGGAATTAGACCGGACATCCTGTCTATATGGTCGTTACATTGTATGTCATTAGAAATGTTGATTTTAAGACATAAATGTAATTACACATCGTGTATGTGTATAGAAAATAATTTGGTATTAATCTCACATGTGTTCTGTCTCTTCTATTAGGATGAGATTTGTACTGTTTTCATATCAATTTGTTTGGATTTTCTCGAATTCAAATGCAAAGGTATAACACCCGATCCGAATCCACGGCACTATCAGGTCCAATTCCTTCAAACAAAACTATGAATTTAAATGTATTATTATAGCCATAAACCAACATTTTTCCTGGGCAAGGTGAAACCATCAACTTTTGGTTATTTATTGAAACTTCATAAAATGCAGTAGTTCCAATGAAGGTTGCTGAAACCAGTTGGAGATTGAATGAGTGATGGATAGATAACTAACCCAATCTTTTGCATCATAAAATTACACTACTCAAATTAAGAGAGCAAGCATCTAGGTATCAATATCAAACTTAATACATATTATCAAGATTATTAAGTAATTCAATTATAATTAAGCCCCACCCTGGTCCAAGGCTTGTTGAGCAGTCCTGTTGGGCCAGGCCTGAGTTTATCAGTTTCATTTTATAGGCTTATTTTGGGCCAAAAATATGCGTGGGTTGGGCTTTGGCCTGTTGGAAGGCTACAAGGAGATTAAAAGGATGATATGACCAATCTGAGTGCATTTGTACCATTTTTGTGGACTGTTTTGTTTCAATTTACAACAAATAGATAATGATGTGGCTGCCCCGCCGGTACTGCAGAGGATTTTAATTCGGGCATAGGCAGACCTTGGTGCAACGGTAAGGTACACTCATTGTGACGAGTATGGTCACCGGTTTAAGTCTGGAAACAGTCTCTTTGCGAAAGTAGGGGTGAATCAAACAATTCAAACTGGAGTAAGGTCAGTTGAGCCCAGAGAGAGAGAGAGAGATTTTCTTCTTATTTATCAAATCAATTAAGAATTAATGTGGTAATTCTATTTGTTGGACAGATACAGGGGATAAAAATCCTCTACAGTGCTTAATCTTGTGGTGCCTTTGCAGTTCGGGTCTGCAAGCTCGACACATGGAAGATGCTTCATCCAACGGTGCAAGCTCGAGTAGACCCAATTGTTATTATTATTATTTTTTCTTTCTGCTCAAGCTCGCACCATTGGATGAAGCATCTTCCACGTGTCGAACTCATAGGGAATCATTTCACCATATATGCCCAACCACTAGCTGTCTCTCCAATCAGGCCCATTTATCAATGCGAAAAAGGCTTTGGCCTTATAAACTGATTGGGCTTCTCCCAGGCATGGGCTCCGAACCCAAAGGGTTGTTGTACCTCCTTTAAACTGGGTTCAAATCCTTCCCAATTATGATATTCTTTTCTTTTTTTTTGGGTACGACAATGATGATATTCTTATTCATTATAAAAAATGGAGAAATTCGAAATCTCATTTCATGGCTCCGTTTAGGAAGCCTTCTTAAATTGTCAGCCATTTCAGCCACATGGATGGGTGATCCAGAAGATTCAAACCATTAGCTATACATACCATCCATTGGGTAGCCTACAAGTGATCAAATTTTGTAGCTTGTATCTTTTTTGGTAAGATAGCCTATCTCAACTCTATGGCTTACTAGGGATGTATACGGATCGGATTCGACTCGGATTTATTACTATCCGAATTTGAATCTGTTTACCAAATGATATATCCGTATCCGATCCAATATTTGATGGAATTTTAAAAATTAATATCATATTTGAATTCGAGAGTTTATCGGATATCCGGATATAATCCAATCCAATAAACTATTCGACTAGTAAATGAATCTGACCTATATTAACTCATGGTTAGGGTTTGCGTTAGGACTTAGGATTAAGCATATAACCAATTTATCCTAAAAGTGTTTATAATAAGGGTAATATAGCAATATATCATATGTTTTAACGAAAATATTAAACTAATCACATTTTATAATCGGATAGTAAATTAACTAGATATTATCCGGTTCAAAATGGAAATATCCGAATCCGACTATCTTTCGGACGGATTCGGATATTTTTCGAAAACCCCTAAGCGGTTTCGAACACAGATCGGATATAGATTTTCGGCTATCCATTTACATCATCTAATTCATTTTATCTCATGCATTCTAAATCAACAAATGAGAGAATTAAATAAATAGATGACTAATATAGTAAGTTCTACCTATTGGGCAAATAGAGGGCCATATGAATTGACGCCATTGGAAAGTAGAGATGTAAACTGATCGAATTCGGTCAGATAGTGGCATTGTCATATTCGTATTCGTTTATATTCGGACGGATTCGGATAACATCCTATTGGTTTTCGGATGGATTCGGATAGTTCCCGGATAGTTATTTTTTTAATACGGATTCTCCTAAATGGATATGAGCGCGGAACGAATATGAATTTTCGACTATCCGTTGATATCTTTACCGTTTTTATGATGAGGATTAGGGTTGAGACTTGAGAGTTCAACAACTACCCTTTCTTTTACTCTTCTTAGTCTTTGATTTTCTCACATAGATATGTGATTCCATATATCACATTGCATAAAACAATATATATAAACCAATTGAAAATATAGAAAAAGAATCACATTATCTTAACTTATAAAATTATAAAAATAAGATACCAAAATCCAATAAGGTAACATAAAAGGACGGACATAGAGATATATTTCATATATTTTATTACTATCGGATTGCTAAATGAATCGGATAATAATCGATCGGATAGGGGGATTATCATATTCGTATCCGATTAGTTTCGGATGGATTTGAATTCTCCTATACGGATACGAACGCGGATCGAATACAGATTTTCAAATATCCATTGACATCTCTATCGGAAAGTGCCTCTTGGCATGGTGGTGATTGCCAGTCATAGTAGATTGCTAACCAAAGTCCTAGGGAGAGGTCGCATGTTTGGTTCTTCCTCTCCCCCCCCCCCCAATCAACTGTATGACATCCTGTTATTCCACCCCCATGTCCCACCCCTTTCCCCTAGCCGCCCTCAACTATTGGACCTATGACCGCCCTCTTGGGCTGCCATCCTAGTGGCCTATAGGCCCTCAACAAAATGACTTAAAAAAGGAAGGGGGGGGGAGAAGGTATTCATCGACGGGAGATTCCCTATCGACTCTGTCAAATGAAGTGGAGGGTGTTTAGGTCATTTTGAATAGATAGTTATTCCAATCTGACTGCATTTAACGCCGATTCTACACATGCATGGCCATGCATGAAAACTTTTGTGGAAAAAAAAAAAAGAATTGGTGCTATCTTTTATTAATTGGAACTATCCCTTGACTGGAAAACTATTTACCACCTTGACCCTTTGGTTGTTATCCTAAATAACAACTGGTTTGATTGTGAGCCCGAGAAAACATCAAGTGATTCCCTACCTTGTGAGTCAGACTTTAGGTTGTAAGTGGTTGCCTTGAGTAAAACAACTAGGTTAGTTTTGAGCCCAAGAAAACAATAGATGATTCCCCACCAAGATAAGTGGTACTGTAATGGTTTGGATAGCACCGACCCGACCCTGGTGCACATGGGAAGAACCAGCCACTTAAGTGGCTGGGTCTATTCCTCCCTCGTAGATAGATTCCCAGTGGGAGTCTAAAAGGGGCAGCGGTCTTAGGGTTTTGGCTTTAGAAAGCCTGTAACCCTAAGACCGATAGATCTGTGAAACCAAATTCTCCCTCTCTCCAGTGTTTGTGTTCTCTTTGGGATTCCATCTCTTCCTAGGGATTTGTGGTGTGGAGTTCTCTGTGGAGAAGCCTGTAGTGATCGTGGAGATTCGTCTGGGTGCTCGTAACCATAAGCTTGGCGTTTGATCCTTCTTTCGTTGCGCTTCCGTACACATTCAGGTATGATCCAAACCCTAGATAAAGTTAGATCTTGGTGTATGCAAACTAACAATGGCATCAGAGCTATTGGCTTTTGGTTCGCCTGTTTTTTTTCCTTTTTTTTCTTTCTTCCCCACGCCCTGCTGCCCTTGGCGCACGCCCGCAGTTGCAAGCCGCGGCCAGCGGCTGCAGCAGGTGTGTGCAGGGGTGCACAGTACCTAGGCCGCGCACAGCAGCAGCAACAGCGGGTCGTGGCCTGCGCTGCCACAACCATGTGCAGCAAGGCGTACACATGGCAGCAGCCGCTGGTCGAGCCAAGCAGCTACTGCCGAGAAAAAAAAAAAAAAAAGAGGAAAACGAAGAAGAAAGAAATAGAAAAGAAAGAAGAAAAAAATATTAGGTCATCATGATTGCAATCATGATGAATGATGGATGGAAAGTTTTTTTTTAATGTTTTTCTTTGAAAACAGAATATTTTTTTTTTTCCTTTTTTTATGCATCTGCCTCTGATGTGCCTATGCGCACAGCAGCGGCAGTAGTAGGCCATGGCCTGCAGCTGCCACGGTTGTGTGCCACAAGGCAGCTTGCATGGTGGCCAACGCCTACGGATAAAAAAAAAAGACAGATTCATTTGTTAAGGATTTGTTTAATTAGGGTTTTTTGGGGGGCAGGAGATGGGTGAAGTGGGAATCCCTTCACCCACCCCTTACCTTTTTTTCTTAATGGGCTTATATTTATGGTTGTGGGCCTTTTTTTTGGGTTTTAATTGTTTTCTTTATATTTAATTTTACTATTATGTGTTTGTAAATTTTAATTAGCAATTATAAACCCCTCATTGTGGTCCAGACCGGTTTGACGCTACCATTGGGGTAATGCTGTCAAACACCCCATCCCATGTGCACCATGTGTGTAATGTCCCCAAATCCATCCAGGAGTTTAGGTCATTAACAGTCCACAAGATCTAAGTCTCAGAGAAATAGGAACCGGAATGTGAACCAAATTTATAAATCATCTAGTAACCTCAAAACATAAATTACAGCGGAAGTCTCTAACCACATCCATTCAATCAATATAATAATATTCAAGTCTCTAATAGTACTAAAAATTTAACTGACTATTACATCGTCTCAAAACCCAAATTAATCAAAGTAACATGTCCAAAAAAAATTCAAGTCTGAAACAGAATTTAAATCAATTTCAAGATTCAATCCTAATGATATCTCCTTCACAATCATCAACTTCATCCTCAAGATTCTCCACACAAGTCTGATAAATATCTATGGTCGCTCCATCTGAAACATAATTGGGGTAAGTTTCGGGAAGAAACTTAACAAGATAACATCTAAACCTCATACGAGCATTTTTAAAAAACACATGCATCATAACAGAGTTGGAAAAATATATACGTAAAATTAGGGTTACTCATCCCTATAGCAAATTTCACAAAAACAACATCGCATATATATAATCAAGTACCAACACCATGCTTACACTTGGCCAAGAGTATAACCACGATATCAATTTTAATCATGAACATGCTCATCAATGTAATCACAAACACCTGCCTTACACCGTACTACAAGCGCAGCTCACTCACCAAAGGTGAGGACAAGAAGTATGCCTCGTACCGTACTACAGGCTCATCTTCTCAATCACAATTCAATTAAAAAAAAACATTCATACATCCATAAGCATGCAAAGGATTGTCATGCTTCCATAATCATAAAGAATATCATCATAACATCCTTCTCACTATATCTCATGCTGTTATGCCTATAAATCAATGAATTTTTCAACATAGTTTTCTCAAATAAATGTGTTAAACACATGCTTGTAAAATCAGAATTTTAAAATCAAGAGAGGAGAATATTTTTAACATAAAATAAGCACAAAGTATAGATGTTAACTCACTGATTTGCAGAAAACCCAATTCTAAAGAAAAGCTTGAAGGTGCTAATGGTGGAAGACCTCCCTCTTCTTCTCTTTTTCTTTTCTTTCTTTCTCTCTTCCTCTTTTTTTTTTTTTCCCACGATCTCTTTCTCTTCCTCTTTCACATTTCTAGTCTCTCTCTCCCCTTTTCATGATTTATATCTCTCCCCCTCTTTCCTAATTCCACTCAAATTCTCCTTGTAAAATTCTAACTTCTTTCTCTCTTCTCTCTCTTTTTTTTATCCAATTTGCTATTCACGATTTTTCCTTTTTATCTTCCATCGTTATTTAATTTTGAATCGTGGGGAAACTCCACCCCTATTTTCTCTCAACTTCTCAATATTGTATGGGGTCCACCAAACTGCTTAAAAAAAATAGATAAAATTCCTCATAATTGCTTCTAACATGGGTTGATCATTGAGTCTCTTTAATTACTTTTAAGATCCTAACCACTAGGCTAACAAGTCTACACATTTATATGCTTATAAATAAATATATTTAAATAACTGTTACATAGCTAAGTATGGAGAAATAAATGAGCAACGCTACACTAATAAAATACTAGTAAAGTTTTTACTTCTAGCGTGGTAATTAATCAAAATTCATCCATCATTAGTCCACCACTGGTACGGATTCTGCACACAAGGTGAAAAGTCTAGAATACCCTTAATTGGTTATCTCAGGGCCAAATTGCTCTCAGGGCATTCCCAGAAATCAAATCATCCTCCCGTCACTTTTATAGGATATACATAACAAGTGACTCTTTAAATTAATTTCTCCATTATGCCAAGGTATTAAAATGTGATTTTATTATTTTTTATTTTTCCATGGGATGGATTTGGTGCTTGCATAGTGATATGTTTTTTTCGAGACGTATGTGCGTTAGAGTTGGTACTTGGAAGTGATACAAAATGCAGTGTTCGCCGGTAGTTTGTAGTAGGAATTTTGAATGTAAAGAGCCGGTTAAAATTTTAATATTTTTTGAGAAGCCATGTAATGGGAACTACTACACTGCGTATCACAACCCCGTACCAGCATATTACTTCAACTACCAATTTGGGTCTCTTATGTGAGTCCCTTGCGCACCCAATGTATGGCTTATTAAATTGTGGTTAGGAGATGCTTTTTTCTATTATATTTGTTCGAAATCAATTTAAGTTATACATCCCCAAACCCACACAATGTGATATTTGATTACCAGCTTAGTGAAGTTTTTGGTCTCACCATATAGGAAAAGGAACCATTAATCTTAATTAGGGCTTTTTGAACAAATTTGGTTTATGGATGTATACTAAATGTTCTTTCTTACACATTGTAGTGATGGCCACTAAAAGTGTAGTTGTTGACCTTAACCAAGGCATATGTGGTACCGAAAGGCCAAGTTCTTGCTTAATGAACAAGATTATCTTAAACTCCTGATCACTGAAATGACCCCACCCGAAGTGGGTACTATCGCCGGTAACCATCAAGAAAAAGAGGCTTACAACTATTGGTTTAAAAGAGATCATAGTGCGTATTTTTTTAAGTTAAGCACGATGCATGATGCACGATGATCTCATTGGCCAATATGAGAAGTGCGAGACTATCAAGTCCATGTGGGACCAGGTAAAGCTCGACTGTAGCGGTACATCCACTACCAGGCTTAGGTCCATGACCTTAAATTTGAGATGTACCGTAAGGACCCCAAGCATACTATGGTTGAACACCTCAGGGTCGTGAAAGACATGATCCAAAAATTGGATGATGCTGGAGTACACCTTACCGATTAGCAGCAATTACAAGCCGTCATCAGGGCGTTGCCTAATTCCTAGGGGCAAATAAAGATAGTTCTAACACATAATGACACTGTCAAGATATTTAATGACATTGCTGCTCATGTAGAACTAGAGGCAGAGCGCCTAGAGGCGACCCAATCACATGCCCTTGTCACCCAAGCGGGGCAGCGCAAAGGACCACTAGGAATCAAGACTAAGCTCAGAACGCGCACCAACTGGGCGTAAGACCACTAAGCGCCGACGTGGCAAGCGAGGTGAAAAGAAAAATATCACCAAGGTCAAGTGCTATAACTTCCAGAAGATGGGGCATTTTGCTCGTGACTACACTGAAGCAAAGCAGGTACCATTTCTGCCCCTCTCTCTTTGTACTTTTATATGTACACACGTTTTGGTTGCCCAAACCCAATCTAACTAGTTGTGGATACAGGTGCAACAAGACACATAGCGCGAGATCGAGGAGGGTACGAAGATTATAGAAAGATTCTGGATGGCGCTCAAAGTATCTATATGGGGAATGGCACGAGTGAAGCAGTTCGAGGAGTTGGTACCTACTAGCTCACCTTGCGCACTGGACGCATCTTGCTACTTTATGATGTACTATACGCAGCAAAAATCCAGTATAATCTACTTTCTGTTACTGCATTATTGACTTTAGGATATTCCTTTATTTTTTATGGTGACTCATTTGAGATACAATTGGATGGTAGTGTTTTTAGATATTATAGACTTAAGAATGGTTTTGTTAAATTAGATTTGATAATTCTTGTTGTTTCCTCTTCATCTTTTGTAGTTGATTCTAATACTAGTCCTGATTCAATTACATGGCATGCTAGACTAGGACACATAGGTCGAGATAGGATCGGACGGCTAGCTCAAGAAGGCCTTCTTGGCTCACTCGCTAAAGTCAACCTACCGACATGTTAGGCTTGTTTAGCGGGTAAGGTCCACCGAAAGCCTTTTGGAAAGGTTAAACGGTCAACCCAGACCCTATAGCTTGTCCATTCAGACATCTGCGGACCAATGAACGTGAAGGCACGTCATGGTGCTTCCTATTTTCTCACTTTTATCGATGATTACTCACGATTTGGTTATGTCTATCTAATCGTTCACCGCTATGAAGCGCTACCTTGCTTCAAACGCTTTGTAGCAGAGGTTGAGAATCAACAAGGCAAGAGTTTAAAAACTCTGCGCACTAGCCAAGGACACGAATGTTTGTCAGATCAATTTAAAGAGATGTATGAGGAAAAAGGAATCACCAGACATCTTATTCCCAACACCCCGCAATAAAATGGTGTAGCGGAGCGGAGGAATAGAACGCTTTAGATATGGTTAGATCGATGATGGCGCAAGCCAACCTCTCAATATCTTTCTACGGGGATGCTATGTTGACCGCTGCCTACGTCCTTAACCGCGTGCCATCACAGTCAGTTCCTTCCATTCCCTATGAATTATGGAAAGGCACAAAGCCTACTTTGGGGCATATGCGACCATGGGATTGTGCAAGGTATGTTCATAGTACCTCCCATAAGTTTGGGAAACTTGGCCCTAGATCTAAAAAGAATATCTGTATAAGGTATTCTGATACCTCGAAAGGCTATATAGTGTACGGTGAACATCAAGATGGAGGAATGACAGAGAGTGAGTCCCGTGATGTGGATTTTCTCGAGACCAATTTCCCTAGCATCAGTGACGCTAGCAGAGACCTTGATCTCTTTGAGATAGAGACTGATGAAAACATTTCACCTACTCTTGACAAGGGTGATGAATTAAACACTCATCAAGATATCGCCAGAGAGGGTGAGAGTGATCATCAGCCCAATGGGAGTACGCTACCTAATGAAAGCGCACAACTCACGGGTCAAGAACCCTCTACGCATAAAAGCGCACATGGACACGTTCCCCGATGTCATTTTAAGATTGAAGGAGACGCTGCCCTCGTCTGTGTCCTGAGGGATGAGGATGAGCCAGCCTCAGTGAGTGAGGCGCTCTCTTCTCCAGCTAAGGAAATGTGGCATGCTGCTATGGAAGACGAGTTAAGTTTAATGAGTAAGAACCAAGTCTGGGAGTTAGTTGATCTTCCACCTGGGTGCAAGGCCATCAGGAATAAGTGGGTCCTGCAGGTCAAGTAAAAGGTAGATGGATCAATTGACAAGTATAAGGCATGACTTATGGCGAAGGGATATATCCAAAAGGAGGGTACAGACTATGATGAGACATTCTCCCTATGGTGAGGATGGCCTCCATACGCTTCATTCTAGCCATTGTTGCAAAGTTGGATTTGGAACTCTACCAAATGGACGTTAAAATTACTTTTCTCAATAGAGAACTGGACGAGGAGATCTTTATGGCTCAGCTTGTGGGCTTTGAGAAGAAGGGACATGATCGCAAAGTATGTCGTCTCCAACATTTCATTTATGGCCTTAAACAATCGTCCAGGCAGTGGTACATTATATTTCACCATGCCATTATCACTGTGGATTTTGACATGATTCAAGAGGACCATTGTGTGTATGTTAAATGGTCCAAGGCAGGGTTTCTTGTCCTATCCTTATATGTTGATGACATCTTACTGGCTGGGAATGACATTGAAATGATTGTCGTCACTAAAGAGTGGTTGTCCTCTACTTTTGAGATGAAGGACATGGGTGAAGCCAACTTTGTGTTGGGCGTGAAGATTGTGAGGGACCGCGCTAGGAGACTTTTTAGTTTGTGTCAAGAGACTTACATAAAGAAAGTCTTGGAGCGATTCCATATAAACAACTCAAAACCCATTGACGCCCCAATGGACAAGGCATGCATTTTGAGCCTAGACCAATGCCCTAAGAGTGATGAAGAGAGAAACCAAATGTCCAAAATACTCTATGCAGCGGCAGTAGGCAGTCTGATGTATGCGATGATGTGCACGTGTTCAGATATTTGCTTTGTCGTTGGCATGGTGAGCCGTTACTAGAGTAACCCAGGGCCAGTTCATTGGTAGGCAATAAAGAGAATACTTCGATACCTACATGGCACTACAGACCTCTCGCTCACCTTCAGTGGTCCATACTTGAGACTGAGAGGCTTTAGTGATGCTGATTGGGCTAGTGATAGAGAAGAGGGCAAGTTCACTTCGGGGCATGCGTTTGTGCTGGGAGGCGAGGCTGTCACTTGGAGTAGTAAGAAACAGACCTACATCGCCCTATCCACAATGGGGTCGGAGTACGTCGCATGTTTGGCAGCTGTACAGGAGGCTGTTTGGCTTAGGAGGTTCTTGCAGAGACTTAGTGTTTCTACTCACTCAGACAACGCTGTGCTTATACACTGTGACAGCACGGCAGCGCTTGCATTTACGAAGGACTCCAAATTCTATGGTAGAGCCAAGCACATTGACATACGGTATCACTACATACGAAACACGATAACGCGAGGTGAAGTTATTCTGCAGCATATCTCCACTGGCAATATGTTGACTGATCCATTGACTAAGCCTATTGCCAGAGATGTTTTCCTAGTTCACATTAGGAACTTGGGACTCAGACGGATTTGATATGTATTTTCTTTAGGAACACTTTGTTTGTAATGGACATTTATCTGTATTTCTCTTACATTTATTAATGAGCATATATTTGTTTGAGTAATCTTGTGTGTATACATTCATTGTTTGTAAAGATGTCACCAGGCATGGAATCGACCCACTCACACGGGTGATTCACCTCAGTGCTGGGGCATAGCGAGCGAGATGAGCCCATGAGCATGTGTGCTCTATGGTGCCTTAGTTAGAGCTAAGATGAGACCTTTACTTGGTCCAACTTGGAAGACACCGCACTTTCAAGTAGCCTGTAAGAAGCCAAATGTGAGGTTCTAGGCAGAAACCATGAGGGTGAGTGCGCTAGAGACTCAAGTTAGGTGCTTAGAGTAGCGACTAGACTAAGATCTGTATGGCGTTTATTTATTGCGAGTGACATGCCCACCCTAGTGGGAGTTACGCCATAGCATGCATATCATACTGCATGTGCTCATGACGACCGATAGTAAGAGTGACTGAATGGATACCTGCTTCGTCACTATGTGAGCCACATGGATTATATTAATCCCACAGTACCCTTATTACCTGAGACGATATCATGAAAAAGACACCCAATAACGCTGCTTTGACGTTCTCCTTAGGATCATGGATGATACGGTCCAGCGGGAAGTGATTGGGAAAGCTGTTGGGGATATTTGAATTGACATGAGGGCCTCAGGAAAAATCATCGGACATTACACCTTTGTTATGTGACTCATTGCCCGGGCGACGTGTCGTATTTGTGATCGACGTAGTCATAAGTACATTACATACCAAGGATTGACACTGCTCATCATGAGGGGTCGAGAGTGTTAGATCAGGTGTAAGTGGATCGTTTGGGGTATTTCAAGATTGTTTTTGAGTGATGTACTGTGTTGGTTAGATGGAAGCTTGATATAGTACTCCTACCCTATTTTATCTCGATAGGTTGCATGCCCCATTTCCTATATGAAGAGTTACACAGTTGAGAGAGACTTGGATGCATAGTTAAACTATTGCACCACATGTGGGCGAGTGGGAGATGTAAATAGAACACGGGCCAGGCCCGGTCCAAGCCTCCCAAAAGGGGAAGGTCGGACTCGACGCGACCCTGGTGCACATGGGAAGAAACAATCACTTAAGTGGCTGGGTCTATTCCTCCCTCTTAGATAGATTCTCAGTGGGAGTCTAAAAGGGGCAGAGGTCTTAGGGTTTTGGCTTTATATAGAAAGCCTATAACCCTAAGACCGATAGATCTATGAAACCAAATTCTCCCTCTCTCTAATGTTTATGTTCTCTTTGGGATTCCATCTCTTCCTAGGGATTTGTGGTGTGGAGTTCTCTGTGGAGAAGCCTATCATGATCGTGGAGATTCATCCGGGTGCTCGTAACCATAAGCTTGGTGTTTGATCCTTCTTCCGTTGTGCTTCCATACACATTCAGATATGATCCAAACCCTAGATAAAGTTGGATCTTGGTGTATGCGAACTAACAGAACCATTAAAAATCCTATGCCTTTTCATAGTTGTGCTTTTTATTACAGTAGTTTACATACATCCTCTTGTAGATTCCTCATTTTGTCATCTTGGAAGATGCCTAAGAAGATGATGAATGCTTCCTTTAGGACCAAGGGAATGTTCTATTTTTAGACATTGGAGATTCTCCATAATCTCGATGATGATGAAGATCATATAGATAAAATGACCAAAATACCCTAAAAGGTAGACAAAAATAAAATAAGGATAATTGATCCTAGAGTCCCTCTATATGTACAAATAACATGATTTCCATACATTAATTCATTATACTAAAATTTGGTATGAAAGTGAGCTTATTTGCCCCTTAGCTGGAGAAGATTCTATTTTATTCATGTGGGACCCACTGGAGAAAGCTCTTGTTGATCAAAACAGTCCTTGGGTTTCATCTAAAGTCAAAGTATGTGAAAGTGTGATAAAATACCTTTGGAATCACCCAATTTAGACTCTTTGAGCCAAAGACATGGGTGTCCAAAGTTTAGAACAAATCTAGGCTAGGTCAGACCCAACCTGATCCAAACAAAACTAACTAGCTTAGAAGCCTCGTGGAAAATTTGAATTCGACTCCAGATGGACTTCATTCAACGCCGAGCGTGTCACCATCGACGCTTGCTTGACGTTGAGTAGAACCCATCCCTAGTTAGAGTTTTCAAGGTTCGGTGTCGACATATATTGGACTATGCTTGACGTTGAACAACCCCGAGTCAAAATCCAATGCATCTTCTTCGACGCACACGTTTGACATTGAAGCGAGCCTATTAGCCGTCAATTCTAGGTTTTTCTAGAATTGTGAACTCTCCTTTTTTACAAAATTTATGGCACAACTTGTTGTGGATTCTTGGAGCCCAGAACTTGTCTAAGTTTCCAAGACAGCCCCAGAACATGGCGTAGGTACCGCAGCCTCTGGATGCGGGTTTTTTTTTACTTACGGACGGGATCCGTTGGTTCCCGTGGCCCCTTGGCGACAAGAGTTATGGATGGCATCGAGTTTCAAGGTATCAATATAGGGGGTTAGGATTATGCTTCCTATATTAAAAAATAAATGGAGTCGCTACCTAAGATTCGGGCCTAGGACCCAATGGGTGTAGCCCCATTCGGGGTGAGCGGAAAGGGCTACGTGATTTCATATGGTCTTCTGGGTAAGTGGTTAGGTTACGAGTGGTTAAACCAATCTTTCTACTAGACGTTAGATTTCAAAAGATTTTCCATACTAACATGTTTTATATGAATATGCAAGGTTAGAGTATAGATGCATCAAACTTAAGAAAGAAATGAATAATAAAAATCATTTACTATGTGCACTAAAGCAAACTATTTTAATGGTCTACATTGTATCCAAAGTAAAGGAAAAAATAGAGATGTATAGATGCGGATGAAATTAACCAAAGTAAAGAAAATGCAAAAGATACGAAATATAAGATGTCCCCACAACTCAAGTGAAGACGGACGATCGGTTTACCTCCCTCTTGTTGGAAAGAGTAATGATTATTTATGTAAAATGAATTTCATAACTCAGACTTTAGGCCAAGTAACGACTGCAATAGGAATTTTGCTATTCTGACTTCAGGCAAAGTAACAGTTGGAAATAGGACTATCGTTACTAAGACTTTAGGCAGAGTAACGACTAAGCAAATGGGATTTCGCTACTTGTACTTGGATAGAACAACGGCTATGTATAGGCTAAACATGGAGTCAAGGGTTGTGGAAAAATAAGACTTTGAACAAAACAACCTTTAGACAGGATAATCGAAGGATCTACCCAAGGGAAAGGATAATCAAAACTAGTAGGAATGGCCAAAGAGGATGTGAGAGAGCTCAAGAGGAGCAAAATGAGGGTGAAACTCTCTCTTCTACCTTGTCTACCTGAAAAATGAGGGTGGGGGTCACCCCTATTTATAGGGGTTACCTGCCCATTTGCAGCGGCGGCAAGGTAAAAATTCCACGACACTACGGTTCTGTCAAGGGTTGACGTCCGCGCTGACGATGTGGTATGATTCCACCTTTTGGCGACCAACCTTGTTTGATTGACCTGGGGTGGTGAACCTATAAGCTCAAGGAACATCACTAAATGTTTTGTATGCTGATGTGGCACTTCAAAATCCCACCCCTATCCTATCCAAAGTGGGACTTTGGTTACTATTCATGAAAAAAGTAACTTTACCTCAACATTTCCACCCCCAACAAAACCCCACCGACATGCGGGTCCCATCTTCCCAACAATCCCACCCCACCTTCCCCCTCTAAACAAACAGAGCCTTAGTATATTTGGTAAGTTATTTATAAGATGTAATCTTTATTTCCGTTTCAAAGGTAAAAGATTGGTTGTAAAATGAAGTAAAATTTAATAATTAAATTAAAGGTAAAAGTCTTATGTATGACCGTGTAAGTACATGATTTTACCTTTCAACTATTGGATGGGGGTGGGGGCAGAAGTTTAATAACACATTGCCCTCTCTTCCTTATCTAAGGTTGAAGGTATGACCGTGTATGTATCTCACCTTACACAAAACAACATTTATTTTCAAAGGAAAAAGGAACTCTATCTAGGAGCATGGCTCCTCATCCACACACATGATGGGGCAAAAAAGACTCCCCCCCCCCCCCAAATGAAATGTTGAAATTCCGCCCCTATTGATGCGTTAACACGTTCCTATTGGCCCTAGCGCTGGTACAAGGGCCACACTCCTAAACAAAAACTCTCCCCTAAATTTAAAATAAATTATGGGTTGGCGTTCTTTGTGGGAGAGCGTAGTTCCTATGCATGCATGAGGGCCAATGAGAGCACACATGTTGACATCATGGGTTGGATTTCCGCCTTCCATGTTAGTGGGAGTGGGAGTTACACTTAAGGGTGTCAAAATCAAACCGAAATCGAAAATCGAACCGAACCGTTTAAACCAAAACCGGCAGACCGTTTAGTTAAATGATCCGATTATGGTTTTAGAAATGACACTGTTTATTCAATCGATTTAGTTCAAATTAGACCGATAATCCAACAGTTTCAAACTATGTAATCCAATTAAAACTTATTATAACCAAACCGTCTAACCATTGAAAAACCAAACAACTTTTTTTTTTATAAACAAAAAGTCAAAACCTAGCAAGTAGCAACTACTAAGCAGTCATGTTTCTTCATTAATGATTTCCTTTTTCCAAAAAAAAAAAAAAAAATAACTTAGTAAGTAATAATTAATAACTATTAACTAATAATTAGTATTAGTAAATAGTGTAGTAAATGTGTATAGAATCGTCTAACCGAAACCATGTAAAACCATATAGAACCATTTAACCGAAACCGTTTAATCGAAACCATTTACCAAACGGTCCAGTTTTATATTATGAGATCATTTAGTTAAACGGTCTGATTACAATTTCTACCCTTAAGTAGTCAAAACCGAACCAAATCAAACCAAACCGTTTAACCGAAATTAGACCGTTTAACACCCTTTTACACTCCCCCACAAAGACTTTCTCCATTAATTATAGTTTTTTTTTTTTTTTTTTGTTGGTAAACCTCCATAAATTATAATTTATTACACAAAAATGTTAGGTATTAATTACAAAAGTTTCTTCTTCTTTTTTATGAAAGAAAAGAAACCTGCTTATATATTTTGAGAAAATACATCCTGATTGTCTTGCGCATTAGGTCACAAGGTTGAGAGCCACTTCTAAGCATAAGTTATCTTTGAACATTGAGAAGGTAATGTCTAAAGATCTATTACTTATATACATAAGATCCTTAATATGTAGCCATGGTCAAGGAGAGTTAGTAGGAAATGGAAGAGCATTGGCGATCAATTGGTTTGAGCACCAAACCTCCTTGATTTTCAGTCCTAAATAAGCTGCATGGTCTAGACTAGCCCTGATGTTGTACAGTTCTAGATCCCAAACCTTAGAAGACAAAATATTTCCTGCAGGAAAAAACAAAAACCTTCCATCCATCAAAAAAATATACGCCCAGCCTGCCAGTCTTAGTCCTGGGGTCTGGATTCCTACACATAATAAAATAGGATATTTAAGCTTAGGAATAGATTTCCAAGAAACCAATCTGTAATTAGTCTGGGATTCCTTAAGTACATCATTGGGCAAAGAGGGAAAGGGTTGTAAATGTAAATCCGCTATCCAGCGTGAAACCTATTGTAAAACCCAGATTGCATTTGGTTTTTTAGAACCAAAAATAACTTTGTTTCGAGCCGACCATATGAAATAGCAAGTGATAACAAGCACCACAAAGAACCAGGTAAGTGAGGCTTTATTTAACCGTCTGGAATAAAAAAACTTAAAACAAAAATCACTCAAGGAATCATAAACCAAAGATTCAGTACATAAACCCAGAGGTCCAACCACCTAAATGTGTTTGACCCAATCGCATGACAAGAAGAGATGCCAGTAAGATTCTGTATCCATTTGGAAACGGAAGCCTTGACCGAAAGTCCTGCATTTATCACACGTCAAAAGAAAATCTTAAATTTGGGATGAATCTTGAGTTTCCAAAAGAAATTCCACCATGAGGAAAAATAATTATTTGTGGCAGTAGGAGAATAGAGTAGGAAAATAGCAGCAAGCTTAGTACTAAAGTTGCCATTTTTGTTCAAAATGCACCACCATCTATAGAGCTGTAAACAGATCGTATTCGGCTCGGATAGTGCTATATCCGCATCCGATTAGCTATCGGACGGATTGTGCTAAACGGATACGGACACGGACACGGATCGAATATTTTATCCGTTTACATGTAAATATAGCTTTTCGGATAGCTATAGCCTATCCATATCCGCATTCGTTTGGCTTTCAGACGGATTCGGATAGTGCTAAACGAATACAGGCACGGATACAGAACTGGATTTCGGCTATTCAGTTACACCCCTAACCATCTATCATCAGAATTATTTAAATTAAAATTAAAAATCGAAGGGTGCATGTTAGAAGGAAGCAAGGACCGGGGATGATTGGGGGAAGCTCCCTCCTTCACTCCGATCGGTGGTCCTTTTGTCTAGGATTGAAAGACTAGATAAGGAGTCATTGGCTAAGCATGAAAGGAAGGACCGGTTCCACCTATAAGTACAAAAGTTTCTATTTCAGCCGAGTGTCTCCCTCCCTCTCTCTCTCTCTCTAAACTTGAACGTTGAATAGCTTTTTTAACTCTCCCCTTTAACGCTCTAAATTAAACCACCATCTGTAGTTTTTTTTTTGGGTGGTCAACCACCTGCAGTTGATTCTTCGGTTCTTCAGTCTATATATTGAAACCACTTTGTATTGTTTATGCAAAAATGGGTATAAACTCCAATAGAGTATCAGGGCAGGAAACCACTATCATGATCCAGACTGAGTCTTTTCCACCATTAGAGATACACAGAGTGTGTTTACCACCCAACACAACCATTTTTCAGAGGCTTAAACATAGACTTTCTGAGATCTTCTTCCCAGATGACCCTCTTTACAGGTTCAAAAACCAGACACTCTTAAGGAAATTCATTCTGGGTCTCCAGTATCTTTTCCCCATAATTCAGTGGGGGCCAACTTACAGTCTCAGCCTACTTAAGTCTGATGTCATATCTGGACTCACCATTGCAAGTTTAGCAATCCCACAGGTATGACAAACCCATGAAATCTAAAGCATTTCACTCCTTGTTTTTCTTTCATCTTCTTGATTGCAGTAATTGTGGTTGGTTGTCTGTTTAAGAAATTTGTTACAGAAGGAAATGTGTATTTTTTGGCCATTGGGTGAACTTTCCTTTTTTTTTTTCGCCTTAACTGAAATGGGTTTCTAAAAAGTTGGACTTTTGCTGGCTAATCTGAAATGGGTTTCAGAGAAATCGAGGGTGGGGGTGCAAAACACAAAGGTTGAATGAAAAGAGTTTAGTGTCATTTCTTTGGGGTTTCCTGAACTGAATTTGGTTTTATTTTTGTCTGTTATGGGTCTGCTCTTCGTAAATTACTTGGAAACATTTTTCTAAGAACAAAATGGAAGGAGAAAAACATTAGCTTCTCTTGGTGATCTAATGTGGTATCTTCTAATGCAGGGAATTAGTTATGCAAACGTTGCAAATTTGCCTCCTATAATTGGGCTTTGTGAGTTCTCTGTTATGATTTAATTGTTTATAATGGTTATTCAATTTCATCTTGTCCCTTCTCTAATCTTCTCTGAATTGGGATTTCCCCAGACTCCAGCTTTGTTCCACCATTGATCTATACTATCCTTGGAAGTTCCAGACATCTTGCTGTAGGTCCAGTTTCAATAGCATCTCTAGTCATGGGCTCCATGCTTGAAGAGACAGTCCCCCATGCTAAAGATCCAATTCTTTATCTTCAGTTGGCTTTCACTGCCACCTTTTTTGCTGGTTTATTTCAGGCATCTCTGGGGATACTTAGGTATGAACTCTTCACAAGCTTTTTTTCTCTTTCATTTTCATTGTTATAATGGTAACTGTTAAGGCCCCCAATTTTCTATTGTTAGAACCTATTTCTTCTCAGTATTCTTTATCGATGAAGACCAAGAAAAGCAATTGAAATTGAATACAGTTCTGTTCTCTTGTTCTTAATTGCTTTGGATTAATTACAGGTTAGGCTTCATCATTGATTTCCTCTCCAAGGCTACCCTGATTGGATTCATGGCAGGGGCAGCAATCATAGTATCCCTGCAACAGCTGAAAGGGTTGCTTGGGATTGTTCACTTCACAAGCAAGATGCAAATCATTCCTGTAATGTCCTCTGTTTTTCATCACACAAAGGAGGTCAGTAATGGAACCCAAAAGCTCAAACATATATACACAAATACAGATGAAGTTCTAATTCAGTGAATAGGCTATTTTGATTGACAGTTTTCCTGGCAAACAATAGTGATGGGCTTGAGTTTCCTGGTCTTTTTATTGGTAACAAGACATATTGTGAGTTGTTATCATCACCTCTGAACTAAGGAGATTACTGGATTTCTATAGAATCATACCATTATTGTTCTCCAGGTTCACTAAAAATTTTGCGGCTTCTGTTACCTTTTCCTCTACTTATATATCAGAACATGAGGAAACCAAAGCTTTTCTGGGTCGCTGCAGCCGCTCCGCTGACATCTGTTATTCTATCAACCCTTCTGGTCTTCTTCCTCAGAGAACATGTTGTTAATCACATCTCCACAGTAAGAACAGATTCTTCTTTTAGTTTTACTTGCAGGAGAAGCTTTTCTCAGATAATTAAATGGTAGAAATTTGATCTTTTTTTGTTCCTGTTATTGCACAGATTGGGCATTTACTGCAAGGTCTGAACCCACCTTCAGCAAAAATGCTCTACTTCCATGGACCTCACCTAGACCTTGCTATTAAAACAGGGATCATAACAGGAATTTTATCTCTCACTGTGAGTTCTATAGAACTAGCTCTGTTTTCCTATTTGAGCTTCTGATTTCCCATTACTTTATCTAATTAGTATTGCTATATTTTGTTATTTCATAGGAGGGAATTGCAGTGGGAAGAACATTTGCTTCTCTCAAAAATTACCAAGTTGATGGGAACAAAGAAATGTTGGCAATTGGTATGATGAACATGGCTGGTTCTTGCTCCTCATGTTATGTTACCTCTGGTGAGATACTCCTCTGAACACTTAAAATTCTCATAGTCATTGTTAGATGCCATTACTATTCAATACTCTAATTTGCTGAATGTTTAGGATCTTTTTCTCGACCTGCTGTAAACTATAATGCTGGGGCACAATCAGCGGTTTCGAACATAGTAATGGCAGTAACAGTTCTTGTGACACTACTGTTCCTCATGCCCTTGTTCAAGTATACTCCTAATGTAGTCTTAGCGACGATAATTATAACAGCCATGATTGGATTGATCGACTACCGGAATGCATTGAAATTGTGGAAGGTGGATAGGCTTGATTTCTTGGCCTGTTTGTGTGCCTTCTTTGGTGTTCTCTTCATCTCTGTGCAGATTGGTCTTGCAATAGCTGTAAGCTTTTCTTTTCCTTCTTTTGGTTATGCATTCACCACATTATGCAACACAAATTCCATGCTTGATACTGTAAAAACTGTCATTCCTTCTAAGAATAAATGCATCTGAGGGGAAGCCAGAGGCGCAGCACGCCCAGGCAGGCCCAGCTAGGTTTCTGTTAATATTTTTTTCGGATCAGGATCGTCTCCAGGGAGCTCAGCGCCCAGGGTGCTGCCAAGGGGCATCCAACGGTTGAGCTGTGCCACACACATCTCGGTGCATGCCTAGGGATGTGTGTGGCACAGCCCAACGGCTGGCAGCACCTTGGGCGTGCTAGGCTCCCTAGAGACGAGCTAAATTCATTTTTTTCTAGGCCAGGCCTAGCTTGGATTCACTTCATGCATTCAACTTTGACCATGAAAACATGTTAGGTACTTGACTGATACAGCAAAAGCTCCAAAGTTGATGGAACACGATACATCAAGCCCTTTAACCTATCTCATACTAGGCTAGCCTAATCTAGCGCCAATACACTAGAGTGGGTCCCATTAGGCACATAACAAAATACAAGTGTCTAAATAGATGTTGCAATTTATTTTTGGTAGACTTAGCCCATGGTTCATCCAGACAATATTGCAGGCTCATTTGGGCTTCCATTCTGGCACAAAGCCTCAGGTTGGGCCAACCCATTGATGACGGCGCACTAAAAGGATGGCGGAATTGACCAGACTTGGAAAGGCTTGAGTTATCAATTCCTTAGGCTCCATTTGGTTGCAAGGAAAATTCAACGAAAGGATGTTAAAATTTTCAAATCTAAAATGGAAACACTTATAATCATTACCCAACATGATTGCATAAATTATTTAAATTTCTTACCATATTTAGTAGTAATACTTTATAAAAGTCATTTTTATGGGCAATAAGAGATCCCTGCTTGATCTTATAGCCCCTGCACCAGCACAGGGGCCAACGAGAGTGCGCATAGGAGTATCAAAAATGAATAGGTTTTTTGATTTCACAAGGGTGAGATGGTAAATTTGCACACTCTAGTGACTAGGTGCAGGAACTACGGGACCAAGCAGCATTCATTTTTCAATTTTTATTTTACATTTCAAATCCAAGGGAATTAGTTGCAAAGTAGAGTGAAATTTAATAATAAAATATGGAATGAATTGAAGTTAATGTCATAACCATGTGGAGTAATGATCACAAAAGTTTCTTTGTTAGGTTTGAAAATTTTCCATCCCTTCAATTTCCTTTGCAACCAGATGGAGCCTTAGAGCTAATAGAAATGAATGATAATAATTATTGTATTCGACTGAGAACTAACAATCTGGCCGGAATTTCAGATCGGAATCTCAATCTTCAAAATTCTGTTGCATGTAACGAGGCTAAACACAGTGGTTTTGGGGAACATTCTGGGCACCCAAATATATCAAAATCTAAGCAGTTATGGAGAGGCCAAGAGGATTCCCTCCTTCCTCATTCTTGGCATCGAATCACCCATCTATTTTGCAAATTCTAATTATCTCCAAGAAAGGTATGTTTCGGCACTATACTCAGTTTCCTTTTTAGTTGGGAGAGGGTTTCCCACCTCAACAAGGCAACAATAATGGGGGGTGGGGGAGGGGGAATCTCCCAACCCACACAAATTATTTATTTATAAATTGTTTTCGTCAATAAATAAATAAATAAAAAAACCCACCTGATCAGGAAGGAGAGAGAATGTCAGTGTAGAACCGACATGATCAGAATGTAAGAGCATGAAGAGATCATTTTCCATTTCTAGTTTTTACTGCTTAGGACCAAAAAGTGCATTAAAGATTGCCAACATCTTAGACCATGGTGACTGTCTGCTATCAAACAATTCAAACAACAGCTGAAAGTAAGAAGAAATACCCGTTTGATGATGTCTGATCCAAAGATCTTGTATTCGAATCCATAAAAAAAACTCATCCGCGCTATTGTTAGGGTTGATGGCGTAGACCAGGCTCTGTCAAGACACTACATCTCATAGATATGAGCCTATATCCTTCCCCCCCCCCCCCCCGGCGGCCTCCCACCTCAAAAATAAAAAGTTTTAAAATGTAGAATTGGTGATGGAATCGGTCCCAAAGAACCCTAGTCGACCCTCATATTTGAAATTTCAATGATTCTAGGGTTTTGGTCTATGAATCGGCCATATCGAACCGTCACAGATTGGGATTGGTGACTGTCAATTCCAATCGGATTCCTGATTATTGAAACCTTGCACACCCCCCCCAAACCCCAACCCCCCCCCCTCTCTCTCTCTCTCTCTCCAAAAAAGGAAATTTTGGAAACAAGGTGTTCTTCCCTTTGGATAATAAATTACCCTGAATGAGTTATTTGTTGTTGGGCAGGATACTAAGATGGGTCCGAGACGAGGAAGAAAGAACCAAAATAAAAAAGGAGAGTTCCAACAAGTGCTTAATTTTGGACATGACTGATGAGTCCATGAATTTCAGTAAGACAGACAAAAAAAGGCTCATAATCAAGTTAGGACTAAATGGCTGATGTTAAAGCCTCATCCTCACCCTGCAGTCCTGCACACACGGCTTTTGTTATGTATTTGGAAACGATGAAACCTACTAAACCTTAATGAAATTTGACCAACACAAATCTCTTACTTTTGGCATCATTCAGCTGTGACAGCCATTGACACAAGTGGCCTCGTAACATTAATTGAACTTAAAAAGACACTGGAGAAACGGTCGCTTCAGGTAAAGAGAATCTCTAATCCTATCACTAGAAGCCAAAAGATTTAAGAAAATCTAAAATTTTTGTTGTGAATTTTGGTTGTAACATTTCCCAACTCTTTATATGAATTTCTGGATGCTTCCTTCACTCTGTTGTGTAGCTTGTGTTGGTGAATCCTGCTGCAGAAGTAATGGAAAAACTCCACCGATCTAATATTTTAGAGTCTTCTTTTGGTATAAATGGACTCTATCTGACTGTTGGGGAAGCTGTTGCTGCCGTATCTCTATCACTCAAGAGTCAGCCCCAGCCCTGAACTGTTTCAGGTTACTTAAAGAGTCTCACCAATAAGAAAATTGCTGGCTAGAGTAACAGTTAATATTAATAAAACAAAGTACTATTTCCATAGAGCTCTTATAAGAAAAGGTTTTGATGTGTTCAAGCCACCAATGAATCTCTGTTACTGGTGTTTATGTGATGCTTCTGTGTCGAGAATAAACAAGTTGAATCGTGCCAATATACAGGCATTCCCAATTACTGAGTTACAGACTACAAATTCCCAACCAGTCCTGCACTAATCAATAACACCATATAATCAAATACACGCAAGAGTGAGAATGACGAGATCTTTTCGTAAACAGGGAATTAATGATCATACATCAAATACCTAACCCCTAATTGAGCTCAAACATTGTTGCAGGCTTAAGCTTGTTCCATTTCCATTTTTAGAGGGGAAAGGCAGGGGGGGGAATACAGATTAGATGTTTCATTTTCAAAGCAAATTACCATTATACATGGTGTTGCCCTGCATGTAAGAAACTTTCACAAAATGGTTGTCTTCCTAAATTCCTCCCATTTTGATTGGTTTTTTTGTACTCTCTTATCACTGGCCAGCATGAACAATGGAACCTAAAGCGGATCTAAGCGGGCTTCAATAGTCCTTAATGCAAAAACTGTATCTCACAAGCCTTGCTCAAAAGCTCTGAAACAGTCAAGTCATCCATCAGCAAGAAAGTTTCGTTCCATATCCTCTTGCCTGTGGAGTTCGTCAAACATCTGCATGGAATAACTTTCAAATTAACAATGTTGAAATTTGCATGCATGAAGATGAGTGTTAAAAAGTTATACAAATTTTCTCCAAACCATGAAACTAAACCACCTATACATAAAATTCCCAAGATGACAACTATATTTTTTTGGGACAAGTACAACAGATTGACTAGATATCTAAATCCACTATCATTTTCAGCTTAAACCTAAATCATAATTATTCAGTCATCCAACAGATAATTGATAGAAATAACTAATTAGGTATATATTATATGAAATTACATCTCCTGGAACTGACTTCCTACAAATGCTGATTATTTAGCCATTGAAGCTATAAAATTAAGATCAACCGAGCTTCTGTGGATTCTTGTCCATCCCATTTTGTTTGCATTCTAGTTCAAGATGTGAAGGGGAGGGTTACACCCCGTCTTTTTTAGCTCTCTTTTCTTTTATTTTGTATATTTAAACCTCTCCAAAAAAAAAAAAAAGGAACTGACTTTATGCAAAGGGAAAAAACTTCTGCTACTCCCTGTTAGCCACATGACTGGATGATTGGCAATCTTAACATCACACAGATGGCAGATAACTGGATCGTACTAGTCAAAATTGGTGCCTATCTGATGGGTTTCTAAAAGCCTTAAATGATTAGGTTCAGAATCCAAGACATACCAGAATAGCAGTCGAGCAAGGGAACCAGATTTCAAAAGAGATTTAATACTGAAAATCAGAAACTCAGATGGGCTCAAAATTCTGGTCGAAGGATAGGAACCATACGCAGTAAGGCGACCCAAGGTGATGGAGGGGTGCGGTGCCTAAGCGCTTAGGCAACAAGGTGCCCAAGTGTTATTTTTTTAATTCCCCTCTTTTCTAACATTATTTAGTATGTTACAATATATACCTTATATAACTTATATCATCAAAAATCAACATTAAGCCACATCAAGTCATCAGAGAGCAGCATAGAACTAGAAGACAGGAGAACTGAAGAAGCAAGCTATTGGAAGTTTGAAACAATCAAAACATACAGTTGGTTTATACTGTTCTTGGAATTGGTCATTGTCATGGTATACCTAGTCTCACATTTGGTTTATAGTGTTCTTAGAAAACATAGTTGTCAAGGCGTCGCCTAGGCGTCCAGGCGCTTTGGTCGACCTAACCGCCGTGACAACTATGTTAGAAAATATGATCTTATCTATAAGTAATTAAACAGCTCTCGATTTAGAGAAATGTTCTTGTTCTCTAAGAAGTTTGACTGGTCAAAGGATTTTATTTTTACATAAGACATTTTGTATTAGGTAGAGCACAGAACCAGCTTTCCAACATACCCAAGAATGCTTAAATCTGATTTATATTAAAGGAGTTATGTTCTGGTCAAACCTTATTTGGTGTACGTGAATGCTATCAAAACTCTGAATAAAATTTTTTTTTTTTTAGATATCAAAACAAATTAATATTTTACTGCTCTTTTGGTTTTTGGCAATGTTTTACCATATTAAGATTAATGGAATTTTTAGATTTGAGAAAAACCCTAGCATTAGAAATTTGAAAATTTCACCTACCGCCGAAAAATTCAGTTTTTGTTCATGAACTGGGGAGTTGACTTTTTATTCTTTTGGAATTTGATTTTTTAATTATTTTTATTGGATTCAAATAGGGGGATATTTGTTTAGTTAACAAATATATTGTTAGATTATATGGGGCCAGAATACCGTGGGGGTATTCTGGACTTTTTTCCTCTTTTATTTATGTCTTTTATTATGTCTTGTATGTGTGGATTAGTCCCACATTGCTTATGTAATTATTTTCCATACTTCATTATGATTATAAATAGATGTGCTTAGGATGATAATTAATTATCCAAGCCTTTCCCTAATTTTAAATCTCTCTACATGGTATCAGAGCAGATTTCGAATTAGGGACCACCCCTCTTCAAATTTCAGTTTTTTCCTTTTCTCTCTCTCTCTTGATTTTCTCCTCTCCTCTCTCTCTTCTCCCTTGTTCTCTATTCTCACATAGGGCAGCACTGATGAGGTGATCATTCGATCTAGTTGCTGCCCCCATTACCTTATGGATGCTACATAATTCTGCTCGATAGGAACCAGCCATTCCAGCCTGCAAAATTTGGAGCTTCAGTTTTTTGGGGATTGCTTCTACTTCTCTTACAAGGAATCAACTCCTCCCTTTAAAGACCACAACCTGCAGTAGGATTTTCCTCTTATTGGTTCAAATTCTTATCTCAGATTTGATCACAGTTTCAAGACCTCCTAAGATCGATTTTTACAAAAACAGGGTTTTTATCAAAACCCCAACAATTGTCGATCTAGGAGTTTGGGCCCTCTATTGTTTCTGAATTTTTGAAGGGTGTTTCTCCACTGATAAGGACCCACTCGACTGCACTTTGGGCTTCAACAGTTCAGTTTTTTGAAGACTTCCTTGAGATCGATTGCACCATCACAGGGTTTTTTTTCAAAAACCCTGTGATGGTTGCTGCTGCCTATTGAATCTGATTTTTTGCAGGTGTTTTCTTCAATTATTAAGGGCTCCTCGACTTCAGTTTCAGCCAATTCACTGCAGTTTTTTGGTCTCTTGGATCCTTCATCGATTTCAGCAATTCAGGGTTTTGTTCAAAACCCTGACAATATCGATCTAGGTTTTTTCATTGGCTGCTGGTTCTGATTTTTGGAGACTTCTGTCATCTCCTTATAAGAGGCTTTTCCTCCATATTTCAGCTCTTCACTTTAAGATATTATTGGGCTTCTCTGCTGCCACTATGGGTGATTCTTCCACCTCTACAGCTACTTCGGATCATGATGGCCACAGCAAGACAGACTATCACAGTTTTCCACCCAACCCTATTAAACTTGATGGCTCAAATTACCTTCTATGATCCAAATCTGCCTTCTTTGCCATTGCTGGCCATGGTCTCACCAGCCATATTAATGGCACTAGTGTGATGCCTAGTGACCAAGGACCTGCTCAGGAAAGGTGGCTTGCCAGTAATGGTGTTCTCATGTCCTACCTAATAGGCTCTATGACTCCAGATTTGCAGCATAACTTTCTTCTTCTGGACACTGCCTCCCAGATTTGGGCTGCTTGCAAGGAAACCTATGGACAGCTTGGCAATGATGCCCAAGTATATGAATTTCGGAAGAAGGTCCTTCACACCACTCAGGGAGAACTTTCAGTTTCGAAATACTATGCTACTCTACGCAGTCTGTGGCAACAGTTGGACCACTTCTCTGACTTTCACCCTACTACAGTTGCTGACATTGCTTCCTATAAGAAGCATGTGGACAATCTTATGCCTTGGTGTCCTCTGAGGAGAACCGTAGGACTGCCATGTTGCACCCTCCTACTACTGACAGATCAGCTCTCAAGGCTGCTGTCCCTGCCACTCCTGCACCTAGTGGGACTGCTTCTCTTGGTGATTCTACTACAGGGACTGTTGTTTGTGAGCACTGTCACAAACCTTATCACACCAAAGAGAAGTGCTGGAAACTTCATGGGAAACCGGCTGATTTTGAGGCTAAAAGGGCTGCCAAGATAAAGATAAAGACAAAGACTAAGGCCCATCAGACTGAGACTGTTACTGCAGCCCCTACTACTAACACTGGTCTATCCCAGGATGATCTACAGGCACTCCTACGTATGCTAAGGTCTTCCGCTACTGCTGCCTCTACTACATCAGCTACTGCCAATTCTTCGGCTCCTTCAGGTTCATACTTTGCCCGGTCAGATATTTCATTTGGAGGTCATTGTGCTTCTGTGGCTTCCCATCCTTGGATCATAGATTCTGGAGTTACAGATCATATGACCGGTTCCTCTAGTCTATTTCACAGATATTCTCCCACTTCTGGGAAAGATAAGGTCAAAGTGGCTGATGATTCCCTTTCTTCCATATCTGGAAAAGGAATCATCAACTGCACTTCCTCTTTTCCCTTGTCTTCTATTTTGCACATTCCTAATTTTACTACTAACATTCTTTCCATTAGTAGTATTACTCGAGATCTTAACTACAAAGTCACTTTTTTCCCTTCTCATTGTGTGTTTCAGGATCTGGACTCTGGGAAGACGATTGGATTGAGTAAAGTGCACGGTGGACTGTACCTGCTTGATGACGGTCGCTTCTCTCCACCACCATTACCTTCTCCGCTGCATCAAAACTCCTTGGTCTCTTCTGAACTCTACCAGTGGCACTCTCGGTTAGGTCACCCCCCTTTAGGAATTTTAGCTCATTTATTTCCTAGTTTGGTCACCCTACATACTAAGGATGACTTTTTGTGAGGCTTGTGTTCTGGCCAAGCAGACACGTTCAAATTATCCGATTTCAAATAAAAGGAGTTCTTCTTGTTTTACTTTGGTGCATTCTGATGTTTGGGGCCCTAGTCGTAAGCCATCTATTTTTGGTCATTGTTGGTTTGTCTCTTTCATTGATTGTCATTCTAGGAACACTTGGGTGTATCTTTTGCACACACAAAATCAGGTTTTCTCATGTTTTCAGCATTTTCATAAAATGATACAAACTCAGTTCCAAGCTACTCTCAAAATATTGAGAAGTGATAATGGAACCGAGTATACTGAATCCCAATTTCAAAAATATTTGGTTGATCATGGCATTATTCACCAAACTAGTTGTGTTGATACCCCTACCCAGAATGGTGTGGCAGAAAGAAAAAACCACCACTTGTTGGAAATGGCTAGGGCTTTAATGTTTGCGAGGAATGTCCCATCTCAGTATTGGGGGGATGTGGTTCTCACTGCCGCCTATCTCATCAATAGGTTAACTTCTCGGGTTCTTAATTCCCGTAGCCCCTGTGATATTTTACTGAGCCATTCCTCCTTTACTGTGCCTCCCAAGGTATTTGGGTGTGTGTGTTATGCTAGAGATACCAGATCTCCAGGCAAACTTGAACCTAGGGGGCTCCGTTGTATTTTCTTGGGTTATTCTCCAACCCAGAAAGGTTATAAGTGTTACCATCCCCCTTCCCGTCGTACCTTTGTTAGTATGGATGTTGTTTTCCATGAGACACTTTCTTATTATTCTTCACCACTTCTTCAGGGGGAGAGTTCTAGTGAAGATATGTTTTTTGAGATTCCTCCACTGGAGGTTCCTCTAGCTGCTGCCCAGCCTCCTTTACCACCACCCACGGCTGCTGCCCAGCCTCCTTTGACTGCTGCCCAACCTCCTTTGGATGCTGCCTATCCTACTTTAATTAATACCCAACCTCCTCTGGTTGTTCCTCCCTCACCTAATGGGAATCCTTTACAAGGGGAGACCATAGAAAATAGTGTTGTTAATGTTCCTATTCAGGAGGAGCGGACTCCAGTCCAAAGAACTATTGGTGAATTTCAGAAGAGAATTGACAACTCCAACATACTCACCTACACAAGGGGCAGAACCAACAGAGGGCAGCTACAATCCACTTTAGCACCAATGCCCATCTAATTGCCGGCTCCAGATCCAGATCCTCCATCCCCTGGTAATGCCTCTTCTTCCGACCTACCTATTGCTCATCGCAAAGGTACTAGGACTTGCACTTTACATCCCATATCTCGTGTTGTTTCTTATAGTTCTCTTTCTCCTTCTTTTCGTGCTTTTGTATCTTCTCTTTCTTCTGTTTCGATTCCTAGGAATTGGCAGGAAGCATCTACAGATGGAAAGTGGAAGGCAGCAATGTTGGAAGAAATGAGAGCACTACATAAAAATAATACATGGGATCTTATGGCTCTTCCTCCAGGGAAAAAACCAGTTGGATGTCAATGGGTCTTTGTGGTCAAACAAAAGGCTGATGGTTCTGTGGATCGATATAAGGCACGTCTGGTTGCAAAGGGATTCACTCAAACTTATGGAGTTGACTATCAAAAGACCATTGCACCGGTGGCAAAGCTCAACACTGTCAGGGTGCCATTATCTTGGGTGGGATCTCAGCTGTTAGATGTAAAGAATGCCTTCCTCCATGGGGAACTTAAGAAGGAGGTATATATGGACATTCCACCAGGCTTCTTTGATGACAGGACCAAGGGCAGGGTTTGTAAATTGAAGCGTGCACTTTATGGGTTGAAACAGTCACCTAGGGCCTGGTTTGGCAGATTTCACAAAGCTATGATTTCAACAGGTTACAAGCAGAGTAATGCTGACCACACTTTGTTTATCAGACGAGTTGGTGACAAGGTAACTCTTCTCATAGTCTATGTGGATGATATTGTGGTCACTGGTAATGATGGTGATGCTATCAAGAATTTGAAACTCTTCCTTGGCCGTAACTTTGAAGTAAAAGATCTTGGCCCTCTAAAATATTTTCTAGGGATAGAAGTTGCTCGATCTTCGAAGGGCATCTTTCTTTCTCAAAGAAAATATATCCTTGATCTATTGACTGAGACTGGGCTGCTAGGTTGTCATCCTTTAGATACTCCTATGGAAGCTACTACAAAACTTGAGGAGAAAGAGGGTGAACCTGTTGACAAGGGTTGTTATCAGCGATTGGTGGGCAAACTAACCTACCTCTCTCACATACGACCTGACATAGCCGTTGTTGTAAGTTTGGTGAGCCAGTTTATGCATGATCCCTATTCCTCACATATGGATGTAGTCCTTCGTATTCTGCAGTATTTGAAGTCTGCTCCAGGAAAGGGAATTCTTCTCTCTCCCAATGGTCACCTGAAGGTTGAAGCTTATACTGATGCTGATTGGGCTGGTTCTACTGACAGAAAATCTATCTCTGGCTATTGTTCCTTTGTGGGTGGGAACCTTGTCACATGGCGTAGCAAAAAACAGAATGTTGTGGCAAGGTCCAGTGCTGAAGCCGAGTTTCGTGCGATGGCCCAAAGAATTTGTGAGCTTCTATGGCTTAGAGGATTATTGCAGGATATTGGTGTTGCTGTCCATCTTCCCATGTTGCTTTATTGTGACAATAAAGCCGCCATTAGCATTGCTCATAACCCTGTCCAGCATGATCATACTAAGCACTTGGAGGTTGACCGACATTTCATCAAGGAGAAGCTTGAAGCAGGTCTCATTTGTGTTCCCTTTGTGAAGTCTACTGATCAGCTGGCTGATGTGTTCACTAAGGGACTAAGTGGCACGCTGTTTCTTCCTATCTTAGTCAAGTTGGGCATGCATGATATCTATGCTCCAACTTAAGGGGGAGTATTAGATTATATGGAGCCAGAATACCGTGGGGGTATTCTGGACTTTTTTCCTCTTTTATTTGTCTTTTATTATGTCTTGTATGTGTAGATTAGTCCCACATTGCTTATGTAATTATTTTCCATACTTCATTATGATTATAAATAGATGTGCTTGGGATGATAATTAATTATCCAAGCCATTCCCTAATTTTAAATCTCTCTACATATATCATTTGGCATAAATAAGAGCCAAGGCCCAAGGCGTTCAATACCACTAAGGCGACAACCGCCTAGACCCCATACAATCCGCCTGGACGCCTAGGCGGTGCCTAAGCGACGCCTTGACAACCATGACAGGAATGGGGAGAATACTTCTCAAAGTCTGTTCAGATATGATGGTCTGATCTGAAGCTATGATGATATCCTACTGGAGATAGGCTACTAGAATAGGGATTCCAGAACAGCATATCAATCTACGATTATAAGAGGATCAGATAAGTAAATAAAATTGATCAAAACATTAACAGATCCCAGCAATGGCAATAGGATATCAATCTGACAAAGGAACTAAAACATTGATCCACAAATAAGATAAAACCGAGAATCACCCTAAGGTAGGACTTCAGGAAAACAGTAGCAAAATTGGACTTTAAAAACAGAAATCAGCAAATGTTTTTAAAATGAGTTAAGCATACTCTAGTATATAGAAAGAGAAACTCATTCAATTAAAGAAATATGCGCATGAACTGAATGATTACTAACTTGATTTACTGGATTGATAACAAAGAGAAAGAATAGGAGAAGATATATCCAAGCCTCTCAACTAGAACTAGATTAGAATCCCACCAACCTTACCTCAGCATCTCACCAAGGGCCTGCTGCATCTCAGAACAGAAATTCTGAACCACACAGAACTCAAGACGAAAAGCCAGCTTTTATTCAACTCATAAAATCATGGGGGAAGCTCGAAAGCATGTGACGAAGGCCCACCAATTGACACTGGAAATAAGGAGTCCTAATTAGACCAAGACTCTAAACTTATCTAAATAGAATCTGACTCTTACAAGGAAAGAAGATAAAATAAACAATTATAGTCCTAATCTTAATAAGCCCCACGACTGGTTTTGAGTGAACCAGCTAACACCCAATCCATATGGCTGGCCTGAACCGCAGGCCTGTTTTGAGCAACCATAGGCTTGCTTTTAGGCTAGTTCCTGCAGTGGTACTTAAAAGAGTACCTCCTCTAATCAGCATCAACTCTTCCCAGCTTGACATAAGGGACAAGTAGTGCTCGTTCAAATCCGGGTTGAGCCTCTTGAAATCATCGGCATGTATCCATCCACATGCAGTCAGTTCTTGGATGGCCTACAACTTGACAAGAAAGGAATGGTAACCACTTCCCTCGTGAGTGATAATATATTTGTCGTCCACAACAGCCTCAATCTCATCTTCAAAGGGTGTTGCAAACTGGAGCAACCTCAGGGAGTGTTTTGTATCACCCTCATCTGAGTGGTGACCCAAGTAAAGTATAAGATCGGCCATTTTGAAGATGTTGCTTATGGCCATATCAACAAACAACTCCAGCACTTAAGCATTAGGTCCAACATTCTTAAGGATCTTGTAGGGACCCTTTTCTGTGGGTGGAGCTTCATATTTGCACCATAAGGAAATCTCTCTGGAGCAATACAAACGATAGCCATGTCTCCACGTTGAAACTCCACAAAGAGACTGACAATTAGTCGTAGCTTTATAAGAATCATCGCTAAGGGGTATACGTCGTCATACGTCGGCATGGACCTGGGTAATGTGTCATATGAACTCATCCGATTCAATACTAACACGTGCTTGAGGCAAAAGGGGAACAAAATCGACAGGCCACTTAGGCTGAACTTCAAGAACAAACTCAAAAGGAGTACGACCCATAGTCCTGTTTACCGAACTGTTATACACGAACTCGGTAATGTCAAGAATGTATGGCCAAGTCTTCTCAAAATCACAAACAAGGCAACGTAGCAAGTTGCCCAAACTCCTGTTAACAACCTCCATTTGACCATTTATCTGTGGATGGAAGGCTATAGAGAAATGAAGTTTAGTGTTGGTCTTCATCCATAAAATTCTCCAAAAATAGCTCATGAACTTAACATCTCTATCAGATACAATCGACTCTGGCAAACCATGCAACCACAACAACCTCTTTAACGAAGAAAGTAGCAATGTGGCTGGTATTGAACGTCTCGCGGCATGGTATAGAGTATATGCCATTTTAGATAATCGATTGATCACCACAAGCATAGAATCGTGCTTTTTCCGTGAACGGGTAGACTTAGTACAACATCCATGTTGATGTGGACCCATAGTACATGTGGAACAAGTAGTGGGGACTAGGGAGTATAAACCCGTGTTCTGCAGGGTCCCTTTTGCTAACTAACAAATGTGCTTCCTCTTGATTGCATGCTCAACATCCCTCTGCAAGTCTGGCCACTAGTAATTGTCAGCTACCTGTAGAAGGGTTTTGTCTCTACCGAAATGTCTACCCAGTCCTCCATGCAATTCCCAAATTAGATGCCAATGAAAAATCACAGGTGCATAGACATATCCCCCCAAAAGAAATATTCACCATGAAGTGAGTACTTACGATCCCTCCCACCTTGCTGTAACATCTAGTAGATGGCCGGAAATCCTTGTCTGTTGAATGCACATCTTCTATGTGGGAAATACTCATAGTATAAAATAAGAAAGTGGGTAGGGTCTACATTTTTCTACTCAAAGCGTTTGCAACTGTGTTTCCTAGTCTTGTACTTCAGACTGAAGACAGATTAATTCGTGAAGATATGCAACCCATTTAGCATGGTAGTTGCTCACTGAATTCTGTGAATGTAGATGTTTGAGAGCCTTGTGATCAACAAATAAGATAAAACTCTTTGCCAATTAGATAATGTCCCCAATGCTTCAACACAAGTAGGATGGCATAGAATTCCAAGTAATAGGTAAAATAGCACCGCTTGGCATCATTCAGCTTCTCACTATAGAAGGCAATAGGATGACCTCTTTACATGAGAAATCCTCCAATACCAACACGTGAAGCGCCTATAGCTACCTAGAACACCCAGTCAAAGTCTGGAAGCTGTAAAACAGGAGCCTCAGTCATCTTCCGTATAGTAATCGAAAGCCTTGGTAGCCGCAGATGTCCACTGGAATCTCCCCTTGCTATATTTTACACACTCAATGATCGGTGCCATGATTGAACTGAAATTTCATTTCTGATGAACCTACAGTAAAATGAAGCAAGGCCATGGAAGCTCCAAACTTCAGTGGAAGGCCTTTGGTACTGGTTCTAGGATATTCTTGAATTTCCCTGGATCAACCTCGACATCTCTCAAAGATACAATGAACTCAAGGATTACAGCCTTAGGTAGCATAAAAAAGCACTTCTGCAAATTAATGTAGAGCAGCTTGAAATACCCTTATAACATGCCTCAAATGATCAAGGGTTGTACTCTTTTTTGCTGTAAATTAGTATGTCATCAAAATAAACAACTAGAAATTTTCCAATAAAAGGACTAAGTACCCAAGTCATAATACACATGAAAGTGCTCGGCAGGTTAATAAGACTGAAGGGCATAAATTTCCACTAATAAAGTCCTTCCTTGGTCTTAAAGGCAGTCTTCCACTCATCGCCTGAGCGAATGCGAATATAACGGTTTCCGTTTTTAAGGTTTATTTAAGAAAAGACCTCAGCATTGGGCAGCATATTAAGCATCTCCTACCTTTGGATGGGGCATTCAACATTTCACCGTGATCTTGTTGATGGCTCAATTATCAATGTACATGCACCAAGAACCATCTTTCTTTGATGCGTGCAATGTTGGCATTGCATGCTCATGCTCTCCTGTATAAAACCCTTTCTCAACAAGTCATCTATTTGACGCTTCAACTCTGCGTACTCTATAGGGCTCAATTTGTAAGTAGCCAGGTGCAGGTTCGGCAGTACAAATCTAGGGACTAAATCGATGGCATGTTGTATATCAAGCATAGGAGGCAACTCAACGGTAACTCATATGGTAATAGCTCTGAAAAGTCCAAAATTAAGTCTTGTATTGGCTTAGGAAGCTAGAGGGGCTACTTCCTAATGAAAGAGCCAATATGAGTCTCAAGCAGAGGGGCTACTTCCCTAATAAAAAGAGCAAATATGAGTCTTGTATCTTTGTTGGACCCTCCTCCTGTGGTAGAATTAGCAGCTTTTTGTTATCCTGCTTCTCTCTATCTACTTGCTTGCCAGATTGCTTTCTACTGGTCTTCAATGCATGTCGCCTAGTCTTCTCATCTAGGATGTTTATAGGTTTGAAGACAATCTGCTTTCCATTAAATGTGAATATGCACCGATTTTTCATGCCACTAACCAACAAATCATCGTCATTCATCCATGGTCAGCCTAATAAAACATCGATCAGCTTCATTGGGATTACATTCAGACCGTACCTCATAATCCTAGAGCTTGAGTGGAATAAAGCATCTCTGGTTTACCATTAGTGTAGCCATTCAGGAGGGAAACTTTGTAGGGTTGAGGAAGCTTTTCCGTTCGGAGATTAGCCTCGTCAATGAAAGTTTGTGAAGCTACATTGACACAACTACCACCATCCACAATTACCTGTGCCACCTTCGGACCATTGACCATACATGTCCAGAAAATACAGTGTCGGTGCCAATCATCACTTTTAGTTTCAGCAATCAGAATGTGACTGACCACGCAGATGTGGCTCAAAAAAAATTTAGCTTCAACTGCTGCAACTACAGCATTGCAGCATTAGCATTACAACATCAACTCTATCTAATATAATTGTAAAACAAGAAAATTTCTTAACATATAACTAATGAGCCCCACTACTAATACTAACTAGTAATTAAAATACTAATTTTGTATTTAGAATTAAAACCCAAATATGGCCTTATAAAAGAGGCCCATTACATCAATAAATCCAAAAATTAAGGCCCATCCCAAACCTATATTAAATTCTAGCTCAAATTTAAACCAGGCCTGGATTATTCCCTCCTGGTTCAGAAAAACTCCTCGAATTTTGTAATGCCATAGCACCACACTTCCTCGATCACCATCGTCAAACATTTGCTTTGACTTGATGGCGACCTAATGCTTCTCATAAAAATCGGCAACAGTCAGCTTCTGAAAGTCCAAGATTTGTAGAAGTAGAAAATTAACCCATCTCAATCTCCTTAAAAACTAGGCCAAGTTGTGTCTCTCAAATTGGAATTTGCTCTTGGGGCTCCACAACCTCAATCAGACCGTCTTGTGGCTACACTGTTGGTTTTGCTTCAACCAACTTTATAGAGCTATCATGCTGCAGCCCTTTCAAGACAATTCCTTCCGTTCTTTCATCCATTATTGACCAACTATGATCTGTTTGGAAGAAGGGAATACATAACATCTAGCACCATCAAAGCAGGAAGAAAATGAAAATTCAATGAAAACATCACCTTGAGACTCAATGATGATCTCATCTAATCTTAGACAACATCTCTATCACGGACTGCAAAACGAAATTCTCACTTTGCCCTTTCAGCTATGAAAAAAATGGCAGTTCTTCTATTGGGCAAGCGAAATCTAGACTTGAAAACATAGGATCCATGGCCAGGTTGGGCACTTATATCAAACTTGATGCAGCCAGCCGACCTTGATTCCAAATTGGGAATCAAAGATCAGGTCGGCTTCTCCACAAGCCCAGATCTGCAATAATTTCCTGATACTGATAAATCAGGTTGAAAAGGCTTGCTAGTTTGTTGATTTCAGCAGCCCACTATAGGAAAGAAAGAGAAGAAATAGAGGCTGTTCCAGGACTGTGAACAGTACCCATGAACAAAGAAAAGAGAAATGCTATCGCTGGGGAGAATAGTAGAGGAAAAGAGGAAGGAGAAAAGGGAAGGATTCTGCCAGCAGTACTTGCCACATGGATGAGGGAGAAAGGAAGAGAGAAAAGATTGTGGGATGAGAGAGGAGAGGGATTACCTCAGCATCTCACCAAGGGCCTGCTGCATCTCACAACAGAAATTCTGAATGACACAGAACTTGAGGCAAAAAGCCAACTTTCATTCGACTCATAAAATCAGAGGGGAGGCTCTAAGGCCTTACATCAATATAGAGAATTGTTTTAGACCGAAACATACTCACAATAGGAAAGGAAAAAAAAGCAAAAATAGTATAGGAAGCACCCTCCACACATGCTGGAAATAGGGTGTCCTAACTAGACTAGGTAACAATCTTTCTAAATAGAAACAGACTTTTACATGGAAAGAAGATAAAATAAAAATTAAAAAAACTGAAGTCCTAATCTAATAAGCCCCACGACTGGTTTTGAATGAACCAGCTAACACTCAAACCATATGGCTTGGCCTGAACCAGAATCTGGTTCAGTTGAACAAAAACTGGTTCTAAGGAACCGCAGGCCTGTTTTAATCAACCATAGGCCTGTTTTAGGCTGGTTCCTGTGTTGGAACTTCAAAGAGTACCTCCTCTGATCTGCATCACTAGCTCAACCGTATTGTAACGGACAAATTTTTTGCGAGGTTCAATTGCCCATGTGGCGCCTCAACCAATGCTTGACCAAGGCAAGCCTAGGGTCATTCAAGCCATCTGTCCACCCAAACTGATTCTACAACCATCGATGGGACATGGCTTGTGCACAAGCCATAATGCTTTGCCAAGGCCTATATGACCTAGCCCACAATGATGTTTCAATACTCATCCAACAGTCCCTCATCATCTCAGCCCATCGCTAGTGACACTCCAACTCAAGGCTACCACCAAGCTGACCATCATGCTTACGCCTAAGGTGTCGTAACAGCCCAACTTGAATGGCAAAATGTATTCCGAAGGTCTGCCAAACCTACAGACAATGGTACACTCACTCATATTAGTCGTCACTGTCGCACAATGTGTGCTAGTAACTGACACGAACACGGTCTCATCCAAGGCACGCCAAAGTTAAGCGATGCCCAAAACAGGCACACCTGTATACGTGACACGGGATAGCCCACTCACTCAAGCTTGTGGACCACTGACACATAGTTGGTGCTAGTAGCATCCATAGTCCCAAACCTCTGCCTCCCCGGCAATATGCCATGCTAGCACCTTCCACTGAACATGGTCCCCATCAGTAACCAAACCTACAAGGGAAACACACATCGCCCAATTCAGCTGTGACCTGCATATTGGATCCTTCCATGGAATACATGTGCTACTGATGCATGTACGGCCAGGTCAACCCCCCACACAGTGCCTTGTTGTGGCAAGCCACGATACCATGTTAGGATGCATTGGCTCCAAAGAGGGTGAGGCAAACCACCCTAGCTCTTAAGCCTTTTGCAATTTTCCAGGAGACATTAACCCCCTCAAAAAATCATATTGACATACTTTGAATCATCACGAGTCTTTCGTTTCCCAAATCTCCCCTGTTATTCTTCTATAATGTCTACATGATGCCATGATGCTACGACATGCCTTGTGCCAAGAACAAAGCCATCATCGAGCCATGATGCCCACCTACGCGTGCCTCCTCAAGTGTCACAGCCGTGCCAACAGTTTGGTTGTGACATTTCCCACAATCGTTGACATCCATATCAACACTTCTACCCTCTGCTCCAAGCCTCCAATGTCTTCAATTGGTACCCCCATCACGCAACTACTACCTGCAATGACTTGACCTGGTTCCCAACATTTCCAACTGTTCTCAAAGGACTCCTGCAGCTTCAAACAAGATGCACCACCCGATGCATTACATAGCCATTGATTTAATTCCTAGACAGGCCCACACTTGGGCCCATATCCCAACCCCATCTTTGCTCCCATATAGCCATCGACCAGCAGCTGGAATGGGAGATTCTAGACATATTTTGTGGGCTCATGTGACTGATTGTTTGAAGAATATATGGTTTGTACAAGGTTTAGAGTGGGGCCTAGGCCCAGCCTAGACAGCTCGCATGGTGGATTGAGGAAGATCTTTTGGTGTTGTTTATTTTCTTTCCTAATAGTTTCCACTTTAAAGTAGGATAGTTACTATTTCCATAATTTCTATTTTTGTGTGAGTTTTTTTTTTTTTGTTGGTAGGGAGAGTGTTTCTATTTGTTTGAGTTTCTATTTGCAGATTTGGAAGGCTTCTTTAAGGCTTGCACATGGGACTGGATACTACTTTCTCTTTGTAACTTGCATCTATTAATAAATAACGATTTTGAGTTAAAAAAATTAAATAAAAAAAAAAAAAGCTTTTGCTTTTACTGTGTGATTCAGCTGTGGTGAGATGCAAATGGTGAGATACCAAGGTCTGCAAGAGACAGACCTAGGCCATAGGCGAGAGGCCTTGGTCATATCCCCACCCCCCTTCTCCCTTTCTTCAACTTTCTATTTTCTTTAAGGTTGCTATTTTCCTGCCTGCACAAGATTGAAGAAGACATTATTTTCTTTGATATTCTGCAGCTACTGTTGCTGATTGAAGCTTGAAGAAAGTCTTCCATGGACTGTTGTGTTTGAAGTGACCTTTGAGAACCAAGTACAGAACCTGCGGCTCAGTGTTTTAGGCTTCTTTCCTGCTACTGTTGGAGACCTGCAACTCCAGGAATCTTCCTCAGATTTATCTCAGATGGGGTAAACTTCTTGAACCAACATAATAGGTCTATCGACCTCTATATCAGACCCTTTTTGTTGGCTGTAATCTTCAGGTTCTGTGAGTTTCTGTATTTTAATGTTTAGTTTCTATTTTCTTGTCAGACCTGTAACTCTGCAGCCAACCATCAGTTGGAGCTGGATATTTGAAGAGACCATCCTCTCTAAGTGGTCTACCTTTGACAATAAGGACCTCCCAATCTAAGCTTGGTAGTTGCTATTTTGGGAGACTTGTAATTATCTGGTTAGAGGACCCCTAATGTTCCTGTCGGCAGCAAGTTGTGGTTGCTGTTTCTCATTGTGTTTGTGATCTTTTAAGGGCAGTAACTGTGACTTATATTTAGGGTCATATCTGTGATAACAGTCTTAGTTATTCCTTCTCTTGGGGACTGTTATTCAGTCATTATTCCAGAATGGGGAGGTTTACTGTTTGGGCAGAACTTGTGAATTGTGATCCTATTGTAGGTTAGGGTACTAGTGTTTGTTAGTGTCCTAGTTCTGCATTACTACCTCACTTGAATAACAGCCTTACCAGTGTCTCAATCTAGACTTCAGCACCACCTTGCCTCTTCCTTCAGTGTACCTTCAAACAAGATGGACCACCCTGCCTGAATATAGTCTTCTTTGACACCACAACGCCTCTTACTTCAGTCATATATGCCTCATTACATAGAAGTTGCCCTTTGGAAAGGTACTCCTTCAATGCTCCAAGCTCAGAAACTCCCCCAAATTTTGACTCAACATCCCAAGTCACTGCATTGTGATTGAGAGTTCCCAAGTCCTACACCACTTAGGGTGCCAAAGTGAGCCACACCTTCCTAGTATCCTCACCCCACACCACCACACTTCTGCTACGCTACAAACACCGTTGTCCCCAAGTTCTACCTCCCATGCACCAAGCATGGTGCCAAAACGTGAGCCACACTTTCCCTAGCATGCCCACACCCAGTTGACCACACTAAACTCAAAACACAAGCTTTTCATGATGTCCCATACCATCACTTGCACTCGTATCCCAAATCTAGCTGTATCCTGAGCCCATCTCCATCTTGACATCACAGTGTCTCACACTTGAGGTCTTTAGTGCCCCACCCTTGGGGTCTTGTGGTGCCCCTCTTTGGAGGGCTTTCTCAATCCACTTTGACCTCACTCGAATCTGACTTGGATAGCACCCCTTGAACGATTGACCACCCCTTTGTGTCGCAGTATGGATCCAACTTTCCTAGTCAAAGCTTTATTCATGAGCACGAGTTAAGGCACAACTCAACTCGAGCACACGAGTAAGACACTCATGCAGTTGATGTCGCTACTCTAGCTCAATGCGCCTCACATCTGATGACTTCTTGATGCAGTATCACTTGGATGGTTGGACGAGCATGATAGAGAACCAGTCCAATGGGTTTTGGTCCAACAAGGACTGGAATTAATTTATTTAGTAGGTTATTTATTTAAGTCTTTTCTTCGTGTTGAGTTGCATTAGATAGAGTTTGAGTTAGAGTTGCAAGTTATTTCAGTTTTGTAGTTAGAATAGGAGTCTAGTTATTTTCTTCTTTAAATAATTGCATGCAATCCAACAATGGAAGATGGTGAATTGAATAGAAGCTTATTGAGTTTTACTCTGTGAGAGTGTGTTTGTGCGTGTGATTTCGCTTCCTCCCCTGCAACTCTGAGCTTCATCTCAGATTTCTTCCCCTTACTATTATCTATATCTATATATACACACACACACACACACACTAGTAAACTAACACGTGCATGGGCATTTAGTTGGTGTCAGAGAAAGAGAAAGGGAGGATTGACAAGGCTGTAGGAGTGGCCTAAGCTCAACCCAGCAGAAATTGTTTAGGGCCCCAATTGGGATGTGGTTTATTCGATCTCAAGTCGTTCTCGGCGGTTGTCATCTTCTATAATGATGTAGTTGGGAATTATAGCAATAAAATATATGTGGTATAGAAGCCACCATGCATGAGCTCTATGATTCAAAACTCAAAGTTTTCTTATTCATGGAGAAGACCATAACTAAAAACCTGTAAGTCCACCTGTATAGAGAAAGAGAGAGAGAGAAACAGAAAGAGTAGACATTGCTAGTGGTCTCCAAGGGAATGTGACTCAACGGATGGTCCCAATTACCAAGTGTAATGAATTCTGGAATGAGTGCAAGCCAAGAGGAAGTACAATCTCTTGATTGCCAACAAAATGTAGATGAAGGTAAAAAAGAGATTTCTGAGCACTATAAAATACCATCTCAATTATGGCGTTTTCTAACTAGCCTAGTTAAGCAACATCGCTGAAAAAGAGTCATAGAAGAGAATACCCTTCTCCACTATAAAAAGGTGAATCCTATGTGACTGGACATAATAAGATTGAGACAAAAAGCATTATGGCCATGCTTAAGGAAGCAGAAACCCCAATTCCATACATCAATATTATGCTTGAAGGATGTTATCGGGTTCAAGCATGTTCAAAGAAATTATGGTGATTCTTACAGGATAGAAAACCAAATTTCATACAAATGTATATTGGTGTAGAAAAGTTTAGAATAAGTACGAAGATATTTAAACAAAACTGGTAGAAGATATTTGAAGATTATATTGCTCTCCATAGTATATTTAAAAACAAAAAGAAAGAAAGAAAAAGCAGAGCCACTATACTTGCAGTATGTTTGACTCAAAAGAAAGAAACAAGAATAAAGAATCAGAAACCAAGGACCAGATGGAAGAAGGGACTTATCAGGATTACATATGTAAATATACATTGGAAGGACCATTGATAAAACCAACAAAATTTTGCGCATCATAGTCAAGCAGTGAAACTTGTTAATGAACATCCACTTAGCCATAGACAGTCAACTAGAAAAAGTAAAATTCCACTTACTCGACCGATATCGTGTTATGGGAATTTCCCGCAGCTCACGTCGTATGCACAACCATTCACCAAGCAAAGCCATCACTGCAATACCAGTACCACTAACAACCCACCATGTAATTGAGGATGGCCACCCTCCATATATGATGCATATGAAGAGGTGGACAATATAGAGGGTGGCTGAAAAATCTAAGCACTTTTTGGCTCTCTCAACCAAATAAAACACATAAAAAGCCCTGCTGAGAACAAAACTTGTAAAGTTAGCAGGTACAAGCAATTATGGACCAAGCTTCCACAACATAAAGCAACAACACACACACACAATATATATATATATATATATATATATACACAGTCACTTGCATAACCACCGGCCATGACACATAATATATCTTAATGAGGCCAAAACTGCCTAGCTGATTCATCGAGCAAGACATCACAAGCTTCCATGCCTATCAACAAGAAGTTGCCTTTTAATTGAAAACTATCCCAATATAGTTTTCATTAGGCGGAAATATTTTGTTCAAGAGATATGAAATGCACAAGCATATTAACCTAGGCCAGCCAATCAATCCTTCTATCCCATATTTGGGCATGTTGGAGGACAACCACACTGTCAATTTCTGACAAGCATAAACAAGGATAAATATTAACTGAATAACAAAGCATTCCATATCCTGCTATCTGGATTCATCAAAGAAGGTAACTGATAAAAGAGAAGCAAGGTATAATTTTCTTTAGATATGATCATATAAAAAGGTATAATTTTCTTTAGATATGATCATATAAAAAGGACAGATGTAAACAACAGAATTCCAACTATTGCATAGTTCACATGTATGATTTGTACAAACCTATACAGGAAAAAGAAGAGTGAAACAACTAACCAACTAGGAATCATGGTTATCAAGGCAGCAAAGCGACCATGGCGTTGGAGAGGGTCTAAAATCAAGGCAACACCAACAAGGCGGCAAGGGGTCCACCTCGCCTTGGGGGCCAAGGCGACACCTAGATAACTATGCTAGGAATATTCTAATAAATTTAAAAGTTGTTTTCAACAATGCAACAAATACATGCTCCATAGCAGCAATGCTTCTCTTTAGTCATTAGCCATAACCATAATCTATTCGACCACCCATATCCACAACACCTAAAGTAAGCTATATATGGCTTATAATGAAGGTTCTTAGGACCTTTTATCTTGAATGATATTTTTTTCCCTCTTCCCATGGATCCCGTGTAGTTTTGTTTATGGTTAAGAAAATAGAACTCTCCCTATAACAGTTTAATGGTCAAACCCTAACACCATTCATAGTGCGCAATATCTTATTTCTTTCTTATTCCTTCTTCAATTTTTGGAAAGGACTACCAAAGATAAGTCTACTTCCATCTATCAAAAGAAGGCAGGGGGGGGGGGGGGGAAGGGAGGATAATTCTTCTTCTTCTTTCTTATACTAATGGTATTATGCTGTTTAAAGGCTTTGGAGCTGGGCCTGTGCTACTATAGGAATGTTCCTTGCTCTCCTACATCAACTACCATCCATGTTTTAAGAGCAATCCATGCAATTTATGCAAATTACTTTCAGCTATGGACCTATGGTTAACAATCAGGAATCTGAGCTGTAACAAGTTTAAAAGCAGAGGAATAGTCCAAACTGAAATAATCATCCAGCAGAACTTAACTGCAATAAAGATATGAATTAAAGCACCATATATCTGGGAATCTTAGCAAGTTAGCAGTTTTCATAGCAGCATAATTCCAGATCAACAGAGCATCCAACGTATGATTGAATAACATCAACAAATAAGCATTTTAATTTTTTTCTTTTAATCTAGAACTTCTTCAAATGTTTCTAATTTAAATTCACAAAACAACCACACCTAATGGGACATCTACAGCCGTCCCACAGACTATTTGTACTCCTAGTGTTACTTGGACTCAACCATAAATAGCAGCTCCTAGTCAAACAAGAAATCTATCAAAAATACCAAATGCCATGATTGCTATCATTGAACCCACCCAGATTCTAGTTCTAACAGTAAGTTAAACAAAATTTTGAAGTCATATTTAATCTATGTATCCAACTCTAATCTATCAAAAAGGAAAATCTAACTTAATTTAGTAACTCGCTGGACAAACTTACTAGAACTGTTGACTTTACAATGCTCAATAACTTAGATGGCAAAGCATGCCAAATAGTACATACACATGCACATGCATAGCCCTACTAATCCCAACAAGAAATTTCTCATCAGATCAACAAAGAAAATGCATCAAAATGATCATTGTTATGAAACGGAATTCTGCCAAATAAAACCTTCTATACAGAATTGAGAAATTAAAAGAAAAAACAGGGATTCATTCTCACCCTGCAAGCGCGGTGAGTAGAAACGAAGCAATGACACACCAACCAGTAATTGTAGAAGTAGTGAGAGTCGAGTAATCAAAGAAATATATAAGGCTCATCCGCGATACACGAGTCCCAACAAGAATCGACATGAATAAGCCAAGCGTAATATAGTATAAACATTGCAAGCACACAATCTGGGAGACAATGAGCCAGGGATCCCATACCAACGCCCCATAGAACATGACTTATATTCTTCAAAATTATCAAAACTTTGTCAAACAAATACCAAAGCCCTCAGAGTTACCGAATCTTCTCAATCCCAACACCGAGGTCAGATTCAAATCCCTTCAACCCTTACAAGCTTACAGCAGATACGCGGAACCTTAAGCTCTCCTAAAATACCCCACGGCCGTAATAAGTGCAAAATCTCTCTCCGAATTTATCTCTTCTCAAAACCTCAGTTCACAACCAAATCAAACTTTCTCTTCTGAATTTGTCCATCAGAATCGACTCCCAAATTCAACCTAATTCTCCAACAGTTCTTGCAACTTTCTTACCATTCTACCAATCCTCAAAATTCGACCTCCAAAAACTTATATCTCCACCAATATATATCAAAATCAAGAATTCCTAAAAGCCACGAGAGAACGAAATCCAATAAATTAGCAAATATCCACTGAATTTTCCAAAACTAGAAGGACCCATCAGCGAAATTGGCAACAGATTACCCACATCATGGAAACGAATCCCATATCAGGAACAAAACGAAATAGGGGGAAGAACGAGGGGAAAGAAACCTAGCCTTCCACATTCGTCATCTCCTATGAAGACCAAATTTCGAGGATCTAAGCTGACGAATTTTCTTGCCTCGAATCCTTCAAGCTTCACGGTCTTCTACAAGATCGAATTGATATTATTAAAAGCTTAAATGGAAAAATAAACTCACAACGCGAGTGAGGTAGAGGAAACTGATCGCGAAAGTTGATCCTGGCAAAGAATCGAGATCAGTTGCCTGATTGCCCCTCGCGTTCGGTACAACTACCGCTGCACATTTCCCAGATAGAAGGACTTCTTTTATTCAATGACGGAAATACCCCTCTGAATGACAAGATATCCTAACCTTTTTTTTTTTTTGATAATGAAGCTTCATTAACGCTAGAACAAAGTTCCAGACAAATCAAAAAGTAGTTGGAGACTAATACAAGCTACCCTAACGCCTAACCTGCATTTTTGCAGATTTCTGACACCCATCTGGAGATTTTTAATTTTTTTTTTCTCAACGGGAGATTTCCACCCCCACGCTTGCATCCCAACCGTATGATGGTTTATCCCAATTCTCTGTTAACCTAATATAAAAGGGGATCTGGGTATACCCCATCAATTTTTTTTATCAAAATATATGGGAAAAAAAAAACCTTCCTGGTCTCAATGAAATAAAAAATATCATCCAAGGATCTGGCTTCTCTCCAGGGAGCCCAAAGCCCAAGGAGTTCCCAAGGGGCATCCAATGGGTGGGCTGTGCCGCAGATATCCCGATGCTAGCCTAGTCGTTGGATGTCCCCTAGGCTTTCTCTAGGGGTTGGGCTCCCTGGAGAGGAGTTCGATGCCCAAAAATATGCCCCTATGTATGCTCTCATTGGTCCCCATGCTTGTGCAGGGGCTACACAATTAGACAACGATCTCTTAAGTGACCGAACTAAAGCATAAGGTCGTTCCGTTGTCTACGTATCCAAAATGGTTAGGAAATTAGGTCAAACATAATTCCATATGCATTTATGGGATGACATGCGAGGGGATAGAGGTCATGGTATGAATGCATGCATGTGTGTGTGTGTGTGTGTGTGTGTGTTGCTACATATCTATATGAATGTAGGATTATCTATATGAATGCGCTATTATGATCGAACCTGACTAGGTCAGGCTATCTACATACCTTGGATAAGGATCAAATCAACCATAGTTCTCAATACATGGCTGGGATGATTCTCAGGGTTTTGACCGCCAAGGGGGTCTAACCATTGGTTTTGAAAAGGTTGAGCTGGATGACATCATCCAGATGTTTATCGAGTCCTTACCAGAAGTTTGGCAGCCTAACGGTGTATCGCATGTATATTTTGGAGAAAGATTGACAGTGTAACGTCGTGTGGGGGGTTTGGGAAGACATATGCAAGTATATGATATTGATATAGCATGGCAGTGGCATGCATAGCAATTAAAATGGCATGTCACGGAATGTCAGGAAAAGCCTATGTTAGGGCCAGAAACCCTAATTCGGGTGCACAAAGTATGCAAGGTAACTAAATATTATTGACCTACGTGTAAAATTAGGTATTACATATTGAAAAGGAGAGAGAAAAAAACCATTTTTGGGCCCAAAAAATGGGTTTGGCGGGAGCATTCGAGGGAATTCTGACACTTTTACAGCAATCCGAGATCAATTTGGCACTTCCTAGAATAATAAATGAGGAGAGATAAAATCAACTTATGGGCCAAAACTAGCGTATTTGTTTATTTCTGGAGGTGTTTGTTACTTATGCAGCAATCTAGGACCTATTCGATGCTTCCTAGTGATATCTGGTAGGAGAGAGAATAATAACTTTTTAGAGCCGGCCAGGGAATTCTGAAACTTCTGCAGCGATCTGAGAGTAATTCAGTACTCCAGGGATACTTTGGGAATTTCTGGGACTTTTGGGAATTTTTGAGATTTTTGGGGATTTTCCACTCTCAATAGCTTTTTACGAGATTCACCCTAGATTCCAAGCCTTCTCTAGGGGTTTTGGGTACCAAGGAATTGCCCATGAGAGGGGAGAGAAAACAGAACCTGGACTTGAAGGTTCAAAAAATCAGAAAATCAGAGGCTAGAGCTTGAAAGTGTGTTTGAACCTAGGGTTAGGGCCCCATTTATAGTAAAAATTCAAAGCCTCCCCATTAGAGGCTCCAGAGTCTATGGCGAAGCTTGAGTGGCACCACCTAGCCCTGGAACCAAATGCTGCTACATGGCAGCATCAAGGGATAAAAAAAAAATAACCACTATGGGGCCCGATGTGTGGTTGCCTTTTCGGTAACTTTCGGGGCTAATTCTGGGAGATTCGACCGTTTAATTTTGATGATCCATATATTGTTGGAAATAATTTTGAATAGAATTTCCAATGATGTATATATCATCCATAAATTTATCCGGGAACACAATTAGAACTATGTGTGCAGATTTGTTTTTTTCCCAGGGCGCGCGAAGGGTTTTATATTGCTTCTCGGTTGGAGGGAGAGAAGGAATGTGTCTTCTCAGGGGTATGGTTCAATTTATCAAGAGACAGGGGTCATACAATAAAATGAAATGGAGCCGCCACCTAGGTTTAGGGCCTAGGACCCATTAATGTAGCCCTAGAAAGGCTACGAGACTTCGGTTTTTCTGGTCAGAGATTCGGGGTAAGTGGTCAGGTTACGAGAGTGGGAAGGTGTTAGGCACTCACCTCGCTCAAAAATCGCTCTTTCTACTAGATGTTTGTTTTCAAATATTTTTCCTTTTATGAATGTCCTATTCCCACATGTATGGCTAAATAATGATGCACAAACTATTTAATTAAATTAAACTATGTTGCACTAACTACTGTACACTACACGAGAATACTTGAAAGGACTATATCGTACTGGAATTAAAAAGTTAACGTAAGAAACATATACTTGTACGCTTTAAGTAAATGTAATTATGTAAGACGGACAGCGTCCCCCAACTCAAGTGGAGGCAAAAGACTGGCTTTGTCCCTTCGTCGGACAGAGTAACGGCTTGCGAGTGTCGGATCTTAAGATCTCGAGTAGAATAACGGCATTCCAAGGCTCTGAAAACTAGAGGCTCAAAGGGTGGACAGAATGGCTATGCCACGGGAGGTTTCCTAGATTTGGGCAAAAAGGGGTCGAGGAAGCCGGACTCGGATAGCCCCGACTTCGAACAAAGGGATGAGGCTCGAAGGCTCGAAATCAGATTGGGGAAGAGCCCTGAAACAAGGAAACAAGCAAAATAACTGAAAAATTGGAGCTTTGGGGTTGCCCACTCTCCCACAAACTTGGATTATGCGAGTGAGGGGGGTGACTGTTTGAGTTAAAATAAAATCGCAAGCGTACGAGTCAATCATAACTACGAGTCGAACACAAGGAGATATACGCCACTCTATTTAACTAACTTAAAAGTAATGCAAAGTGAACCAAATTAAAGTGTTAAATTAAACTAATTAAACTAACAAAAATCAATGCATCCTAACTCATAAGCATCTAACAAAATTAAGGGATTAAATCGACGTCCTAACACATGAGCATCTAACTTATCAAACTAAAGCGAATTGAAAGGAATAAAAATACAGCCACACATACTAACCACATAAAAAGAAATAAGGGAATAAAAATGCATCCATAAATCACAACCATATAAAATTAAAATAAAAGAAATAGAGGGGGAAGAAGAAAAAGATAGAGAGAGATAGAGAAGATGGAGAATGAGATTGAGAGTTTAGATAGTAAAACCTGCATGTACTTGCATGAATGTAATTGAAAAGCTTGAATACTTGCATAAACTTACCATGGCCTCCTCTTCTAAATCTTCAAGTCTTGTCATCAACTTAAGAACTTAGACTAGAAGGCTTAAAACATAAACTAGAATTAAGAAATTACAACCCAATTGAAGACTTAAATTGAAATCAAAGCATAAACTAAACCTATTATAACCATTAACTAAAAATCATAAAAGCAAACCAGAACTTAGAAAAACCAAAAATCACAAATTAGAAGGAGAAGAAGAGAAGAAATTTCACTAAGGCTGCGTTTGGTAACGGTCTGAACAAAGAACGCCCGTTCTTGACTAAGAACGTTCTTTTGCATTCTTCGTCTGGAACGGCGTTCGAGACCAAAATAACCATTTGGTAACGTTCTCAAGAACGCTGTTCGAACGGAAATGGTGTTTGGTAAAATTTGTTCGAAACGTTTTGATGTTAATTACAATAATGCCATCCTTACCTCAAAATACATGTTTCTCTACAAACATAAATTAAAATTGTCTCATAAGTTCCTTATTTAACATAGATTAAAATATCTAATAAATTCCTAAACTTAACATAATTTAAAATATGTCTATAATTAAAATATGTCAACTTATAGTTAATTAAAGTCATTAAATTACAACTTTGACAACCTCTCTCATGATTTAATTTTCTTCTTTCTTCAAGTCTAACTTGGTAAGACCTTTAAGGATGTCTTTGAACATCTTGGCATGATTCTCCGAGGATGTAATTGCACTCTTGCAATAACCTTTCAGAAATTTCGAAGAAGACGGAGCGGATACAGCTGTTGAGCCCGAGGGACAAACCACTGATACATTAGTCTGTTGGCTAGAAGATGAGGTCATGCCTTCTTCTATCGATTGAAAAAATTCACATCCGCAATTATCACTCTATAAAATCCAACAGAAGTTACATAAACAAGCCATAGTTTGGTCAAACATATACAAAAGAAACTCATTCAAATCACATTCTTGCATTGTCTCTCTGATTGAATATCTAGTTTGGTCAAACAAATACAAAAGAAACTCATGTAAGTTGCGCCATCCTACAACTTATGGCCAATTCATTTGCAATGTTTATCCGCAATCCATTCATGATTCTTGCACTCTCTCTCGATTGAGAGTAGACATAGATGTATCATAAGGCAAGTGTACAGATTGAGTGGATCTATGACTACTTTGTCATCGACACTTAAACCAAAAATATTTTTGCGCTCTTGTTGTCACGAATAAAATTATGCAACCCACAACAGTGCCATCACAATGTAAGTCTGATCTCGATTGAGTAACTAGTCATATGTCTTAATATTCTAAACCTATTTTCGAACCCCAAATGTACGCTCAATTACATTCGAAGTGAGGAATGTCTCGTAGTTGAACAGACTCTTTAGGGTCTTTGGGTTTCTCCCGACTCCCTTGTAGTCTGGAATATGGTACCTCTCACCTCGAAATGGAGTTAAGTAACCAACTTGACTTGCATACCCAGAGTCTACAACATAATATTTTCCTACACATACAAACCATTGTAAGGAAAAACTCAACTTTACCAATAAGTACTTCATATATCAGTAGAATTAAATGGGTTTTACCTTGGTGGATGTGGGAACTGTAATGTTGGATCTCTCCTTGCACGTTCAAATATACGACAATCATTAGCGCTGCCCTCCCAACCCGCATAAACATACGTGAATCGCATATCAAAAGAACATATACACATCACGTTTTGTGTGGTAATGCCCTTTCGATTTCTATAGTGAGTAGCATCTTGTTGAGGCACTATGGCACTAATATGACTACCATCTATTGCTCCAATACAATCCTAAAAACAGATTTCATAAAATAAACTTGTCATACTAAAATAAGAAAAATTTAAATAATTGAATTTTCATACTTGTATTGATTGTATATTACCTTAAAGAAAGGATAGTATTTTGGTTTTGATTGCATGTCTAACTGAATTTTCTGGATGTCTGGTGGTGTGATCATTTCTTTTGCCAATTTTCCCATAGCCATTAAAACACGCTTGAATGTACGGCTAATGGTCTCTCCAGAATGTTGAAACTCCTCTTGAATATCCCGATTAGAGAAACCCCTTCCTACTATCATCATAAACGTGGCTATTTGTTCATCCACCCTTAAATATCGACTGTCTTTTAACCACTTTCTAGATATCATCAGTGTACATAGATTTTGGAAGACATGTCTTTCCATGCTAAACTTCTGAAAGCAACGGTCCGCATGACCACTCAAAACTTCATGGACCATAATTGATCCTGGATGTCTACCATCCCTACAAGGTTCTCTTGTATATAGAGATTGTGCGGCAACTAAAGTTGCAGCTACCATTATCAAGTCATCCTCATCACTTGAAGAGTCATTACTGAACTGGTATATTGTTGTCATGACCGCTAAATATACACAACAAGTAATAAACTTTTAATATAATACAGTAAGTAAATTGTTTCAAACATAACTAAAAAAAATACAAGATTGTATCATCATACCATCCAAATTAAACATAACACAACCTAAATTGTTTCAGACCACCACACAGAATTTAAAAAAATACAAGATTGTATCATCATACCATCCAAATTAAACATAACATAAGTAAATTGTTTCAAACAACCACACAGATTTAAATAACATCACCCTATAACTCCTCCAACAGCCACATCCTCCTGTCAGGCCTACAACCAATGAATGACTCCCTCCACGGTCCTGACTCCCTAATTTGTTTTAAGGCTTTCAGATACATGTCCTTACTTATATCAGGTATCTCATCAAGGACACGTGTACATGCCAAAACACTAGTATCGATAGGAGTCACTGAAGTGCCATGGCCAGAAACTTCAGAAGTAGCCTCAGCACTTGCAGTTGCCTTCTCTATCTTTATCTGACATAACTTCCCAACATATCCCAAAGCAGTTGTCACACTACCACTCATACTTCGCTTCCGTTTAGCTGTTGGAGTTCTATCTTGTTTATGGACTGTAGTAGCTTCCTCAACCTCATTGACTTCAAAGTCATCTAGACCCATTGAAGTGGTGTGGGTTGGTGTAGGTATTTCATCATCAACATCTAGATCATCAATCTCAGTTGTCACCCAGTCTTGCGTGTTATCCAAATGACCATCTCCACGGGCATAAGAATCTCCAAATATAATTTGGAGTTCAGACCAATGTGCCAAACCTTGATGCCTAAATTTTTTCCATCCTGAATTTGCCTATATACAATATCAAATAAATTATTAGATATTTACTACATAATCAACATAAGACTAAATATAATAGTTTAGATCAAACCAAAGAAGATATTAGTATAGTATTTACCGCTATAGCTTTATCCCAAACACTGTCATCGTCAACAGTAACTGTCTGGGTGATTGAGTTCCATCCAAATCCTGTAGTTTGAAGTAATGACTTGAAACTTCCATAATCTATCCTCATCTTGTTGAACTTGTTCCTTATCTGTTCCCTATCGAACACCCTACCAAGAGTGGTTTCCAACCGGGTCTGAATATCATCCCACCCATTCTTGCTGAAGGTTGCCCCACTCTTGTTGCCAGCCCTTACATTATCTACCATCAACCGAACTAGTAAGGCAACCTCAGTAGTGGACCAAGATACAGGACCAACTTTTGATTTTCCTTTTGACCTTGATGAAGTAGCCATAATATCTGAATAATACGGCAAAAAGACGGCCACATTTTTTCGTGTGGAAATCAAATTAAAAGAAGATTAGTTAAGAAAAGAAATTACAAAATCCATAACCTTCTTTGAGGCCCAACAATGCAATTGAAGTTTCAACATTGCTAGTAATGACAAATTGAGAACCCATGGACTAAAATCAAACCAGTTGTTATGCTACAGAATCTTTGAAAAAATTTCATCATGACTACACTATGAAACCACATGGAGAAGTTGCATACTGTCCACAACTTGGTTGGTTAAAAACTTGAAAAAAAATACCTTGAAATGTACATAAAAATTGACTTAAATGTATACATATGTGACCTAAATTGACGTAAAAATGTACTCTCTAGTTTCATTCTCTTGCTAATCACTTGAAAACCAACTGTTGGATCTTCATCCTACTTTGAGGGACTGAGGTACTATTAGTTAGCTACATGTGATCTAGATTGGGGCTTACTTTTGGTGTTTAACCTTCTGGTTTTGAGTCTTATAAATTCTGCGTGTTGGGTTAGAATCACCTTCAGCTTCTCCCTACCAGAATTTTTTATTCAGCTTATCTATCTCCCTTGGTTGTACAAATAGGGATAAGGAAAAATTTTCCAACTTTGAATTCTTTTCCTCACCTTATCAACCAGAGAGTCAAAACATAAACTTTTTTTTATTCAACTTGCCTATAAAAAGGGATTTCCAAGATCTCACTCCTTTTTTGACATAGTGCTAACACCCAAATATAATAAGAAATCTCCTTTTTTCAAACTAGAAGTACTGAACGGCTAAAAACAACAGCAGATTGCATTTTATCTTCTAAAAATAATAAGTAATCCCAAGGTATGGTCCTTATCTTCCACAATCATCGCAATAGTCCGTTCTCTTGTCATGAGTTGTTAAAGACAAATCTATCCCAATTACCCAAGGGGGGAAAAAAGATATATTAAATGCAATTAAAGAGGGGAAAGAAATTGGAAATATGTGTTTAAGAGCTTAAAAAAGCATCACAGATATGCAAACCAGAGACTCGTAAAAGAGAAAGAAGAGAGGACTGAGATTTGGTGGATTTGGAGTGCGTGAGTTGAAGACAGAGACAGAGCTCAAAGTTGTGACACGAAGTGTGGAGGTAAGATAAGAGATTAAGAGGGTTTGGACTTTGGAGTTTGGACCTCATGGTTGAAATCTAGGGTTTGGACTTTGGATTTTGATAAACCCAAAGTCATGGAGGGCTAGACCCTCACTCTTTTATCTATAACTTGGCGAAAACAACATGATAGAAGGTGGTTCGGATATATGCAAATCAGTACCCACAGAACAGGACATAAAACAGAGAAAATTTCCAGAATTGAGGGAAAAGTCACCGAGAAAAATCCAGAATTCAGATAGACTGATAATCCTGGTCGGTTCCTTCTCTTAATGATATTGTAGACCTTGTTGTCAAAAAAAAATAGGCTGTCTTCCTCATCACCACCTACATCATCATCTTCAAGTGATTCATCACACTTCAGTCTTACTTCGACAGATGTTTCTGATCAATAGATATAATTCTTATATGAATGTAATAGAAAGAACCATTTGGGTGTTCCATTAGTTATATTGACATATCATTCTTAAATGAATGTATAATTCTTAAGCAATCAGATTTCCTTGAAGCTATATAAATGTATTACTCCTAAATAAAACCATTTGACCTTGAATCACCTTAAACAAGAAACTACAAAACCAGATTAACTAAGAAGATAATGAATTCAATGACTGGAGCATACAATTAAGATGAACCAAAATCATTTTCTAGTTGACAAAAAATTATACCTTCACAGATTAGTCCTTTTTAAAATACTATGAAACAGATTAAGGACTACAGGAAAGAGAAAGGAACCAAGCTGGCCTTCAATAACCATTGAGAAAGGCGATCATGGAATCTCGGGTTCAATACAAGATGCCAAGGCAACGAATTAATCGAGAAACCTTGCTACGGTGAAAAAGTATTTGGTGATGTTCCACAAGAGCACAAATGATCCATCTCAACAATGAAGAGTGAATGGAAGTTGGTTTGCTTCTTAGATTATACCAGTACATATATCAGATATAAGTACATTAAAATGGATGTCATTTTTACAATGAAAAAGTGCTGATGTGCACAATCCATAACTATGCAAAATCTACCACAGCCCAACTAGCCATTCAAAGCCAACATAAACATTAACTTAGCATAAAACAGCCATTACGAAGACGGATCGAGAGAACTACGGATCTACTACCTTCACAAACCAAGACATCCCCAAAATCCCCAAAATCCCTAACATCCATCCAGGACCTAAAAATCAAATATTTCAACAGATCCAAAATCATACCTTTAGGCGATTACTTCTAATTTTACGATTGTAGATCCAAAACCCGAGATTCCGAGACACAAATGGGAGGAAAAAATTCAGTCCTCGTCAAAATCACAATCTAACAACGATTGTGAGAGAGAGAGAGAAGAGAGGCGTGAGGGAAAGAACGAGCAAAGAGAGACAGAGATAGCGAGATAGAGAGTGAGACAGGGGAGAGAGCGAGCGAGACGAGAGAGAGAAAGAGAGGATGAGAGAGGAAGATACACGAGAGAAAGGAAGAGAGAGCGTGAAGGAGAGAGCGAGAGAGAGAAACCATTGTACTGCGGGTGGTTCGAGCGTTTCCCTTCTCTTCCTTCCCCTCCTCTTCTCGCGATTCGTTTCTTTCGATTGTGAAGTCACGGGTTTTGCTCGATAGCCTTCTCGATTTGTTCTTTGTTCTTTGCGGACCGTCTCCAAGACGGTCTGTAAAGAACGTTCTTTTACTTCAAAAATGCCCGGTTCGGTCTTTAAAGAATAAAAAAACGAACCGATAAGCCAAACACTTTTTCATATTTTTTTGTTCTTTTTGAACAAAAGAACTGTTCAGAACACTGTTCAGACCGTTACCAAACGCAGCCTAAGTGGTAATGAATATGTTCCTTGCACTCAAATTAATATTCCACATCTAACAAACCCTATGTTAATTTATGCAAGGTATGTTAACAGGACTTTAAAGAAAGCAGGTTGGGCTTTCAGAATTTTACACCAAAGTTATTTTTGTTTTGATTGAACTTAACTATATTTTGACAAATAATATTTTAGAAGCTGAAGCTCATTGCCTTCTTAAAAGTCTTCAATTTTTTGATAATATAGGAAAAATTAACATCCAAGTGTGGAATGTGTCACAGGATCTATAGGCCCTGATCGAACAGCCGTTTGGACCTTCTCAACCATGACATTCTGTTCTTATTTTCTCCCAATTGAATGTTATATTTTGAAAGAATTCTTTCTTATAATGAGGGGATGATGCGATCCGTAATTTGTTTAATAGACTTGCAAAAAAATTAAATAGCATGAAGGGTTTTTCCTTTTTTTTTTTTTTTTTTTTGGTTTTTTGAACAATGTTTCTAAGGATATAAATGGATCGAATTCAGTCGGATAGTAGCATTATCATATTCATATTTGATTATATTCGAACGGATTCGGATAATAACTTATTAGTTTTCGGCCAGATTTTCTTCGACTCTTCTTAGTAATTGATTTTCTTACCTTTTTAACTTTTTATTTTATCTTGTATTTATTTTAATAGATATGTGATTCCATGTATCACAATGCATAAAAAAAAATATACAAATCAATAGAAAATCTAAAAAAAAAATCACATTATCTTAACTTATAAAATTATAAAAATGATAAAAACAAAATCCAAAAGATAGATTAATTGAATAGATGGACACAAGATATGTTTCAACCATTTTATTACCGTCGAATAAAGAGATTATCATATTCGTATGATATTAGTTTTCAGACATATTCAAATTCTCGTACACGGATACTAATACGAAATTTTCAAATATCCATTGACATTTTCCTCTCTTAATTAGATTTTCATTTTCACAAAAAGGAAACAAAGGAATTGAATGATGACACGTGTAGTCGTGAGATTGAATTTTATGTTCTCGTGGTGACATGAGAAAAGAAGAAATCGTTTTCATCTTTTAGTCAATCATTGACAACAAATAATTCATAGCACCGACTATATTGTACACGTGTCATATTCTAGGAAATCAAGGTTCTATCTAACTTCGCTTCCCTATTTTGGAACTGTCGCAGTTCTTCTGTACACCAAATACGTGTCATTTCGTTCAACCACATCTTTCTCTCAATCATAGATTTGTCGCATCACCAAAACAGTAAACAACTAATAGGCTCCAGAGAAGATATTTTACTTGGAAAGGATCCAGTGTATTCTGTTTCATTCATAATCCAATGGAGTCGGTTCTAATCCAGATTAAATATCTCTCCTCTGTCAACAAATTACAGATTCTAAATTAGTGGTTTCCTAGTCGAGGTCTATACTATCAGATATAGACCTAAGGTCTATTCCATGGTTTTTTTTTTTAAAAAAAAAATCGGAATGCGTGCTCTCTCGTTCTTAAGCACAAACTCGCCATCTGTTACTTATGAGACGCACCTGTTTTTTCGTAAAATCCCGTTAACCTCGATGAGTTGAGGAGACCTGCCTTGAGCCTTCCATCTTCTCTCTCCTCTTAGAACAATCTGGAAATTCGATAAAATTTCTCTCTCTATATAAGCATCTTCATTTGAAATTTCATATCTCATCGGACAAACCAGAAGAAGCGAAGGAGTAACGGAGGAAGTTGTTCATTGTTCTGTTAATTCCCTCTATCGGATCGGCGACTGCATCTCTGCAGATCGGAAGTTCGTTTTTCTGTAGAAGTTCGTTTGATATACAGTTTCTGAAACCGGTTCTCTGTTTGCTATGAGTGTAATCTCTAGAATTTCTTAAGTTTTAGGTACTTAGAACACTAGAAACTGTAGATCTGGAGCTTTCTTACGAAGCTTGAGATTTCTGCAAGTTTTGTGTTAATGTGTAAGGATTTACAGAGAAAATTGTCCGTTTATATTAGGGAAAACCTCTGTAGTTTTTGTTGGAGAATCATGTCTAGCTCTAGTATGCTCCAATTTAATTTCTTCCAGTACCAAAAACATTAATTTACGCTTTGAGCATTATTCTGTGAATCTGCTAAACAGGAAGAAAGAGGACATGACAATGGGAATGCATTATTCTCTCTTTCTTTCTTCCTTTTTGCTTTTAAAAGCATCATTCTTTTTAGACTTTTTTCTACAATTGAATAATACATCATTTCTTTATGTGTTGTTGATCAGTTTGTTCCCTTGCATGCTGTCTGTTTATAAATCAATTTTATTATTGTTTTGTGCATCTATCTGCTTCTTGTTTGAGTGAAATTCTCGTTTCTTTTCGTGATAGCTACTCCTCTTTGTCTTATGTATTGTCAACTTTCGAATGGGTCTATTAAACGCTTAAACTTTTATGCGTCTTCTAGGAAACAAGTTTGGCAAACTCATAATTTATTAGAGCTCTGCAATGTATAGTCCTGGGGTCTATGCCTTATTATATTATTTGACGAAGTGGAAAAAGTTGGATGCTTTGGGTTGGGTGACGGTGTTAGAACATATTCTTCAGATTCTAGCGACAATTTCACCTTGAAGGTGAATTAACTATTAGTGGCCAGGGCTTTCCAATAGAATATCAGTTTTTATGTTTCAACATTCTCAATGACCATTATACTGACTCGGCAGGTTGACATCCCCAACTCTTTTCTCTTTGTGGGCAAGTTAAATCATACAACCCTGAAAGAATGAAACAGCTCTCTAGAACTCTCATGGAGATCCAAGTGCTACCGAAAATGTTGCCTTTAATTTCACTAACTATAATAATTTGATTCAATACCTTTGGTTCCTGTCTTTATGATGGATTTATTCGAATGAATAGCGAATATTTGTGGAAAAATACCATCTTTATTCAACTATTGCAGCCTAAATTCATCATCAAAGAACCTCAGAAAGCCAGAATAAAAATAAACAGGAAAGAGAAAGAATAAGACATGGGATTTGAGACTTTATTATGGGAGAATTATCTATTAGGCCAGTCTGAGTCAAGCCACACTTGGATGGTTTAGAAATGATAATTTAAACTGCAGACTGATTAAGAAAGTGTCTTGGGAGCACATGCCCAACAAAGTTCACAGATGGTGTATTTGGTTATGTTACTTTTATTTTTTTCACACCTGATATCTTGAGAGAACAGAGTATTATGATCCAGCAGAGAGATATGGGGCAAGCATTAAAAGACAACCGGAGCAAAAGTGAATCTTGGTCTTGTTTCACTAGAGCTTGACAATAACTTCTTACTTCGAAGAGAACATAAATCTTTTAAAATCTTATATAACTGAATGAGACGGGAAGCTTAGAGTATACCTTCCTCTTTCACTTTTTAACAGTCTCCTTTTCCTTTAAAGATGAACAATGGTGCAGAATACAGTAACATTTCATGCAGGATTATCTATTACAAGTTGCAGGCATTCTGATTCTCAAGATTTCTGATTAATCAACTAGGGCTAGTCTTGAAACTTACCTAAAGTTACAAATTTTCTGGCTTTGTTGCAACATTTCCTGTTGGTAAATGGAGTCAAAAGTAACCAAGCCACTCTGAAGTAGAATATTCTTGTAGGAGAAAGTTACCCCTTGTGAATGGTTGATAGTGGAATTTAAGCATATTGGTAAGCTTAAATTACCAGCATAGAATGTGTGCAGTACTGCAACATGAGGTAGAGTCGTCCTCCATGGGCAATTGGACCAAAATGATTCTCCCAATCCTTGCACTTATTTTCTCTACTGTTACTTTTTGTTTTGTTCCACATAAGCACTTGATTTCATCATGTATTGCTTTTACCAGAGGCTCGGGTAAATCCGTTGCTGGTGCACAATTTTGCTCAGTTTGGTTTCTCGACTTCCTCGAGCAATCAAGTGATCATGAATTAGTACTTGCTATTAACTACTGGAGACTCTGGAGTTCCTCGCTCTGCACTATAATTATTGTATGGGTTATTATAGATCTGCATGTTCTGATGAATCTTCTGTTGGAGTTGTGATGATTGGAGCTATGCTACATTATATGGATTGTGTTCTTGCTGATTTCAATTGGTCTACAGCAGTATACGAGAGAGCAACAGTATCTTGCAGTGTTTGGTTTGATCGGGTGACTAAGCGTGTCTGTCAAGTTGTAGAATGATTGCACTAAATATGTTTCTTGTGCAGGTGTGTTAAGTTTTGTTGCCAGCTTCATGCATTCCAGCTGTCATTAAAAAACTCTGCATCTGATGGAGGAAACATTGGTCAAACATTCCACATCTCTTGAACTTGATGGGCTGGAAACAATTGAAAATAATAAACACATGGAAACAGGTAGTGCTGACGCATGTCCTCGGCAGTCCAGTGGAGGATGTATTCTCAATGAAGAGGCAAGACTTAATTTAGACAACAACGTGATTGAAAAAGGAGTTATGGAATATGGGTATGCTCTGACAAACTTCTTAGCATCACACAAATTTCTATGAATTGTCCTTCACCCCTCCTCAAAACAAAATTCTGTGATTTGCTTGGTTGAATCTTAGCCTTTTGTCTTTGCAGATGTTCGCATTATCGGCGGAGGAGTCGCATCAGAGCACCATGCTGCAATGAGATTTTTGATTGTCGCCATTGTCACAATGAGGCAAAGGTTAGGTCCCGATATTGTTCCATTTCTTCCCTCTCACCCTTAAGCAATTTTATGAGAATAATGTTTTGTTTGGGTACTTTGGGATTGTTAGTTTCTATAAACATTAATAATATGCATGTTACATGTACACATTTTGTAATGTGTGGATTTTTTACTTTGTAATGACTTTTGGCCGTCTTCCTCTTCAACATCTCCTTCAGAATAATGGGATTGTTCCTTGTGGTTCTCCCCTAGCCATTGATCTTAAATGATGCCTCTTCATGTGTGGGTGCTGGATTTTGTATGCTTGTTTGGCTTATTGCAAGAAACTTCTAGTTCATACACAGTTTGAAGATCTAGATTTGCAGTTAACCACCTCTTTAATGTTATCTATGAATAACATTCCTTAAGGGACCTCTAGTTGGTCTGACTTCTTCTACAGCATCTTATTGTGTCCCTGTATGTTCCCAGACATGAATCCTTCCATAGTCATTCTCTATATCAATTTCTTGATTAGTTTTCTCACAATTCATTTTTTGTGGCACTAGCCCCTACTCTAATAAGAGTTGAAAGATTATCAGTCATTTCAATCATAAGGTTTGATAGTGAGATTTGTCTTCTCAGATTTTTAAATTTGATAAGCCATGCAAAAGAAATATAACACCATTGTTGTGTGCTGGTGCCAAGGTTAAACTGTCGGTACCTTCTACACCTGAATGTGCAAAGAGTTACCATTGGTATTGTGCATCAAGTCTGTGCCATTTGTCTAACTTCTTGGTAATCAGTTTCAAATCCCTGTACAAGTTAACCACCTTGATTTGATATAAGTATTCAAACTTCTGGGAAAAGAGAAGAACTGCTTTGAACGTGCGAGCATTCCATACCTGTAAAAGGGACTAGATGATGTGTCAAACAACCAAATTCTTGATCTACCATGTAACTGTTCAGCCTGGATATGTTAATTGGAATCTATTTGTCTTGAAAGGTTAACTGGTTTACTATATTGTCAGAGTAGATCCCAAGTGGGTTCAATGGATTTCAAAACATTAGAAGTGCTTTCTACTTTATATTATTAGTAGAGGCTGAAAAATAAAATATGGAGAAGTGCCACGGGGTTCATTGTCAAAGATTATTTCCTCAGGTTTCAAAATGGTCCCCCCCCTCCCTTCCTTTCCAATCCTTCCTGCTGGAAATTAAAAAGAACAATGTGAATTGAATTGGATATGAATTGGTTTTGTGGTGTGTCTCCAAACTTTTTTGGTTCTTCCTCCCCTCCTCCTCACTTTTCTCTTTTGGTTGTGTGAAATATTGAATATGCAACTGTTTTTGGCTTATACTTTGGTGTGCAGAATAATATTAATGTTGAAAGGACTCACAGACATGACCTCCCTCGACATCAACTAAGACAGGTAGATCCTGCCCATTATCAACCTTCTCTCTGGTAGTTTTCTTGATTCTCCATGTGTATTTAGTTCCATTACTGATTTTGGCATTTTTTTAAATTTATCCAGGTCATTTGTTCACTCTGTAGCACTGAACAAGAGGTGAGTTCTAAATATGGTTTCAATTACAATGCCACCAATAATGGCCCCAAAAAAAATAAAGAAAGAATGTTAATTTTTAGTATAATAATCTATACTTTTTAATATCAAGAAATATTAAGAGAACTTATGCTGGTGCCAAAGTGCTGTTTGAGTTCATGTTTTGATGGAGATTTTGGATTCAATGAAAAACCAGAATGACAAAATAATAGAGAAAAAACTTTATGATGGATAGTCAATACCTAGCTTTAATTGTTGATGAGTATTTGGTTTAGCCGGAGAAATTTTGAAATCTTTGTCATTCTCTGGAGAGGCTCCATCCAATTGTTTGGGTTGGTTGGATGTCGGCCAATGAATCCCAACTTTGTGCTCTTCTTTGTAAGATCCTCTTAGTATTTCCATGTATTGTAATTTTATGTCTGGCACTCCTGAAATTAAATCTAGAGACTTTATAGACATCTTCCTTCTTTAAAGATTTCAATTTTTCTAATGAGAATCTTCAAAAGTCATTTCTTCTTTGATGACATCACCAAGGCAAACAGTTTGTTGCTCATCACTTGGTGTCTCTGAAATCATTTTAGATGGTGACAATGTTCTGTCACTGTTCATCAATCTAATTCATCATCAGACTCACTGAATATTTCATAGAGGATTTTTTCCTTATCTGAAATTTCATTACCTAAACAACTTTCTAATTTATTTGTTTCAAGGTAGTTCATCATTTTTTTTGACATTTTCACTCTGCTGTGGACATTTATTAGCTTAATGACCTTCTTCATTACATGTGTAATATTTACATCCCTTTTAAGGTTTAAAGTCTTTATATTTGTTAGATTGTTTTCTAACATATTTTCTATTTTTTCTAAATGGTTTGTGATCTTTTTTAATCTTAAACCATTTATATTTCTTGTATTTCTTTATCTTCTTTGTACGGTTTTTGAAAAGAAAAATTTTCACATCCAAATTCCCATTCTTCTCGAAGAATTTTGGAACAATGTTTTGAACTCAAGTGTTGTTTCACTTGTTTGGTGGCTTTTGCAGTTAAACAAAAATCAGTAATTTGACGAAGGACATAGTTAATCCTATTGCCAAGAGTATTGCTACCTTTAGTTGTATCAACATAGGTAATATAATTCTTATGACAAATTTCATCCCATGATGGGGGTAATTTGTGAAATAATTGGTCCATCCAAAAACCTGACTGATTATCATGTAAAAGATGGTAATATTTTTTATATGCCTGAGCAAAATTTTCAAATCCACTCATCTGACATAGTTTTAATTTGCTTAACATATATGCTATATCTGTTTGCATATTAGTTTTATCTTGTGATCCACAAGCTTCTTTTTTTTTTAAGATTTGTGAAAAGTCATGTAAGATTTGTTCAAAAGTGTTTTAACATTTAAGAGGAAAATGTTACTGATCTTTGTGGTGGCTGCTGCTACTGACAGGTCCAGCAATTTTGTATCAATTGCGGTGTTTGCATGGGGAAATACTTCTGTGAGATTTGCAGGTTGTTCGATGATGATGTGAGTAGCCAGACTATATCCTTTGCCCCACTCTCCTCCTCCCCCAGGTATCTAACCTCTTGTTTGCCAACTTGCAGACATCAAAGAAACAGTTTCACTGCAGTGGTTGTGGGATTTGCAGGTATTCTCTTCTCAATGTCCAAAATCTCGTGGATTTTTTTTTTTTTTATATAGTTTCCAATTGTTTGGTTGTGTTGGTCTGTCTGATTAGAAATTCTGCAATGTTTCTGCCATTCATGACTGATAAGTATTATATCTGGTTTCAGAATTGGTGGGCGTGAAAATTTCTTCCACTGCTATAAATGCGGTAAGTCTTTGGTGTATTGTATCTTATAAGCATCAAACCTTTAGTGCTTATTTTTGTCCAAAAAACGAAAAAAAAAATCTGTAGTACTTATTACCATTTGGGTTTGATGAAGGTTGCTGTTACTCAATTCTTCTAAAGAACAGTCACCCATGTGTGGAAGGAGCGATGCATCATGACTGTCCTGTTTGTTTCGAGGTTAGATATTCCTATTTGCATCTTCCCTTGCCACTCCTATAGGGGAAATTCAAGGGAGAGGGTTCCCCATGATGCCAATATGGGAGGAATTTCCCACATCACACCAATGGCAGTGCAAAGAACGGTATCATCCACATGGGCCCACATGGGTCATGGTAGGAGAGAGAAAAGAATGAAAACCCCATGTGAGGGCAATAGTACACTGGCATCATGGAAACCATTTAGTGTTTGCATTGTTGAGGCCCTCTCATTAGCTCATTTGCCATGTTGTTCTGCAGTATCTATTTGACTCCAGAAATGATGTAATTGCCTTACCTTGTGGACATACTATTCATGAAGGCTGCTTTAAGGAAATGCAGCAGCAGTTGCAGTAAGCATTTGTTCTGTTGTTTATTAATCTTTTTTTTCCCCCTTCTCTTTTCTTTGAGAGCTCTCTATGGAGATATTTACTCTGATTAGCACAACAGATATGCTTGCCCTCTCTGCTCCAAGTCGGTATGTGATATGTCCAAAGTATGGGAAAAGCTTGACATGGAGATTAGAGCTACACCTATGCCTGAATCTTACAACAACAAAATGGTTTGACATCTCTAGATCTCTCTATCTCCTCGTTCTTTCATTTATTTCTTATATATCTGTGCTCATACAGTGTAGATGTACTTGATACAATGTGATCAACAGGTTTGGATCCTGTGCAATGACTGTGGAGCTACTACACAAGTGCAGTTCCATGTTGTGGCTCAGAAATGCCTTAATTGCAAGTCGTACAACACTCGACAGACTAGAGGAACCACAGCAGCAACATCCTCATTGCAGTGATAACAGACTCATGATCAAGCAGAGTGCATTTGGATTTAGGTTCATTCTTATTCTGTTGATGAGAGCCCACTCTCTAGTTGTCTATTGAATGAACATCCATGGTGGGAAAGGGAACAGAGAAACTGCAACCCATCATACTACTCCGGTTCAATTGTATAGCCTTCTTTTTTCTCTTGTATTTTATCCTCCATTGGGAATGTAGAAGCTGCCATCGTGCCTCTGGTGGTTCAAATGGTCTGTTCTTTCAATTCTTTAGCATTTTAATTTTCAAAACCAGACCCTTGAATTTCTGAATGCCATGATGTCGGGTTGCCAGCAAAGAATATAGTGTACGAGAACTGTGGACTGGTGAATTCACCTTGCTTCATATCAGGATGAGGGGATTCTGATCCACTCTGATTCTGGAGTTTGAGTCCCTCTGGATCACTACCAGATGTACAGCACCGTGGTCACACAAAGCAGATCAGTCCAAAAGATTGGCCATTAGCTTCATGCCAGTATGTGATATTATCAAGGACTTGGAGAAACAGAAGTTGCTAGTGACAATGAAGAGTTCTTTGGATGAAGGATGAATGTCTAACCTCCAATGTGACTGTAGAAAAGATTTTTTAAGATAGCCTCATTTGATTTTCTGGCTACATTGGATGAGCCATGATGGTTGTAAAGTGGTTTCCCTCAAAAAGAGGACCCTAGACTTCATACCAACCTTTGATACAGAAGACTCAGAGAAACAGCAGTTGCAACTTGTTTGTCACAATGAAGAGTTCTTTCATAAACAGAGGATTAAGTATTTTGTTGCTGGATGGGGTGCAGTCTTATCTCCAATGCGACTTTCAGTTCTCTTTCTGAAAATAAAGGTTTGGGTTTTCATTATCTTCTCTTATAAAATTTATTTATTTAATTTTTTGTTTGGTTTTTTAAATCTTTCACTAATAAGTTTAATTTCTCATATTGTATCTAGGGTTAGAGCATATGGTTGTTTGGAAGATGGAAGATGGTAGAAATCTGTAATCAAGCTGTGTGAGTATTGGGTAAATATGGTCAAACAAAGTTTCCTCTCCCCTGTTCTACTAGTAGGCCCAGGAGGATCAAATGATTCAAAGCCAACTTCAAGGACCAAGCACGCCACCCGACACACATACCCACCCCAGACACACACTTTCAAGCTCTTCAAGTTGTCCAATTTTAGATTGATTTGGCTGCTAAGGCATTTCCACGGAGATAATGAAGCATGTTGAGGATGGTTCTACTTCCCTGTTCCCATTCTATTCCATGATGTTTTGAATTTCAGAAGTGCACTATACCGGCCGAATATTATGTTACTATGAAATCTGGAATTGACTTGGTTTAGGGTTAATTTTAGGATTAAACGAATCGAATTCATGGAAATACTAACTAGGATGGCTAATTTTATTGGAAGGGAAGAGAAAGAAGAAGCCCAAGAGTGCACATACTTCACATTTAACCAGGGGGCAAAACTAGAACAACAACAGTGAAGCAATTAGCAATGCATCACTGCCAATTTCCCCAACAATTGAAGGCAGATTTTGGGTTACAATTCTTGGTGAAAGTGCCTCTAGATCTCTGAAAGCTTAGCCTTAATGTGCAAGGAGAACTTAAAACTGTTTGAAGAAGCTAAATGTTGGATGACTTGGATGTAGAAGAAGAATTAATAAATAAATAAAAAAAGGCGATCTAGAAGAGGGCCATTTGTCTTTTCTTGATTGGCAAAATCTTAAAATTACCCCAAATTTATGTAATTAAAATGTCATTTTACTTTTACCATTGCACCAAGGCTCAACCTCATTTAAGAATTATACAAGTATTTTGGTAAAATTCCAGTATAGGGTTTCGATATAAATTTGTAGTGATGGTTTTTTCTCTAAAATGCAATCTGAGAGAGGTATGAGGATGAGCGTTTATAACCCTATTATCCATTGATAGTGAAACAGATCTCATCTCATCGTGGACATAGGCAATCTTGTCGACCCACGTAAATCCTTGTGTGCATTGTGTGATTATTATGTATGATTTCCATTATTTTCTGCATCTTTATAAGCTTCGTTTTCTATAGTGAGAAGCATCTAAAATTCTCCCTGTAGGATCAAGTGCTTGCCAATCTCGCAAAAGATGCCTTGTGAGGGAATGTGTTATTTTATTTTCTTATTGCACACCAGCAAACGCGCATCGATCCACCTGAATCGGGGTCTGGGCGGGCGTTGGATTTCCCAAAAATCCCCCCGAACGCACATTCAGAGACCACTCGCAAGTACAATCTACTTCGCAGTATGTCGCACGCAGGGAGACTCGAACTCGCGACCACCTGCTCTGATACGAATTGTGGGATCAAGTGCTTGTCAATCCCCCAAAAGACACCTTATAAGGGAAGATGCAACTTTATTTTCTTGTTGCACACCAGCCAGCGTGCATCGCTCCGTCCGAGTCGGGGCCTGGGCGGGCGTTAGATTCTCCAACACTCCCCCCTTATAAAATGCCAGTGATAACCACGCTTGTCATCTTACTTGTCATTAAGTTGTTTATCATCATCAAAGAAGTAATTCATAATCAATGTGTGAAACTCATGGCAAGAATATCACACGTCTCTTGAATTAATGAATCGAAAATGGGTCAAACTGTCATACGCTTCACCAACAAAGCCCTCCTTGCCAGGGAGTCAACCAAGTTGTTAATCTCCCTTGGAATAAAACTAAAAATACATGAAACAAAACTAGAAAATAAATATAATGTGATGCAGATTCATCACTAAATAGGGCTTGTTTCATTGGGAATAAGTCTAGGGTTGGGTTACATACATGTCGGACCTTTGATCCCATGGATTTTTAATGTAATAGGCCACTTCTATAGGCCTAAAATATGGGTATATAGGTTGCATACGGGATTAGCCCGATACTTAATTTATTTTTGTGTTTTTTAATTGAACCGGTTCAAATTGATTGCATCCAATTGGTTCAATTTAAGTGCTCATGTGACTTAGTTAAGTGGTCATGTGACAACTTAAGTGGTCATGTGATGTAAGTTGGGTTGGATTAGGACTCTATAAGTCCAGACATGTTTTGAGTCTATTTCCTTTAGTATTCTAGTTTCCTAGTCAGTTTAAGTTACCTAATACGTTAGGGATATGGTTAGGCTATTTCTTTTTAGTGTCTAAGTCTATTTTTGAGTCTTCTATATAAGTTTGTAAGGGAGGTCAGCAATAGATACGAATTTTGATTAATAATTACTCACCTTTATGCTTGCTGCCTTTGTTCCATCGTGAGTGTGCCTTGTGAGTAATATCAAGGTTGTCTTGTGAGTAATATCAAGGTGGAAGAGATTGGTGGATCTCCAATTGATTCCTTGCATCGTGAAGATCGGGAGACCCCATTGTTCATCTTCAAAGCTGCTGCCATTGAAGATCTCTTCAAATCCAGTAAGTTTGAATCTGAACTTTGTTTAAACCTTCTTCTTCTCACTCCTACCCTAACTAGGAATCCTCCATAACTTCAAATTTGTCCATTAATTTCAAACCAAACTTTCAGCATACATCCCTTACATCATTATTGACACTCAATCCTAAATCCAACTCATAACTTCCACTCTACTCTTTCCATTCCTTCACTCCATTAAAGCCCAAAACCTGCAATATAATTCTGTCCAAAATTATAGAATTTCAAAACGTATTCAAACCCTAACCTTTTTATACCATAATAGCCATCTAGACCTGCCCATTAATACCCTATAAACCCCTTTCCTAATATCCAACCCTAATCCTAGTTTTACCCTAAATTAGTAAACCTTAACCCAATCAGCCAACCTTTGTGTGTGTGGCCTCATTATCCTGGCTCGTAGTGGGACTACTCCTACCTAGGACTACATCAAGTGGTATCAGAACCATGGCTGCACATGGCATCCCTGCTGTGGATCCCACAAAACCACCCCCACCTGATTCCCTTGCTGCAATTATGGTTATATTATAGAAAATTTCAACAGAATAGCAAGCTCTTGGTGATCGAATGTTGGTAATGGAACAAAGGCAAGCTGTGCCTCTTGTAAACAACCTTTTATATGCAGAGGAAGACAGATTATAAGTTCACTCTGAGGTACATGAAAATCTGGGAAGGGATGAACATCGTAGAGATCATCCCAGACATTACAGGGACCACATAGATCAATACAGAGAAGACAGAGAAAGGTACAGAGATCATAGTGAAGATAGGAATAGAGGATACAGAGACTACAGGAGACGCCATAGACCTCCAGAGGCGTATAAGTTGAGTGACTTTGATGGCAGACCAGATCCACAGGCATTTTGTGATTGGTTAGCTGCTTTAGATGATTATTTTAATTGGTATGATTATCCTAAGCATAGGAAAATGAGACTAGCACATACCAAGCTAGTAGGACCAACACATAATTGGTGGAGGACCCAGATAGATTATCTTGACTACCGTGGTAGAGAACCTGTTACATAGGCAGAGATGAAAGAAGATCTGAGCAAACAATATTTTCGACGAACGTTCAGAGCTCTATAACAAGGTAACTTAAATTCCCATCGACAACATCATCCCCAAAAGGCCTTCAAATCTGAAGACAGCTTGAATCCTCCATCAATGAGATTCCGTTTGCAAGTTGAAGAGTGTTGGAAATCTGACATCACTAGTGTTAATCAGCGACTGAATACAAATGTACATTACCAAAGGAAGTTGAGAGAGCATAAGTTAAAGATAAAGCTGAAGTGACAGTGAATTGTGATGAAAAGAAAGAGACAGCCCCTATAGCTTCGAAGACGAAAAGTCGACATGTAGAAGACCTTACTGAAGTGGTCAATGTCGAAGAAACTAAAGTAGAAAAAGATGAAATAGCAAAAGGTAAAGAGGTGGTTGAGAGCACTCCACAATAAATTATTGGCATTCAAGATGCTGTTTTTGAAGAAGTGGAACTTGTGTCTCAAGTATTAGATGCGAAGGTTGCTAACACTGAAGACTCTATGGACAAGACATTCACAGTTGCTGCTAATTCAGAAAATGAACACATAGAGTTTGTTATGCCACCATGGTTCTTCGAAGAGAAAGCTCCACGCCTTGGAGATTTTATCCCCAATGTTCCTGCTTCACCAGAATTCTGTTCGGGGATGGTCAAAGCTGTCGATCACATGTTGATTCTCCCTTATCACTACAAAATTTGAGGAGGAATTTTTTCAAGTTGGGGAGAGTTGATGCAGATTCATCACCAAATAGGGCTTGTTTCATTAGAAATAAGTCTAAGGTTAGGTTACATACATGTTGGGCCTTTGATCCCATGAGATTTTAATGTAATAGGTCACTTCTATGGGCCTAAAATATGGGTATATAGGTTGCATACGGGATTAGCCCAATATTTAGTTTATTTTTATGTTTTTTAATTGAATCGGTTCAAATTGATTGCATCCAATTGGTTCAATTTAAGTGATCATGTGACTTGATTAAGTGCATAAGTTAAAGATAAAGCTGAAGTGACAGTGAATTGTGATGAAAAGAAAGAGACAGGCCCTATAGCTTCGAAGACGAAAAGTCGACATGTAGAAGACCTTACTGAAGTGGTCAATGTCGAAGAAATCAAAGTAGAAAAAGATGAAATAGCAAAAGGTGAAGAGGTGGTTGAGAGCACTCCACAATAAATTATTGGCATTCAAGATGCTGTTTTTGAAGAAGTGGAACTTGTGTCTCAAGTATTAGATGCGAAGGTTGCTAACACTGAAGACTCTATGGACAGGACATTCACAGTTGCTGCTAATTCAGAAAACGAACACATAGAGTTTGTTATGCCACCATGGTTCTTCGAAGAGAAAGCTCCACGCCTTGGAGATTTTATCCCCAATGTTCCTGCTTCACCAGAATTCTGTTCGGGGATGGTCAAAGCTGTCGATCACATATTGATTCTCCCTTATCACTACAAAATTTGAGGAGGAATTTTTTCAAGTTGGGGAGAGTTGATGCAGATTCATCACCAAATAGGGCTTGTTTCATTAGGAATAAGTCTAGGGTTAGGTTACATACATGTTGGGCCTTTGATCCCATGGGATTTTAATGTAATAGGTCACTTCTATGGGCCTAAAATATGGGTATATAGGTTGCATACGGGATTAGCCCAATATTTAGTTTATTTTTATGTTTTTTAATTGAATCGGTTCAAATTGATTGCATCCAATTGGTTCAATTTAAGTGATCATGTGACTTGATTAAGTGGTCATGTGATGTAAGTTGGGCTGGATTATGACTCTATAAGTCTAGCCATATTTTGAGTCTATTTCCTTTAGTATTCTAGTTTCCTAGTCAGTTTAAGTTACCTAATAGGTTAGGGATAGGGTTAGGCCATTCCTTTTTAGTGTCTAAGTCTATTTTTGAGTCTTCCATATAAGTTTATAAGGAAGGCCAGCAATAGATACGAATTTTGATTAATAATAACTCACCTTTATGCTTGCTGTCTTTGCTCCATCGTGAGTGTGCCTTGTGAGTAATATCAAGGTGGAAGGGATTGGTAGATCTCCAATTGACTCCTTGCATCATGAAGATCGGGAGAGCTGCTACTTATCTCCTTGCATCGTGAAGATCGGAAGACCCCATTATTCATCTTCAAAGCTATTACCATTGAAGATCTCTTCAAATCCAGTAAGTTTGAATCTGAACCTTGTTTAAACCTTCTTCTTCTCACTCCTACCCTAACTAGGATTCTTCCATAACTTCAAATCTGTCGATTAGTTTCAAACCAAACTTTCAGCATACATCCCTTACATCATTATTGACACTTAATCCTAAACCCAGCTTATAACTCTCACTCTACTCTCTCCATTCCGTCACTCCATTAAAGCCCAAAACCTGCAACACAATTCTGTCCAAAATTGTAGAATTTCAAAACTTATTTAAACCCTAACCTGTTTATACCATAATAGCCCTCTAGACCTGCCCATTAATACCCTATAAACCCCTTTCCCAATATCCAACCCTAATTTTAGTTTTGCCCTAAATTAGTAAACCTTAACCCAATCAGCCAACCTTTGTGTGTGACCTCATTATCCTGGCTCCTAGTGGGACTACTCCTACCTAGGACTACATCATAATGTATTTTTTCGAATGGATCTGATAATCAGAGGTGAATTAATAGGATTCCTCTGAAGATAGGAGACCACATGCTTGTCAGATTCGATAATGACTTTGTTGCAACCTTCAGAAATGGACTCTAGCAATGTTGATTGAATCACCAAAGATTCCCCAACAATAGGAGAATTGAATGTAGTAGGAGAGGAGATAGAAAATAAAGGCCGGCCAAAATAATCGTGCCCAATAAAAAAAAAAATCCTTCTTTGTCTGTATTCAGGATCAAATTGGCATCACAGTTACTTTCGTAAACATCTACTGGTGGAGGAGTCCAACTAACATCAATCATGGTGATCCTTTGGATAGGTGGCGTTGAGAAATCAGAGTTATGTTGTAACATTGGATTCTGGAACTCTTGGTAGGCCAATGTGGAAGCATTAATCATCTCTTCTGGTAACCATGACCGACGACCAAACACTGAGTCGTTCCTAGATATCCAAAGGAACCAACAAATGAAAGTGCACTGTGTCATTAAGTGTCGACTTACATTCTTCCCTTGTTGATAAAAAAAAAAAACCGTTTACTCCTGTATCCATTGATGCAAACAGGGATTGATGTATTATGGAACAATATAACCAACTAAACTCCCTAGTCGAACTGCATAGGCGAATGAACATTATAAAAGAATATGAGAGATGATTTCATGACTTCCAAATCACCCACACTGTGGATCTAATGAGAGATTTCTTCGTCGAAGTGTAGTTGCAGTAACTAACCCTGATGCATATGCTCACTAACAAAAATCTCTAAATTTTAGGTAATGTATGACATGACTAAATACGTTTCCATACCTTATCAGGAACCATATCCCAAGAATGCAAAGATGAAGATGAAGCATGAGATACTCATTATCATTAATTTGATTAGATGGAAAATGATAAGAACTCTTCACTGAAAAACTCATTTTTGGCCCCATCCTATTCTAAATAATTCTCTCGAGGAAAGAGGATAAGTCAATCCTCAAAATTGTTGTCACATTAAATGGGATCAATGAGTTGGGATACCCAAGAGATAATAGTGTCCACGGGGCGGGGTGTTTGAACCTTAAAATTGGAAAATGATGGTACCTAATTATGTTCTCAAATATCAATATTATTTCCACTACCAATCCTCCAACATAGTCCGGCCTTAATACATCTTTACCCTTCTTGTTACTACACTATGCCAAATTTGATTGATAGCCAATAGTAGCCGGTAAGAAAGTAGAATGTGGATAATAAATGACCTTAAGAAACCAAGCCAATAAGGATCTGTATGACAACCATTTTGTTTCAAAAAATTGGTTCTGAGTCAGAATCAATTTTTTCGGTTTTTGAATTTTTGGAGTAATTTTGTACCAATAAATGTTGTCTGGTAAACCTAATAAAAAATATCACTAATCTCTAATCTCATCCCTGCAACTCTTCTTCCTCTCAAACCAAGGTGAAGATCAGAACACCAATTGTGATCGCACACACCAAGGTGAGGATCAAGACACGAATCAATTTCAGTACAAATTCTCAACCTGCGAGGGTGTTCGTTGTTTACTGATTGGGGTTTCGCTTCATTGGCTACTGGATCCACATCCAGAACCTTAAAGAATTGGTTCTCACGGAGTGCGATCAGAATACAGATCATGGGGTTTCATTACTGCAGTAAATATAATTTCTGCAGGAATTGAAAATTTAAAAAAAAAATCTAGGAGTCTTCAATTCTTCCAAACCCAAAACCAGATTTGTTATGTATGTCTTGAATTCTTGGACCCGTTTCGAAGAATGACCCGCTCTGACATTTTTTGGGGTGACCCGAATGGAACTTTTTTCTAAGATCTGTGATGGTAGCAGAGGAGCCCATCATTGATCCCATTGGGGGTGTGGGGGCGAAGCCCCCGCAGTACGGTTTGACCGACCCAAGTCCGATGGAGGAGTATTTATGTTCGTTACCCGCTTTATTGTAAAGACGAGTAAGATTTGGGGTTTTTGTTTCAAGGTTTCTGGGAGAGAGCAGTAACACCATTTTGGGTGTTCTGGAGAGATCTTTATTATAATTTTTCTCTGATATGCATAGTAAATCATCTGCGCCTTCGCCGGTGGATGTAGCACACCATACTGGTGTGTGAACCACGTTAAATCTCTGTGTCATTTTACTCTATTTTTATTTTCTTTCGTGTTTTTGGTTGGTGTTTGCTCTAACAAACTGGTATCAGAGCCCTTGGTTACTTCAATCACTACATCCATAGCTCCTACATCAACGAAATTCGATATTAACAAGTTCGATGGCAGCATTAGCTTCAGCTTATGGCAAGTTCGGATGATGGTTGTTCTTGCACAGCAAGATTTGAGGGAATACCTATTTGGGAAGGTGAAGAAACCTGCAACTATGTCCGAAGAGGAGTGGAACTAGATGAATATCACAGCCCTTTCGGCTATCCAGTTATATCTTTCAAATGACGTTTTATAAGAAGTTCTCTCAGAGAAGACGGTTGTTGAGTTGTGGGTGAAGTTGGAGAACCTGTATCTCACCAAATCTCTCATCAACAGGTTGAGATTAAAGCAATGTTTGTATACCCTTCATATGGGTGAAGGTAGTTCACTTAAATCCCATATTTTTTATTTCAATTTTATTGTCATTGATTTGAAAATAGTAGATGTAAAAATTGGTGATGAAGATTTAGCCCTGTTATTATTATGTTTCCTGCCTCCATCATATAAGAATTTTAGGGACACCATGATTTATGGTAGAGAGACCATCTCTGTTGAGGATGTCAAAATGAATCTGTTAAGCAAGTAAAAAATTGATGATAAGTTAACATCAAGTAAATCAAAGGGTGTTGGTTTGGTGGTTAGGGGAGGAATTTCTGAAAGAGGTTTAGACAGTGACAAGAAGAAAGCTAGATCAAAATCTAGGCATAAGAATTTATCTTGCAATTACTGCAAGAAAAAGGGGCACATTAAATCTGAATGCTGCAAGCTTTTAAATAAGCAAAAGGTAAGTGGTGGTGCCCAAAACCAACAGAAGAAAAAAAGCTCTACAGAGGTTAATATTGCTGCAGATGAGAATGATTCTAAGATGCTTTTGGTGACTGATGACAGAATCAGATCACAGGATGAATGGATTCTTGATTCCGGGTGTTCCTACCATATGTGTCCCAATCGTGAATAGTTCTCCACATATGAATTAGTTCAAGGTGGAGTTGTGTAGATGGGCAACAATGCTTCTTGTAAAACAGTTGGAAAGGGGATAGTCAGAATTAAGATGCATGATGGCATTATCAGAACCTTGTCTAATGTTAGGCATGTTCCTAACTTGAAGAAGAATCTCATCAGTTTAGGCACTCTTGATTCAAATGGGTGCAAATATACAGATGAAGGTGGAGTCATAAGGATCAGTAAAGGTGCTCTCTTGTTGATGAAAGGAATGAAGATTGGCAGTCTGTATGTGTTGCAGGGTACTACAGTCATTGGTTCAGTTGCAGCAGCTTCATCATCTATGTCTGAGTCTGATGCTACAAATTTATGGCACATGAGATTGGGCCATATGAGTGTAAGAGGGATGGCATCATTGAGTAAAAGAGATCTATTATGTAGTCAGAGTACAGGTAAAATGGAGTTCTATGAGCATTGTATATTTGGGAAGCAGAAGAGGGTCAGCTTCAGTACTGCTATTTATAGGACCAAGGGAACTCTAGACTACATTCATTCAAATCTTTGGGGACCCTCCAAGGTTCCCTCCAAGGGGAACGGTGCTAGATATTTGCTCACTTTCATTGATGATTTTTCTAGGAAGGTTTGGGTCTATTTCTTGAAGCACAAAAATGAAGTATTTGCTACTTTTAAGCAGTGGAAAATTTTGCTTAAGAAACAGATCGGGAAGCAAATTAAGAGGTTGAGAACCGACAATGGCCTAGAATTCTATGAAGGTGATTTCAATGAGTTCTGCAAGAATGAGGGGATTGCAAGACACCACACAGTTGGGAAGACACCCCAGTAGAATGGAGTTGCAGAACGTATGAACAGAACCTTGTTAGAAAAGGTAAGGTGTATGTTGTCAAATGCAGGATTGGACAAGGAGTTTTGGACAGAAGCAGTAAACACAGCAACTTAGTTGGTGAATAGGTCTCCTTGTATAGCTATTGAGTGCAAGACTCCAGAGGAGGTTTGGTCAGGTAAGCCTGCAGACTACTCAAATTTAAAGATTTTTGGATGTCCTGCTTATGCACATGTGAATGATGGGAAGTTGGAACCTAGGGCCAAGAAATGTATTTTTCTTGGGTATGGATCTGGAGTGAAGGGATTCAGGTTGTGGTGCCCTGATCCAAAGTCTCCTAAATTTCTTATTATTAGAGATGTTACTTTTGATGAGTCTGCTATGTTGCATCCTAGGAAAGAAACTCACATTCAGTGTGATGAAAGCTAGAAGAATTCTGGGAAGAAGGTGGAGTTTGAAATTGATGGTCCATCTTCAAACAAATCAAAATCTACTTCAATTCAGCTGCCTACTTTCACTGAAGAAGATGAAGCTCAAGGGCATGAAGAAGAAGAGCGTATAACATTGCCAAGCATAGACCAAGAAGGAATGTTAGACCACCACAAAAATATGGGCATACTGAAATTGTTACTTCTGCATTGTCTGTTGCAGATATAATTGAAAATAGTGAGCCTGCAACAAATTCAGAAGCTGTTTCTTCAGTTGATTCCACAAAGTGGTTGATTGCCATGAATGAGGAGATTGAATCTCTTCATAAAAATCAGACTTGGGAGCTTGTCAAGCTGCCAAGAGGGAAGAAAATTGTTGACTGCAAATGGGTTTTCAAAAAGAAGGAATCTACCTCAAGTTTTGAAGGTGCTAGGTGCAAGGCAAGATTGGTTGCAAAGAGCTATAGTCAGGTATATGCTCGTGAAATAAAATAACCGCAAGCTTACGGGTCAATGTAGCTAACGGGTAGATCTCAGGGAGATAAGCCACTCTATCTTACTTACTTGAAGTAACGCGAGAGTGAACCAACTGTAGTGATTAATTAGACTAAACTAACGGTCCTAACACATGCATCTATCGATTCCAACGACCTAACCATTCATCATCTAACCTACTAAAATCTAACACGGAATACAAGATTGATTGACGGATTGAAATATCACAACCACACAAATGAAAACCTAGATCTAAGAGTAAAGAAATTACTAAACCAAAAATTGCTTGAGTCAAATTCGACAAAGCTTTCTCTACCAAAGTTGAATTCACATCTACATCTACCAACCTGAAAATCAAACTAAAAATCTAAGATAAGAACATAGAAAGACATGAGAATGAGAATAATCAAAAATAAAATCCCAACATAAGAACTTGAAATAAAGAGAATGAGAATGGAAAGAAAAATGAAAATAGGATCGACTACTCCCTTCTACCAAACTTGCAATTGATGTTGATGATTATTATGTTGATTGAACTTGAATGAAACTTGAACTTGAAGTGTTGTTGATGAAATTTGCGTTGCTTGAATGGAAGAACGCCCACTCTCTTTCTCTAGAACCCCTAATCCCTCTCACAAGAATTGGAAATGCTAGAGTTAAAAAGCTTGAAAATAAAAATTACTCTAGAAGGCTTGTAAAAAAAAAAAAACTGAATTGAAATTGCATTAATTGAAGAATACAAATTGAGAACTCAATGAAGAAGACAATTCCTTAAAGGAGAAAAATAAAACTACACCTCTCAAGCTCATCCCCTTCACCCACGATTTTTCTCCCCTCTTATACAATTTTTTACATAAAAAAAAATATACACCACACCCCTCCATGATTTTCCTTCCCTTCTTTGTTTCCCATATTATTTTATTTTATTTTATTTTATTTTTACACCCAAAATTACATCCAATAAAAGATAGAAGATCTCTCTTTCCAAAAAAAAACATTGGGTAGGTGGGGTTGTAAAGAGAAAAGAGAATCCTCCCACATATTTTCTTTCCTTCTTTTCCTGTATGCAATCCAATCCCAATATTTTTCTCCACCACGGTTTTGGGTTGTAAGATGGTAAGATCTTGAGAGAAAAATTAGGGACTCCCCTTGATAGAACACGTTGGATGAGAGAGGTGATTTGATTGCTTCTCCTTTCCCTTGTGCTCCACGATTTTTTGTCCATGAGATGTGGAAGAATTGAGATAAAATAGGAAATCCAATCTCCTCGAATAAAGATCCATTCAAGTAGGTGTGTAGGAGATAAATTAGAAAAGATAAATCTCCTCCCTTCAAGCAAAATTCGGTCCATATATTGTGGTGAGGTAGAGACAAAATAGGAAAGATAAATCTCCAAAATTTCAAATTCTTTTTCTCCCTTGAAAACTTGTAAGTGGGTCCCATGGTGATTTTCTCTCTCCTCTAAAAGTGAAAAACGCAAAAAGGGGGGTCGTTGCATAAGAGAATCTCAACTCTTGATCATGATTGTCTTCTTTGATGCCAAAAAATATACCTCTGGGACATCGCAGACTGGCCCGGGCTTGCATTCCAGCTCATTTCTAGCCCATTATTTTTTTTTGGCCCAAAAAGAATAATCGCATGTATGGATGTCAAAACTAATGGGTACTTTTAATGCATCACGTCCATCTTGGTTAAAATTCAACCCTCTTCACAACCATGAAAAGAAACTAGACCACTTTACGTGTAAATTTGAAGATATGACACCTGATAGTCCAGAACAGCCTTTAAGCTCACAAATGGACATAAAACCTAAAAATGACAGAAAATATCCAAGGTAGTTCCATTCTAAGTATGTAAAATGCATGCTTTATGCCCTAAGATTTCACACATAAATGTGCTCATCAGTATATGGTGTTGATTTTAGTGATGTGTTCTCACCTGTTGTTAAGCATAGCTCTATTCGTGTCTTGCTTACTTTAGTTGCCATGCATGATTTGGAGTTGGAGCAACTCGATGTGAAAACAACATTCTTGCATAGTGAATTGGAAGAACAGATTTATAAGCATCAACCGGAGGGTTTTGTTATTGAAGGTAAGGAAGACCATGTATGCTTATTGAAGAAGTCCCTTTATGGTTTAAAGCAATCTCCTAGATAGTGGTATAGGAGGTTTGATTCCGTTATGACAAGTTTTGGTTACAATAGATGCCAATATGACTGTTGTGTATATTTCAGAGAACTCTTTGATGTCTCATTCAGATATTTATTGCTATATGTTGATGATATGTTGATTGCAGCTAAAGATATGAATGAGATTAACAGGTTGAAGCAACAGTTAAATTACGAATTTGAGATGAAGGATTTGGGGGCAGCAAAGAAGATTCTTGGTATGGAAATTAAGAGGGATAGAAAAGCAGGGAAGTTGTGGCTATCTCAACAGAAATACATTGAGAAGGTATTGGAGCGTTTTGGCATGAAAGATGCCAAACTTGTAAGTACTCCTATTGCATCTCATTTTAGACTTTCAATTGCTCTATCATCTCAGACAGATGAAGAGGTGAAGTACATGTCACATGTTCCATACTCTAATGCAGTTGGTTCCATTATGTATGCTATGGTTTGTACACGTCCTGACATTTCATAGGCAGTCAGTGTGGTGAGTAGGTACCTATCATGTCCAAGTAAAACTCACTGGGAAGCAGTGAAATAGATACTTAGATATTTGAAGAGGACCTCTGGTGTTTGCTTGGAGTTTGGAAGGAATGGTGACAGCTTATCTAGTTATATTGATTCAGATTATGCAGGTGTTCTTGACAAGAGGAGATCACTCACAGGTTATGTATTTACTCTTGGAGGATGTGCGATTAGTTGGAAAGCTACTTTACAGGCTACAATTACATTATCTACTACTGAAGCAGAGTATATGGCAATGACTGAGGCAGTTAAAGAAGCTTTTTGGCTTAGAGGTTTGTTGGGAGAGCTTTAGCATGGATCATGATGTAACTGTTGTCCACTGTGATAGCCAGAGTGCTATTCACTTAACTAGAGATCAGATGTATCATGCGAGGACGAAGCACATTGATGTTCGGTATCATTTTGTTAGAGAGATAGTTGCTCAAGGCAATATCCAAGTGTTGAAGATTGGTACCGAAGACAATCTAGCTGATATGTTGGCAAAGCCTTTATGTGCTACCAAGTTCAAGCATTGCTTGAACTTGATTGGAGTTTGCCGCATTTGAGTTGAGCCTTTGGAAGGGCTATTGGAGAAGATGAAGATTTCAGCTATGTGTTTGCTTGTTAGAGGAGAATTCAAGCCAAGGTAGAGATTTGTTATGTATGTCTTGAATTCTTGGACCCGTTTCGAAGAATAACCCGCTCCGACATTTTTGGTGGCAACCTAAATGGAACTTTTTCTGAGATCTATGATGGTAGTGGAGGCCCAAGCACATCATTGATCTCATTGGGGGTGGGGGTGAAGACCCCGCAGTACTGTTCGACCAGACCCGATGGATCGACCTAGATCCGATGGAGGAGTATTTATGTTCTTTACCCGCTTTATTGTAAAGACGAGTAAGATTTGGGGTTTTCGTTTTAGGGTTTTTGGGAGAGAGCAGCAACATTGTTTTGGGTGTTCTTGAGAGATCTCCATTGTAATTTTTCTCCAATTTGCATAGTGAATCATCTTCGCCTTCGCCCGTGGATGTAGCACACCATACCGGTGTGTGAACCACGTTAAATCTCTTTGTCTTCTTGCTCTATTTTTGTTTTCTTTCATGTTTTTAGTTGGTGTTTACTCTAACAAGATTCATTAATCGATAAAACCCATTGATTTAACTGATTTATTTACAAAGAACTCACCAAACTCTAAAAGAGCAAGCAAAAGTGAAAAGGACAAAGGGGAAAACTTGAAAATCAAACATAAGATCTTCAAAAGGGTCAAAATTAATATTCAAAGCTAGAAACTGGAACTGTGGCTTCTCCTCTGACTCCTTGGCGAAGCAGAATCCCAACTGAGATTGTGGTTGCAGAGCGACGGAGTAAAGAGGACAACTGAGTTCTAGGAGTTCTAAACGCGGTTGCAGAGCGACGGAGTGAAGAGTCTAGGAGTTCCAAAGAGTTCCAAACACGATTGCAAAGCAGCAGAGTGAAGATTAAGAGGAAGAATCGTTCCAAGGAGTACCAAACATGGTTGAAGAGGAGTGAAGAAAAGGAAGCAATGAAGAAATGGTTGTTTAGGGTTATGTTTTATGTTTTGATGGTAAATACCATCAAATGCCCCTCATAACTTGTTTTACCGATTTTACGTAGAACTGTTTCTCAAATCTGAGAAACACCATTTTGATGTTTCTCAAAACCCTGCCAGAATCTATTATATCATCTGGTCCGTTTCAAAAAATCACAGAAATGGACCAGACAATACATACATAATCTGTTTCAATTCTGCCCCCAGAATAAGAAAAAACACCAGAATCAATTTTTTGGAAAGTTATCATACAGATCTTAAAGTGTCAAGTTTATTCCATAACTGCTAAGTAACCTTGGAAAAGAGTGCATTGTTCTAAAAAGATGAATTATGAAACCCAAACATCTCTCTAGAACGGCATAAAAGCTGTAATGAGATCCAATACATTTTCAATTTACCTGAGTTATCACACAAAAAAATGTTGGATGTTGTTTGTATGCTTATGATGCGAATCTGGTAGTTTGTTGCGTGAAGCATTATCCCAAAAACAAAAGGCTATTATTGTTATGTCTTTAAATATTATCTTATACATTACATAAATAAATCCATTTGCAAACATAACTAAGTAAAGATCACATTCTCCTAACAAAGCGTTTGTAGTCCAACGGTTAGGATAATTGCCTTCCAAGCAATAGACCCGGGTTCGACTCCCGGCAGACGCATTAATCTATATTTTTATTCACCCAAACAGATAACATTACTCTCTGCTATGAGAAATCGCCAAAATTGAAATAGGTGTCAATCGATTCCCAATCATTCACCAATTTTTTGAAATTCAGGTATCGGTCATGGCCAAAACCTTTCTGGGTCGGGATCGGATTGGTACAAAAAACTCAAAAATTGTTTTTTTTATGGATCAGGTCATGTATCGGCTAGAGTTAGTGGGTGTTGTGATCTTGGGATCGGATTGGCCGATATTAATCGGATCGGATCAGTCAATATCGATTGCTATCGGTTAGTATTGGTCAAGATAATATAAAAAAAAAAAAAAAAAAAACTTATAAACTTTGAAAAAATCCAAAAATATTCAATCCGATCAGATCGATCGATCCAACAGAGTTGGCCGATCCAATCAACGATCTAGTCAAATCTTGTTGTATTGGTCTAATCTAGGGATCGGCCTCGACCGATATCAATCTGATCTGACCGATATCGGCTTATCCGATCCAAGATTACGAACCATAATTATGAGAGGAGAGAGAAATGCAGGAAACAGGGTTATGTTAGGTTGAATGAATTGGGTGAAATTTGGACTTTCAAATACTGCCGTTTGATTTTGGTAAGACACATGTCGTGAATCTAAGAAGGGAAAACCTAATCCATTCCCCAAGTTCCTCTAATGAAGGCAAAAATGACCATTCTACCCCTTGCCCGAGTGGGATCCACTTCATCTATTAGAGGAACTTGGAAAAATAGATCAGACAGGAAATAGAACAGATAATTTTTCATAAAAATCCCATTAATGTTGTGTGTGTGTGGACATGCTCTAAAGGAGTTTGATAGACATGTGGCAGCTTCTCCCTCAGATGGAAATATCGGGGTTACGTCATGTTCTTATTGGAGCATGACTAGCATTTCTATGTAGGCTGTACTGGCTCTAGATTCGGTAACTCTGAAATCTGAATAATAAGGTTCATAAATTCCCAACTAGTTCTACCCAAACTTTGTGGATGTTAATCTCATTTCATGGAGTAAGAAGCAGCTTTAGTACTTTAGGGGTTGCCCTCTAGACTGCGAAGGCTGAGGGCCGTGAAAAACATACTATATATGGTAAGTAGTTAATATCTTATACATAAACATGCATGACCGCATAGCGCAGTGGATTAGCGCGTTTGACTTCGGATCAAAAGGTCGTGGGTTCGACTCCCACTGTGGTCGACTGTAATTTTTATTTTCAGAACGTTTCTTCAATTCCCTTGAGGAGTGTGGCATCCGGATAGAGAACTTTCTCCTTAAAAATAAAATGTCTGAACTATATCTTTGTTTTTGTCTATCTTTTCAAGTTACCATATTGGATTTTGTTATTTTATTTTTATAAGTTAAGATAATGTGATTCTTTTTCTAGATTTTCTACTGATTTATATATATATTGATTTATGCAATGTGATGTATGGAATCACATATTTATTAAAATAAATACAAGATAAAATCAAAAGTAAAAAAACGTAAGAAAATCAAATACGAAGAAGAGTAAAAGACAAGGTAATTGCTGAACTCTCAAGTCTCAACCTTAACCCTCATAAAATAAAAAATAAACGGTAAAGATGTCAATGGATAATCGAAAATTTGTATTTGATCCGCATTCATATCCATTTTGGAGAATCCGTATTAAAAAAAAAAAATCACTATCCAAAAACTAGCCGAATCTGTTCGAAAACCGATAGGGTATTATCCGAATCCGTTCGAATATAATTGGATACGGATATGATAATGCCACTATCCGACCAAATTCAATCCATTTACATCCTTAACTAAAATCGAGTTAAAACTGATTTGTTTTTTGGTCAATCAGTTAAAATGATTCATAAATGGTGGGTATTACACAACTTGCTATCCGCCATTCCACGGTCCTAGAAGTCGGTTAACCTTTTGAGATTGGTGTGTGGTTTGTGTGATTACACTTTCATCAAACATAAAAAAAAAGGGGGTGTGTACTCTTTCTCTCTCTCTCTCTCTCATTATATTGAGCACTGTAGGCGTGTCTAAAATCTGGACTTCCCCATTGCGGATCTGAATAATAGGGACAATCAAAGAAGAGTGATGATTGCATAACATTTTGTTAAATCAAGAAGCCTGATTGTATAAAAGGACTCTACAAAAAGAATATGATAAACATGATACAAACAGCAAAATACACAGAGAGCCTATCCATTTATTAAGAAGCATCAGAGTGGGCCCCACCCTTTTTCCTCCTAGTAATTCTCTTCACAGCAACAGGAGCATCATGACCTGTGATCTTTTCCTGATGTTGATCATTTACAAGAGTTCTTGAGTTTAGCTGACTCCTCAACCGTAAAATCTCACCCTTTGCAGAAGCCAGTTCCTCCTCCAGCTTCTTTGCTCTCTTCTCAAAACTCTCCCTTTCCTTTCCTAGCTTCATCACAAGGTTGTGGGCATCTTGCACATTTTCTCGAGCTTCTTGCGATACAGATTTTTGCTCAACAAGGGACTTGTAAAGTATATCATTTTCATCTCCAAGGTTAGCAATTCTAGAGTTAGTCATTTCTAGATCTCTCGAAAGCAATAAAGCATTTCTATTCATCTCATTGAGTGACTTGGTGGCCTCTTCCAGGTCCATTTCCAGAGCCTTTCTTGCTTCCTTGTCTTTTAAGATTTGCTTTCCTGACGCCTCTAGTTCCTTCTTCAAAGAAGCAACTTTCTGCTTCTCTTCTTTTAAATCATGAGCTGCACTTTCTGCTTTTTTATAGACATCAACCAGTTCCTTCTTTAAGTTATCACGAGTTACTGTTACAGCAGCCAGTTCACTGGACATGCTTTGGAGCTCTTCTTCAGTTTCCTCCAGAAGTGCCTTCACTGATGCAAGCTCACCTGAAAATACTTCTGCAGTAGACCTCGCCTCATCCAAACTTTCCTTTAATGATTCCTGAGATTTGGTGAATTCTGCCCTAACCTTAGAAACTTCAGATGAGAGCTCTTCACATAAGTTTCTAGACTGTTTCAATTCTTTTGACAGATCAGAGACCTCAACCCTTGACACACCAAGAGTTTCCTGTGTGATTTGGAGCTCATGTGTCAGGTTTTGTACATTGCTCACTTCTATCTCCAGCAATTTCTTCAATGCATCCCTTTTTTGGGTTAAATTGGCGATTGCAGCCTGGAAGCTGGCTGCCTCATTAAAAGCAAGCTCAAGCTTCTCTTTATGCTGATGAAGTTCTTGCTCCCTTTTCACTAAGAGTTCAGCATCTGAGGCAGCTTTCTTTTCCGAAGACAACTTAAGATCGTTATAGTCTTTCTGAAGAGCATCAACGTTTCTGTTCATGTCATATCTTTCAGCAATTAAGGAACTTATTCTGGCATCCAGATCATCCATTGCAGAGTTCTTTAAATCTAGTTCTCTTTGAGTCATAAATAGTTGGCCTTTCACAGCTTTCATTTCTAAATTTGCTTCTGCTAAGTCAGCCTTGGCTTGCTTCCAGATAGAATCCAAGTTCTTACATTCCATTTCCTTCTCTACAAGTGAGGAACTGAGATTTCTAATAGTATCTTCATTCTTCTTCATCTCCACACATAGCAAGTTTATTCTTTCCTGCAAGATTTCAATAGAATACAACTTCTCCTTCAGGTTGGCTTCAAGCAACTTTTTGTCCTCAGCAGCCTTCCTGAGATCAGTTAGAAGTCTATCCATCAGGTCTTTATGCTCCTTGACTAAACTTTTCTCACTTTGTAGCTCTTTCTGTAAGCTTGTTAATGTACTGTTTGTTGAAGCTAGTTCATCTAACAATGACTGCTGTTCTTCCTTTGCCTTTTTAATTTGTTTGGCTCGTTCTTCTTGTTCATTCAGTAGCATTCTTTCAGTGCTGTTCTGCAGCGATTCCATGGCTGCTTCTTTTCTACTCAGTCTGGCATTTATCTGCATCTCAAATCCATACATAAGTATTAAAAACCACTTGCTCCATTATGACGAACCGTCTATTAACACAATACGCTAAGAATTCTAAATACATAGAACCAAAAAGATTGACAATTACAAGAACATAAAAAATCTTTATTATGGAGGTAAGGAGAGGTTATACAGATTCAATTGTTGCTGCAGCAGTTTCCTTCTCCTTCTGTGACGATGCATATAATGCACCAAGCACACCTGAACCAATAATGCCAATCGCATTCAAAAGTGCCACAAATGGATTTGGTTGTGCTTCTCCCTGATGTAGTTGCTGTGCACAAAAGCCTTCCAATTTCAGATGTTTCAAGCTTAAATATAGTTTAGCTTTAAAATATGTTCCATTACTTCTAAAACGCAGAAATGGGCAGAGGTACACACCTTTTGAAGATTTTTTGGTGTTTGAGGACCTTCACCCCCAGGCATTCTTATGCTTTTCTCATCTGCATTAAAAAATAAGAAATAAGTGATAAAAAGGGACACCAGCAGCCACGATTGATCAGATGAATGAAGGATTAAAATTAGTTGATTAAGAAAACAAAAACTTAAAGAATCAGAGTTTGTTCTAATGTCTTCAGAATTACATACATTAGGCATGAATGAATGCTTGAGGGTGAGCCTTGGTGCAACGGTAAAGGTTGCTCCATTGTGACCAAATGGTCACGGGTTCGAGTCTGGAAACAGCCTCTTTGCGAAAGCAGGGGTAAGGCTGCATACATTACGACCCTCCCTAGACCCCACAGTGGCGGGAGTCTCGTGCACTGGGAACACCCTTTTAGGCATGAATGAATGCTTGTTGGCACTTTGAAGGATACATATTAGGCACTACATAAGGCCACAAAGACAGTTATCTATGAAAATAGCCAAGTCTAATGCAATCTATAAAATGATCAAAGTTCAAAATGTTAAAATGCATTTCCGAATTGAACTATCCAGAGAAGACTAATCTGTTTAACATTATCGATATGCTATCTGCTTCAAAACATGTTCATAGGGTTTTGTGGGTCATCTAATATCAAACTTCAACTGTCCAAATGCTGCTGCAATCAACTTAGTAAACGGGTCTAGAGCTGTCAGGTTGAAAGCAAAACAAGGACGGCATTTGAAAGGAGAGATGGTCATTATAAACACTTATTCCAATAATCTGCAGATGACGTGAATAGCTCATCTTGAGATACACAATCAAAAGATGTGCTTTTATGGCTGTAGGATCCATCATGGTTCTAAATATTCCTCCAGCCAGCTGCCTTAGCTGTTATAACAACATTTCAATTTGCCTCTTGTAAGATAGGAAGATTGAATTGTGTAATTCCCCTTAGTCTTATGATGGGGATTAGTTTGTATTTATAATTCATTTAGAATGGTTACAAGAGATAAGAGTTTGTTACAATCTGATAAGATCAGCCTTAGCCGTGTAACAGCTTTTGTGTGGGAACTCTAGAGAGGGAAGCTGACTTAGTCTCAGCGTTATCTACAATTTGAATTTGAACTAGGCTCTTATCCGTAATACACACCCGCAAGTGAACTGTTCGGCTACAAACAGTGAGCTTGTCCTGAAGAGCACAAAAGCATGGAGCTGGAAGTCCCTTAGTCATGATATCACCAATTTGATCTGGGCTGGCAACAAACCGGATACAGAGGTGACCGGTGGTGACTCGTTCACGTACAAAATGGAAGTTGATTTCGATGTGTTTAGTGTGGAAGTGGAAGAGGGGATTAGCCGCAAGGTAGGTGGCCCCAATGTTGTCACAATAGGGGAGGTGATGCCAAGGTCGAGTAATAGTTGGCGCCGCTAGAGAAGCTCAGTGGAGGCATTAGCAAGGCCCTTGTATTCAGACTCAGTCGACGAACAGGCTATGTAATGTAGCTCTAGATAGGCAAAGGACCTACTAGAGGCCAGATATCCAGGATCTAACAATAAAGGAACCAAGGGGCTACTGGTTCTGCAGTTGCAATAGGGCAGAATTGTAGTTTTAGGTCAAAACTAGGGTTAGGTTTGGGGAAATGGGGGTAATTTTTATATGGTAATGCTAGGCAAGTCTAGGGGAAGCTAACAGTGTAGGTTTGAACAAGGTTTGAACAAAATTTCAAATTTCAGAAATTTAGGGTTAGGATTTCGGGTTTTTGGTTTTTAGAATTTAGGTTGAAATTAGGGTTTAGAGTGAGAATCTGCACCAAAGCTTTAGGTTGAGTTCTCCAAGGGTAGGGAAGAGCATTCGGCCAAGGTTGGGTGAAGTTTTGATGGTTGGATACGGCTGAATGGAAATTTTAGGGTTTTGGGGTTTTACAGAGATGAGGGGTATTAGGGTTTAGGTGTTAGGATGGGGCTGCAAGTAAGGTCGAGTGAAAGGGGAGGTCTAATGGACCTGTGGTTAAAATCTGATTGTAAACTGATGGGGGAATAGGGCTGGATAGGGAATTTAGGGTTTGAGAGACTTAGGGTTTAATGGAGATCGATTGGGGGTGAATAGGGTACGCTGTAGAGGATTAGAAGAAGAAGGATAAATGCAGAAAATTAAAATAACTTACTGGATTGAGCAATGGAGAAGGATAGAACCACCTTCAGAAAAGATCCACCCAGCCGTCACGGCGTAAGGAGTCGTAGGGGATCCACCTACCCTTTCCACCTTGATAGAACCACAAGGATATACATTCACAAAGAGCAGCAGCAGCAACTAGGCAGCAATACGATTTTTTTTTAACTTCATAAACTTGTGGGGGAGCCTCCCACGGTTTAATATTTATAATAAAAGGCTAATAGCCAAATCCTAATATAATCTAAACGCTTCCCTCACTTAAATCGTGGAAGGGAATGACTACAATTAAAAGCTAATAACTTAAAAAAAAAATAAAAAGACCCAATTGTCCCTAATAACTTAAAATAAAAGACACTTAATTAAATCACTTAAATTGAACCAATTGGATACAACCAATTTGAACCGGTTCAATTAAAAAAATAAAAATAAACTAAGTATTGGGCTAATCCCGTATGCAACCTATGTACCCCTAGTTTAGGCCCATTAAAGTAGCCTATTACATAGAAAACCCTTGGGATCAAAGGCCCAACATATATATATCCCAAGCCTAGACTTATTTCTAAAGAAATAAGCCCATTTCGATGATGAATCTGCATCAACTCTCCCCAGCTTAAAAAAATTCGTCCTTGAATTTTGCAGTGATGAGGAGGAAACAACATATGAGTAGCAGCTTTAACCATTCCAAAACAAAATTCTGGTGAGACGAGAACATTAGGGATAAAGTCTTCAAGGCGTGGAGCTTTATCTTCGAAGAACCATGGTGGCATAACAAACTCTATGTGTTCAACCTTTGACTCAACCGTGAATGCCCTATCCATAGAGTCTTCAGTGTTAGTAACCTTCTTAAACGCAAGCTCCACCTCTTCAAGGACAGCATTTTGAATGCCATTGTTTTCCTGTGGAATGTTATCAACCACCTCTTCATCTTCCACTGTTGCAGCTTTTCCTACATTGGTTTCTTCGACATAGACCACTTCAGTAGGATCTTCTACATGTTGACGGTCCATCTTTGAAGCTATAGGAGTGGTCTCTTTCTTTTCATCACAATTCACTATTACTTCAGCTTTATCTTCAACTTCCTTTGGCAATGAAAATTTGTATTCTCTATACCTGTCTTCCTTGTGATCTTTATACCTTTCTTTGTCATCTCTATAATCCTTGTGATCTCTGGGGTGACCTTTGTATCCATATCTGGGATTCCCATCTCTGTCAGGTAGCCTCTGTACCACCGAATTGAATCACTTAAATTGAACCAATTGGATACAACCAATTTGAACTGGTTCAATTAAAAAAATAAAAATAAACTAAGTATTGGGCTAATCCCGTATGCAACCTATGTACCCCTCGTTTAGGCCCATTAAAGTGGCCTATTACATAGAAAACCCTTGGGATCAAAGGCCCAACATATATATATCCCAACCCTAGACTTATTTCTAAAGAAATAAGCCCATTTCGATGATGAATCTGCATCACTACGGTATGTTGCTTCTTTGAGCTCCAGGAAATGAGGTTCGATCCAAAGTAAACGCAATAACCACTTATGGAACGGTGATTGTTCGGACAGCCAGCCCTAGCATTAGTGTAGGCATGAAGTTCGTCGTGGGAGAGTGCATGAACTAGCAAACCTTGTTAACTGAAAAAGGCAATGTCTGGGCCGGTCAGTGTGAGGTATTGGAGAGCTCCAACTATGCTCTGATAGAGAGTGGAATCATGGAATGAAGTGTCGTGGGTGTGGGATAAGGGGGTGGTGGAGCTATGGGTGAGCATGGTTTTGGAACCATCCATTCTGACATTGCGGAGGAGATCAAGTATGTATTTTGTTTGAGAAAGGTAGAGCCCCTACGGTGTTCGGATACCTTCAATTGCAAGGAAGAAGTGACGGCCCCCAAGATCCTTAATGGTAAATTCAGACCCAAGGGCAGTGATGAGTTATTGAACGGCGGTGGATCGTCAACGTAGACAAGGATGTGGAGCTGTTCTTGACTGCAATGACACACATATAGAGCGGTATCGAAGGAAGATAACTTAAAACCGAGGGAGGCAAGAAATGAGCCATGCTGATGAGACCAGGCGCGGGGGGCCTGTTTAAGGCCATACAAGGCCCGCTTGAGGTGGTATACATGATGAGGGAAGGCAAGATCAGTGAAGCCAAGAGGCTGCGTCACATAAACTTGTTCCTGAAAACCTCCGTGAAGGTAAGTGTTATGAACGTCAAGTTGGTGGAGAACCCAACCACAAGAAATGGCAATGGAGAGAACAATGTGGATGGTGGTGGGTCTAACAACGGGGCTAAACGAATCAAAATTGTCAATGCCTTCCTATTGGTGAAAACCCTTTACGACGAGGCGGGCCTGGTAGTGGGCGATGGAGCCCCCAAAATGACGTTTGATGCAAAAAACCCATTTATTGCCAACAAGGTTCATGGAGGGATAGTGAGGGACCAAGGTCCAAGTCCCATTGTGCATGAGAGTATTGAACTCATTACTCATGGCGGCACGTCACTTAGGGTCCTTACTGGTCACAGTGTATAATGTGGGTTCTTCTATGGGGGAGGGAAGGGAAGAGACGAGGGCTTGGGGTACCGGGTATTTAGTAGCAAGAAGGTTGAGCTAAGAGATTAGTTTTGTAATACTAGCCTTTAAGCGACTATTGGATATGCGAATCTGAAGGGTGGGGGAGGGGGAGGATGTGATAGGAGAAGCAAGGACATTGCCGAGAGGAGGGGGAGAGGGAGAGGGAGGAAGGTGGAGAGATAGGAGGGCGGTGGGTGCACGGTAGGAGTACAAGGCCACAGTTGATGAGAGGAGGTCGGGGAGAAACCATTGATTGAGATGGTGAGTGACCGGGTGAGGTTGTTACCAGGGGGAAGAGGGTCTCATCAAATGTGACATGGCAAGAAATGTAGGTGCGCCCAATGATGGGATCGAAGCATTTACAGCCCTTGTGTCTACTGCTGTAGCCAAGAAAGATGCACTGAGTGAACGATACTATAGCTTAGGATTGTTGAACGGTTGTAGTTAGGGATAACAGGCGCACCTATATGTGTGAAGTATCAAATAATCAATTTCGTGACCCAACAACACCTGAAATGGAGAACGAGATTGAAGCATTGGGGTGGGGAGCCGATTGATTAAGTATGTAGCCATTTCAAAAGTTAACACCCAGAAAGACATGGGGTGATTCGCAGGAGCTAACAGAGTTAACCCAGCTTCAACAATATGGCGATGCTTACGTTCAGCCCTACAATTCTACTCAGAGGTATGAGGACAGGAGTACCAATAGGCGATGCCATGTTGGGTGAAATAATGATCGAAACCCTGGTACTCAAGTGTGCCATCAGATTGAAACATTTGGATTTTGTAATTAAAGTAGGTAGATATATGCTTGTGAAATGCAATAAATATAGACAACACATCAGAATGACAAACAAGTGGAAAAGGCCAGGTGAATCAACTAAAATCATCAATAAATGAAATATAGTACTTATAGCCCTGAATCGAAGGCAATGCAGCTGGACCCCAGATGTCCAAATGAATCAATTGAAAAGAAAAAGTTGCAACAACATTATTCAAAGTAAACGGGAGTGTTACAAAACCAGAATCCTGCAACCAAACCAAGGCAAGGAGAAAGGAAAGAGAAGAGAGAAAAGAAGAAAAGAGAAGAGAGAAAAGAAGAAAAGAGAAGAGACAACCAAAGTTGTGGGAGGCTGCCTGTGGCTAGAATAAAATGCCTAACCGCAGGCCCCTCCTCTATTTATAATAATCATCAATAAAAATAACATGGGGACTAAAATACCCCTGTTCACGACATTGTTCACAGGAACAGTGTCATAGCCCAAAAGACAAAAATAGCCTTAGAAACTGAACACTGCCCCTCAAGCTGGAGCATATGCATAACCCATGCTCAGCTTGTTACAACAAGTATGAAAGCTAGGAGCAAACAAAGACTCAGTAAACATGTCAGCCAACTAGTCTTTGGAAGAAACAAAAGGAGTCTCAACAAGCTTCTTTAAAATTGCATCCCAGACAAAATAACAATCCACTTCAATATGCTTGATCCGCTCGTAATAGACCTGATTGCTTGCAATATATATATGGCAGCATGGTTGTCACAATATATTTTCATAGGAGAAGGCATAGGAAAACCCATCTCAAGGAGAGGAGAATGGAGTCGCACCAATTCAGATGTAGAATGAACCATAGCTATGTATTCCGCTTTAGCACTACATCTAGCAATGGTGGTCTGTTTCTTACTACGCCATTTAACTAGGTTACCTCCAACAAAAGTGCAGTAGCCTGTAGTAGAAAGACGATCACTGGCTAAACCAGCCCAATCAGCATCAGAGAAAGCAGCCAACTTTATATGCTTATTGGATAGATAAATAAGCTCTTTATCAGGGGCATACTTCAAATACCGAAGGATACGAACAGTTGCATCCCAATGAGCCTTCTAAGGAGATTGCATAAACCGGCTGAGGACACTGACTGCAATAGATATGTCTAGCATAGTGACTGTGAGATATATCAACTTCCCAATCAAGCTCCTATACTGATGCACATCTTTAAGAGGCTCACCATCATCAACTCCAAACTTTTAATGAGGATCCATAGGAACATCCATTGGTTTTGATGCAATCATACCAGTGTTAGGTAGGAGATCTAAGACATACTTTCTTTGGAACAAGCTAATACCTTTCTTGCTTCTCACAACCTCAATACCAAGGAAATAGTGAAGTTTACTCACATCCTTGGTCTGAAAATGTTGTTTTAGATGTTCTTTTACCTCTATAATACCAGCCACATCATTACCAGAGATGATATTATCCACATAAACAATCAAAAGATTCAAAACAATTATTTTATCTCCTCGGCGATGAACAAAGACAGAATGGTTAGAGTAAAAAAAAAAAACAAAAAAAGGGTGTATCCATTGCACGAGGCTCCCGCCACTGCGGGTCTGGGGAGGATCATAATGTACGCAGCCTTACCCTGCTTTCGCAGAGAGGCCGTTTCCAGACAGAATGGTCAGAATAACACTGTCAAAAACCACAAGAGATATCGATGGCACTAAAGTTCTCAGACCACACCCTAGGAGACTGTTTAAGGCCATAAATAGCTTTATATAATCTACAAACATGACCACTACTCTCCCCCTAAGCAACATACCCTGGAGATTGCTCCATATAGACCTCGTGCAGATCACCATAGAGAAACGCATTTTTAATATTCAATTGAAATAAGGGTCAATCAAAGTTAACAGCAAGAGAAATAAGAAGGCGAACAGAATTCAACTGGGCAACATGAGAGAATATCTTGAAGTAATCAACTCCATCAATCTAAGTATACCCTTTGGCAACCAGAAGGGCTTTCAGCCATTCAACAGATCCATTAGGATGGTACTTGACAGTATAAACCCAGCGATACTTAACCAAGTCCTTACCAAGAAGTAAATCTACTAAACTCCAGGTGTTACAGGTCAAAAGAGCATCCATTTCAACATCCATGGCGGCTTTCCAGCTAGGGAGTTGCAGAGCTTCAGTATGATTTTTAGGAATACTATTAGTAGAGAGAGACAATGCAAACTGATGACTAGAAGGACAAAAATGAAACAAGGAAACAAACTGATCTATAGGATACACAACCATAGACTTCAGAGTACAGGAACGTGCACCTTTACGCTTAGCGACTAGTAAGTCATCAGATAAAGTAGGACTTGGACCTCCACCAGAGGAAGAAGATGGTGCAGAAGGTAAAGCTACTGTAGCAGTAGACACCTGACCGAGCGACATCAATTTATTCCGTCACTAATATACCTGTAAAGGTGGTGTGAACGGAACTAAGGAGGGAATAAGAGGAGACTAAGGAGTGAGAGGAGTGGTCCACTCATCCGTAGAGGAAGATACATGGGGAGAGAAAAAGGAAGCACCTTCAAAGAAGGTGACATTAGCACTCACAAAATACTTCTCGGTAACAGGATCATAACACTTATAGCCTTTTTGAATCCGAGGATAACCCTGAAAAACACATTTAGTGAACTGAGGAGATAACTTATCAAGATGAGAGTGCATATTGTGCACAAAACAAATACAACCAAATACACGAGGAGGTAAGGAAGGAATAATAACAAAAACGGAGACTTACCGGCAAGAACGGAAGACGGCAGGCGATTAATCAAATATCAGCCAGTTAAAACCGCATCACACCAAAAACATAGGAACATGCATATGTAAGTATGTAACATAATAGCACAGGCTAACCTCTAACAAATGTCTATTTCTGCACTCCGCCACCTCATTTTGTTGTGAGGTGTAGGAACAACTAGTTTGATGAATCATCCCACGGGTAGCACAAAAAACAGAAATATCTCTTTACACATATTCCAAAGCATTGTCAGATCGAAAAACTTTAATGAGGATACCAAATTAAGTCTTGATTTCATTATAAAAAATGTGAAACATGGATAAGAAATCAAAACGATCCTTCAAGAGGTACAACCAAGTGAGACGAGGATAATCGTCCACAAAAATTACAAAATTCATAAACCCATGTTTATTTTTAACTCGACAAGGACCACAAATGTCTAAATGGACTAAAGAAAATAAAGACGGACTACAAGCCATAGAAAAAGAAGGGAATGAAGCACGATGGTGCTTTCCCAACTCGTAGGCCTCACATTCTAAACTAGACAAAGACTTAAAACTAAGAAACAAGAGTTTCAACCTAGACAAAGACAAATGACCTAACCGAAAATGCCATTGGAAGGGAGTCACACCACCAACGGTATGGACAGCAACAGAAGAAGTTGGGGCAGCACCATTGAGGTAGTACAGCCCATCCTTTTCATGCCCTCCACCAATCATCTTCCTCGTGTGAAGATCCTAGAAAACACAATGAGAAGGGAAAAAAGCTACAGAGCAATTTAAAGCCTTTGTTAATTGACTAACAAAAACTAAACTAGAAAGAAATTGAGGAACATGCAAAATGGAGGACAGATTAATGGAGGAGGTAGGGGACACTGTACCATGACCAGAAACAGGGGTAGAAGAGCTATTATCAAGAATGACAGACATAGAAGTATCATGGGTGGTAAATGAAGTAAACAAAGAGGACTTACTAGTCATATGAGCAGATGCAGAATCAATGATCCAGGGAGTAGAGGTAGTAGTAAGGAAGGCAGGGTACCTGCATGAGCTAAGGTAGCAACAGAAGTGGAAGCCCCAGTAGATGTATGAGTGGATGTCTCAAGACTCTGTAAACGGTGTAAGATCTAAGATATATCATCACAATTGGTAGATGAACCACCTGAGGAGGTTCCGGGTATGGTATCACTAGAAGACACTGTATCATTACCACCATCAGATACTGCATGATGGCTAACTGGGGTGCCTATTCTGTTTTGCCATGTTTGACCGAACAAGTCTCAACTGTGTGATTAGACTTGCCACAATAAGAACGCTGCCTAGAAGAACGGTCGGTATGCTGTCCACCAGAACCACGAGCACTAGACCCATGGCCTCCCCTTGGCCCATGGCCTCTACCACGACCACGACCACGACCAGCAATAAAAGCAGAGTTGTCCTTAATAGAGGAGTCAGATTTCACAGGGGAGACAATACGCTGAAGGAGAGAATATGTATCAGCAAGAGTAGGGATTGTCCCGCCAGCAAATAGAAGTTGGTGACCCTTCAGTCTTCAGATTAGAATTCAAACCAGCCAAAAATTTAGAAACAAATAATTCATTGCGCTGAACCTTGAGCTTCTCAATATCAGTGGTGAGTGGTTGGAAAACATTCAACTCTTCAACCATGCCCTGAAACGCACTATAATAGTCTTGGAGAGACTTGTCGAACTGTTGAAGTTGAAACAACTTCTCATAGAGGTCATAGATACGAGTCATATTCTTCTCTTGAGAATAGGTGTCCTTCAAGTCTTCCCACACACCCTTAGCAGTAGTGTGGAACATAACATTAGTAGCAATTCGGGCTCCATACTGTTCCACAACCAAATAAGTGTGATTGCATTTTCCTTCATCCATTCACCATATTCTTGGTCTTCAGAGGCAAGGGGATCAGATGTAATATAGTTGAGTTTATCTTTGGCCATAATAAAAACCTTCATAGCTCGAGCCCACAGTACATAGTTAGAACTCCTTTTGAGTTTGATAGAGGTGATGGTTACGTTCACATTATCCGTAAGAGGAGCAGTAGTCTTCATCTCAGTCATAATGAAGAAAGGCAAAGATGGGCAGCAGGAATAATAACCGACGCACCACAAGCAAGTAGAACTGGTAGCAAAATACTAGGCACAGAAGCAGCAGCAACAAACAGATCCAGCACCCGAAAAAAAGTCGATCATCTTGTCAGGGTTTTGGAAACCCAAAAAAAAAATCGGTCTGTAAGGAGGATATCTAATAGTAGAAGCAAGTAGAGTCCAATATGGAGCCAATACATTGCTGGAATGAAGAACCAGCAATAGGGTATACTTCCCAGAAGAAGTAAATTAGCAGATCAGCATAATAAATAAAAAAATAAAAATTCGAGCAGCAGGGTATGAATACCTCTTGAAGAAGCATAAATCGGTAAGGTTTAATAACCAATAGTAGCAACCAAGCAGAAGAAATGCAATGCACCCAAATAATCAGCCATTAACAAAAAAAAAATCACAAGAGAGAGGTTCTCTGGAACAGAAATCGATTTCAGGCAAAACCCTGAAAAAGTCGATTTTAGCAGAGGAGAGGGAAATCGACTGAATATTCTTCAATCAGCAACTCAGCAACTTGAAAAAGGCTTGTAGGCAATAATAGAGTCCTCCATTGATGAGAGACAGAGGCTTAAGTCATAGTAGATGCAGCAATAGGTGGCTGCACACCACAGGATTCAAAAATAAAATAAAAGGAAAAATCAGGAGAAGCGAGAATGAGAATGATTTGATTACAGTAGCTCTGATACCATGTTACAAAACCAGAATCCTGCAACCAAACCAAGGCAAGGAGAAAGGAAAGAGAAGAGAAGAGACAGCCAAAGTCATGGGAGGTTGCTTGCGGCTAGAATAGAATGCCTAACCGCAGGCCCCTCCTCTGTTTATAATAATCATCAATAAAAATAACATGGGGATTAAAATATCCATGTTCACGAAACTGTTCACGACACTTTTCATGTGAACAGTGTCATAGCCCAAAAGACCAAAATAGCCCTAAAACTCAACAGGGGGCTTGTGTGATTTTCCCATCTGATAGGAGGCACATAAGGTAGATGAAGTTGCGCATGTGATGGGGAACTAAGAGTGAGATATAATAGACTACAGGGTGCCCGAGGATGGATGGCTGAGTCGATCATGCCAAATGGACGTGGAAACCCATTTACCAAGGAAGAGAGCCGATTGTGGGGTGAGAGATGGAGGCTGCGCAGGTAAACGGGGTAGGCGGTAGAGACCATCTTTAATAATCCTACGGAGCAGGATTGTCCCGTACGAGGTTCCTTCACATATCAATAGTTGGGGTGAAACTCAGGGCTGACATTATTATCAGAAGTGAAGCGACATACAGATAATAAGTTTTTGGTTATTTAAGGCACCTGTAAGATATCATGGAGCTAGAAATCATAGGGTGAAGAAAAATAGTGACCAATATGGTGAATGCGCAAAACTACCCTGTTACCGACTCGAACTTGGTCATTACTGTTATAAGGAGACTGGATATTCAAGTTGACTAGGTCTTCCATGAGATGGTGAGTAGCGTCGCCGTCTAGATACCAGGCCATATCAAAGGAAGATGGTGGAGTGGCAAGAAGTGCTTGACGCTCTGGCGGAGGAGAGGCATGGTAGCTGGGATTGAACTGATAATAGCAAGACATGGTAGTATGGTTGGCACAATTGTATATCTGGCAAGTAGGGAGAGCAAGTAACACCATAGGAGATTGTTACTGCGGGTAGGAAAAGTTGGGGCTACATCCACGGCCGCGACAGGGACGACCAACACCACCAGTAGGGGAACGATGGCCACCACCACCACCAGTAGAAGGGTTGAAGGAGGACGAGCTCGATCCCTTGGCAGAGAGATTTTCTCAGTAGTGGGTATATCCAATGGGAGTAGAACATTGCTCCTTGAGAATCTCCTAGCTAAGGAGAAGGTCAGTGAAGTCGTCAAGAGATAGAGGATCCAGATGGCTAGTGATTGATGTGGTGAAGGAGTCACAGTCAGAACCAAGGCCAGACAGTGCTTAGAATCACATCCAGTTCAAAAACGGGCTGGGACGCAGCAGCGAGATTGTCAACCAGGCCTTTGATGCGTTAGAGATAGTCAATCATGGAGAAGGATCCTTTCTTGAGCTAAGAGAGCTGATATTTAAGTTGCAAAATAAGGGCTCGGGACTGAGATGCGTAGATGCGTGCTAAGGTAGTCCAAGATGCGTGAGAGGAAAAAAGAGCAAGGATATTGGCCAATGCATGCTCAATGAGAGAGGAGATAATCCAACTGAGGATTATCTTGTCCTACATGGGTCCAAAGGAGGAAGAAGGTGTGGAGGGAGTAATGAGTGAGCAGGGAGGGCAGGGAAAAGTACCATCAACATACCTGTATAAGTCGTAGCATGGAGGAGAGGGAGGAATTGGGATTTCCAAAGGAGATAGTTGGATTGATCTAGTTTAACAGGAAGAAATTGAACAACGTTAGAGGGGGAGACAATGGCGGGAGAAGAAGGAGGAGGAGGGGAGGTGGTGGAAGAATCCAATGAGGTCATGAATTTAGTTGACATGTGTCAGTGGCTCTAATATCATGTAAGATAGGAAGATTGAGTTGTGTGATTGCCCTTAGTCTAGCGATGGGGATTAGGTTGTATTTATAATACATTTAGAATGGATATAAGAGATAGAGTTTGTTACAATATGATAAGATAAGATCAGCCTTAGCCATGTAACAGCATTTGTGCGGGAACTCTAGAGAGGGAAGCTGACTTAGTCTCAGCCTTATCTACAATTTGAATTTGAACTGGTGTCTTATCCGTAATACCTCGACTGCGTCCTATCATGGTTCCTAGTCACAATTTGGATACTAATTTCTGCAGTTCTGCCACCATCAGCACAAGCAGGTGGAAATTTCTACAAAATTTGTTTATCATCCCATCACCTTTCAACATTCTTGTCAAGATCAACATAGAAGAAACCCCTTTTTCCACGCGGTGGAAACATGGTGGGGGAGACTGGTATATACTGGTAAGCAAAGAAATTTTTTTGGCTCTATATGGAAGAGGGATAAATATTATATCAATTTCAAAAACAGGGATACTAGATACATATCAAACCGTGCATCACAGTAGCCTGCAACCAGATAATTCACTAAACTAGAGAAAAGTAACATAGTGTAACCATTTACTCCACAGAGGACGATTACAAGAATAACAAACAACAGAGAAACAAGGATATTCAACATAAATGGAACCCTTGACACTGTGTTTTCTGGGGGAAGCCCTAAGCACTAAGAAATGGAGGAAAAAGAAAAGCCCACCTCACCAATTTCAAAGAACTTGGTTCTTATTGCAAGTCAAAGCCCAATAATCTGCCATTCCCATCAAAAGCAAAAAGGGCCAAAAGTTGACCAAAAATGAATAGAATCTCGAACTAACCTGTCATCAAAGCATCAACAGCTCTCGCCCTAGACTGAAGGAATGAAAAAGAAGATATAGCAGCACGAAAAACTGCTCTCCTCCTGCAGAATTTGGCCTCATTAGAATTTTCCGGCCGCAGAGAAGCTGCGGCAACTGTGCTTTTACTCTTATTCTTCTTATTGGGGTCTGCATTTTTTATGTTAGAACAGAAGAAGGAAGATGGAGAATAAGAAGAGGGCGTGAGAGATTGATATAGTGGCGATTGAAGAAAGGAAGAGCTCCCCATCACAAAGTTCATCGCTGTTGCTTCCTCCCAGAGATAAATGGAGCACTGAACAGTCTATTTCGACCATTGTAGTCGGCTTCTGTGAGCAGCAACCAAAATATTCCTTGCTTCTTCCAATAATTTCAATAAAGCCATTTTCTTGATAAACCAGGGAAATGGGATTTCGACCATTGCTTTTGACATTTTTTTGGGATTTTTACAAATGTCCCCCTAAAAATGCTCATTTGTTCAAATGCCCTTCTACAATTTTTTTAATTGCAAATTTTTCCTTAATTTTATAACAGTTTAGCACTTTGGTTGGATCGTTAATTTGGGATGTTAGATGTTAATTTTAGGGAATCTAATGACCAAAAATGCCTTTTTGATAAGAACCCACCAAATTCTCCTCATCTTTTCCAAATGGTTTAGGGTTTGAACCTGAAAATCAAACCCTAAACCATTTGGGGAAGATGAACCCTAAATCAAACCTCCAAAATTGAAATAGTACCTTTTCAAAGCCAAAACCTCCGACCCAGAGTAAAATATGAGAGTTTGAAGACTCTTTGATAACTGATTTCAAGGTTTCTTAACTTGTCAGCTTTTTACTAATTTTTGCACAATTTCTTCTTTCCACCATTCTTGCATCTTTCGTTGGTTCTTACAATTATTCCCACCCTTGTTTTCTTTCTTCTTAATGCCATGCCCCTGTCCATCAAACTAGGTTTCATTCGCAATCTCTAATTATTCCATCTGTGTTGTAGAATGATTTATGTTGGTTGTTATTCTAGGTAAGTTTTTCTTCTCTTCATCCCATTTAGAGTCGTCGACGGGAAAACCTTTTCAGTTCATGAAAGCTTCTTGGCACATACACTGAATGAATGCTATATGAATTATTCAATATTGTATCAACCACCGACACCATTGGCCTAACCTTCCTCCTAATGAAAGAAACGAACAAGATAAAAATTCACAGCTGGGTTTTTAATTTCTCCATGTTAAATTACAATTTACAACATTTTAATGGAATATCATCACTTGATTGGATTGTTTGGGGAAGAGAAAAATCTCAAGGAGATGGCCAGTCCTTTCGGATTTTGAAACTATAACTGATGTCCAAATAACACTTGCCATTGTTGTGAATCATTATCCTCTACGGTTTCCTGATCGGTGCGGTTCCCTAGTGCCTCTCACAAGAGGGGTGTGGGATACACCTGGAGCATCTAACCGAACACTCTACCCGGATGGAGTCCACCCTTCTCTTGTGAGAGGCCCTAGGGGACCGTACCAATTAGAGAACCGCATAGGATAAAAATTCCATCGTCGTCTTCGAACTGAAAGGAGAAAATTGTAAAAACAAAATGAACCACACATGGGGTTCCAGATATATATAAACTTGAAAACTGAGAATAGCTTATTGGGGCTTCTATTTTTACCTTGGTTCTTGCAGGATACGAGCCCCTTGCAAACATACCAGAAGGGGTTTTTTTCTTCTTCCAATTCATACCATACATGTAAGGCTCTTGCCGAGGACTGAAAGTTCCCAGCATCACTATTGTATTCTCAATTGTTATGATTTTGTTATTTATAAATCAGGAAGAGAAATTGTTTAAGAAAACAATGGAGAGAAGAAAAAGCCAATCATGCCGAGCGACATAGGATCTTAATTTTACCTCTAAAATTGTTAGTTCCTATCCAAAACTAGAACTCCCGACCCCTCAACAAGAAGTGATTCTTGCAAGCTTCAATTCGACATTTACTCATAAACAAGATATCTCTTTTTCTTCTCAACATAGTAAACCAAGAGCATAACAAGATGAACCCATTTCAATTTTGGAGGTTTGATTTTAGGGTTTATCTTTCCCAAATGGTTTAGGGTTTGATTCAGTTTCAAACCCTAAACCATTTGGGGAAGATGAGGGCAATTTGGTCATTTTATTCTTTAATTTTGGTGGGTTTTTATCAGAATGGCATTTTGGTCATTAGATTCCCTGAAACTAATGTCTAACGTCTCAAATTAACGGACTGGACCAAAGTGCTACACTATTTTGAAAGTAGGGGGAGTTTGCAATTAGAAAAATTGTAGTAGGGCATTTGGACAAATGACCGTTTTCAAGGAGGCATTTGTAAAAATCCAAAAAAAATGATAAAAGTTCTAGACAGATAGTTGAGGAGGTATTCCTATGCCGACATCTTGTTTTGTTGGACCTCATTGGTGCACGAACTAGTGACGGTTATGTCGTCAACATACACTAGGATGTAGAGTTGCAGGTTGGGACGGTTGTGCACATAGAGGGTAGTGTTGGAGGTCGACAACCGAAACCAAGAGAGGTGAGAAAGGAGTCAAGGCGATGAGCCCCCATAATAGTGTCCAACCTAAGAAAACAAGACTAGCTGAATAATTCCAATCGGATCAAATGTTTATTAAATGGTTATCAAGTAGGTAGTCCTTTGGGTCTGAGGATTGAATTCATTTCATTTCCTTCTCTCAGACATTTCTATATCTCTGCTTTGCTGGACCGATAGCCCTCTTTAGTTTGATTTTTTTTTTTTTCTGTTTTTATTATTACTTGTTATGTTATTTGGCAGGCTAGAAACAATTTTCTGTTTAATTCGGTACAGCCTAACCCTGGTCAGATTCTTTGTCGAATAAACCAGTGGTTATTGGAACTAAGGATTACCCCACCCCTCTCTTCGAATTTTAATGTCTTTTCTTCTTCTCAATTGGATTTGTCGGATTATACTAAAATGCTTCTTTGTCCAGTTTTGATTTACCCATGTTAGATTTTCCTGTTTTGTTATGCGTAGGATTTGATTGCAAAGTTTTAGGTAAGCCGGGTTGGGTCTTTGATTTTTTGGTTGATGGAAAACTTCTGTTTCTGACTGCCGGTCGAAGTAAAAACTACCATTTTTTGGAACCTGAGCTGACTGGAATCTTCAACGCTCTAGATTTTGCTGCCTTGAGAGGTTTGAAGCTGAAAGAAGTTTGGTACTCTAATGAAATGCTACTAGGACTTCTTCCAACTCCATCCCTTTCCCCCTGGCCCCTTGAAGTCCTAGACTATTTTTTGAAGATATCTACCAAAACTACTGACATGTCTTTTAAGTTAATTCTAATCCCCCTCTTGTTAATTGGTTTAGGTCTTTTCTAGTTTCTGCCCCCCATACCCCATGCTGTATATAGACTTTTGTAAATCAAACTTTTCCATCTAAATATTAATCTTTCCTTTTTCCATAAAAAAAATATATATATTATTCCCATTTTGGCATTTCCAATTTCCTGAGTTTTAACCCCAATTACCGAAGGACCAAAGAAACTTTATAGTTATGAATCGGAAATAAAACCAATGGGTGATGCTTGGTTAGAATTCCAACTTTATTAAATGGTTTAGTTTTGGTTTTAGCAATCCAACAAACAACCAGTCAATTAAAGACTGATTAATGATTAAGAACCGATTAGGCAAGACTAATAAACTAACCAATTCATTATTAACTGGTCTCTAGTAAGAACAGATTGGGCCTTAATAGTCCTGCTTGGCACCCCCTTACGGGTGTATTTGAAACGCTAGGGTCAAAGAGAGACTAGTTTTCAACCTTTTGATTTCTTCGAAAAAGTTCTTTTGAACCTACAACATTTTCTACACCTTCTCACAAAATAGGTTTTGGTATATTTTTTTCTAAATTAAAAAGAAAATCATATATGAGAAAGCATAGGTAACGCCTTAAGCTCTGAGACACTTTTTTCCTAATTCCTTACTAGAGAAAAAGAATGTTAATTAATCGCATGCAGCCTGTGTCAGACACAACCCCCTTGAAATGACTTTCGCCACCTACAAAATGAAAAATCTCCCTAATCAATGTCCCTGTGTATCCCCTCATTGATCCCACACTAATGCAGGGCCACGTAACCGGGCAGTGTTCTTCTTCCTTTTCTTACCCACTAGATGCTCTTTTGAAACTCTAATCCTCCTAATTGCTTATGCTAATAAGGTAAAAAAACAAAAACGAAAATTGCTGCCGTTAAGGTCCTTAATTGTTACCAAAGGCCCAACAAACGTATATTGGTTTTGGCTTCCAATTTAACTTCGTGGAGCAGCCTAAAGCCACCATAAGAAAACAAAAAAACTAAACAATCACGGCGAGGGCATTTGTACTGAGTGGTATATCCGTAATTTATCATTAAATCAGGCTATTTATTATTTAGGTCCGATTCCACGCTAACATAACACTTGCGCTTTTTTCCATAAAAAACGAAAACACTTGCGCTTTTCTCGGCATTTAGCCATATTTAAACCAATAGGTTAGTGCCACATGAGGAGGAGAAGGATTTTTTTTTTTTTTTTGATAAAAATGAGAAGGACGTTATCCAGAAATCTAAGTATGGTGGCTCGCCACGTCACATATTTCAGTTAATTCAGTTTTATCTTCCACTCTTCCACTTTCTCTCTTTTAATTAATAAATCTTCTAGCGAACTATCACATCTTTGTCTTCATCCTCTAGCTTCAACCCCTTAACTTTGTGTTCCTCTCAAATCGTAAAGATCACTAAAGACCCTCTGTTTTTTATATTAATGTCTAATTTAAATAAGTGATAGAGTTCTCTACACTGGGGGTAAAGGTATCAATCGGTGCGGTTCTGGTTAATTGGTTTGGTTGCAATGCAGTTTAAATTTTGATAAGGTGAAATCTAAACTGAACTGGATAGGAATAAGTCAAAATCAGTATCGTTTTACATATGCTCCAGTTTTTTTTCGATTTTCGTTATCCGATTTCACAATCGGTTTACATGCAGTTTATGTAGTGTCAGTTTTGGAAAATAATAATGAAGACAACATCGATTTTCAAAGCTTTTATATTGGGTTTTTCAAAACCCATTCTCTCCCAAATCTCCCATACTCTTAATATTTTTCCATGCCTACGTGATTAAAAAAGAATAAATTCCCATATTCACCTGTCCTTTCCTATGCTGTTCTTTGTTTTTCCATTTTTTTTCTTCTTTACTCGCACATGATAAACAAATTATTTCTTCCATTAGCAAGTAGGGTTTTGTTAATCCATTTTAACATCATCCATCATTTTCAATTCGAAATTGAACAAATAGAATATATAGTTAACCCAAGACATTTTACTTATTTTATGTTTCAAATATGATGCAATAATTATTGCTTATTAAATTAACTATTATGTTATTAATTAATCCAATTGATGCATGGACGAATATTCGAGTAAGCGGTTCTGATTTCTATTCGGTTTAGAACAGCGATTTTACGGTGAAAATCAAAACCGAACCGAAAAAAGAACCTATAACATCAAAATCGGATCATTTTTTTTGCAATGCAATTTGATTCAATCATAAACGGTCGATTCCGGTTCCATTTTGACACTCTTAACTGGGGGCACAGGGTATGCCAAAACACATGAGAGTGGGTGACATGACCAAAACCCCCCTATCCCACTCCATGAGTCTAGGTAGCCTACGCCAAGATGCGCTCCCGGACAGAGAATGTGCACCCTTTAAATAAATACAATCCTTTAGTATTTACAGAGCAAAACATCTATTATGCACCTAATGGGGCTTGATCTAGTGTATGAGTGTTAAATTGGGCCAAACTAGTATGATCAGTTATCTACCTAATGAGACTCGATCTAGTATACCATCAATTGTATATCTTTTTGTATAATGATCAAGTACCTAATATTTGGTATCATAGCTGTACACCACGTCATGACTCTTTTGACGTAACATCATTTGGACATTACCACCCTGGGCCTCGAGACAATGAAAAAGATACTTAAGAGAGTAAGGAAACATGCTCTTGGCTTTCCTATAATCATTTTCTTTACATGATTAAAGGTTTAAAAAGGATTCTAATCAAACAACAAAGCTCTTCCAGCTCACAATCAGATTCTTCTGCAACCTCGTATGGACATGAATAGATGATTCCCTTCCAAGTTCCAACACCGATCCGACCAATATGTGTGGGGTGAGCACCTTATTCTGGTGCTTCTTTTAACTGGTACTAATGGGACCAAACACTCATGGAGAGAAGAATGTTGTGGTTCACAGTCTTAAATTTGTTGATGATGAAATGGAATGTAAAAAGGCATTCAGACCTCAAATTTCATGTCAATCATAGACATTATATGCTTGTTATCTGATAAAAGGGTATGAGGTGGGAGTGCAACCATCATTTACAATCAGGGAGATTTTATTTTGAAGAGGGTATCTTAATTTTGAAATTCCCAGTTCCAGAAAAAGCTTTTGACTTCATTCTAGGTCGATTGGGTTTGATCTGCAAGATCGAAAATCGTCAGAAATATTGGCTTGGGAAGGGCAGATATATTCAAACTCTTAGACAGTAATGGCAAGCATGAAATATGTTATTTTCTTGTTTCTGCCCATGGAAACAGTGGAGGCTATGTATATAATATGATTCCATACAAATCACAGTATCAGAAACAGTGGTTGACTACAAACTCCAGAGAGTCTTTTAAAAGATGGGGTTAGCAAATTGGAAGCAGATTAGTAGTACTCCTGTGATTGCAATTTAAACCCGAGTTCATCTGGAGTAACTACTAGCAGTGTAGGTAGATCAACCTGTTGAAAGTTAAAAGATGAAATGAATTTGAATGGATTCCTACAGAACACTTAAAAGAAGGGTATACCCAAATCAATCACCAGATTTAGGCACATGCAATTTAAAAGGGTTTGCTTTCCAGAAGCATTGCTCCTAACATCCTGGACCACTGTGTTTGGATGGGTACTGTGAAAAGTGGAGATGTGGGGATAGAGTGAACAATTTCCATTTGATTCTACTTTCTGAAGGTCGAAGCACTTCTTAATTTCCTCTAATCCTCATGCACAATGGTTGATTACTAAGAGCCCAAATGTTGTTAAGCTAGCCCTGGAGAGCCAAGATCAGGATATGTGATTTCAGTTAATATAAAAATATGAGTACACCTAGGTGGTACAATGATCAAAAGAGAGCATTTCTTGAGCAGTTTCTCCAACATAACCTGAAGAATGAATTACTATGGATTGCAGATACAGCTGCCAGTACCATGAGAGTGCAGGCCAACCAAGTAACAGATCTTGCATGCTCAGTGGGAAATAAGCAGAACTACAATACAAATAAATTAACTCTTGATAGCTCCAAAGTCTGCACTTTGGTCATGGATTTCTCAGTTTGGTTTGGATATATATAGTTCCTTCACAATGTTGGACTAGTAGAAAATGCAGGTGACAGTGTCTCCTAGGGCTAGACCTGGTTCCTGTAAATGCTCATGGCAAAATAGACAGATGGGAGGGTGTAGGTGCGGGGGGGAGAGAAAATGAAAGCATTATGAATCAAGCATGCAGGTTTGTAATCTGATAGAAGAAATGGTGTTAATAGAAAATGAAAGAACTATGAATCAAGCAGGCTGGTTGTAATCTGGTAGAAGAAAAGGTGTTGCCAGAAATTTACAGATGTACGGTATACACTCTCTTCCTTCACCGAGAAACAATTTCATGTCGAATGCGATGCAAAGGAAACTAGACCCAGTAGTTACCACGACTGCATCAGCCCATTCACATGGAAAAGATAAATGAAGATGATAAACGAGAAGAGGCATCTTCTGTTTTAGAGAATGCGACTTATCAGTAAATGGAGAAAAACTAATGCCAGTAAAAATAGTTGTTGAAACGGTGATTGTCATACAAACCCAAGGGTGTAGCTCAGTTAGCAAGGGAGTTTCTGAGTTCGACTTCCCTTGGGACCAGCCCCACAACTTCTATGGTTCTAACAGGATCCAGTGCGTGTGTAGAGGCATATGCGTGTGCCTGGGGGGCTAGTCGGGCCGAAGGTCCAGACACCCTCATTAGTAGAAAAAAAATGATTGTTACACAATGATGATGCACATGGCTCAGGCCTTCAGGGGGATACAAGTTTTTTATAGAGGCATTGTCAAACAATAATTCCATAGTTTCATGCTTCCAACATAACACACCATTCGCCGCACATACTTGAGGTTCAATGGCTTTCAAGAAAATAAGCAGATAAAAACAGAGGGCATCATTTATATCTAAAAGTAGCTTATATTTAATCTTGAACTTCTCAAGTTAGAGAGGGCTTATACTTCAGCTCTTTCCAAGAGAAATTAAGAAACAGGGTGGGGAGCCAGGACATCAGCTTCTACCCTACCTATTCAAAATTTATAAATCTAACCATGTAACAATGCCCAATTATGGAAAGAAAAACTAGCTTCCGCCGCCCTTGACCAACCAATACCATGAAAACTGAAACACAGTCACCAAACAAAACAATGTACATAACGATCATCCATGGCTGCTAAAGGATTCACATAGACAGCTCTTAACAAACGGACAATCGGGGATTTACCTTGGTTGCAATTTCATCAAACATGGACTTGTTGGCAGGGGAAATAGCCTTCAATGCCTTTATGTAGCTATAACCATACCCTCAAGAAATATTTCTTCAGGATAGGTAGCATCAGGAGAGTTTTCAGAGGAATTATCGACAGTTTTCTCCATTTCCTCCTCAACAAAAATCT